>NC_139220.1:251481798-252137298 GCF_055691185.1 Crinia signifera | reverse complement strand
CCCTTACCTCCATTCCCTGCCACCTAACTACCCCGCCCTGTAGCTCTGGACTTTTGTCACAGTAGGTTGCGCCATAGTTTTGCATAAAATGATGCTTAGTATAGTACCTAAAGATTACTCTATGCCAAATTGCAGAGTTTATTATAATTGTTCTGATAAGCAGAGGTGATCAAAAGTGGGGTCCTAAATTTGCTTCCATGAACAGTTCAGACCCATCTGCCCCTTACTCCTGCTCTGTTCCCTATGTATTCCCATCCCAGCGCCTGCTGCCACTACTCGGCAGAGAAAGAGTTAAGAAGTCATTGTGGAATATTTGGTGACAGGACTAAAAATTTCCACAAAAATGAAAGGGGGGAAATATGTTTATGAATAATGGATCATTTCACATCCATCTGCTTTCTCAGACATTTGTTTTAGATCCCATAGCCAATTATATTGCATGCTTGAACGATAACTGGTTCTTTTCCTCAGGCTCATTCTGCTTGGTAATTTCTACATTGATAGTTGCAACCAACCTCTAAGGTTAGTAACCATATGGTAGTTCAATATGGCACATCATATCTCCCATTGTTCTGTAGACTGTAATATTCTCGTACTTGCACATTCATGTGAAGAGGGAGAGTATGAGCAGAGCTAAGGTGTTTATAGGGATTGATTGACACTGCCCTTTTATGGCACGGAAGGCACAGATTGTGTTTCTGTTCTTCCACTTTCTGGGGGATTATCTGTCATGTTGCATTCGTGTGACACTAAATACTATACAAAACAGTGTGAAACTATGAGAAAGGACTCTAATATGGATAGATAGACAGATTTGAGCTATATTATAGAAAGATAATAGACGGATAGACAAATGGATGTATAGAGAGATTATAAAGGGACCAATTCATCATCCGTTATGGGCCCGTTACTAACTCTAGTTTTCAAATGTTTTATGTAACAAGCTCATTTATTATTAAGGGCCCAATAGGGTTCAGCAAACTCCAAAAGTTTTTGGAATTTGCTTACAGGAGCCAGTATCATCTACAAATGGAACCGATTCCCAGAGCTCTACTCGGTCATTGCCGCAGATTGGGACCATTGGCTGTGCGACTGGGGGACCTCATTCCTGCAGCAGTGATACTGATCACAGGGCCAAATGCTATTTGGAGCTGCTGTTCTCCCTCCAGAGCAAAACTGAATTGCTGTAGTAAGTAACTAAGTGGTACTTTTACTAAGATGGGAGTTTTATTAAAGATGGGAGGTTGCCCCTACCAACCAAGGTTATTTTATCTTGTAGAAAGTGCTGAATAAATAAGACGTAGAATCTGATTGGTTGATATGGGAAACATCCCATGTTCAATAGAACTCCCATCTTAGTACATCCACAAACATAAATCATAGGCAGTTGAGGTGGATACATAACAGGGTCTGAGTTTGCTTGGGTTGCAGGATTCTCTGTGGTTTATATACTAAGATGGGAGTTCTGTTGAAGATGTAATGTTGCTATGGGCAACCAATTGGATTCTATCTATTATCTTCTAAAATGTGCTAAATACTGTAAATAAGAAGTAGATTTTGATTGGTTGCTATGGGCAACATTCCATTTCAATAGAACGCCTATCTTAGTAAATAGACCCCTCTGACGTTGTTTTTAAAGCAACAATAATTAACAAATCAACACCACATGCCTTGACAATAATTATCGCTTTGAAAACACCCAAGACCGACTAGTAGCAACCTCCAGCACACTTGGACCATATTACATATTCCCCTGCATATGTGTGTGTGTGTTCATATATATAACGGTGTAACAGTTAGCATTACTGCCTCACAGCACTGAGGTCATGGGTTAAATTCCCACCATGACCCTAACTGTGCAGAGTTTCTATATTCTCCCTGTGTTTTGCCTGGGTTTCCTCCGGGTACTCCCGTTTGCTCCCACAATCCAAAAATATAAAGGTAGGTTAATTGGCCTCCAACAAAATTAACCCTAGAATGTCTGTGTGTGTGTGCGCGTGTACATGTAGTAGGGAATATAGATTGTAAGCTCCACTGGGGCAGGGACTAATGTGAATCTTCAAATATATAAAATATATATATATATATATATATATATATATATATATATATATATATATATAAAAAAATGGAGACGATAAGGTTATTGTATATACATCGGATCTGTATTATATTTATGTTGTGGAATAAACAGTGTTCATTTTTCTTTTAAAATACAGTGGTATGTAAAAATATGCAATGTTTCAGGAGAGAGAATTACAGAGGTTAATTTTACAGGGGCATAAACGTGTCCATAATATAAAAACTCCCATGCAAAGCCCGCAGTCTGGCTTATAGAGATGAATAGTAATTTGCACCTTTCTAAAAAAGCATCAACAGAATTTGTGTGTTTGGCTTTCCAATATGGTGACCAATTTGCATGTTTAAAGAGGTGTAATTTTATTCAGATTCAATGTTCTGCTTCATTGTACATCACCTGAAAAAACACACGGTACAATTTGCACGTCAGCATTTAGAAATATAACGTTTCAACTACAATATTAGATATTATTATTTTATTATGCAAAATTGTATGTTGTTAGTGTTACTGTCTGTAAGGCAGTGCTTATTCTACATCGCTCACCTTACCAACTTGGGGGATATTCAACTGTGCTTGCTTCATTTATGCTAATTTCCATACACATGCATAAACATCACACCCAGTTACCAAATTACTATTCAGAGTGAAAGGGTTTCTGCCGCCCCTTTTCCAATTAGACATCTTTGAGATGAATGCTGCAAAGTGGCCTAGTGTCCTGAGACAGTTTTATCCAATGAAATGGCAAGAACAAATATATGTGTGGACCTATGGAGGGCCAAAGGGACATTCTTCTTCATATGGTGCCCTACCAAATGGCTATAACAAAGCGATCAAGCACTCTCTTCCCTATACCGAGCTGACACAGTGGGTGGTATTCAATTGTTATTTCACGCCTAATATGAAGGAAAATCGTAAGGTGATATTATATTTAACTTTTTTTGTGCATATCGTGCTTATTATGGTCAGGTTTACCCACTTATTTGCACATTTCAGCTCATCACCACCAGGAATGGTGAGCTGAAATGTTGGTGAAAAACAATTGAATACAGCCCAGTGTGTCCTATTTAAAGGTCTGCATACATGCTGTGAGAGCATTCTAAGCATGTCATTTACATCATAAAGAGATTATCCTGGAGTTTGGACTATACTTTTCCAAACCTCTTACGCAGGGGTTAAAGTGGGGGGGGAAACTGGGGGGAACTGAGTTCAACCACCTCTAATGGTAGGGAGAACAAGTCCTGCACAGTAATTCCAACAGAAAAGACTTTCCCAGCAGCTTTCTTTTCTGGCAGAGCGAATGTGATTTCAAGTTGTCACAAGGGGCATTGGGGCCGATGTATTAAGCCTTAACAAGAGTTAAATACAAGGGTGATAAAGAGAGATAAACGTCCAGCCAATCCGTTCCGTACTGACTTTTTTCAAACACAGCCTGTAATATGACAGTTAGCAGGTGATTGGCTGGATGTTTATCTCTCTTTATCATCTTTGCATTTATCTCTTGTTAAGGCTTAATACATCTGCCCCATTATGTGTAAGGGGAAGTACTATAAGCAATGCTACTGTGTTGTATACATGAAAAAGGGGCACTACTGAGTGTCATAACGTTAGTTAGGGGCACTGCATGTGGTGTAATGTGAATGAGATTGTGCTACTGTGTGAAACTATTTAAATAGGGTGTAAAATCATATGTTAAATGTTATAAAGTACGGGAGGTAGGGCATAAATTAATAGTTTGCAGGGGTGTGCCAAAAACTCTGGCACTGGCTCAGGTTCACCTAATTGGGAGGGGGGGGGGGGGGGGGTCGATGGAAGGGGAAATAAGTTCCACCCCCTCTCCATGACCACTTGAAGCCCTGCTCTTACCTCAAAAATCTTTTATGTCTCTAGCACTGCCAGGGCTGCCAGAGCCAACTTCGAGTTATGGGGAGTTGAACGCATTGCCAAATACTATGAGGTGTAACCATGCCCTCTTTAGGGGAAAAATAATACTATAAATCAGCTCCTCAGGGGCCTGAGAAGCTGTGGAGGAGAAATTACCATAAGTAAAGATGAGGGGCCATTTCTTCTTCTCCTCAGTTTTCCATGCCCCTCAGTACTGGACATAGACAGACAAATGCCAGATCCAGATAATCAGTATATCTCACTGTGCATTTAACCACTGTACCTACTACCTCTACCACTACTACATGCTACCTGTCCTTAATTCGGGTGCCAGACGCGGTCCCAACAGTTGGGATCCCGACAGTCATTTACCCGACGTCAGGATCCCGACTGTCAAAATGCCGACAGACAGGTGCCCGACGGCCACCCGCTATTTTCCCTCGGGGGGAGGGGGTCCACGACCTCCATAGAGAGAGAATAGAATAGGTGGCGAGTGTAGCGAGCCACCATGCCCGCAGGCGTGGCGAGCGCAGGGAGCCCGCAAGGGGCTTTGTTGCGCTCACCATGCTGTCTGAGTCCGGGCAGTCAGGATCCCGATGTCGGGCTAATGACTGTCGGGATTCCGACTGTTGGAACTCTATATCACACCCCTTAATTCCACCCCTTGGTAATTCTGTTCATTGTAGCTTGTTAGTCTGGTCAGTTGAGCATGCACAGAAAGCCAAACTATGGCCCTTATTCTGATTGACTCGGATGGGTCCGAGTGCGGACGGACGCCGAAGGTTGGTGTTTGCGCATGTGCAGAGGCGTATCTGCGCATGTGCAATCGCCTCACACGTACTAACACGGCGTGAGGTCCGTGCAGATAATGATCGTGCGGAACAATCCAAGCAGGGGGTGGAGAGGGGCGTGAAGGGCTGTTTGGGTTTATTACCATATGCATACGCCCCGCGTTTCATGGGCGTTCCCATGAAAACATTGGGCATACGTATGGTAATGCGGCAGTGACGCACGTGTGAGGTGCGGACATCTGACATAGCCGGATGTCAGCTGACCGCCCATATCCCTGCTTTCATTCGGAAAAATGTCCGAGTGCTGCCTGACCACTCGGTCCATCATTCGATGGTCGGTGACCATCGGAGGATGGGGGAGGTTCCCACAGATAGGGGAGGTGTTCACATGAAACATCCACTCGCGGTCCGTTTGGTCGGCGTCTTACCGCATTCGTACGGTGTGAGTGATTCGTACGGTAGGCGAGGCTAAGAACACTCGGTTCCTGTCCGAAATACGCATCCGTCCGATTCAACTAGATTAAGGGCCTATGTGGTAACAGGATTACACTAACAATATTTCTCTTTAAAGCTTTCTAAAGCAAAAATAATGAATTGAAGATAAGAAGGAGATTATATACATTTAAGGAGGAGCAACTAATATTCACTTCGAGTTATTTAGTGTTTCTTTAAGTTTAAATGAGCAATACAGTTCTAGTGGGATAGTGTGACAATATGGTTGCACAATGCTTAGCAGTGTTGCATACAATACTTAATTTATGGGAAAAAGATCTAATGTACCTATAGTGACAGGGTTAAGGAACAATATAAAAAATGTACACTGTGGGCCTGATTCAGATCTGATGACTCATTTGCAAATTTTCGGATGACTGCGAGTGGTTAGCCACCATTCAAACAGAGGGGATAGCTGCCTTGTGGAAATCTGTGATTGAATTGTGAAAATATCACAATCTGCTATCTTGCTGCACATCTGTATACAATTCAGTTATCAAGGAATGATTTTCCAAGTCTGCTCAAATGTAATTATTTATTAATTTATTAGTTTCTTACATAGCGCAGCAGATTCCATTGCGATTTACAATTGTGAACACAGATAAAACAAACTGGGTACAACAGACAGACTTGGAGGTAAGAGGGCCCTGCTGCAAGCTTACAATCTATAGGGATATAGGAGGGAAACACAATGACAGGCACCAGTAATAGCATAGCTTGTAGGTCCAGAAGGGAAGTTATATAATACATAAGTGCCTCAGAGGGTTATGCGTATGGAATTAAATATGATAGGCTTGCTTGAAGAGTTTTCAGGGAGCGCTTGAAAGTTTGGAGGCTAGTGGAGAGTCTTATTATGCATGGAAGGGCATCCATAGGGTGGGAGCAGCCCTATGAAAGTATTGTAATAGTGAATGGGAGCTGGTGATCCGTGCAGAAGAGAGACGGAGATCTTGAGTTGTCAACAGTGATGGAGCTGTCAGCCGCCAGAGTCTGAAAGAATGGGGTGCGTGTGCACGAAGCGCTTGAGTGCCTGATTTTTACTGAAGCCCTCAGCCCTCTGCCCGTCTCCCCACTCACTGCCCACTCTGCCCCCGCTCCCTGCCTATCTCCACCTTCTGTCCCTGCTCCCCACCACCTTACTAAACGGGGACACGTGAGCGATCTGCCGGCCCGCACATCATCACCCTCCACCATCGCTCGTCAACTAGGGGCTTCTGGCGAGCGCTCAGCAAGGCTGTGGGCAGCTACATCTGTAAGTCTGAGCCTTCAACAAGTCTGCCACAGATATAGGGGGAGATTCTCTAAGGTGAAAATGCGGTAAAAACCCCGTTATCTGGGTTTTTACCGCATTTCGGGATGCTCTAAGCATCCCCCGCCGGGTTACCGCAGCGGGGGCATCGCCAGAAAAATCTGGCGATACCCCATAGAAGCCAATGGGCTTCTAACGCGAACCCACCGCCACCCCGCACGGACCCCCGCCGCCCCACATCGCCCCCTCACCTGTGTCCGGGCAGCACAGAGCTGTGCTGCCCGGACCTGTGACCTCCTCCCTGCACTGATCCTCTTCTGGGTGCAGGGAGGAGGAGAGCCCGGCGCAGCAGCAGCAGCGCCGAGTGTGGGAGGGAGGGGGGAGCCGCCGGGACCTGCTGGGACCCGGTGACTCTCACCACAAAGGACAGCTCTTAACGCAAGAGCTGTCCTTTGCTATAATTAGCGCATATGTTACAACATATGCGATAATTATAATTGCGATGGGCGGCGAAGGGGGCCGGAGATTTTTAGAGAATCTCCCCCATAGGATGTTCAAGGCCAACGCTGACATCACACACTCCCCCTTAAAATGCATGGGAACACCTGTGTTTTTCCTGATACTACCAGAAGACGGCAAGTGTCCACCCCTAAACGATACATATGCATGCTTAGTCATTCCATAATCAATTGGATTGTGAATTCGCACGTAAGCAATCAAATCTGAATCAGGCTGTTAATCCACTTTAATTGACAAATTCTGGAGTGTGCACCCAGAATTTCAGCAAGTATGGCATATCACTGGTAAATGGCCATGAGGCCATTTTCCCTGTGATTTCTGTTGCTCTGTAGTGCTGGGCTGTCAATCAACATGGGACTCTGGTGACGGTAGAGGGTATATACAACTAATAGTTAAAAGCCTATCAAAATGATGGCTTAAGGAACATACATACGAGGTGATTTCAGCTATTTCTAAGCGATCTGACTAGTCTGACTAGATCGCTTAGAAATTAAACAAATGTCACCCAGTGTTTATACCCTCCAGAAATGGCGATGCACAGTCCCGCGTGTCTCTATCACCTGACTAGTCAGATCGCCAGTGTTCTCTCTGGTCCGCACAGATCACTCAGCAATGTGTGCTGAACGATCTGTGCTAAAGCACATCACTCAACACGGGGCACCTGTTGCCCTCTGTGTGCGGGCCTTTAGTCCCCATCTGCTCCTACCACCAATATCTGTCTTTACAGCTAGTTTGAAACTATTTTTCTTTCACTTTTTGTTAAGAATTTATTTGGTCTGTCAAGTCTCCTCTAGTGGTCACTGGTGGTACTTCACCCATAGAAATGAGTAGTTTGCCTTTTATATACAGCAGTCATGTCCAAACTGTGGCCCTCCAGCTGTTGTGAAACTACACCATAGATTTAGCATTCCCTAATAGCAAAACTGTGGCAAGGCATGATGGGAATTGTAATTTCACAACAGCTGGAGGGCCATAGTTTGGACATGCCTGATATACAGATATATGGGTGCAGGAGGTACAGTGTGGGTTTTCCTGAAACCAGAGACCCCTGTGCACCACACATCCTGCCTCAATTATAGACATTCAAGTAAATGTAATGCCATATGTGTCATCTTAACTCATCGGAAATCTTTAGCTTAGTTATAGAAAACAAATCTTTTTTTGTTCAAACTTCTAAAACAAAATCTGATAAATTTTATGTACAGTAGGCAAACTTTGCCTTTCAAAAACTAAAAATATGCTGTTTGTAAGAAATAATTTGTATCTCTCCCTGATGCTGGTGTAGCAGTATTATTATAATCCATTTGGTTTTTTCATCGCTACTTCAAACTGCTTTGTAATATGCTTATTTTACAATATTTTGCTGGTGCGGTATGTAGCAGATGGGCAAGTGAGTCATGCTACACTATCTCGCCATTCAAAGCACAGTTTATCAATTTAGCACATACAGTACATACACTGGGTATAGCATGAAAACACCCACAAAACCATAAAACTACTCTAAGATGCATTTTCAGTGCAAGAGATGATAACCATGCCACATGTCATTTTAATATAATGTGCTGAAGACTGAGGATATATAAAGGGTGGGTGCACATTTTTTCCTGGGGGGGGGGATATTTAATACTGCCTGTTGTAGGGGTGGTGTATTATTGTATTGGAGTTATATATACATATTATCTGTATCATATGTGGGCCACTGTTGCTCTCTGTATTAAATGGTGGTCATTGCAACGCTCAGTGCATTACAGGGCAGTCACTGCAATGATCACTGTGTTACGTGGTGGTCACTGCAATGCTCACTGTATTATGTGGTGGTTCACAGTGACGCTCTCCCAAATGTCCTGATATTTGCGGGACCGTCCCTTTTTTTTTAAACGGTCCTGCATCCACAGTGAGGGGGTGGGGGGAGCAGTTAGGAGTCCCCCATGTTAGGCACTGCTCTGTGTATGAGCACAACCGCTATTCCCGGAGGAGAGAGGCTGGGGGCATGGACAGCCCCCAGAGTGGTGAAAGCCGGGGCCTTGTGGGAGTGATACGAATTTTGATCCATGTTTACTGGTGCACATAAAAGTTACCAACTGATCCGTTCTAATATATAGCCAGTATATATTGTGGCAGGGTCAGCATACGTTTACAGTCACTGTAAAATATCCAGAACAGGTTTTAGAACAGCAACGGCAGCAGGATAATTGGTTCCAGTCCAGGTTTCCTAAGCTGATGTAATCAGGGTTTGGCAAATTAGCAGCACCTGCGGCTTTCGGTTAAATCTATGTCCAGGGAGGAGGGTCCTTATGGTGGAATAGCCACCCAGGTGATAGGCTGTGGGTGCGGGCTATGGTAGGGGCATTGGAAGCCATGAGGCGGATGGCAAACTGTGTTGCTGACACCTGTACGCTGCTGTACTGAACATAGTGGAATGCTCTTGCCTGCTACAAATAAAGACTCAGGTTGCATCTGTGTCCAGTGTATGTGAGTGTATATATATATACAGAGATAGCCTTTAAGAGAAGTATTTTTAGTGCACTAGACTTATTTCTATACACATCAATTTTTCTATTTGTAAGCCTACTGATGTATAATAGTAGTAGAATAGCTTGTGGTGATACAGTGCAATACTGCAATTGAGCTAAGATGATAAAATACAAGTGCAGAGCTGCAAAAAAAATGTGCTGGGATTTGCATAACAGGAAAGTAGCTAGAGAAAAGAAGTGTAATAACATCCTTTGTTGGCCATAGACAATGCTTTGCATTGGATTCTACTCTCTACAAAGACTCATCAGTTCAGCCCTGTCTAGCTTCCATGTCTCTTCCCATTCTTTATATAATGATGACATCATAATCTCCAAATTGTGATGCTTATCTCACACAAAGGCGTTGTTTGGTAGCCAATTTTCTTCCTTTATTTGACATGATGGTTGCGCAGCAGTGTACACTATCACTTGTTGGGGTAAGGGATTAGTGCAATAATGTCCTATATAAATTCATACAGAGTGGTTGCTATTCATAGCACAAAAATAATTGACAGATGGATATAATAGCCAGCATTTATTTCACCACCAGCTTCAATCCTGCGCTCCCCCCCTGAGTTTCTCAATAATTAATTTTTTTAAATAATATATATATTTTTTTCATTTAACAATCAACTTTGATTGTACAGATCAGAAATTACAGATGAAGTTTTATTACATGTTGGTGATATACTGTATATATATATATATATATATATATATATTTCAACAATAATAATATTATGCGTTCCTGACCCTGCTTCCTACTTACCGTCTCCTTACAGCTTGGTGCGTCCTCCGTCTCTCTCCCGTCGCTTGCTTCTGTCAGAACATGCTGACACCGCTACTTGCGCCGTGAGGGGAGCTGGTGGATGTTTCTCATCAGGGTTGAAGAAGGCTCACTGATCAGAAACGCATTGAGGAAGACACCCACTAAGAAGTAACCAAGGCACATATCCACAGGACATAACCCGACGAGAAATATCCACCCGCTCCCCTCACAGCGCAAGCAACAGTGTCAGCACGCTCTGGCAGAAAAGAAAATGGAGGTGTGCCAGCGCCTGCTGTCTCAATAATTCACTACACGGTTCTCTAAAATAATGTTTTAATAAAAAATGAATATAAAATACATACAATTACACATACATGAAATATAAAAAATAATAAAAAATATTTATCTCGTATTTTGTGAATCAAAATAGCTATATCTCTCGCTTTGAGGTATATGTAGCAACAGTCCCGCAAATGGGATGATATATTGTAGCTGACAAATATATTACCATCCAATGGCTCTGGTTGTTTGATAGCCAGGAATGCTGTGACGATTGTGGTTCTAGTTTCCTTATGATTTCAAAGGCTCAAGGGTCCCAGATAGGCAGTCCTCCTCTCCTTGGATAATTAGGGATGTTGTTGTAACCCAAACGTGGAATAACCAAGTATTTTTCAAGGGGACGTCTCGGGATGATGATGATGAACCAGGTCACTTTTGTTTAGTGGATGTAGTCAGCAATGATGAAATGCTCAACGCGTTTCCCCGGAACCTCCGGCTTCCTCAGGAGCAAGTGTGATTGTAGGACAGTTTGTCCTGGGTATATATACCTGCATTGCTAATTGATTCACTGATTCACATGTGAGATGATTAAAACCAATAAACACAAATGCTAAGAGAACCGTGTGTATTTTAACAATTAAATATATTTTATATTGACAGGAGGCAATCTATAACTTTATATACATAATATTTGTAGATCTCATGATTATAAGACACTATTTTTAATGTCATATATCGGTATCCCGATCATGTGACCCGGAAATGGGCTGTGCATCATATTAATCGTTTATAGAGCACTAATAAAGGCTTATAGAAAGCTGTACCTTACATCGGGCCAAGGTGAGGGGACCATGCTGGCAGGGTACAGAAGTCCAGCGCCTCCGCCAATCGCCGATTGCCGGTAACGGCGATATTGGCAGAAGACGTGTCCATCCTCCCCTTGCTGCGTCCATTGTGCTGCTAGGCAACGGCTAGAGTTGCTGGAGTGCTAGAGCTGGTTTACATTTTCCATACAAATATTTTAGTTTACTATTTTTATTTAAAAAGAAACTGCGCTGGACATGATCCACTGTTTGGAAAATCTGGTGGTTTATATGCTTGGAATGTGGAAAAATTTGGGATAGCACTTTTGATTTTAAATCGAAATTATGGTTTAACAGCAGTTGTGAGTCAGTTTTCACTTTAGACATTGGCAGAAAATGCAAAATTCAAATGATTTAGTAAAACCACTGTTTAGTAAGTTTATGTGACTTTTACAGATTATTCTTCAAGATGTACAGTCTTATCCTATCAAGAAATAAATTAAGCAGACAGATTCCATGACCACAGTGTATGGCATAATTATTAATGATTAGGTTTTAGACCCGATAAGTATAATTATAATTCCTTAACTTTGCTTTCTTCAGCAATAAGAAATTATGGATCACATGGATAGATAAAAAAACAGAGGCTCTGTACCATATGTTACAATAATTAATGTGTGAAATGAGCTTAGTTACTGGGCTCAAGCTCCACTTGGTAAATTCAACAATAAAGCAGCCCCAATATAAACCTTTGGCAGTGGCTTGTATGGTTAAAAACTGTATGGAAAACAGCGAATGTAGTCCCACTGCACAAAAGTGGAAGCAAGGAAGAGGTAAACAACTATCGACCAGTGAGCCTTACATCAGTAGTAGGGAAATTGATGGAAACACTCTTAAAACAAAGAGTTGTAGAATATCTCAAAACCAGCAATTTACAGGATCCAAAACAGCATGGGTTTACTGGTGGAAGATCATGTCAAACAAATCTTATTGACTTTTTTGACTGGGTGACTAAATAAATAGATCAAGGTGGGGCTGTAGATGTAGCTTATCTAGACTTTAGTAAAGCTTTTGACACTGTCCCACATCGCAGACTGTTAAATAAACTTGAAAGCTTGGGATTGGATTCTAAGATAGTTGAATGGGTAAGAGCGTGGTTGCAGGACAGAAAACCGAGAGTTGTAGTAAATGGAGTACAGTCAAAGGAGGGAAAGGATACAAGTGGAGTACCCCAGGGATCTGTACTTGGACCGGTGCTTTTTAATATCTTTATTGGTGATATTGTAAATGGAATTGAGGGTAAAATGTGCCTTTTTGCAGATGACACAAAGGTATGCAACAGGGTAGACACACCAGGAGGGGTAAAACAAATGATTGAGGATCTAGGTAGATTAGAGAAATGGTCAAGAGAATGGCAACTACAGTTTAATGCCAAAAAATTCAAAATCATGCACTTGGGTTTCAGAAATCCAAAGACTCAATATAGTATAAATGGCACTATAATGGAAACTACTGAGGAAGAGAGGGATCTAGGTGTCACTATTTCAGGGGACTTAAAAGCAGGTAGGCAATGTAACAAAGCAATGAAGAAGGCAAGTCAGATGCTTGGTTGCATAGGGAGAGGTATCCGCAGTAGAAAGAAAGAAGTAATAATGCCACTGTATAGGTCATTGGTACAACCTCACCTAGATTATTGTGTTCAGTTCTGGAGGCCATATCTCCAGAAGGATATAAATACATTAGAGACTGTACAAAGAAGAGCAACTGAAATGGTGCATGGCCTACATCACAAAACGTACCAGGAAAGACTAAAAGATCTTAATATGTATACTTTAGAGCAGAGAAGGGAAAGGGGGGACATGATAGAAACTTTCAAATATATCAAGGGTTTTAACAAAGTACAGGTGAGAGACATTCTTCACAGGAAGAGAAGCAACAGAACACGAGGACATGCACTGAAACTAGAGGGAGGAAGATTCATGGGAAATGTGAGAAAGAATTTTTTCACAGAAAGAGTAGTAGATAAGTGGAATAGTCTCCCATCAGAGGTGGTAGAGGCAAATACAGTAGTACAATTTAAACATGCTTGGGATAAGCATATTACATAGTTACATAGTAGGTAAGGCTGAAAAAAGACTTGCGTCCATCTAGTTCAACCTGGTATAGATATCCATTGCTGATTTGGTAGGTTCTGGTATTTTACAGACAAATTATATTTCTTATTTGTACCCATGGATGTTTTTCTCCAGTAAATGTTTGTCCAACTTTGCCTTGAACGCATTTAATGAGCCAGCCGTTACCACCTCTCTGGGAAGAGAGTTCCAGAGTTTGACTGTTCTGACCGTAAAGAAATTCTTTCTACTAGCTGAATGAAATCTTTTTTCTTCTAATCTATACTCATGCCCTCGCGTCCTAGATTTCTTTCTAGTAGAAAATAGGGTGTGTGACAGTTCCTTATATTGGCCCTTGATATACTTGTACATGTTGAGCATGTCCCCCCTTAAACGTCTCTTTTCTAATGTAAATAGTCCCAAATTGCTTAATCTCTCCCCGTAGCTTAAATTCTCCATTCCCCTAATAAGCTTTGTTGCTCGCCTTTGGACTTTTTCTAATTCTATGATGTCCTTTTTATAGTGTGGGGCCCAGAACTGTACTCCGTACTCTAGGTGAGGTCTCACCAATGCTTTATACAGTGGCATAATTACCCTTGAGTCCCTAGTTTCCATTCCCCTCTTAATACATGCCAGAATTTTGTTGGCCTTTTTTGTAGCTACATTACAATGGGCACTACATCCTAGATTGCTGTCTATTTGGACTCCTAGATCCTTTTCAAGTATGGAATTACCCAGTTCCTCTCCGCTAAGGTTGTAACTTGCACACTGGTTGTGTCTCACAAGCTGCATAACCTTACATTTATCTACATTGAACCTCATCTTCCATTTTTTTGCCCACTCATCTAGAATTGCAAGATCATTTTGAAGCATGGTGACATCATCTGGTGATTTGATGACTTTGCTAAGTTTTGTATCGTCCGCAAAGATGGATACATTGCTGAGTAACCCTATCCCAATATCGTTAATAAAAATGTTAAACAAAATGGGCCCCAAAACCGAACCCTGGGGCACTCCACTTAGTACCGGTATCATATCTGATACGGCACCATTCACAACCACTCTTTGTTCTCTATTACATAGCCAATTCCCTACCCATCTGCAGATATTTTCACCCAATCCTAGGTTCTCCATTTTATTAATCAATCTCTTGTGTGGGACAGTATCAAATGCTTTAGCGAAATCTAGGAAAATCACATCTACAGCATTTCCATTATCGAGGTTTTTGCTAACCTCTTCATAGAACCCTAGTAGATTAGTTTGGCATGAACGATTTTTCACGAACCCATGTTGGTTAGTACTGAGTAGACGGTGATGATCTAAATATTCCTGGATACCATCCCTTAAAAATCCTTCAAATAGTTTACCCACAATTGATGTTAAACTAACGGGTCTGTAATTAGCGGGATCTTCCTTTTTTCCTTTTTTTAATATTGGAACTTCCTCTGCTATTCTCCAATCTTTTGGTACTATACCTGACGATAGTGACTTGCTAAAGATATAATGTAGGGGGGTAGCTAGTTCATCCCTTAATTCCATTAATACCTTCGGATGAATCCCATCTGGCCCTGGTGACTTATTTGTTTTGAGTTTGCTTAGCCTCAGTATTATTTCCTTCGGCGTGAAATCCACAATGAGATCTGGCTTATTTGTCCCGTTTGTGGTAAATGTTCGTTCCACAGTCTGCTCTCCCTTAGTAAATACTGATGAGAAGAACTCATTTAACAGTTTTGCTTTTCCCTTGTCCTCAGTAACACTTTTTCCACTAGTATCAGTTAGTGGGCCTATGTTTTCCTTAATTAAACGTTAACTATTTATGTATTTAAAAAACTTCTTTGGGTTGGTTTTGCTTTCAGTGGCTATGCACTCTTCATATAATATTTTAGCTGCTTTGATTACCCCTTTACAAGTTTTGTTTGATTCTTTGTATTTTGCGAACGCCTCCTCATTCAAGTTATTTTTATAGAATTTAAAGGCTCTGGTTTTATTGTTGATAGCTGACTTTACTTCTTTGTCCAACCATGGTGGCTTTTTTTTGTTGAATTTACCTTTAGTTACTTTAGGAATGTATTCAATAGTTAGTGAATCAAGCACCTTTTTTAGAGTATCCCACATTTCCTCTGCATTTTTTCCCTCCATAACCGTTTCCCACCCAATTCCTGTTAGGGCTTCCCTGAATAATTCAAAGTTCGCTTTTCTGAAGTTTAGTATTTTTGCAGATCCTTTTTGATGTAATTTACTGAAGTTGATTTCCAGTGAAACCATATTGTGATCACTATTCCCTAATTGTTCAATTACTTTTGTGTTTGAAACTAAGTCTGTGTTATTTGTTAACCCCTTCCCGACATATGACGTACATTTACGTCATATGTCGGTTGCGGGGGAATCAAGCCAGCTCACTGAGTGAGCTGGCTTGAAAGAGTGCAGGTAATGGCTGTATATTACAGCCAGGCACCTGCTCTCACGGCCACGAGCGGCGAGTTCGCCGATCGTGGCCGTTTAACCCTTTAAGCACCGCGGGCAAAGTGCCCGCAGTGCTTAAATAGCTGATCGGAGGGGGGGCGCCCCCCTCCGGCGCCGATCGCGGCCCCCCGCGGCGAGATCGGAGGGTGCCGATCGGTTGCCATGGTAGCCAGGGGTCTAATGTAGACCCCTGTGCTGGCCGTGTCAGCATTCCTATTACATCCTGCCTGAGGCAGGATGTAATAGAAAGTGCTGAAAATCACTATGTTCAGCCATAGAGCTCTATGGCTGAACCTAGTACAGGCGATCGCGCCCCCTAGTGGTCAAGTACACTAGGGGGCCTTGTAGTAAAAAAAAAAAAAAAAAAAGTTTAAAAATAAAAAAAAATAAAAAAATATTAAAAGTTCAAATCACCCCCCTTTCCCCATTTCACAAATAAAAATAAATAAAAAATAAAAAAAATAAACATATTTGGTATCGCCGCGTTCCTAAAAGTCCGATCTATTAAAATATAACATTAGTTATCCCGCACGGTTAAAGGCGTAAACGGAAAATAATTCCCAACGCCAAAACTACGTTTTTTGGTCGCATCGCCTACCCAAAAGAAAATAACTAAAAGAGATCAGAAAGTCGCCCATATCCCATAATGGTATTAATTAAAAAGTACACTTCAGCCCGCAAAAAATGAGCCCACACCCAGGTCCGTAGGTGGAAAAATAAAAAAGTTATAAGCCGCAGAACATGGCGACGCGACGCAAATTAGAAAAACCGTAAAAGTTGCTATTTTTTTTTTTTAGTGGTAAAACATAACGAAAACTATATAAGTTTGGTATCACCAGAATCGTAACGACCCATAGAATAAAGATAACCCATCATTTTAAACGAACTATGAACTCCAAAAAAAGCGTAACCAGCGCAAAATTGTGGAATGGCGTTTTTTTTTTTTTTACCCCACATTGAATTATTTCCTGATTCCCCAGAATATTATACGGTATAGTAAATGGTACCATTACAAAGTACAACTTGTCCCACAAAAAAAAAGCCCTCATGTGTCTATATAGCCGGAAAATTAAAAAAGTTACGCTTATTTGAACGCAAGGAGGAAAAAAAAAAAATAATTAACAAAAAAGGCAATGTCGGGAAGGGGTTAATACTAAGTCCAAGAGCGCCTCATCCCGAGTTGGAGTTTCTACCATTTGTGTAATAAACTGGTCTTTAAGTAAGCTTAAGAACCCATTGCTTCTTGCTGATTTACCTGTTTCGTTTTCCCAATCAATGTCGGGTAAATTAAAATCCCCCATAATTAATACCTAACCCTGATTTGATGCTTGTTTGATTTGGTTTAAAAGAAGAGACTCTTCCCTTTTATTTATATTTGGTGGTCTATAGCATACCCCTATTATAAATTTGTTTTTTTGTTTCTTATTATTGTCGGTTATCTCTGCCCACACTGTCTCCGAGTTGTCGTCTTCCAGGTCTGTGCTCATATTTTTCTCACATGATGTTAAGTTATTATTTACATATAGGCACACACCCCCGCCCCTTCTATTTTCCCTGTCTTTCCTGTAGAGTGTATATCCCTCCATGTTTAATGCCCAGTCATGCGACTCATTACACCATGTTTCTGTAATACCAATGATGTCGTAGTCATCCCTACAGATCACCGTTTCAAGCTCCCCGATTTTACTCACTAAGCTTCTTGCATTAGCCAGTAAGCATTTTAATTTATGTTTATTTTTAGATATGGCTCTAATATTGTGATTAGTTTCACCCCAGGACCCATTTGAATTTTTTACTAGCTTCCTCTTTCCCCTCTCCCCTTCAATAGACTCTCTACAGGCCTCCCCACCATGCACACTGCCTGCCCTCTCCATAGTTCCGGGAATTCTTCCTCTGTCATTCCCTCCTTCCCGTATACTAAGATCATCTGTACCTAAGAACTGTAATGGGGTAACGTGACTGTTACAACATAACATTTTATTACATGACATTCCTGATGTACCCTGAGAGTTACCCCCGATTATACCCTTGTTATGTCCCAGGACTTTGTCTATGTCTCCGTCCCCCCCCCCCATCTCCTTCCCCCATATGATTCCTGATCCCAGTTCGGCTTCTCTCCCTGATGGTCCCATAATGTCTTGCTGCCCCCACCCCTCCTTACAAAAAAATAAGGATCAAATATGGTTTGAGGTAACATGTTTAAAAAAAGGGGCAGACTAGATGGGCCAAGTGGTTCTTATCTGCCGTCAAATTCTATGTTTCTATGTTTAATGTAAGAAATCAAACCAGTACATTTATTTAAAAAAAATGTTGCTTTCAGTTTATGTTCAGGCATGTATTGTTGGCCACTGTATATTTAGTCACTGTATATTGGGTTGTGTATTTGTTCAGTGTATAATCAGACATTAATATTTGGTGATTATATAGTTGGCCATGTATATTTGGTGAGTATATAGTTGGCCATGGTCAGTTTATATTTGGTCATCTATAGCTGGTCGGTGTATATTCAGTCAGTATATAGTCTGCCATGTACATTTGGTTAGTGTATAGTTGGCCAGGTACATTTGGTCCGTGTATAGTTGACCATGTATATTATTAGGTGAATAAATAGTCAGCCATGTGTATTTGGTCAATATATATTTGGTCAAAGACATAGAATTACAGTATATGAGAAATGCAACAAAGGAAAACATGGGTATACATCTGTAATACAAAGCAAGTGCAAATATTTTTCATAAACCAACATCCATGGAAATCATGATTCATTTTTCAGACAGGTAGAGCACCAGATGTAAAGTGGGTACTTGTGTATTATCACGGCGCCCACTACAGCATTTGCTTAGTGGGCTATTCAGGGTAGTGAAATCGCATCGCATGCCATTATTGTATAACATGCAATGCGATTTTCCTATGTAATGTATTCACTGCTCTCTGTCAGTGAATACATTAAAAGAATGGGGTGCGATAAAAAAATCACATCCCATCGCATCGCATGCCATTATTGTATGGCATGCGATGCAATGGGGTGCGATAAAAAATCAGATCCTATCGGATCGCATGCCATTATTGTATTCGGGAAGAGCGGCTCGCTACACTCGCCACACTATGTAAAATCAACTCCACGCCGACGTGGATAGTGGGGGTATGAAAAGGTCGGCCGGATGAGTCCCACCGCCCCTTGCGGGGCTCGCTACGCTCACCACCCTTTGGGATGACGTCAATATTGGGGGGGTGGCGTTAATAAATGATATTATATGTCATTTAATGGTATACTACATTAAATGCCATTATGACAGTTAAAATCGCATCGTATCGCATGCCATACAATAATGGCATGCGATGCGATTTCACTACGTTTGCGTACGTAGTAAAATCGGGCGTTGTGATAATACACAAGTACCGCAAAGGGTAATGTTTTAGAAATGATCCACGAATAAGACCATTCAGTTACTTGAGGAATAAGCATTAAAAGGCTTTTATAAAAAGCACATAGGGGTGTATTCAATGCTGGGGGCGAGCGGTGCTTGCTCGCTGTCACCACTTGCCCGATCAGTATTGGCTGCAGAAGCAGCGAGACCCGCGGCTAAATGCAGCGGTCTCCCTGCATTAGCAGCGGGTCTCGCTGTTTGGGGGAAGCCTCGCTGTCCTGTGAAGGCAAGAATTTCCCCAGAACGTAAAAATGGGTGAGCGGCTGGCGAGGGGGTTAAACAGCGAAGATCGCTGGTTTTCTGCTATCCCCACCGTTTAACCCCATCGCCGGCAACTCATCCCTGGCATTGAATGTTACCCACAGAATGCCTGATTTCAACAATTACTTCTACAAACCCTCAAACTTCAAGAACACCAAAAAATAAAACTGCAAATTTAGAAATTGGTGTGTCTTTATGTTACTGGAAATGCCATAACAACATAAAAACAAGAGTCATTTTAGTTTATGGAAAAAAAAAAGTGCAGTCAATCCTACCTCTTAAAGGATGGGATGTACTAAAGAAAAAAATGCAGTAAATGCCCCGTTTTCTGTTTTTTTTTACCCCATTTTCAAATGTTCTAAAACCCCCTTCTGTCAGGGCTTCACTGCGGAGGGTTACGCCAGCAAAACTCCATATTTATGTATTTATTTATTTACAGTTTCTTATATAGCGCAACATATTCCATTGCACTTTACAATTGGAACCAAAAGTGGTAAAACAATCTGGGTATAAACAAACTGACATAGAGGTAGGAGGACCCTGCTCGCAAGCTTAGAATCTATAGGGATAATAGGAGGGATACATAACATTAAGATTACATAGCATGGCAGTCCCAACAGATTACAAGACAGTCCTGATGGGATGCAATTAGATATCAATGCTACTGGAGGTTATGTGGGGGTTCCGGAATATGTTAAGCTTGCCTGCAGAGGTGAGGCTTCAGGGAACGCTTAAAAGTTTGGAGGCTAGAGGAGAGTATGTGGAAGGGCATTCCATAGGGTGGGTGCTGCCCGACAAAAATCCTGCAAGTGTAAGTAGGAGTGAGTAATGAGTGTGGATGAGAGACGCAGATCTTGTGCAGAGCGGAGAGGACGGATGTGGATATATTTTGAGATAAGTGAAGAGATAGATTATGGTGTAGTCAGATTAATGGCTTTGTATCTGAGTAGAAGTATTTTATATTGAATACGGTAATATACAGGCATCTAATGGAGGGATTGACAGAGTGGATCAATAGATGTTGAACATCTAGCCAGGAAGATCAGCCTCGCAGCTGCATTCAAACTAGATTGCAGTGGTGACTCTTTTCTTAAGACCAGGAAGGAGGCTACAGCAATACTCAATGTGTGAAATAATCAGGGCCATCTTGACAGGGTATTGTCAACTCGCTGTGACCATTTTTCCCCACCCCTTTTCCCTCAAATAAGACACCAATCCTTCATGTTGGATGAAATTGGCCACAGCAGCCATCTTTATTAAAACAATAACAATAATAATAACAGTATTTACAACCATGATCCCCACATTACCCGCCAAAGGTGATCCTCGAGGCCCAAACCCTAAAAACAGTATACATATCCGAGCACTCTCCCTCACACTTTTACCCCCAGCCGATGACGCTGGCTCGAGGGCACCGATCTGCATAGACCCCGTGCTCATTATCTATGTATCTATATAGCCTCACCCCGAGGAGTCCAGCCCCCGCCATGGGGCCCTCCCCTCCACAAATCCAAGCCTCCATGACCACCAACCTCGAGGATCCCCTCCGCCCTGGCCACCGTGACAGAGATCAAAACCTACCCTAATGACTAACCTTTATCTAATACATACAGCCCTGCTAACCTTAAACTATAGGGAGGGTGGGTGGGAGCTTTTTGATCCCCGACAAAATGTCTGAACAGGGCTACGTGATCCCCTCAATATATACAGCCTCACCACCCTGTTAAGCCCCGCCCCTACATTGTCATTACCCAGGTACCCCTCAACCCCTATTACCCATCTACTCCTAAGCTCCTTCCAACCCCTGTCAAGTGGGCCTCCCCCTAGGCTCTGCCCCAGTCCAGCCCAATACATGACAGGGTATTGTCAACTCGCTGTGACCATTTTTCCCCACCCCTTTTCCCTCAAATAAGACACCAATCCTTCATGTTGGATGAAGTTGGCCACAGCAGCCATATTTATTAAAACAATAACAATAATAATAACAGTTTTTACAACCATGATCCCCACATTACCCGCCAAAGGTGATCCTCGAGGCCCAAACCCTAAAAACAGTATACATATCCGAGCACTCTCCCTCACACTTTTACCCCCAGCCGATGACGCTGGCTCGAGGGCACCGATCTGCATAGACCCCGTGCTCATTATCTATGTATCTATATAGCCTCACCCCGAGGAGTCCAGCCCCCGCCATGGGGCCCTCCCCTCCACAAATCCAAGCCTCCATGACCACCAACCTCGAGGATCCCCTCCGCCATAGTGCATGGGGTTAACCCCCTAACCCCCCTGCGCACCCGCCACAAAGCCACAGCCACTTCTACCCCGTCTTGTATCGCTAAAGCCCATAGATCCATGCCCACCGCGTACAAGTGGACCCCATCACCCCTCCAAAATGCGCCCGACCCAGATTCCAGCTCTAAGTGACGCACCATAACTCCACCATTCCTAGCCACGAATTTACCAATAGCTCTGTTAACCTTAATCCTGGCTTTATTGATCCTTTCCACTGAACGCGCATCCCTCCAAAATTGCCGGGGCACTATATCAGACCAGACGGTAATCACATCTGGGAATAACGCCCAGAGGCGTAATAAATCGAACTTAATATCGCGAATTAACTCACGGAAAGGCCTAACCCCCAAATCATTACCTCCAACATGTAACACTAAAATCTCGGGAGGCCTGTCCAGCCTAACGAAGCGATGGAACTCCGGCAGTACCCCACTCCACACCATACCACGCTTCCCCAGCCAGCGGACTTCGAATTCCCAACCATCCAACCCCAATCGTCGACCGTTCGGTCTCATTCCGGCTCGAACGGCGCCCCAAAAAACATAGGAGTGTCCCATAATCCAGATGAGGCACGAAGGCTGCCCTAAACAACAAAGAAAACAAAACACGAAACAAGCTCCCAGTCAGCAGCTCACTAAAAACATTACAACATTCCTACCCTCACATAAGACTTGAACCGAGCCGAATCCCACCTCCCAATCTTCTTAATTAAATCCTCCCCGAAACCCAAGCGTGCCGCCTCTGTCGCTGCCCCAATCCTAAACGAGTGCCCTGCGTATTCCTGTTCTCTCAGGCCCAGCAACCGCAGCCCCTTCCTGAACACGCTAACAAATTGAAAACGAGACAAGAATGACCCATCAGCATGTACTAACAATGGGTCTCTTATCTGCCCCTCTGTAAACCTACATTCTCTGAACACTCTGAGGCATTCCACTGGGCACATAGAAGAACCCCGTACCTCAAATAGTACCACCCGCTTTCCCCTCCCCAATTGGTCTGTTTTTGAACAGCACAACACAAATTCCACCCTATCCGAAAATAAAACAACCTCCTCATCTCTGAGGCCCCCCGGTACCGCAACACTCGGACTAACCAATTCCCCCAACCTCAATGCCCCAAAAAACGCAAGGGAAAAAGCCAATTGGAACAGCTTGATTTCATAAGCAGACCGGCAGACCGACCCCAATTTGTCCCCCAACCCCTGCAACAGTTTGAAAGACACCGGCCTCCTCTTATCCCGTACTGCATGACCCCTTCTCCATCCCTTAAGTGCCCGTGACACAAAGAAGCTCTTTGTGACATCTGGCTTTGCGCTAGCCCGGAAACCGAATGCCAAACCCGCCATGCACCGCCCAATTTTTGATACAGACCAACCCAGCTCTTTACAATGGCCGATGTATAGCAACACCCTGATCTCATCCTCTCCTTCTGGCATGCCAACTGATCTGCACCACTCATTCCAGAGCTGCCACTCCTGACAGTATGCCGACCACGTGCCGGGGGAAAGAGAATCCCTGATGAGCTGATCCGCTATTCTTCCAGCAGCTCCCAAAGGTGCCTCGGGCAATCGACCCCACTCTGGTCTGCTCCCGGCGCCAGCTCCCTGAAGCGATCCCACTGCCAACGAGACAAGGAGTCCGCTATACAATTAGAAACTCCAGGAACGTGCCGTGCCACTACCCAAGCATTCAAGGCTAAACACTCTAACACCAACCATTGCAATACCTTAACCACAGGAGGAGATGATGCCGACAAATGATTCACTGCTTCAACTACGCTCATATTATCGCAATGGAAACAAATTTTCTTGTTCTGAAACAAAGGCCCCCAAATCACCACCGCTACCAGTATGGGAAATAATTCTAACAACGCTAGGTTACGAACCCAGCCCCGACGGACCCATGACTCCGGCCATTTTTCTGCACTCCAGTGGCCCTGACAATAAGCCCCGTACCCAAAGCTCCCGGCCGCGTCAGTAAACAGATCTATGTCAAATGCCACCACCGTGTCTGACATCCACATGGCCCTGCCGTTGAATGACTCCAAAAACTCCGCCCACACCTTCAGGTCATTACGCAACTCCCTCCCTAACCTGATAAAATGATGAGGAGACGTAATTCCCGCCGTCGCCCCTGCCAAACGTCTGCTGAAAATCCTGCCCATTGGGATGATACGACAGGCAAAGTTCAATTTGCCTAACAAAGACTGCAGTTCCCTCAGCTTAACCTTCTTTAGTCTCACTGCCCTCCCAACCTCTGCCTTGAGCGACGCTAATTTGTCTGCAGGTAAGCGACATTCCATCAACACAGTGTCAATAGTAATTCCCAGAAAGCTAATCACCGATGCCGGCCCCTCAGTTTTTTCAGGAGCCAACGGCACCCCAAAATCTGCTGCCACCCGTTCAATGGTGCACAGTAACAGTGCACAGACCTTGCCGTCCTCCGGGCCAATGCACAAAAAATCATCCAAATAATGAATAATCGAACCGCACCCTGACGCGTCCCTAACTACCCATTCCAAAAAAGAACTAAACGCCTCAAAATAGGCACACGACAGGGAGCACCCCATCGGAAGGCAACGATCAACAAAGTAACCCCCGTCCCAAAAACAACCTAACAAACGAACACTCGATGGGTGAACCGGCAATAACCGGAAAGCCGCTTCTATGTCAGTCTTTGCCAATAGGGCCCCCTTTCCAAAACGTTTCACCCACTGTACTGCCGCATCAAATGACGTATAAACCACTGAACAAATGTCAGGGTCAATACCATCATTGACCGACGCCCCCTTTGGAAATGATAAGTGATGTATGAGGCGAAACTTATTCACCTCTTTTTTGGGCACTACCCCCAATGGTGAGACTACCAAATCCGCCATTGGCGGCGATGAAAAAGGACCAGACATTCGCCCCAACTGCACCTCCTTTGCCAACTTTTCCCCCACGACCTCAGGGTGTTCTCTGGCTGATTTTAAATTCCCCTTAAAACCCCAACCTCCGAAGGGATTATAAACCCATCCCGAAATCCCTCTTCTAAAAGCGCCGCCGCCTGTCTGTTTGGGTATCTATGCAGATACCCCAGCATCCTTTCCAAGCGTATTGGAGTCACCCCCTTTTGAAGTGGACTCCCGCGATTTTCCCCTAAAGCACTTGCTTGCCCCATGAGTACCCCCGCAGGATGAGCACTCATGCTTAAACTTGCACTTTGCTCCAAAGCGACACGTTCCTTCATTGAATGCGAAAAAGAGGCCCTTTTGTATGGCCGTGTTATTGACCTCTTCTCTTGCTCCCCCCTGTCTCCCCCGAAAGGGCTGCCCCAACCGATTAGGTGCTGTCACTTTTAACCACAGCCCAATATCCTTATGATCCCACCTGATATTAGGCCGCACCGCCTTCCGTTGCCTAAACTGCTCATCATACCTCAGCCAAGCTTGACCCCCATAAACCCTCTCTGCCCTTTGCAATCGCATCCATATAGCAAAACAGGGGTGAGCAATTCTCTGGCGCTTTCTCCCCAATCACACTTGCCAGAATTGCAAAAGCCTGGAGCCAATTGGAAAACGTCCTTGGTATCAGCCGATACCTCCGACGTTCCTCCTCCTCCTTCTTCTCTTCCTTACGCGGCCTGTCCAAATTGAAGCGCTCCAATGGGAGCAAGGAAAAGATGTCCACATACTCCCCTTTCCAAATTTTGTCTCTTACCTCTTGCTTCAGGTGGGCCCCCATCGGCCCCTCAAAACAAACATAAACTTCACCCTTAGCAGAATCACTAACCCGCACCGATTCCACCTCAGTGTCCCCACTAGCCTGTGCAGTACCTGCACTGCCAGTACCCACCGCACTGCCTGGCGTAACCCACGCGCTCCCTGGCGACTGTGCTGCCCCCTGCCGCACCTTAGAAAACCACTCCGCAAAACCAGACACCAATTCCAAAATCCCCTTATTAGCCTCACTCTGCTGACCTACCCCTGCCCCCGCTTGACTAACTGACAGGGGCACAGAAGACAAAGATAAGGACTCACCAGGCTGCCTGGGGGCTGTGAACCCAGCAGCCGCAGCTCCTGTTTCCTGACGCGCTCCTTCTCCTCCGGATGACCCGGGTATTTCTTCTGATCTGCTGAGTCTGGAAGCCGGGCGCACCCCCGCCAGAGATCCTGCTGATGCCGCACTTCGTGTAGCCTCTTCGACGCTGTTCTCAACGACTCTCCCCTCGCTTGCGCCACTGCCATCTCCCCGGACATCTGTGTGGCCGACATCCTCCGCCACGCCTGGACCCGACGTCACTCCCGCTGCTTCTTCTTGTGCTGGGAGGCGACCCCTCCCGCGCTGTGAACCCCGCCGTCCTGATGGATTCCTCCCAGACCGTCCCGCGGAACAGCCTGGAGGGTCCCGAATGGGGCTCCTAGACCGGCGCCGGGTTCTGGGGGTGAAGGAAGGGCTAAGGCGCTCCGGAGGCCGGGACCTCCGAGGCCGGGTGCCAGAGGGGCCAGACATATCTGCGTCTGTCCCCAACCCCCGTATGAGGCCCGCTACCTGCTCCTGTAGCCAGGCCTCTCCCTGCGTACCGGCCGCCTTTCTCAAGGAGGCCAGCGCAGCATCGATACCCGCCATGTTATCCAGACAAGCATCTGAAGTGTCACAGGATCGTTCAGCTTTTTAATCCCCGACAAAATGTCTGAACAGGGCTACGTGATCCCCTCAATATATACAGCCTCACCACCCTGTTAAGCCCCGCCCCCACATTGTCATTACCCAGGTACCCCTCAACCCCTATTACCTATCTACTCCTAAGCTCCTTCCAACCCCTGTCAAGTGGGCCTCCCCCTAGGCTCCGCCCCAGTCCAGCCCAATACATAACAGCAGTGTAGGCCCCTGGGCAAAGCAATGCACTGGGGCCCTTACCCATTCTCCCCTCCTAGGGGTGTGGGGGGGGGTGCTATCAGCAGCAGATTTGATGTCCCATGGGTGGCAGGGGGTGCTCTATCTTCCACTTAACATGTAGGACCTGGAGCAGTAACTTCTGCTAATTACTCCTTTACTGCACACGTGGTGGGAAGGAGAACACTAATGTATGGAAGGGGGCACTGAGCTGAATGAAGGGTCCCTTGTAAATGACTTCCAGGGAGGTAGGGGGTGTTTTATATGCAGGGGAGGGTTGGATAATGGAGTGGGCAGCTTGTTTGTCTACAGATATCTCCATTATCTGGAAATACATTTCTTAGCCTTCAATAGTATAAAAACCTACAGTAGCGCACGCATGGGGGTTTCTGAGTACCCAGAACCCCCCTCTTTCCATGGGTGCAAGAATTTTAAAAATGGGCCCTTGGGAACTGGAGATATCTGACTTCAAAGTAGTGGTCCCCATCCAAGCCTGTTAATTGCTCTTCCCAGTTAGATATTTCAGGTTTTTTCTGACTTAGAGTTTTTCTGAGGGAATATTCCAAAAGCTGAGACTCTCCCCCTTTGACGGACACTAGTATCTTGTCTCTACTGTTCTCAGAACCAGAGATATCAGCCTTCCAGTAGCTGGTTACTGCTCCAGCTCCACACACCTGGTATGTAGTTTTATATGCTTATTGGCAGATTGTTCTGCCTCCTGAACTCTGATCCCCTAGTCCCCAATACCATTTGGTATGTGGGATTCTCTAGTTTTTAATTCCATTAAAATCTAAGAAATCTATTTCCGGGAACTGGAGATATCTACAATCAAGCAAGCTCTCCTCCCACCTGAAAATTATGAATAATAAGCCCACTCCACTATACACCCCTCCTCTGCGTATTAAACATCCTCTACCACCCTGGAAGTTATGTATTAGGGCCCCTTCATTCAGCCCAATGCCCCCTTCTCCCACCTAATCTCCCACCATCTGTGCAGTAAAGGGGTAATTAGTGGAAATTACTGATCTAGGCCCTACATGCTGAGCGGTTGATATAATACCCCCTACCACCCGTGGGACATCAAAGCTTCCCCCACCCCTACCGCTGGAGGATGGGTAGGGGCCCCAATACATTGTTATCACCAGGGACCTACACGGCTGTTGATGCCCCTGTATGTATATATATATATATATATATATATATATATATATATATATATCGCAGGTAGGTGGGTGGCACTCGCGGACTTAGGTAATGCAGGGAATATCAAAAAGACTCCCCACTCAGCTTAGAAACACAGCTAAGCTGAGTGGGGAGTCTTTTTGATATTCCCTGCATTACCTAAGTCCGTGAGTGCCACCCACCTACTTTATATATAAAGTGGTGTCGACCTGGCACTCCGCTGTCCTGGAATCAAAAACCTGGGTGACTTTGTAGGCAGTAGATAGTGGTAGAGATGTGACCCACTCGGGGTGAAGCATCACACGGCACTCCAAGGATTTTCAAGTGAATTCAAAATGGTATTTATTGCAACAGTTTCGAGGCTGCTTGGCCCCTTCGTCAGGCTTACATCAAGAATAGTGAAAACAGTGTTTAAGGTGCTTACCTTATAGTGTAGGAGAGGCCCCAGGTGATCCGGGATCAGCTGCATTAGCAGACGCCAGCATCGGAGGTGGCCGGATCCGGGCCGACGCCCGGAGATTCACTTCCTGTTGCTGGACTATCCCTGGTTGGCTGCAGCGTCAACGCGTCCCGTTGCCATGCAAACAGGGGCATGCCTGTCAGACAACCTGGGTGTCTGGTGCTGCTGATCACCCGGCTGGAGGCTACATAGTAAATAAAGTGCAAGTGCTTGTGATACATGAAAGTGACAGATACATACACTATTAAAAACGGTCAGCAGTACAGGCATGACATTATAGTTGTTAACTAGGCAATTTAAAGTAGCTGCATGATTTTTAAGGCTACAAAGCAAACTAACTGAATGGTCGACATTGCGGTGTCGACACTTTGCAAAAATGTCCTGAAAGATGCAAAAAATTGGGCAAAAGGCTAAATGGATGATACAAGGGTCATATAAGTGTATTCCACATAATTCTTTCATTTAACCCTTTTGGGGATACAGTGTCCAACCGATGGATCCACCTTGCTTCAAGGCGGAGTAGGGCTTTCTGTCGGTCACCACCCCTGGGCATGGGGGGGACATGGTCGATGATGTAGTATTTTAGTGATGACAGAGGATGTTTCAAAAGCTTGAAGTGTACTGCCACCGGCTGTTCCATGGGCTTGTTTTCCAGCGCTGCCTTGATGGCAGATCTGTGTTGTGCCATTCTTTCTTTGAATTCCCTGGTAGACATGCCTACGTAATAGAGTCCACATGGACATACTATCACGTAGACAATGTACCTGGTGCTACAAGTGAAGACATGTCTGATGGGATATATGATGTCCTCATGGGGATGTTTAAATGAGGTGCACTGTATCAACATTTGGCAGGTTGTGCATTTTATGCACCTGTAGCATCCGTTGGGCTTAGTTTTATATTTTCCAGATCTGCTACTGTCAAAGCCAGTGACATCTGTATGGACAAGCATGTCACGCAAGTTCCTGCCCCTTCTGTAACAGGTCATCGGGCGGATGTTGGAAAAACACGGTAAGCTTTTATCAGTGGCCAAAATTGGCCATAGTGCCTTGCTGGCAATGGGTATGAGACTGCTGTTTGTGTCAAACGTTGTGGTCCATGGGAACACTTGTTTTCTGGTGACTTGTGGTATCGAGGGGTTCAACAACTCCTCTCTGTTCAATCGTAGTACTTTCTCTTTGGCTGATTTTAGAGCCTGGAGTTTATAGCCACGCTGGCGAAATCTCTCAATGATGCTATCCAATTCAGTTGGTAGCTGCGACGTGTCACTGCAGATTCGAGCCGCCCGGAGCATCTGGGAGTACGCTAAACCCCTCTTCAATGGGGGGGATGGTGGCTACTTGCTAGAAGGAGCGTATTCCTGTCCGTTTTCTTGTAGAAGATGTTGGTACTGATGATGCCGTTGTTAAGAGTTAGAGAGACGTCCAGAAAGTCAATGTGTTCCTGATGCCAGGTGTAGGTAAATTTGATGGGTCCTGGCATGCTGTTAATTTGAGACATGAGGTTAATGAATTCCTCTGCTGTGCCCTGCCATAACATAAAGAGGTCATCTATATATCTGCATAGCAAAATGATGCTCCTATTCCTGATGTCCTCATTGAAGAATGTTAGTTCCTGCTGTGCCATGTAGGTGTTGGCATATGACAGTGCCACCGCCGACCCCATGGCACAGCCCTCCAGTTGGAGGTATATCTGGCCGTCAAATCTATACCTCCAATGGCAGGGCACAGCAGAGGAATTCATTAACCTCATGTCTCAAATTAACAGCATGTCAGGACCCATCAAATTTACCTACACCTGGCATCAGGAACACATTGACCATTTTGAATTCACTTGAAAATCCTTGGAGTGCCGTGTGATGCTTCACCCCGAGTGGGTCACATCTCTACCACTATATATATATATATATATGTATATATATACATGTATTATTATTATTATTATTATTATTATTATTATTATTATTATTATTATTTATATACATTTGGTCTATCTACAATACTTTAACTGACCTGACATATACTGGGTCACCTAAGTGTCCATCTCCGTGCTTTGCTCCGGCCCTCTGGAAACCCCCTTCTGAAAATCCTGCGTTTGCCCCTGACCTAGAGTCCCACCTTTCAGGAGGTGCTGGGGACTTGGGGATCAGAGATCAGGACTGAGCCAGAGCAATCCATTGACAAAAATATAAAACTGTACACCAGACATTTGGAGCTGGAGCAGGGACTGGCTGCTGGAAGGCTGATATCTCTGGTTCTGGGCAAGATAGAGACAAGCCACGGTACTTGTTTCCTAGCACGGCGTCCATCGCATCGCATACCATAAGGCATACGATGGTATGCGATGCAATGCGATGTTACGCGATGGCAGCCGATGTTATACAATTTTAAATTGTATACCATCGCATTGTATGTAGGGATGTGCACCGGCCACTTTTTGGGTTTTGGGTTTTGGGTTCTGATTACCTTGAGGTTTTGGGTTTTAATGGGTTTTGGCAAAACACCTCCTAAGTGTTTTGTGTTTGAATTTTTTGGGTTCTGGGTTCTGATTTTTTGTTAAAAAAGCATAAATACTGCTAAAATCGCAGAATTTGGGTTTTTATTTTTTGCTCCTACGCTATATTAACCTCAATAACATTCATTTCCACTCATTTCCAGTCTATTCTGAACAGCTCACACCTTACAATTTTGTTTTTAGGGCAAAAGGTTGCACCGAGGTAGCTGGATTACTATGATAAGCCACACAAGTGTGCGGCACAAACACTAGACTGATATGGCACACTTAGCATCCCCTCTAGGCTTATACTGCACACCTAGAATTGCCCCTGGACTGATATGGCACAGGTAGCATTACCCCTGGACTGATACGGCACATTTAGCATCACCCCTGGACTGATATGGCACACTTGTCAGCACCCCATGAATTGGCAGACTTGGCTTACCCCAGGAATTATACGGCACAGATGGTGGCACCCCTGACCTGATACAGCACACATGGAATTATACGGCACAGATGGCGGCACCCCTGGACTGATACGGCACACATGGCGGCAGGCATGGAATTATACGGCAGACAAATTCCTGCAGTAAAAATAAAAATTTGTATTCTTTTAATTATAAAAAAGAGCAGCACACCTTACTTAGCAACACCCCATGAATTATACAGCACTGTTGGCTCTCCCCTGGACTACAGCACATTTTACAGCCCTTGCAGTAAAAAAACACCTTATTTTTATTTTCATAAAAAAAAGGGCAGCTCCCCTGGTCTGATATGGGACACATGGGGCACCCCTGGAATTATACGGCACACATGCGGGCACCCCAGGACTGATACAGGACACATGGGGGCACCCATGGAATTATATGGCACACATGCGGGCACCCCTGGACTGATATAGGACACAAGGGGGCACCCATAGAATTATACGGCACACATGCCGTACTGGATACAGTACACATGCGGGCACCCCTGGACTGATGCAGCACAAATGTGGGCACCCCTGGACAAATACAGCACACATGTGGGCACCCCTGGATGGATACAGTACAAATGTGGGCACCCTGGACTGATGCAGCACACATGCGGCACCCTGGACTGATGCAGCACACATGCGGGCACCCTGGACTTATACTGTGCACTGGCAGCAGTCATTTAATTTTTCTTTTTTTTGCTGAATTAAAATAATGTAGCCTAATCTGTATCACTAGCAGCCCCCTATGCATAAATCATCCACCCCCAGCATGTCATCCCCCCAGCATGTCATCCCCCCCACTCCGCTCAGCAGACAGCATGGACACATCCGTGCTGTCTGAAATCACCAGCCTGTTTGAAAATGGGTGCTTACAATGTTAAAAGCACCCCCACGCCACCCCCACGAAGCGTGGCGAGCGGACGCATATTACTTTTCATGTATTACGCACCCCCTCGCGGGGCTCGCTGCATTTGCCACGCTTCGGGCTCGGAGGCTCGCTGTGCCACACTATCTAAAATCAACTCCACGCCGACGTGGATAGCGGGGGTATGAAAAGGTCAGAGGACGCGTACCGCCGCTCCTCACAGGCTCACTTCGCAAGCCACGCTTCAGGTTGGCATTGATAGTAAGGGTGCATTTAACATTGTAAGCACCCATTAGGGCAAAAAATCGTATAAAGGGGCCAATTGCCATTGAAAAATCCCATTAGGGTGCTTATACAATTTAAAATCGCATCGCATCGCATGCGGGTATATGGCATGTGATGCGATACAATGCATAAGATGCCATAAGACTGAATATCGTGGGCGCCGTGCTAGGAAACAAGTACCCAAGCCGCTAGTGTCAACAGAAAGGGGAGAGTCCCAGCTTTTGGAATATACTCTCCGAAAAACTTTAAGTCTGACAGAACCTGAGAAATCTGACTGGGAATTGCAATTAACAGGTCAGATCTGGACTGCTGCTTTGAAGTTGGTTATCTCCATTTCCCCAGGGCCGATTTACAAAATTCTGATATCACTGGAAAAAGGGGATCCTCAGCTATCAGTATAGGGCCCTTATACACCTGGGGCCCCTGGGCAAGTGCCCATTAAGCCCATACGAATAGACGGCCCTGTAACTGAGTGCATAGATTAGAGTTTTTGCAGTGTCTTGTGTAAGGTACAGTATGGAATAAATTTGGATATGTTTTTTAGATGTAACATGATTTAGTTACAGATTGAATGTGAGGAATAAAGGACAGTTCAGAGTCGAGGATGACCCCTAGGCAGCGAGCGCGTGGAGTAGGATTGTTATGTTCTCAACAGTAATAGAGATATCAGGTTGGTAACTACTCTTGGCTGGTGGGAATATAATTAATTCTGTTTTGAAAATGTTGAGTTTGAGGTGACGAGATGACATCCAAGATGAAATGACAAAAAGACATTCAGAGACAATGAGCAATTCAGGGGAGGATAGATAGGTTTGAGTATCATCAGCATACAGATGATACTGAAATCCGAAAGAGTTGATTAGTTTGCCATGAGAGGAGGTATAGATTGAGAACAGCAGATGACCTAAGAATGAGCCTTGTGGTACACCAACACAATCTGCTCGCAATACTGATCTTCACCTAGTTGAGCTATTTTTTCTTTTTTTGCAACTGCACATGTGTGACAGATGGTATCAGAAAGGTGGCAGAAAGGTGATTGAGTTCCTGGGAGGTGGCTAGAAACACATATAAAAATGGTCCGTTCAGAGGGCATGTTCTGGGAGTGTCATGGGTGTGTAAGAGCAATGCTGTACTTCACCATCAAATGCAGTTATATAATGTTAGCCGGTTTAGGGCACGTAGGTGCAAATGTGGTTATTGCCCACTGGGTATCAGAATAAAATGTGAACATGGTATTGTCCTCCGTTGCACGATACATGCTGAACCTTTGTTATAATTATTGTGAACTGATGGAATGTTTAAGATGATTCTTGCACTGTGTGTGTCCGGGGCTTAGCCTGAGACCTAGGTTCCAGTAGCGTGAGTTGTGTTTTAATTATTTAGTGGATCTTGAGCCTAATTCAGTCCTGATCACTGATCATAGCCGCCACCCAGACAGATAGAATACCCACCCCTCGCAAATCTACAAGAAAATTTGCGAATAGACTGATATTATCGGCAAATCCATACACAATTCACTCACCATCAAATTATTTCCCCCGGACTGTGCAAATATGAGAAAGTCTGACCTTCCAGAACTCTGCGACAGATGAAGGCCAATCGAGGCCGGCGCTGATGTCACACACCCTCCATTAAAATGCCCGGCATGCCTGAATTTTTCCGAAACTCCCACAAAACAGCAGGTGTCCGCCTACAATGCAGTGTCCATTGTATTGCAAAGGGATTGCAATTAGATATTTTTGTTATTTCTATAGATATTTTGGCTCGCGGATGTGTGCAACGATCCACACGCATGCACAGTCCTTCAGTAATCTATGGGATTTTGAATTCACACAATAGCCATACGCATGCACGGTCCTTCAATAATCTATGGGATTCTGAATTCACACAATAGCGATCAGGCCTGAATAACTCCCCTTGATTCATATAGTAAGATTTTGATTCTGCATTATCAATCTGCAACTAAACAAGCAAAGAGCCATTAAAGAATCAGAGCACCGGTTCTTGTCACGATGCTGATGTTTCATCCCAATATTCTGCTCATTTATCCCATAAATCTGGCATATCTCCATGCTCTTATCTATGGAAATCCATCTGTGCGGACAGTTTTTCCAAAGGTTCTGCCACAGACATCATTCTTTTTGCGGAATAATGGAAACACGCCAGTATCCAATGATGAATTTCCACTTTCACTATGTCTTTGTCATACTTAAACTATTTTATGTCTTAGTAATTGTGCCCTATATTAATACAAGACATATGCACCTCTCTACATTGTATATGCATTCCATGTTTTTATATCATTTTTATAAACATGCTTTTGTAAAATAAGCCTAAATTAAAAATAAACTTCTCGCTGACTATGGCACATATGACACTAAAGTAAATCAATAGCATTTTATTAATGGCTTCCTGAATTATTTTGTATTCATACCATTGTTTAAGTCATTTCAGTGTTGTCTTTATAGGCTTGTGTTTTGAATTCCTTAAACATTTGTTTAAATTGTCATTTTTCTTCTTCTTTATTGCTTCAATGTTCTTCATAGAAGGATAAAGGAAACTTTTTAGCAACTTTGCAGATAAAGGCAAGTATGGCGGCTTCCATACGAAGGATCAATTCCCAGCAAGCAGGGGCAGATTGGTAATAAAAACCACAGGGAAGATTCCCTGTGTGCTGGGGAGTCTGTGGGGTCCCCTGTGGCTGGGAAATAGAGGTTGACAGACTTGTGGTGTGGGTGTGTTAGAACTTAAGGTAGAAGGGGGCAGGCTGGAGATGTAACATAGCTACTTTTTTGGAAATGTTTCCAGGGCCACTTTAAAGTCCCAATCCACCCATGCCAGCAAGGTTCATCAGTAGAGAGATACTGTTTGCTATGCAGTAGTATTAGGATACCAAATCTAAGCTGCAGCTTTTGTAAGACAATCGTGGGTTTGACCTCAAAAGCAGCGTTGATATTAAGTAGGAAACACAGCAGCCTTTGTGCTTAATATTAGTTACATTTTGGAGGTTAAAATTGGCAAGAAGCAAGCTACTGTTTTGTAATATACCCCTAAGAGTTCATAAATACAGGTAAGGGTCAATAAGCATGTATATTATTATTTTTCAGAATTCACAAGAAAAGTTATAAACTAGACCAGGCCAGCAATGGGACATTCCAAAGCATGAAAATCCAACGTATTTCAACCTAAACTTAGGGACATTAGATTAATGCCAGGCCTCGATTTAAATAGTTCCAACAGTGCCTATAAAAGGAGCCTCAAGTTAGCATGCAATGCAACCATGTCACTGGTCATTGCCACCAACGAGTCTTCTAACATACTCATACTGTACAGTAGGAGCAAGTTTCATCTTTGCTCCTTTGGGCGTGGCTAGCCATGGCTAGCCATGGCTATTCTATTGTTCTCAGCTGCAATACAATACGTATTGCAGCTGAGAACAATAGAATAGCCATGGCTGGCCATGGCTAGCCATGGCCAAAGGAGCAAAGATGAAACTTGCTCCTACTGTACCTGCCTAATGTTCATAGGCAACCAAACAGAAACACGTGATTCAAAGTTACAATAAACTTTTGCATTATCATACCTCTTAACATTTTTTAATCGTGATCTGCCATGCCGGAGGCGTTGAGGAGTTATGGGTGGGATGGGTGCAGCCTTGGGTAGAGGGGGCATTGCTAAATGTTGTCACCATATTATTTTGGGTGTATGCCCATTGATCCCTGAGCATAGATGCTGCACAAATCAGAGCAGCGGTGATCTCAAGCTCCATCAACTGCCCCCCATCCTCGTGACATCCAGTTAGTGGGACTGTCCCACTGTAATTGCGACAGTTGGGAGGTATGCACTAGGTCAGACTATGTTATCTTTTATGTATTCCATGCATTTAATAACTGTTTTGCTTCCTAGTATAGAACACATTAAAGCTTATATAGCCAGGTTACTAGGTACGTGCAAGCAGTAGGTAGTTATTTCCTTTACCCCCAAAAAATCAAAATCAAAAGTACTTCATCATCTTTAAGCAAAACAGATGAATCCTTTAACATAACTATGCAAAATCCAAAGTCCCCTGGTCTCACAATAAGTTACTAATTTACATGGAACAGTGTCATTCCCAAATACCGCCCTGCTGAAATGTTCTTGACCCTTTCTGGCTCGATGTGCCTAGACCACTGGTTATGTCTGGAATCGCCGGCGTTGAAGTGATAAATATGTTGTTTCAAGCTCAATTTTACCCAAGAGACGTCCATTTCTAATGAATTTTTCTCACAGAGCCAAGAACCTCATAATCCCAGTGTCAGAGAAAGTGAAAACTGATTTGGTTTAATTCTCCAAGGAGTCAGGGAATTAAAGAAAAACACAAGTGTAAAGGTTCCCCTCTGTAAGCATGACTTTGTCTGGGGTTCGTTGACAACCTTTTAAATAAGCACATCCGGCTCAGTGTTATAAATAAAGAAGTGCTGGACAGTCATTTGTGTGGATTAAAGTTGTTAGCATTTATCAATCTCATGGTTCTAAAAGAACTCCCAAATTCCAGCTAGAATCATCTCTTTGTTGTGAACGATTGATGGTGGGAGTGAAGAAATCTGATGAATTTAAAGCTACAGATGAGAGGAAGCAAAGCTGGCGCGATCTACACTCAGATACTATTAGCTCTCCCTATAAATCACGCTATGTTTATAGCAAGGATATAGTTGAATTACCATCTGGACTTTTTAACCTTAAAATGTATTTCTGAAGCCATCTACAGAAGACACTTTAAACTCTCCCTTTTATCTGCTCTCCTTTTTGTGCAATGTCAATAAAGATGAGGATGCTATTTACAATGGTTAAAAAAAATGTAATACATTCGTTATGAATGGAAAATACATAATTTTTATATATTTCACATATCATATGGCTTCCTTTTAAAGTGCTTGCGGCTGACACATTCAGATTCTCAGACTGAAGATAGTGAACATTTTATTCATCAAAAAATGTGTTGTTTTTTTTCCCCTCAGACCTTATTATAAATATAGGTAATAACTAGAACTGCCAGTAGGTTGGGGTTGATGTTTTTTTTTTTCTATTTAAAAAAACTGCAAGCAACATACAATTATTATTTTTTTTAACTTGGAACTTGGTCACTGCATTAAATAGTGCACCCAATACACAAAGTCTGTGAGCTTCCCTGGAGCAGAACAGCCCTCGGGCACTCTCCCTCCATGCTATGCGCGCCCATCGCTTATTAATGCACATACAGATATTGTGAGCGATGTGGGAGTTATTTAGCATGGATTGCTAATTAGAGAATTCGCAAATTATCAAACAACTGGATTGGCCGATACGTTGTGAATTCGCAACAGTGAATCGCTTATGCAGGACTTCACTGTGGACACCCTTAGAGACTTGCTTATTCTCCATGGTGCTCGCAGCGGGGGGGGGGGGGGGGCAGGAGGCAGTTAGGGGACATTTGCATGCAAAGGTCCTGCATTCGCTTTTCCTGGGTGTGTCTGCGAAAAAAATACAGGTGTTTTTAAGGAGGTTCTCTGACATCAGTGCTGACCACTTCCAGCATGTCTCAGTTGCAGATTAGTGGTAGTCTCTGACCTACCATTTGTTATGACGGGAAAAACTCTTCAATGTTTTGGTATTTACGTATGGGTTTTTCAAATGACCGGCGACCTGCGATGCAATCAAAAATTTGCAAGGGGCATTTTTTCTTTCAGTCATGGTGGTGGCTTTCTGCTTGCAGTAAACTTCACTTTCTCAGATTAACGGATCATGCTAAATTATCCCCACAGTGTGTACACTTTATTTGAAGGAGGGGGTTGTTTCTGATGAGGGCAGATCAATTTAGATTTCTTGTATAACAGAGGATGTCAGATTAATATTATGCAATTTTTTATTTAGACGTGGACTCACATGATAAGGTGCGTAGTATATATATAGTATATTGCTCAGTGTCTCCTTTTCATCAGTGACCAGAAATGGTCGCTGATGAAAAGGAACCTCTGCCGGGGTAGTCGCAGAGGTAATCAGCTGGTCGCAGGAGCAAGCTCCTGCGACCAGCGATTAGAATGGGCTAAAAAACGGGAGCGCGCTCCCATCACTGGCAATATGGTCGCCAGCGACCATATTTCCAGCGATTATAGCCCATATCGCTGCCGTGTGTACACGGCTCTAGGCACAGTACAGCTCCACAACTATGATGTAATGGTGTAATGGCTGAAAGCAACAGGCACCTCTACTGGGTGCCGGCTGAGTGACCGACAGTCGAGATTCTGACGGATGTTTATTCAACATCAGAATCCTGACTGTCAGGAGCTCGACAGTCAGAATCCTGGCTTACACAGGCCATTTTCCCTCATGTGGGTCCATTACCCCCATAGAGGGAGAATAGAGTCGGTGGACCCCACAGAATGGGGAGCACACCAAGCCCGCAAGGGTCTTCAATGTGCTTGCCCCCCTGTCAGGCTCCTGACAGTCAGGATTCTGATGTTGGGCACTTATACCGTACCCTCTTTACTAAGCTCTATAAGAGACTGTGTAATATAACTATATTTATACAGTAGATCCTGAAACACTATATATATATATATATATATATTAGCTAAGCCAGCTCTTTAGAGCTTATGTGCTAGCTTGTGATTGCCTCTGTGTTTCTGTATGTGTGAAAGAGAGAGAGAGGTGTAGTTTCACTCACTGCCAGCAGATGACAGTGTTTCAGTTACACATGGACAATAGAGAGAGAGCTATATAAGATATATAAAATACTGTATATAAGCATATGTGCTTCTTAGCCACCAATACTTATCTTTTTGTCACGGGAAATTTGTACCTTTTATTATCATGGCAAAATGCATTAAGAACTCTAGCCCTGGTGAATTACCCAAAATACTCTTTCGTGATGAGCATGAAGGCTGCTGCTGCTGTAAATTACATTTATTAACATTAGAATACGCACAATACGTTACACTTTAGATATTTGAGCGTTAACCTTGTCTCCTAAATTTTATCAGTAAGAGCAGAAAGATATTTTTTTGGCCCATTGCACAAATTATCACAAAGAGGATCACTTTATCACAGTGCCTCTGGCTTCAATAAGTATCTCTAGCTCACACAATCTTTCAACTCAAGTTGAAGGTTTTTTAGGCAGACTTTTATTGGAGATAACCCTTGGGTTAGTGCTTGGACTGATGCCACAAAGCATCCTCTGCGATTATTTGTAAATGTGCCCCTTCCTCTACGGAAGTCTCTGCACTTCCTGGATTTACCTTAAACTCCAAAGTTCCAAGTTTTGTGTTTCATATGATTCTGTGCCTTCCGCTTGTGCGCGCGTGTGTCAGATTATCTGCTAAAGGTTATAACCCACTTCCTGCCACTGCGGACACAGGAAGAGGAAATGAACAAGAACACAAGTACAGTAGTGATTGGATTTCAAAGGTCACTGATCTCAGGAGGTAGCATAAAGATTTGTCAAGACATTCTAGCATTCACAACACAAGGAAAAGAGTCCCAATTTTTCTTGTCGTGTCGGAAATCACTTTTCATAACAGCTGACAAAGTAGCCTACATAACAATAGGCAGACAGCGATGTTTATTTTATGTATTATCAGCGGAAACAATGTGAAGCTATCAGGGGCAGTAACTGGACACACCTTGGCTGATGAAAGGCCATTGACAATGCCATCTCAGTTAAATCATTCTGTCCAGAGGTTGAATGCATTAAACTGTAGTCCTGGCCCTTTGCTTCCAAGCAAAGTCTTTAAATCAAAAGGTTAAGTGTATAAATTATATTGAAAAAACGCATGTTGGAAGAGCAGCAGAGGAGGATTTCACCAGAGTGGGTGGGAAATATGGAGTCCCGGAACTCTCAATTCTTCATTACAGTATATTAAACAGATAAGAATCAGTCTGCATTTCCCCAGGCGCTTATGATATGTCTGCCTTGATTAGCACTTTATCTATAAAATATGTAAATGCACTTGCTCTCTGCATGTCTTGTAACTGATAGCAGAGGATGTCCTTATTTGGGGAAATATTCACTTTATATAATTAGAGCTTCCTTGGATAATGTCAAATAAATTGCAAGGGACTTCTCATCTTCATTTTCTGCAGCAAACACCATGGGCTAGATGCACTAAGCTTCAAAAGAGAAAAAATGGAGAGTGATAAAACAGCCATCCAATCAGCTCCAACCTACCATGTCACGGACTGTGTTTGAAAAATGTCAGGCAGGAGCTGATTGGTTGGTTGTTTATCACACTTCAATGTATCACTTTTGAAGCTTAGTGCATCTGGCTGCATGTATTTAAAGTGTACTAGGATAAGAGATTTGTTCTGAACACTTGACTACTGATGCCTCAGATTTTTTAGTAAAGAAATCCTGTAATTAAGTTTGTGCAAGCTGTAGGCAGAAAAAACATATTTCCTGTCTCCCATGTTCGCACTGACTAAGGTCATGGCCACAGTGGTGTAGCTACGTTTTGGGCGCCCCCCCGCCGTTAGGGGGGGCGCCCCCCCCCCGTCGCCGCCCCGCCGAGCAACCCTACCCCGCCGCCCCGCCGCCCATGCAAACCCCCCCTCAATCCCCCACAGCCTTACCTATCGCGCTGGTCCCGGCGGCTCCGTTCTTCTGCTGAGGACCACCAGAAAATGGCCGCAGGGCCGTTTCTAGACAATTTTGCTACCAGGGCGAAGAAGAAAAAAATGCGCCCCCCCCCCCTCCCCCTCCCCTTCCCCAGAAAATGTTAGCGAATAAATTGCGCGCGCCGAAGGCGCGCGCGGCGAAATAGGGGTGGGGCTTAACAAAACAGGCGTGGCTTAATGTTAAAAAGGGGTGTGGTCTAGCAGGAAAACAATCACCTTACATCTCACTTTTGCAACCTGCATGACCAGACATTGGTTACTGCAGGAATTGTCATTGTCCTTCCGCACTTAAGTTGGCGGGCTAAAAATATAAAAGGCCCACACAGTGACCTAGTACAACTCACAGATCAAGGCCAAACAATGACAGACTACTTAAATCATTATACACTGTTTATCCATGATGCCAATTACACATTACGCTACACACCATGATGACAATTACATATTACGCCGCACACCATGATGACAATTACACATTACGCCGCACAGTGTGATGACAAATACATATTAGGCCGCACACCGTGATGACAATTACATATTACACTGCACACCGTGATGACAATTACATATTACGCTGCACACCATGATGACAATTACATATTACGCTGCACACCGTGATGACAATTACATATTACGCTGCACACCGTGATGACAATTACATATTAGGTACTTGTTTCCTATCTGGGCGCCCACGATCAAAATCGCGGTCATCGGGGGTAAAAATCGCGGTCATCGCGGGCATCGCGGGTAAATTGGGATGGCCGCGATGCCCGCGATGCCCGCGATGACCGCGATTTTCCCATAGGGAACAATGTTAAAAATCCTGATTGACCGCGATTTTACTGTTAAATGCCTCAATGGACCCGATTTGGGTCCAAATAGGGCAAATTAACCCTTAAATGTCCCCCCCCCAATTTTTGACGCCACCCCACGATCGACGCCAACCCGAAGCGTGGCGAGCGCAGCGAGCCCGCGAGGGGCGGCGGTACGCGTCCTCCGACCTTTTCATGCCCTACTATCCACTAGGGCGTGGTGTGAGAATATAATAGTGTGGCGAGCGCAGCGAGCCACCGAGCCCGAAGCGTGGCGAGCGCAGCGAGCCCCGCGAGGGGCCGCGGATACATTCACTGTGAAGGCCGCGAGGGGACGCGCATAATTGTGAAGGTATCCGCGTCCCCTCGCGGGGCGCGCTGCGCTCGCCACGCTTCGGGCTCGGTGGCTCGCTGCGCTCGCCACACTATTATATTCTCACACCACGCCCTAGTGGATAGTAGGGCATGAAAAGGTCGGAGGACGCGTACCGCCGCCCCTCGCGGGCTCGCTGCGCTCGCCACGCTTCGGGTTGGCGTCGATCGTGGGGTGGCGTCAAAAATTTGGGGGGACATTTAAGGGTTAATGGGCTCTGTGGCCCATTTAACATTGATTCCTATGGCCAAATCGGGTGGATTGAGGCATTTAACAGTAAAATCGGGTCCATCGCGGCTTTTAACATTGATTCCTATGGGAAATCGTGAGCATCGCGTCGCGGGCATCGCGGGTACATTTATGGCCGGCCGCGACCGACACGATTTCCAAGTTTAACATTGGTTTCAATGGGAAATCGCGGGCATCGCGTCGGTCGCGTCGCGGCCATACATAAATGTACCCGCGATGCCCGCGACGGGCGCCCAGATAGGAAACAAGTACCACATATTACGCTGCACACCGTGATGACAATTACGCATTATACCGCACACCATGATGCCCATTAGACCCCACACCGTGATGGCAATTACACAATACTCCCCACACACCGTAATGCCCATTACACATTATGCCCCACAACTGATGCCGATTACTAGTGCCAGATATGCCCCCACAGTGTCAGATATGCCACACATATATGCCTCTATAGTGCAAGGTATGCCCCCCAGTGCCAGATATGCTCCCACAGTGACACACATATATACCCCCACAGTGCCACATATATGCCCCCACAGTGCCACACATATATACCCCCACAGTGCCACATATATGCCCCCACAGTGCCACATATATGCCCCCACAGTGCCGCATATATGCCCCCACAGTGCCGCATATATGCCCCCACAGTGCCGCATATATGCGCAGTGACAAACATGCCGCCACAGTGCCAGACATATATGCCCCAACAGTGCCAGACATATATGCCCCCACAGTGCCACATATATGCCCCCACAGTGCCACACATATGCCCCCACAGTGCCACATATATGCGCAGTGACAAACATGCCGCCACAGATATATGCCCCCACAGTGCCATATATATGCCCCCACAGTGCCACATATATGCCCCCACAGTGCCACACACATGCCCCCACAGTGCCACATATATGCGCAGTGATAAACATGCCGCCACAGTGCCAGACATATATGCCCCAACAGTGCCAGAGATATATGCCCCCCCAGTGCCACACATATATACCCCAACAGTGCTACATATGCCCCCACAGTGCCACATATATGCCAAGTGACAAACATGCCCCCACAGTGCCAGACATATATACCCCAACAGTGTCAGACATATATGCCCCCCAGTGCCAGATATGCCCCCACAGTGCCACACATATATACCCCAACAGTGCCACATATGCCCACAGTGCCACATATATGCCCCCACAGTGCCACATATATGCCCCCACAGTGCCACTTATATGCCCAGTGACAGACATGCCCCCACAGTACCAGACATATATGCGCCCCCAGTGCCAGACATATATGTGCCCCCAGTGCCAGAACATATTATCCCAGCAGCAGCACAACTCACCGATGTTGTTGTTGCTGCTGCCGGGGAGAGCACAGTTCAGGTCTCCGGGTCCCCCGCCGCCTCCATCGCCGCTGCTGCTTCCCAGGGGAGGAAAGGGGAGGGGAGCGCATCACGCAGCGCGTCTCTCCTTCCCCTTCACTTCACTATGTCGGACGTCCCAGACTCTGTGATTGTGCCGACGGACAATCATATCTCGCGGGCTGGCTCCTGATTGGCTGCCAGCCCGCGAGTTCTGTCAGTGAGTGAAGTCAGGGGAAGGAGAGAGTGAGACGCGTGATGCGCTCCCCTCCCCTCCGAACGATATATGCTGTGGCGGGGGCGGGGCACGGCACAGTTATAAGAGGAGGAAGGGGGGAGCTGCCAGGCGCCCCTGCTATTTAATAGAGGCGGACAAGCCGTGCGGCGCCCAGGGCAGCTGCACGGCTTGTCCGCCTCTAGAAACGGCCCTGAATGGCCGCCCCCATACAGCAGACAGTTTCAGAGAACTGTGTGCTATATGGGGGCGGCCATTTTGTGGTGGTCCTCAGCAGAAGAACGGAGCCGCCGGGACCAGCGCGATAGGTAAGTCTGCGGGGGATTGAGGGGGGGTTTAACTATAGCACCGCAGCCCCCGGCGCCCCCACATGCACAGCGCCCCCCCCGCGGTGGCGGGGGCTGCGGTGCTATAGTTACGCCCCTGCATGGCCAATTCTAATTATGGCCCTTATTCTGGTTGGTGCGGTCGAGCCGCATATGCGGCTCCGACCGCACCAGACGAATCCCCGCCTACAAGACGGATCGGCACGGCCGTCCGTACACGGACGGCTGCCGATCCGCATGAAAATGGTGGAGGCGTACGCCTCCACCATGGTGGGAGCTGCCCCCTGCATTCGATGGTCGTCGACCATCGAAGGCAGGTCCGCACGCCGCGGCAGCTCCCGCAAGCTGAGACCACACGGACAATCGTCCGTGTGGTAGCTTGTATGGGGGCTGAAAGCTGACATCCGGCGACGTCAGCTTTCCGCCCCCATGAGTTGCGTCATGGCCTCATTACCATGCGTACGCCCCGCGTTTGCATGGGAACGCCCATGAAACGCGGGGCGTATACATAGGGAAATGAGGGCATGAAGCCCCTCACGCCCCTATACGCCCCCTTTGCGGCGTACAAACGTTATGTGCGGCGAATTCGCCTGCACATGCGCAGATTGACCTCTGCGCATGTGCAGACGGAAAACATCGGCGGTACGGCTGTGACACCTGTATGCTGCAATGCTGTAACCATTCTTGCTTATGCTGATTACCTGGTAAGCTGTGTACCTGCTAAAAAATAAAGACCAAGGCTTCATCTTATCCAGTGTATGTGATTCCTCGTCACAAAAGGTTTATATAAAGCATGTTAAAAATAAATGTCCTCCCACAAAGTAACTTAGTGGCCCTCGGGCTTCGTTGAATTTTTTACCGCAGGAACTAAGATGTCAGAGACTGCACCTGCACCTGGCATTGCAGTCACAGCCTTACATATGCCCCCAAATTTGTGGGGGCATATTTGCTATGACTCCCTGTTACCTATCCCTGGATCTGTATCCATTACTGAATAAGGACCATAGTACATAAAGAGGTCAATGTGAATCTGTATAGGTGACTGCCCCAGGGTCAATCAGAGATATTAGGTAATGATATTATTGTATTAAACTCTGTTATTTGCATCCACTGTGTGGAAACTCTGCTCTTGTACAGTAAGTCTGTGACTAGTGTATCAGTAGCTGAATCCCACAGTGCGAAATCCCACGGGGGGAGATTTATCAAAGATTGGAGTCAGATACAGTACCAACCAATCAGCTAATAAAGGGTATAGTTATTCAAAGTTTTGAGTTTCTACACACATTTATGATCATGTTTTTTTAAATCTTCATTTAAATGTTAATAAATAGGATTTAGCCCTGAAATCTATCTCATGACTGTGTCTAGATCCTTCTCTCCCAATAAGTGCATCTCTCTCCCACTCCAGACACTTCCCACAGGTACCATTAACCCTTTTAGACTCCCAAAGTGGGCTGCTGCTTCCCCTCATCTCCACAAGAGCCTCTTCCCCCCTCCCCGAGACTACCTCTGTACCTTTCCCTTCCAATGACTGCCTCTGCCTCTCACTCCACACCAAATGCGTGTCTCTGTTCCTCACGCACTTTCTTATGGGTACCTGTAATGGGTAAGTTTGAGACGACTAATGGGAGGCAGAAATATTGTAAACAAGTAAGCTTTATTTCCAGCTGACAGGCAGAGCCACTGTAATTTAGCTTCTTACAAAGGATACCAGCAACAGTTTAAATATAACAGTTCAGCTTAATTAAAGGTACAGTAGCAGTGCAAACAGGCAGAGTATTCACAGCAGTATCAGTGTGCAGATTCCTCCAGGACAGAGAGTGCTGCTAAGGTGCAGCCACATCCCCTACTAACTCATCCGGGCTGATTTTTATACCTAAGCTGGTCTGTGGGAGAGACTCACTCTGCCACAGTACCATTAACCATTTTACACTCCCGAAGTGGGCTGCTGCTTGCTTGCTTAACCTCGCCTCATCTCCACAAGAGCACTCTCCCCCTCCCCATGACTGCCTCATAACCTTTGCCTCCCAATGACTGCCTCTGCCTCTCACTCCACACCAAATGCGTGTCTCTGTTCCTCTAGCACTTCCTATGAGTACTATTGCCCCTTTACGCTCCCCCCCCCCCCATGTACATCTCTGCCTCACACTTCTCTCCTCATATGTGCTCATGACCCTCTATCATACCTCCCAACTTCTGTCCGTATGAAAAAAAAAAAAAAGCCCAAAAAGGGGGCGGGGCGTATGCAAATGAGGGCGCGGTTTATGCTAATTAGCCGCGACCGCATTTTCATACGAGCATGCGCACAGCGTCTATTCTACTAGATTGGGGGTCTCCCAACTGTCACCCCCCCGCAGCGGGACAATGCCTGCCGCGGGTGGGACAGCGGGACAGGACCCGAAAATCGGGACTGTCCCTCTAAAATCGTGACAGTTGGGAGGTATGCTCTATGACCCCGCTTATCTCCCCATGAATGTCTCTGCCCCTCATGCACTCTCACCTCTGTGCCTCTGACCACTCTCACTTTCTCTATGTTTGTCACATTGGGCGTGATTCAGACCTGCTCGCTAGGCTGCGTATATTCACTGCCTAGTGAGTAGGTAAATGCCACCCACTCCTAACCCCAGCACCTCGCCGCTCAGAGCCACAAGATACGCTGCGAGTGGATGTGTACGCTTACACATCCCCTCACATGTGTCTGCACAGAGGAAAAATTATTGGATGGTTACTCCCCATCCAAAGTTTTCTCCTCTGTTCACTGTATAAGCCAGGACTGGCCGAAATGGGGCCGGGCACTGACATCATGTGACGTCATCCACCCGCCCGAGAAGGCAGGGGCACGCCTACATTTGCAGAAGTCAGCCCGGTGTTTATATAGGCCCACCCACTGTATTTGTGGGCAACCCCATGAAACGCTGGGTGCCCACCCCAAAACGCCCCCCTGCCTGTCAATTAGGCAGCATGCGCCCCGGTCAATGAAAATTTTGGCTAAGGCACTTTCTGCAGGGGATTGCACATGTGCTAGATTGCGTATGTCTAAACACAGACCTCTGCCATCGTGGATAGGGCCAAATTTGGACTGAATCGGCCCCCTTAACCCATCTTTCTCCACATCCATCTGTCTCCCAACCACCTGCAGTACAACATGGTTTTGATATTTTTTGCTTTAATCCCAAATCAGAATGGGCGTAGATCATTAGGTTGACAAGCATAAAGTCGACAGTCAATAGGTTAATATCTATTGGACGACAGGCGGAAGTTTGGCACATGAACAGGTTAACATGCATTAGGTCAACGTGGTCAAGAGATCGACACAAGCAAAAGGTTGACATGGAATGGTCGACATGGAAAATGATTGACCTGCGTTTTGCAGGGGTTTTGGTGTATGTCGACATAGGTTGACATGGATACCGTATTAGTGTACCGCTGCGCTCGCCATGTTTCAGGCACTATTATAGTCTCGCTAGAGATGAAAAAAAAATATCATGTAAAAGTCATGTTGAACTTTTTCCACTTTTTTGCTTGTGTTGACCTTTTGACCATGTTGACATTATGCAAGTCAACCTTTTTCACGTGTGGACCTTCTTCCTATCAACCAATAGTGGTCGATCTATTGACTGTCAACCTAGACACTGTCGACATTATGATGGCATATTATCAGAACCAGGTCCACAGACAATTTCTGCCATCCTATCTACAGGTACAGATGTCCCCTCAGGTCTGCGATTGGATGTTTTGCATAAACATCCATTCGCAGCCTTGCGTGGGGACCCAAAATCATTTGATGGTCACCAACCATCGAATGACTTCAGAAGCGCTCTCTAATCTGTCACTCCCTGATTAGCATCACCCTGCTCCGTGAAAAGGATGGGCAGCTGGTGATGTCATCTGCCCGCACACAAAAGGCAGGAAGCCATCCCCATGGGGATGCCCAGTGTTTTCCTGTGCGCACCCAGCATTTTAGTGGGTATGCCGAGGAACCTGTAGGCATTCGCATGTAAATGCCCCCAGCACGCCTCCTGCATGCCTCGGAGGCTATGCAAGTCTCCAAGGGAGCCCGCAAAGAAGACCTGCACATGCGCACATTCGGATATGCGCATGCGCAGATCCTCAACATCAGATGCCGTTGCGAATTCGCAACGTAGTGTCCCAACCAGAATGAGGGCCTATATCTGCAGATATAGCGCCCATCGACACTGCTAGAGGGTAGGTGCAATATGCCTGTGACCGATGTTGTTCACAGACACATGTGTGGTACACACCTGCCAACGTGAAGACAATATATATTGAGCGGACGATATATCGGCCAGTGCGTACCCAGCTTTAGAATAAAAAAAGGTCATAGTCACATTTGTTACATCTATTTTATTGTGTCTAACCACTGTATAGTCTATTTTGCTTCACTGAACCTAGTGACCCTAGTAATGCGGTGCCACAGAAAATGCTGGCACTTTATCGAGTGTTAATAATTATCAGCACTTATCGCAACATGAAATGCATGGCTTTACTATGAGGTATAAGCCTTATTTATTGCTGGCAGCACAGAGCATGTTTACCTCTGCCTGGCCACTGTCACTACACACTGTACACCAGCTAGAGGTAGAAGGTCCCCTTACATCTTTGACATTCTCTCCTCCGAAGGCTTTTCTTTTAACACTATTCCTAATTGCCCTTCAGTATCAAAATTAATTGTGTTTTCTGCTAAAAGGCCAAGGCGTTTTAAGGTTACTCCTGGGTCTGAGCAGCCTATGTATCTTCAATAAAAGCCTTGATTGCATTCAATGGAGAGGAGTGCTGGGAGAGATTTGCTTGACCGAGGCTATACATTACAGTCCAATTAGTGTGGAGATCACCGCAGAGTCTTTAACTTTATCTAGTAACTGTCCAGACCGTTAATGGAGACTCCAGAGAATCTGCTGGAAGGGAATTTCTGATCTCCTGGAGTGGCATTGAAGGATACCCCATTATAAACTCGCCTTTCTCAGAAAAGAGTCATGTTAAAAAGAAAATTGCTAATGGAATTAAGTTATTATAATGGACTTTCTGTCTGGCTGAATGTGTCCTTCAGTAGCATCGTAGATGTCTCCTTTTGCAATTTTATTTATCATTCATTTCATGCTGTACTATACATACACAGTGTATGGTTGCTAGGCTAATTGTGCATACTTTACACAGTGTATAGATGCTAGGCTAACTGCACATTCACAGTGTATGGATGTTAGGCTAACTGTACATACACAGTGTATGGATGCTAGCCTACCAGCACATATACAGTGTATGGATGCATGGCTAACTGCAGGGGCGTAACTAGATATTCGTAGGCCCCATAGCAAAAGTTTGTAAGGGCCCCCTATTTAGCAACTGATGGTGATACATGTATGTAAAACATATTACTTAGACAGTAAAGATGGGCCCCCTTCAGCTCTGGGCCCCATAGCAGCTGCACCCCTTGCACCTATGGTAGTTACGCCTTTGGCTAACTGCACATACTGTACACAGTGTAAGACAACCACAGACAACCTTTGAAAAAGTTGTCTGTGGATGACGAAACGCGTCAGACCAAGCGTATACAGCCTATCAATTTGGGATTACAAATAAGAACCCTCACTTGGACCAGCTCTCCATTTCCCCACATTTCCCACTGTTGGACATTTACTGGACATTCCAAGGGACACCACCACCTGCTATTGCATCTGGAGCTACCGCATCAAGGACTGAACCCCAGGATCCAATAAAATCTGGATCAGGTCCCAAGAAAACTCCAGCAGGATTATGGATACCCGCAATCCCAGTCTCCATTGATTTATGTGGGAGATTGTCACACTCCACCCCAGGAGAGTATTTCTAGGAACAAGTGAGATACCCCCATTTGTATACATGTATGTATAAGTTATCTTTGAATACCAGATTAGGCTGTATACTTTTTATTTGTAATATGAAATACACTATTGCTTTTAAACCAATTCAATATTTTAATTTTTATTACTAGTAAATAAAATATTTGTGATAACCAATTGGTCTTATATAATTTTTATGTTAGCGCTCCACCACCTGTTTGTTTTCTTCCTTTTCTATTTTCTGGGGGCTGACCTCCCCAAGGTGTGAGCAGCTTGCCAAACAACCCACCTCAAAGCGCCTGTATATACCGTTCCACCTAGGTGGTCCAGTATATATACTTTGTTACACAGTGTAAGGATGCTTGGCTAATTGCACATACTGTACACAGTGTATGGATGCTAGGCTAAGTGCACATTCATGGTGTATGGATGCTGGGCTAACTGTACATGCACAAAGTATGAATGCTAGCCTACCAGCACATATACAGTATATGGATGCTAGGCTAACTGTATATACACAGCGTATGGATGTTAACCTACCAGCACATATAAAGTGTATGGATGCTTGGCTAACTGCACATACACAGAGTATGGATGCAAGGCTAACTGCACAAACACAGAGTATGGCTAGGCTAACTGCACATGCACAGTGTATGGATGCTAGACTAACTGCAAATACACAGTGTATGGATTCTAGGCTAACTGCATATACACCGTGTAAGGATGCTGTCAGGGGCATTTTAAGAGCAGAGGAGACCTGTGTGCAGCCTCCTCTGGTGGGGCCCCTCCTCTACTGCAGTTCAGTGCAGTAGGGTCTGAGCACTAGAACGTGGTGGACATTTTTTTGCGGCAATTTCAAAAGCGCTTCTGCCACCGCTGCTGGACTCCGGAGAGTAATTATTAGAAAAATAGGTGCAGCGTTTGCAATGTGGACCTCCCAGGGTCTCAGGATCCCTTGTGCACCGCACACACAGCACCCATTATAAATTCACCACTGAAAGCTAAGCTAACTGCACATACACAGTGTATGGATGTTAGGCTAACTAGTTTTAGTTGTAGATAAAACCACATTTTCTTTCTTTTTTTTTCTTTTTTAGATTTACATTTTTCTTGTAAAATAGAACGATCATATATATACAGTATATGTCTAGTGTCTGTATTTCCCCAAAACAATGCCATCTGTTGGCAGCAATAGAAAGTACATCTCTTTCTCTCTCTCTCATTAGCTAACTCACTAGATTTCGAAGCATTTGCTTCAAGCGGGCTTACTAGTAAGTATTAAAAGAACATTGGAATGTCAGCGGACATGTGTATGTGTATAGAATTTTACTCCCCTTGGCAACAAGCAATTCACTCCCCTTGGCAACAAGCAATTCACTCCCCCTTTGTAACGAGTATGAAGCCATCTTGGCTTCGAGCATGAAGCCCCTGGCATCGAGCAAGAACCCCCTAGCAATGAGCATGTATGTAAGTGTCACTTATGTGGCAAATATCCAGAGGCGTAGCGAGCCCGGAGCCGGCGGAGCACACGCTCCGGGGACAGGAAGCTAGCCTGGCGCCGGAGCTGTGCCGGCACCGCCAGCTCGCTCGCTCGCCCGCCTCCGCCATTGCCCTGCTCGCTCCCCCGCGAAAGACGTGCTGCTGCTGCGGCTATGTAAAATTCATAGCAGCAGTGTGCGTCTCTCTCCCGGACACAGCGGGGAGCCAGGAGGAGGGGAGGGAGGGGTGGACGCGACGCAGCGCAGCACAGCACAGCAGGGGGAGGGGGGAGGTAAGGTGCACCCTCCCACCCTGCTGCATCCACCCTGCATCACCCGCGCACCCACCCACCCTGCTGCACAAACCCACCCACCCTGCTGCAACCAAACACCCACCCACCCAGCTGCACAAACCCACCCTGCTGCACAAACCCACCCACCCTGCTGCAAGCAGCCACCCTGCTGCAACCACCCACCCTGCTGCAACCACCCAGCTGCACAACCCCACCCTGCTGCACAAACTCACCCACCCTGCTGCAAGCAGCCACCCACCCACCCTGCTGCACACACCCACCCACCCTGCTGCACCCACCCACCAACCGTCCCACCCACCCTGCGGCACCAACCCACCCACCCTGCTGCACTAACCCACCCACCCTGCTGCAAGCACACACCCACCCACCCTGCTGCACCCACCAACCATCCCACCCTGCTGCACCCACTCACCCTGCGGCACCAACCAACCCTCCCAGCCTGCTGCACCCACCCACTGACCCTACCACCCTGCTGCACCCATCCTCCCACCTTGCTGCACAGCGGCCGGGAGCGGGCCGCTGCACAGTTCTGCACCCCTGGGCAACGAGAAAATTCAGTCCACCTTGGCATCGAGCATGAAGCCCCTTGGCATTGAGCATGAAGCCCCTGGCATTGAGCATCTAGGTAAGTGGCACTTATGTGTCAAATGTGTAATGGGCATTATGGTGTGTTATATAATATGCAATGGGCATTGCGGAGTGTTATCTAGTATGTCATGGGCATTGCGTAGTGTTATATAGTATGTCATGGGCATTGCGGTGTGTTATATAGTATGCAATGGGCATTGCGGAGTGTTATATAGTATGTCATGGGCATTGCGGAGTGTTATATAGTATGTCATGGGCATCATGTGTGGGCTTATGTGTAATTGGAATTACAAAGTTCACTAAAATGTGCAATTGCAATGGGTATTACGGTGTGTGGTATAATGTTGGTCTGTGCCAACTTTTCACTGCGCAGGAGCCTCACCTATGACATATTGGGGGGGGGGGCGCAAAACATGCCCTTGCTCCGGGCGCCATGGCACCTAACTACACCACTGCAAATATCTAATGGGCTTCATGATGTGTGGTATAATCTATGAAGGGCATCATGGTGTGTGGTATTATATGTGATGGGCATCATGGTGTGGCATAATGTGTAATGTGTAGTGTGTCTAACCAGCTTTAACTGGTGCAGTATGTCTAAGGGGCACTAATGTGTGGTGTAATGTGAATTGGTACTATTATGTGGCCATGCCCTAAATTTTTGCTGCGTGCCTCCGGTGCGCACTGTCCTTATTTTTACATATCAGTTGATACTCCACCCAACTTGTAGCTCCGTCCACAAAGAGGGGCGCTAGAATCTATGCTTGCTTTCCAAAAAAATTAGGCTCGGGCCAGCCCTGTTCATATTTCAAATTGATCCAGTTTATACAGGATAGTCCTGAGTCTTGGTAGTCAGTGGTGTTGCCTATTGGAAAATCTTGCTGAGCCTGTGCCACTATTTTTGCAGTGCAATTTATATGGCCATGCAACAATACATATTTGGCACCTTTAATCTCACCTGATCTTTCCTATAGGACCATCGGGTGTGGATTATGAAATAAACAGTGTGATATATAGTCAATAGGTCAACCCCAAAAAGGTCAACATGCAATTGGTCAACAGGGTTTAAAAGGTTGACATGAGGAAGGTGAACATGGTCAAAAGTTGAAGAGGTTCAAAAGTTTGACATAAAAAGGTAGACACGTGAAAAGCTCGCGTCGACCTTTATATGTGTTGACCTTTTGACCCTCTTGAACTTTTGACCACATTGACCTTTCTCGTGTCGACCTTTTAAACCCTATCGATCTTTTGACCCTGTTGACCAATTGCATGTCGACCTTTTGGAGTACACCTAGACACCATAGATCTATCAACCAAAACCAGGACCATTGTGGTACAGTTTTTATTATCATTCAAGTAATGAAGTGCCAAACCTTTTTAGTACTATATAAGAGTAGTTAGTCACTGCATGTAGTGCATACAGTGTAGTGTAGTGCGTTCAGGTACAGTGCATAAATTTAGCATGCCAGAGAAGTAACTAGTATATGGTATTAAGATGCACAAAGGGGAGTTTTAAAAGAGGAGGCGGGTTGTCTGCAGTTTGCTCCATCCAGGCCACCTCCTCTGCAGTATATCTGGCAGCACTGCACAGCCTGAGCACTGAGGGATCCGAATCTAATATACATGTGCAGATTTCCAGTGCTACAGTATGTTTAACACATTTCTGGTGCTGGATGTACTGTATTTGCATATACTTTTTTTTTTAGTTTTTAATAACATCTCCATTATATCATTATTAAAGTTATTTGCCCTGGGGTTCCACAAACCTTTATCTTGCACATATATTTAGATGTATTTTTTTTTTACTTAATGTATATTCACTGGCTTTAGAAACACAGTGCACCTAAAATGCTTCTCTCTATTACTATTAGTTTTATGCATAGTTATCTACTTTCCTTGAAGTTGCAGAAGATGTCATATTTTGGGTAGTCCCCTGCACCCCACGAAAATGGCTGAATCCCCCCACATCCCCATAACTTCCACAGGGAAGCTGCAGTATATGGAGAAACTACCTGGAATTTGTGGCTCAGTTTTGCTAAATTGATCCATTTAAATCCTTCCTCGCTGACTCTCAAATCATTGACATTCCCGATGCAGGGGTGGGGCCTAATGATATGTTAGCTCCATCCCCTGAAAGATTTCAGCAGTGTCACTTCTACAGGTTTCTCCTGGATAGCGCCCTAGGTAAGCCATTCATGTCACTGGCAGGCTGAGTGTTGCTTGTAGTATATTTCCCAACCATATCATCGAGATATGTTCAACTAACACTCAACCGAATGAATAGAGTCTGATACAGTGGTTGCTAAACTTTGTGGAATCCCAGTACCCTAGAGTAGACGTGGCCAACCTGTGACTCTCTAGCACATCACAGCATACCCTGCTGGGACTTGTAGGTTCACAACCGCTGCAGAGTTTTATTTCCTTTGGTGTCCGCTAAAGAGGATGACATCAGCCGCCCACCCCTGGCTGGCATTGGCCCACCCACGAGCCCAGGTCCAGCCCGATGTCTGCCTCCACTCAAACGGCTCGGCAAGTGTGACACGTTTGCTCCCAGGGTCTGCACATGTGCAAATGCGCTCTTGTGTATGCCTGGAACACCATCGGAACTGGGCTGAATTAACCCCGTTCCGAATGGTATTGAATCAGGCCCTAACTCAAGTAAAGATCATTCAATTCTAGATTTACAGTATTTAATAGATGAACTGTCTTAGAGGGAAATTTACTAAGATGGGAGTTCTATTTCAGATGGGATGTTGCTATGGCCAACCAATCATATTCTATCTAAAATCTTCTAAAAGATGCTAAGTAAATAAGGAGAATAGTCTGATTCGTTGCCCATAGCAACACCCCATGTGAAATAGAGCTCCCATCTTAGTAAATTTCCCCCATTAATTCAATCTAGTACGTACAGTACAGCCTTCTATCTGGGTATACGGGCTAGGAGTACATGAGGCAGTGATGCTGCTGTGTGGTAACAAAGTGATGACAACTGGATACTTGAACTACAGCAGCCAGTTTTATGCTGAGAAGCGAAAGCTCAAAATTTACAGCCATGTTTTCACATTCAAAGTGTTTTGCTTCACTCAGCTCTGATATTACTGATATTTTACATGTGGGACTTACAGTATATCTCTTATCAGCTGGTGATGAATGATATAAGCCGCTGCTCCTCTAAGCCAGCTGAATTTGTAGAGCCTCAGCTTTTTCCAAGTGTCATGTAATGCCTATACATCACTGAGAGTGATTCATTGAACTCGTTTAGGGTTAAAACTCCCGATCATCCATAGCCCCCACAGAGTCAAAATGTACTGTTACTAAAATGATCATGTTAACCTCTCACTGTGTTCTGAATCACTGTGTTACCTACTGCCTAGTGCTATTTGCAAACTTTAAAGTGAAAGCTTTCTTCTGAAAATGGTTCAAAATGGCAGTTTTGGGACACACATAAAGCAGGAGTCACGATTACTGCATACATGTCTACAATCCCGGAATGGCCGGGAGGCTCCCAAATATGGTTCCCCCTCCTGGCCCCCAAGAAAGACGGGCAAACCTCCCGCATGCCCCAGCACTCACCTCCCAAATCTGCCCTACTCGCCGTTTAAGTATCGCAATTTGTAGCTTCTCGGGAAGGGGCAGGGCTTAAAAGACGCATAATGCAAAATTTTAGCCCCACCCCCCTCATCGTAGACCAGAGAATCTCAGTATTTGCTGTCATGGGGTGGGGCTTGATGATGTTGATATGGGTCCCCACCCCTTGAAGTGCAACTGACAGTCTACTCTCTTGTCCCATAGAGGATATTGAAAAAGTAGGAAAGTATGGATTGCTATATGTAAATACTAGGCTCCAACGTATAGATATACAGGGCCAAATGTAATGGGGTGAGAGTTTCAGAAAGTGAGAGATTTTGGGAGAGTTTTCCCATTTTCTTTTAAAGCAGCAATCAATTACACTGCAAAATCAACCTGGTTTTGCAGTGTAATTGATTGCTGCTTTAAAAAAAAAAGGGAAAACTCTCCCAAAATCTCTCACTTTCGGAAACTCTCACACTATTACATTTGGCCCACAGTGTCTAGACAGAGAATCAATAAATCAATCCCATATGATAATACTAACCTACTTTTTTACTACTTCTCTCCAGGAGAACCACGGAGAAGAGACTCTCAGTCGCACTTTGGGGTCAGCTCTACACTGAGGGGGCAGGGCTAGAACGACACAATTGCATAATATTAGCCCCACCTCCTCCCCACAATTGTCGGTATGTGACCGGAGGGTGTTGCTGAGGGGGGGAAGGAGTGCGGGGGAAACAGGGGCATGCAGGAGGCTTGCCCACCCTTCCGTGGGATGGAAGGTGACCAGATTTTGTGGCTTTTGTGGTGGATAAAAGTTTTTTGTTTTCTTTTTACATATTTTCCAACTTTTGCTTGATCCACACGGACTACGATAGTGAATCAACACCTGTTCCAGGTGCACTTGCCCAAAGCATTTGCCCAAACAAAAAATGTTGCTCAAACATCTAAAAAAAACTTTGCTGATCTTTTTCCATGTCGACCCTTTGAACCTGGTGGTATTTTGACAATATGGTTTCCACTTAATGACTATCTAATTGCGTTAGATCTATGCCACAACTGGAATAAGTATGATCTATTTTGATCATATGTCTTATTGGGCAGTAACGTCCAGAGGCAATGGAGACATCTGCCTTGAGGGCAGGAAGGGGCACCTGCATGTACAGAGTCACTGTGGGAATATTGGATCCAAAACCCACAAGATCCAACAGCAGGATGATGACATTTTGCCTTCATTTGAAATCCGAGCAAGGCGGGAAACACAAGCTGGCACTCGGATTCCCTTGGATCCCTGAAGTAAGAATGCTCTCGTATTTTTTACTACTAGGGCCCCCATCGGGCCATAGTAATAACTGGGCCTGTTACTTAACACATGTGTAAAGTAATGTTTCTTATTGTGTGTCATGTTCTTTTCCAATGATAAATAAGGCACAGAGTGTTCTGTAAAGGATGTATAGCTTCCAGTCAAAATAAAACAGCCCTGCTTCTGAAGATCATCTCAGACAACTTTATTTGATTCAAATTGAAATACAGAGTCCTAATGAAAAGGATATTAAATCCCCTAGAAATTTGGTGGTCTATGGAAAACCACACCACCCTTAGCTTTACGCATTTACAAAATGGGGCCACAAACTTCCTATGTGAGTTATGGGATTAATTCAATAAGCCATGAGGGGACACATTGCAAATGCAATGGTGTGTATAAGAGCTGAACTTTCCCTTACTGTATGTACGGGGACTTGCTGATATTTGAGGCTGAAAACAGCAATCTGGAGTGTGCCGGTACCATAATTGCAGCATATAGTCACATTGATACACACGCTGAGGGAACTCATGGTTAATAAAAAATGCCCTATATGGCCTTACAATGTATATCCCTATTGTATGTAACAGTCCAATACAGGTGATACAGGTGAGGCAGGAGGTCATATCGTGTGCATAGAGGTCATCATACAATGATAGGGCAAATGTTGTAACTGATAATATAGTTAACCTTTAGTAGTGGCAAACAATAAGTCACTATGAAGACAACCAAAGACATGCTTCTTTTACAGGGGTAATATTAAGTGTAATTAAAAAATGATATAGCTTATATTTTTGTGATATGGACAATTTACAATTTTATGGTTTATTTGTCCTTTTTTATGCTTTCATAGACACTTTTCCTTTGAAGAATCCATTTGTATGGCCCATAAAAGGTATCACACCCTACAAAGAATTAATTTGTCCAAGGGACCACTATGGTTTTCGAAAAGTCATTACTCACCTACAGAAACAGGGATAGCAAACAAGCCGTAAAAATCAATGGAAGGTCATTCCGTAGTAACACCGAGATAGCAGCTTTCCATTTTTTATGTCTTTGCCCTTCAGACGGCTTGATCGTCCACACACCTCACACCTTCTCCAATGGATTCCAAATTTAATCTAATTCTCCCTTTACGTAAACCAGTAAACTGGAAGTAAATTCCCGGTCATGATTTTCAGATGACTTTAAGGAAATGCTGTAAATAAACAGTGCCCTTCACTCTGTTTAGCACTGATAAGGTTTGGCAAGACTTGGAAGCTATTGATTTATACAACTGTTACAGTTAATAGTTCTATAGTAAAAACATTTTAAATGTAATCATTTGATGTATGGTCCTGTAGAAACACGAGTCCTGCAGAAACACTGCCCTGGTAAAAGAGCTGAGATACAAAAGGTCAACCCAATTTTTTCCATGAGTAATGGTGCCATTAACAAAACCTCCACATAATACAGTGCATTTAAGGCCTATTATAGGGAAAAATGTTGCAATTTGTTTTCACATGTCGTTAAAAGAAGACATTCGCAGCAAGCTAAGATCTGCAAGAAAATGAGTATTTGCAAAATGCTGTGATCTTGGCAAAATTTTGTATGGTCCAGAGACTAAAGCTTGTTATCTCTTTTGTTGTTTTGGTTGGATTCTTTTATAATGATGGGTTTGATATGGTCATTTACAGTGCAAATGAAATGTGCATTTCTCATTATGGGCCAGATGTATCAGGCTTCAAAAAGTGATAAAGTGGAGAGTGATAAACAACCAAACAGACAATCAGCTCCTAACTGCCATTTTTAAAAGTCGGGGTTTGAAAAATTATAGTTAGGAACATATTCTTTTCATATCACTTTTCATATCACTCTCCAATTTTTTGACGCTTGATACATCTGGCCCTTAGTTCTGTTGCATCTCTTTGGCCATGCTTTCATTGTAGAGCTTTTTGTCTCTTTGTTTGTGCAGTGTTGTGCCCTCATTGCTTCTTATGGTCAGTTTCCAGTAGTTCTACAAAAATATCAGTCAAAAACTACTAGGTACAGTAGATTGGGGGCAGCACAAGGGTCGGTGACCCCTAGGGTGGAACAAAAGATCCAATGGAAATGCAGAAGATGCGTGTGGCTGAAAAAGGGGCTTCATGTAAAGGAGGTGTGGCCTCACAGGAGCAATGCCACCACTTCCCATTTTTAGTAAATCTTCTGACTACCTACAATAGGAGACAACTTTCTGAAATGATTGGTGGTGCTCCTGCCATCACAGCGAAGTGACTAAGGGACGTGCGGTGAGGTAAATGGCTGAGGAGTCCCTGGCAAGTACCAGAGCCAGATTTGCACACAATATATGAGCCCTGGGATACATGCCGGCATTATACACATGTGCAGCAGTATATACTGCTGGAGATTCGATGAGATTTGATGTGCAGAAAAGATAGCCAGGTGAGGCACTGCCTCACCTGCAATAGACTTTTTACTCCAGAGTTTTGACTATAAAAATTATTAGAATAATAAAAAGAAGACATTTTTTATATTTTATTTTTATTTTTGACATATTTTATAAATTAAAAAATCTGGCATATACGTTAATATGACAGGAAAGGCGGTGCCTCACCTGCCTCACCCCACCGCACGCCACTGAAATGACTGAAAGAAGCCATGCATAGACATTGCGGTAACAGCTTGTGGTAAGAGCCTTGTACAGCGGAAAGAGCCTTGTGCAGCAGTAAGAGCCTTATTCAGCGGTAAAAGCCTGCGGTAAGAACCTTATACAGCGGTAACAGCCTGCAGTGAGAGCCTTGTGCATTGGTAAGAGCCTACAGAGAGAGCCTTGTGTGCAGCGGTAACAGCCTGCTGTAAGAACTGTGCAGCAGTAACAGCCTGCAGGGAGAGCCTTGTGCAGCGGTAAGAACCTGCAGAAAGAACCTTGTGCAGCGGTAACAGCCTGCATTGAGAGCCTTATGCAGCGGTAAGAGCATTCAATGCCCTCAGCTTTGTGCCATTTTCCAGTTTCATATAGTATTATTGTGGTATATTCATGCAAGCATGCAAATTATCTTGAAAAGGTAATTATATATGAGGAACAGCTTTTTTTATTTGGGATGGGGAAGTAAGATGGAGGTAATTTCTAAAATGTCAATTTTCTCGCTTCTATCACATGTAATGTAGATTCGGTTCTGCTTAAACTTTGCAATGTGCATCTTGTACGGGTGTTACACGCTTCTTTAGACTTATGGTGCAACTCGTACACAATTCCCATGCACCTGCACTAATCATCATGGACAGCAGATGGCATGTTAGAAATGCAACATTCTATTGTGTGAACAGCTGTTAGAAGCTGCTGCTGAGACAGTAAAATCACTTCTAATGTAGTTGGTGGGAAGAGGTGTAATCTTGGTCAGAGATTGGAAAAATAAACATTATAATGTGTGCGCCAATATCATTATATCAAATAATGTGTATTTACTACTTAATATGTACAGTATATATATATATATATATATTTATTTTACAGGGGTGGTTCAATAAATAAAGTAATTAGACCTCTCACAAATGTAATGTTCTCTATTTCAATCCAATTTCCCGCCAGGACAAGCAGGTGAAACAAGGTGCATCATAACAAACTTACAGTACTGTCCCAGTATCGGTTGTAAGATGGTGGGACTGCATATTGTGATCAGATTTCTGCTACTAAAGGGCATCTAAAGGGCACATCACCAACTAAAATGAAATAGGCAGTAACATAACTAGAATTTTTGCTCCCCCCAGCCAAAAAAGTTTCTAGAGCCCCCCAGAGCACCCCCCCCCCCAGAGCCGCGAGCCCCCCCCCTCCCCCCCCACAAGACTGAGCCTTGTTGTTGCGTTGAGACAGCAGGTCAGCCTCCCGGCTCTGTGCACGATGGAGCTGCGGAGCCGGGGGGGGGGGTTCTATCCCATCTCCCCGGGACAAAAGGGGGAGCAGCGCCGGCAGATGTAATTGGCAGCTAGCCTTGTGGCTCGGTACAGGGGGAGCCGCAGGCCCCCTGCACCCTCAACCTACTTCGCACTACATAACTACACTATATACTCCCTTATACTCCATGCTATACTATATAGCTCATATACTCCACACTACATTACTACACTATATACCACCTATACTCCACACTATACCGCTACACTATATACCCTATGCTCGCACTACATCACTAAACTTTATACCCCTATACTCTGCACTACATAAACACTATATGCAGCACTACAACTGCACTGCACAACATTTCACACAATACCACCACACAATACCATTAACACTTTCTTACCATGTGGAAAAAAAAAAAATTGGCCTAGTGGTGCCATATGAAAAAACTAATACTCTAGTAGTACGTTGTGATTCAAAAATTCACTTACATAGGCATTAATACTGTTGGTATACAGTCATGGCAGAAATATATTGTCTACTGTTCTTGTGAACCGTGTACTGTGGTATACAAATGATGGTAATGTTTCCCTGTGGAACCTGCTTTGTCAGTGTCACTCATGCAAGTGACTACTAAAAGAGAGATAGTGTTCCGACTACATCATACAGTACATACTGTATATAGCCTCAAGCCAAAAAAAACTATATACTGAATATTCTTATGTTTTTGTGGGGGGGGGGGGGGGGTTGGTTTCACGAAAGGGTAGGCACAGTATATAATTCCTAGAAACTATTTATTTTCACATAAAGATGTGCATTTAGTATTTGACATCCATAATACACATACAGATTAATGGCTTTTAGGGCCTTTACAGTCAAGTACACTAATCTTATTTTTATACTATTTTTCTGCCTCATGAGTTACATTGTTGTTTTTTTTCTATTACAATTGAGAAAGAATCACACTGAGTGACAAACCGGCAGGTGTCATAATGTGCCAGTTAGCATGTCCAATACAAGACAATCATTTAAGTGTCTCTAGGGATTAAAAGACAGAGACATAACAAAGAAATTGGATCGATAATGCTTGGTGAAATAAGACAGAGAAGGTTATTTACTCTGCATTGATCCGTTGCTGCAGTGCCATAAACTTGGCCTGTTTTTCTTTTCTTAACCTTCAGCTTTAAGAATACTTGCAAGCAACCAGGGAGCTGACTAACAGGTGTAGATTAAGGATCGAACAGGGTCATTGTACCTCTGTCACCACAAGGCACCCATGTAACAACATCCCTGAAGAAATTTAAACATCAATAGCCATAATAAGAGCAAATTTATCAAGCTTGGCCTATTTTTTTTTTTTTCACTTTTTTTTTTGCCGAGAGCCCTGACTCCGTCCAGCCAGTTTTCTCAAGTGAGAACTCAATCTATTAAGACATGATTTCATTGGACTTGATTATGCTTCCTGACACAGCAGCTTTGTAAGGCAGCATGCACGGTGTTTTCTGTAGCTTTCCTCGCTGGGGCTTGTTGCCTATTTTCTTATAATAGGTAAAGATAAAGGAATCATTGCTGTATCAATTTAGCTTTTGCAACTCTGCGGGTTGCAACGAGTGAAACATTATCTGTGCACCTGAGCCTGTGGATCTAGATAATATTATTGAGCGATGTTCGGTCCAGCGTATCATGTGTGTCTGTAGTGATTACAGGGATTTTGTGCATGTTCGACAAATGGAGAATTATGTTTATGGCTAAAAAAAAAATATATATATTAATTAGGTATATAAAAAGGGAAGACATAGGCATTGTGAGCCTAACAAATGGTGCCAAAAGCATTTTCATATAGTCCAAAGCTACAATATGTGGCAAAGATAAATAACTATATTAATAGAGAGGTATGTCATGTGTCAATCCTGACAGCTCAAGGGCAGAGATGAACATCCCTGTTAAATTATTGCACAAAGTATTCCCCTCTTTCATGATTGGATTGCAAAACTTTAACCATTTCTGGGTAATTCTGAAATGGGAGCAAAAAATTATACTGTAATACCTTAGCACCAGGAAGTCTGGCAAAACATCTTTATTTTTGCATGCAGAGTAATTATTGGCTGCTTTTGTGTGTAGCCCACAAATGGTGGACAGCTTTAGTTTTACACATTCTAAAATGAAAAAAGGTGATGTAAATATCTCAACCAATAAGATTCTGTCAATCAATTCTCTATTGCTATATTTCTGTGGACAGATGTATTGCGCCGGTGAAGTGATAAAGTGGCGATAAAGTGGAAGGTGATAATGCACCAGCCAACCAGCTCCTAACTGCCATGTTTCAAACCCAGAGAGGTTACATATACATTCATTATGTTAAAACATAAAAAAAAAAAAAAAATGTGAACATACAGTTTTCCATTGTGCTGTAATTCTTGCAAATAATGGTTCAGTATGCAGGTTCTGAATGTAAGCAAATTATAGAGGTTGACAGCTCTTCAGTGAGTTATAATAGCTCCTAGTTTGACACAGTTTTTCATGAAATATATTTTCCATGGGTAAGTCACTGCTGGAGGAGAATGTCCCAAATTGTCCTTTTGCTGGAATTCTGTATGAAAATCCTCACTGGTACATGGTAGGTCTAGAGTCCCCATTGGCGTTCACTGTGTATCCTGAAGACCTGGTGCAAATAGATCTAAATGGGAGCAGGGAGGGTAAATCAGTGGCAAACACATGATTTTAAAAAGGGGTTTCCAAATCCAAAATCTCCCACTCTGCAGTGCATTGAGTAAGTACGGGAGTCTGGGGGAGCGATAACAGCCCTGAAAATGGGTCTTACTATACACTGGATACTGTATAGAATACAGTATTGATATTGAACAGTACAGATGGTCTATAATATAGGCTGTTTACATAAGATAAGTGGTCGGGAAAAGGTTAAACATATCATAATACACAAACATAATAGAACAGTACTGCACTTCCTAATCTCACATTCTCCTGCTTCATGGTAAGGCTCCTGTCTCTTCCTCCTGGCAGCTGCTCTCTGGTCCATTGTGATGTTTAAAGGGCTTAGATCCACACATAGAGTAAATGTGGTAGAATAAGCTGGTACACTAGGCATGTGCAGCGGCTCTGCTCTTTCCTTTAAACTGCATGATGTAGTGGCAGCTCTAGTGATAATAATATATACCAGCTATTGTTGTCATCATTTAAGGCACTTGCCAAGAGGAGGGGGGTTTCCGGGCAACCATAACCGCCTCCCCTGCATTTGCCTATGGGTAAATGGAGCTTTAGGTCACTGTTCCAGAGGTTCAACATTGATCGGTCCCCAGCATACTCGTGCTGGGGCCCGATGTTGTGGCTCTGCGCATGAGCATATTTGCGCAGATGCAGGGTAGCTGTACAAACACTTTCACTATCTCACAGTAGCTGAGGCAAGGAAGATAGGTATCATATCAGCAAAGAGATGGGACTGATGAGCTTTGTACGGGAGAGATACATTGGAGCAGTAGTTCTGAAGTTGGCTGCAAGCTACCGGCAGGTGCAATGATACCAACCAGCAAGTCACAATCAATGTTTTGGCCGGGTCTTTGATAATACTAATAACTTAACCCTCACCCCCTAAGCACCTTTAGTCCTATTGGATAAAGTGCCTTATAGAAACAAAATTATTATTATTATTATTATTATTATTATTATTATTATTATTATTATTATTATTATTATTATTATTATTCCTAACCATTAACACCTCAAGCCTTACCCTTAATTCAAACCCTTACCATAATACTTGAGCACTAATATCCTAACCAAACCCCTAATCCAACCCTTACCCCTAACCCTAATAATCATACCTTAAAAGGGAAGACTAGATGGGCCAAATCGTTCTTATCTGCCTTCAAATGTTTCTAACCTACTAGAGATGACAAGCGTAGAAGTTGCCCATAGCAACCAATCCGATTCTAGCTATCATTTTATAGAATACTTCAATGATCAATCTGTGATCCGGAGAGCAAATAAATAGCGTCAATAGGAACAGGCATTACAATAAAATACATATATAGTCAAAGATCGATGTTTCTTTGGGTGGCCACAGCAAAAAACATTTCTTAGATACATGGTTCACAGTTTTAATCTCACTCACAGGGGAAATATACTAAGTTGGCAGCTCTATTTCAGATGGGATGTTGCTTCAGATATTAATTGGTATCTTCTAGAACAGTGGTCCTCAACCTCGTACCTCAGGACCCCCACACAGTGCACATTTTCCAGGTGACCAGGGTGGGGAAGGAGCAGTGGCGTAACTACATTTTGGGCGCACCCCCGCCGTTAAAGGGAGGGCACCCAGCCACTCACCCGCCCCGCCGCCCGCCGCACCAACCCCCGCAGTCTTACCTAGGTTCAGTCAGTACCCGCTGGTCCCGGCTCCCTTCTTCTGCTATAAGGACCCCAACAAAATGTCTGCCCCCATACAGCAGACAGTTTCAGAGAACTGTGTGCCATATGGAGGCGGCCATTTTGTGGTGGTCCTCAGCAGAAGAAGGGAGCCGGGACCGGACCAGCGCATACTGAACACAGGTAAAGACTGGGGATGGGGGGGGGGGGGGGTTGGTGCGGCGGGCGGCGGGGTGTAACGTAACTATAGCACTGCAGCGCCCGCACATGCATAGCGCCCCCCCCGCGGTCGTGGGGGCTGCAGTGCTATAGTTACGCCCCTGAGCAGGAGGCATTACTAAGGTGACGCTGCTGCCTCCTCCATAGAAATGTACAGGACCCAGGTCGGTTACCCGTTCACACTGCCCAGCAACCCAGGCCTGACCTGGGTAGAGCCCTTCTTTTTATCCAGGTCGGATTGCCGGGTTGCTGGAGCCAGTATTTTTTAAATGCCCATTTCACACTGCACAGTGACTTGGGTCGACCTGGCAATAACGCGAGTTGGACTTGGGTTATTTGTGCGGTGTGAAAGAGGTATTAGTACATTTCCCCCAGCGTCAAGCCTTTACAATCAGGTCTAAAATCCAAAAACTACTATTTGATCTCCTAGCGCAAACTTAATAATTCTTATAAATGAGAATAGCCTGCAGCAAGTGAAAGAGATCTTGCTGTGACTTCAAAATGAAAAAGAACAAAAACACCAACAAAATCACTGTGCTGGAGAGAATAAATATAAATAATGAAAGAATATAAAACATTTGCTCCTTACTTGATACAATGATGCTCAATTGTATTAAAATTCCATGAATTTAATTATACACATACATAAAAAAGACTTAAAATTCCATAATTGCAACAGGGTTACCTTGCTCATAAATCAATTTACAAATAAATGTTAAAATGTATGTCTCTGCTATAAGGGATAAGGGATTAAACCCAATAAAATAGGCTCAGTCCACACTCTGTATTTTCTAGATAAGCCACTGGCAAAGCCTAAATAATGTTTTTGCACCTGGGCCCACAACCCACAAGATCTGCCATTGGTCATGCAGGATATAAAAAAGCAATCTTCTCCCTTTCTGGGGATTGAAAAAGCTGGGCACAAATCTGTCAATGGGTCCCAGACCTCTCTGGTGTGGTAAAGAGAGGGGGGGAGATTCTCTAAGAATCTCCGCCCCCCTTCGCCGCCCATCGCATATTTAATTATCGCATATGCTGTAACATATGCGATAATTAAGGCAAAGGACAGCTCTTGCGTTAAGAGCTGTCCTATGCGGTGAGAGTCGCCGGGTCCCAGCAGGTCCCGGCGGCTCCCTCCTCCCGCACACACCCGGCGCTGCTGCGCCGGTCTCTCCTCCTCCCTGCACCCGGAAGAGGATCAGTGCAGGGAGGAGGTCACAGGTCCGGGCAGCACTGCGCTGTGCTGCCCGGACACAGGTGAGGGGGGAGGGGGCGATGCGGGGGGTCGGCGCGGGGCAGCGGAGGGTTGCGATAGAAGCCCATTGGCTTCTATGGGGCATCGCCAGATTTTTCTGGCGATGCCCCCCCCGCCGCGGTAACCCGGCGGGGGATGCTTACAGCATCCCAAAATGCGGTAAAAACCCCAATAATGGGGTTTTTACCGCATTTTTAGCTTAGAGAATCCCACCCAGGATTTGTGCTGCAGCAATCCTGTTGTAAAAAAGACCATATTTGCTCTTAAACTCCTTGGAAACTGAGACTTTTATGAGAAGAGTTCAGTGGCAACTCGTGAAAATTGCTGGTGATGAGCCATAATAAAAACTAGGGACTTAGATTCTCATACCCTGTCCAGCTGTTCTTTATTAATGTGACCCATTCTGTGTCAAGCAGATGACATTGTTTGCCTAAGGTACATGGGATTATCAACAGTGGTTCTGATGAATTAAGCGCTAATATCCAGTCATTACCTGTCCACTGTCCTCACATGACTGTGTCATTTAATCCACTAAAACAGTTCCACCTGATCTACACCTGACACAAGCACACTGACGGAACAACAAGGAACTTCCTGCTCCCTGACCATACTATGCCTCCTGTCTCTGATTTGCTGCCTTAACCCCTATCACGGCTCCTGCCATTTGTGCAAGCCACATTCACCCTGTTACCTGTGGGACTGTTATCTTCACCATGCTGCTCTCTGCTACTTCCAAGCTTGCATTGTCTCAGCCTATGTTTAATACCACTGTTCTAATCAGATTCCAGTCTGGGTAAGCCTGCTATATTGCTCTGGTTCCAGTCCTGTTCAGCCTGTTATATCTCTCCAGTTCTAGTCTGGTCCAGCCAGGTATGCTTCTTCAATTCCCATCCGGTTCAGCTTGCTATACTTATCCAATTCCAGTCTGGTACAGCATGCTATCTCCTATGGTTGCAGACTGGATTTGATCTAGTGTTATCCTCCAGATCCAGTCTTATTCTACCAGCTACTTACTCTGGTTCCAGACCAGTTTAATCTGCTGTCATACTTCAGTTCCAGACTGATTCTTTCAGCTTTATTACTCTGGTTCCAGTCAGGATTAATCCGGCTTCAGTTTGTTACCTTCTCTCTGGTTCCAGACCGATCCTGACTGAGCTATGATCACAGTTTTATTTGGTGTCCCCAGAATTGACTGTTATACTGTAGTGCTTTCAAGTGCCAAGCATCCAGTGTTCTTTCAAGCAAGTCTTCTGTATTTCAGCTCATCTGCTCACTGCAGGGTTCAGTAGATTGTTATTTGTTTATTGTGTTCTTCCTCATCTATTCAGCCCCACAACTCCAAATATATATCTGTCTCTGCTCATTATACCATTGGTGGGAGCACTGATGGTGGTCCTGTTCTGATGGCCCTCTCTCTGAGAGTTAAGGCTCGTGCTTAGCCTTTACTATGGGATTACCCTGGATAGTCCGTTAATTAAAACCGTAGTCCGGAGGGGGGGTATTCCTCGACTATGCAATGTCTGCTGCTCATGGTAACCCGGCATAACTTTCACTCACAATCTACTCAAGGCATTGTGTTGCTTTTCAATGAAGCAGAATCTCATTCCTACACAGACTTGATGACGAAACGCGTTTGGGGCATGGCTGTGTGACGCAACCGACTGTGAACTACCTGGCGGGTGGCTTTCTGTCGCAGCGGAGGAGAGGGTAAGGGAGATGCGGTGGTGTGCGTGAAGGACACCCGGCGTGGTGCGCTGATCCCGGAGCACTGCAAGGACACCTGCATGCCGTATGCCAGAGTGGTAGCTATAAAACCATGTGGTATTGTAAGCCCACACCAGAGGAATAATTTGGTACGAATCTGATCCTTTTGACTTGGTTTTAGAAATATTTTATTACATTACATAAGAACTTTATTGCACTATGAAGCGCCCCCTCTGTGTTTCTTCTTTTTCTGCGTATATATATATATATATATATATATATATATATATATATATATATATATATAGATTAAAGCACAGGCTTGCTGAGTCACTCCTGGAAGCAGAACTGACTCAGCGATAACATAGGGGCAACCACAGAACTAGAAATAATTTCAAAAGATGAAATGGTTTTGTGTTTTATGTGTCTACCACAGAGGGCCTGTCCATACTGACCTGTGTACTTGCATTGGCTGGTTGATGACTTGGCCTTTCTCCAAGCAGTCAGTGCAATGCAAATATCCCATCTATCACTGCAATAGTCAGAGAGATGGCACCTACCTGATGGGATATGCCGACATTGCCTCTCCAGCCATATGCTGGAAATTGTCAGCGACCGTTCCGTGCCAGGGCATTGTCTCTTCTATGCCAAGCAATCCTGCCTCCTGCGCAGACTGCCAGTTAGAATATGACATTCTGTTAACTACATTTCCCCATGCCTCATATTAGATGACACTGCCTAGAAGAACACCTGCTTTCCATTTCTGCGTCATATCTCCAATCTGTGTTGTCATTTAAAGATTATGACATATAATATATAACATTTATTATTAGTGCCTGTGATATATTGTTGAACAGGCTAAAACCCTCAGCTTTACAAATCCCAGCATGTCTTCCTGTTTCAGTAGTAACCTTCTGTAATATTCATTATTACAGTATGTGTTATGTGCCTGTAAATCAGGCTTGGGTAATCTGTGGTTATTGTGCTATTGATGAGCAATAAATCTCACCTCGCTCTTCCAGCCAAGCACACATACTGCCTGCACTCTTAGGCCCATAACAGCTGCAAAGAATTGTAAAGCAAAGGTTGTGATGTCATGCTGGGACTTTTAGTTCTTCACATCCTGGAAATCCAAAAGCCTACCCTATATAACGATTTTTATAGTCAATTAAGTAATATCATAATATGTTACAGATGGAGCAGCACTCTCAATCACCGGTGCTTGCGTGCCCGTCCTTACTCAGTGGCGTCACTATACAGGTTCGGGAGGGTGTGACCCGCATCTGGGTGTCACCCTCAAATGGGGTGACATCAAAGTCCTGCCACTGAAGACAGCCCAGTTTTCAGGGTCAGGCAGCATTTCCGGGGATGCTGGCCATGCCCCTGGAGTGATAATGTAATTGTGCGGGGGTATGTTGGCATGCATGAGGGAATATGTGCAGTGGGCTTGTTAATGTGCGTGGGATAATATGTGCAGAGTGCATGTTGTGTTGCAGAGGCTCAAAGTGCCATGTGTGAGAAAATATGGTGGGCATGTGTGTTGGATGTTACTGGGCAGGTGGACATGTGTGATAAAAGTGTGCAAGGGAGAGGTTTGGAAAAAGCAGGTAAGACAAAGGGAATATTTATGGTGCACAGCTGGTTTTCTCACATAGATGGCCAACACATCTGTAATAACCTGCTATACAATGTATTGTGTGTCATGATGAAGCATGTTATAGTGAATTTGTTTACAGCGGTGAATAATTCCCAGCACCCAGTGCGGTCTGTGAGGAGAGGTCCATGGAGAAAGTGCGGCAGACAGCGGCAGCACGGAGGATGCTTATACATACTGGGGGTATGCAGAAATGGCTCATCAGTTGCTGGGATTCCCTCTCAAGTTTTTGCTGTGTCCCGTCGGACTGTAAAAAGGAGAGGTGCATACCCTCCAACTGTACCGAATTTGCCGGTACAGAACCTTTTTTAAAGGTCTGTACCGGCAAATAAAGATTGTACCGAATGTACCGATTTATGTGGCTTGGCTCCCCCTGGCTCCATAATTTGTCCTGACTAAGTCCTCCTGCTGGCTCCGGGCTCCGCTCTGTGTCAGACACTGTTGCGCCACTCTCCCCTGGCCCAGCACCCGTTCCCAAGTGTGCATTGCAGGCCGGTCCCGTGCGCCATGACGTCACGCGCCAGGACAGCAGACTCGGCTCACTCAGGGAATAGGTCTGTCAGTCCCCTCCGCATTCACAGTGACGTCTTTCTGGGCACGAACTTGAAGCTGCCTGAGGCTGAGCAGCTCAGCGTGCAGTGCGGTGGCCAGCGCGTGATGGGGGGATCGGATAATCCAATGTCAGAGCCTGAAGCACTCACTACACTGCAGCAAATTAAGTAAGGTGGCTGTACTTCTTTAGTAATATTATTTTAAATTGCCTCATCCTCTTATCCTCTACATACCCTCTAACTGTACCATTGAAGGTATAGGAAAGGAGGCGTGGTCACGCCCCCTTTGCCAGTTGCCACGCCCCTTTACATTTGTGTACCGATTTCTGCACGCCAGATGTTGGAGGGTATGGAGGTGTGGTGAGTCAAGCCCCAAAATACATTGATACCAGCCCAGGAAAGAGGTGTTCTCATATTTACCTACACAGATGTATACAGTTTAAACACATTTTACCTCAGAAAAGGACATTTTACCTCAGATAGCTAAAGTCAGCTATATTTATACACAGCCACAGATAGAAAAGAGACATTTTACCTCAGGAAGGCTGTAATACGCTCTTCTCTAATCCAAATGTATATATTGAAAGATATACTATCCCAGGAAGGTTAAAAGATGCTAACAACCTAATGCAGGGGTAATACAGAGACAATGTTTACCTCAGATAATAACTGTACAACAGGCAGACAATTATTTGGTTCCTCATCAAAAGGAGAAAAGATGTAGTTTTCCCTGACTAATATTATTTGATGGAAAAATAGTGACTGTACTAAGCAATAAGGTGTAAAGACTTTATACAGTGAGTTACACACTTAGGCAAAGGATATGAAGAAAAGTGGAGAGAGGATATATACAGTGTTGTTACAGTGTTGTTACTTTGGGACAGATGTATTTAGCCTGGCGAAGAGATAAACTGGAGATAAAGTTGAGATAAAGGCAGGTATTCGATGCGGCCGGCGAGGGGGTTAAACAGCGAGGATTGCAGAAAACCAGCGATCCTCGCTGTTAACCCCTGCCCCGGACGCTCGCTCTATTCAATGTTCTGGGGAAATTCTCGCCGTCACAGGACGGCGAGAATTCCCCAGAACAGCGAGACCCGCGGCTAATGCAGGAAACTCGCTGTATTTAGCCGCAAATCTCGCTGGTTCAGGAGCCGCATACGCCAATTCCCCCTCGCTCAAAAAATAGAGCGAGGGGGAATTGGCGTATGAGGGGGCTGCGTTGAATACTGTCAGGGTGAGTGGTGACAGCGAGCAGGAAGCTCTGCTCGCTGTCACCGCTCACCCACAGCATTGAATACCTGCCACTGTGGAAGGCGATACCGCACCAGCCAATCAACTCCTAACTGTCCTATTTCAAACCCCACTGTGAGAAAGCCAGCAATTATTACCTGTTTTACTTTCACTTGTGGATTACAAATACAGTAAGCCCATGGCCAGGATACTCAGTGCGGGACTCCAATCTACAAAACAAAAATAGATGCTTTGGTTATAGTGATTACTACCTAATAAATAGAGAGACTAAGTAACAGTTTACAGCTGCAGCAGGTATATTATTGCACAATAATAAATTTGTATTTTAGCATATAATAGTGAATATTGTCATTTTGATGTCATGTGAAAATAGTAACGTCATATCTATTTTGAATATCTATATATATAAATATCTTGTTCGTTTTTTTAGATAAGCTACAAGTTTGCAAGTAAATTCAGATTTGTTACAGGCAGCCTGAAGAAAGAAACTCTCTGGGATGAGACGCTTCGTTCCAGGTCAAGTTTAATAAAACTGTCTTATTTCTGTGTATTGTGTCCGTCGTAATCATAGCTATCTTTGTTACTGTATTAATGTAATGTTTTGCATATACCTTTTAATGTTGTAACTTGTAAAGTAAAATACCTGATATACTGTATAAAAGAATGAAACATTGCCATGGACATTCCTACAGTTAGTACCATAGGTGTGCGCACATTGAGTCTTATGGGTGCACAGGCACCCCCTAATGCTGTGCCCACCCTTATGAACACCTCCCTACCAACATTACCTTTTACCAAAGACTTTTGGTTTTTAGAACTGTATTCCATTGAAAGAATCGCCCATCAATCAATTATGTGTGTTTTGCATTGTTACTTGTACCAGACCATTGTCATATCACTACATATCATCCATATATGTTTTTTACTTTTTTTGCATGTATTATTATACTGAGAGCCATTTTATATTGTAGCGAGTACCAATAGATGATGGTAGACACGCCTGATTGGCGCTGTTAGACACACCCAATGGGCGGTGTTATACATGCCCAATATGTGGTGCTAGGCAAACCCCTTTGACGGTGCACCCCCTAATAAAATGTGCTGAGCACGCCTATGGTTAGTACACTTACCTGCTAGAAGAAAGGAAAAGGGAATTAATTAATATACTTTCCGGTTTATTACACATCTTATTATTATTTTAACTTTAATCCTAACCCTAAACTTAACCTTCCCCATAGCGCCTAACCCTAAAACCAAACATCAGGAATAAACATGTGTTGATAGTTTCTGTGTTTTAACAACTTATTGTAAATGTCAACCTTGTTACACTTGCGGCCTAAGAACTTGCCAAACCTTTAACTTTTGATCTTTCGACCCCATTGGCCTTTTCACCCTGTCAATCTATAGATAATAAGTCTTTTTACTGTCTGTCTGTCTGGATACCTTTATGGACTCCACCTTGATAGCAGTAAAATGTATTTGGGTATGTACTTACACTTCTGTGCTGGTCTCCCATCCTCCTATTGGAGAAAGAGTTCTATATAAATATTATTATTATTATAATTTTTATTATTAATACTTTGTAATATATGTTAATATACCAAAGGGCAGGAGAAGGTTGATAGCCACAGTAACATACTGTACACTTATTTTAAAATATTTTTTAGAATACCTGCTGAATTTGTCTTCTTTCTTGCATTCCCTTTAATTTGCATTTTTTTTCTGTTTACTTAATCCATGCAGGCTCAAGTTGTCTAGTATTTATTATCATTACACTGCCCAACAAAAAATTGTATGGTACCTGGAACGTTAGAACTGATTTTAGCTATATTGAGCGTGCTAATTCCAAATACAAAGAAAAAAACCAGAAGAGTCTATTGTGATGCCCCCTCAGATTGATCAGGTATGGGACGTAGTGTACTGTATAACGGTTTTACATGTTATAGAAAGAATGGATTCCAGTCAAAGAAGTTGTATTAATCATCCTTATGTATTTTGTTACATATGTGGAGAGTACACCTTAAAAGAACTTAGAAAAGCTAATTATGACTTTGTTAAAAGAGAGTACCCTGGATAATTTAGTGTAAGTCTTGGTGATCAAGAGAAAACAGGCTCTTCACGTTGTGTGCACGATTTTCATAGAACACTTATGACAGTAGAGTAATGGGAAATTGAGGAGTCTGAAAATCACTCAACACGTGTTTTGGTGGCGAGGATTTTTAACTGATTTTTTATAATTAATTTTCACCTATCAGCTCTAATTTTTTAGATATAAACATTGTCTGATTTGTGTTACCCTATTTCATATTAGGCCTATGATTCACATGATAAAACAAAAAAATTAAGCATAGTCTAAAAAAATTTTATAGAATATTTTAGTGACATGAATAAAACATAATTATAGTAACACTATAGTGACTTAAATAACTTTTTCTTCAAAATAAGAAAATCAAACCAAATATGAAAACTAAAGTAATTTAGGAAGCTTTTTTTGTGGCACATTCTTGAATGGGGGTAATTCAGACCTGCTCGCTAGGCTGCATATATTTTGTTTAGCGAAAGGGTTGAAAATCAGATCTAACATTCTAGGCACCAGACTTATTTTTTTTTATATACATAAAATCAGCTCAAAAATCTTTGGTGGTACCAAAACACATGTTGGGCTGTGTTATTATTGTTATTATTATTATTATTATTATTATTACTACAGTTAATGCACAGTGGTGACAAAAATGTCCTAACACAATGTAATAGCAAAAACAGGACATACAGTATAAAACAGGTACAAAGTGTCAACGACTTACAGTACAAAACATTGCATAAGATGAGATACAAGCTATAGAAACAAAGTGAGTTGCATGGAGCTGTGGGATTGGTGAGAACTAGAAGACTATAATAAGTGGAATAAGTGGATTTTGAGAGTCAGTGTTGTCACGAAGGTTAACCACACCCAGTGCACCACTGCATGCTCTTGCAATGCCACGCCACCACGTCTATGCTGTGTTAGAGGCATGGGCACATGTTTATTCTTGCCAGGTTATTGGCTTGGCCAGTGCTCCAGCAGCTGCTAGGCAACTGCAGGTTCTCTTTCTACAATGTAATCCGTCATCTATGCTGTATACATGCGGCGGGCAGCATTTACCTGTTACGTAGGTAAATACGCAATCAAACGAAGAGGTTTGAATCAGGTACCACTGAAGCATTGGACAGAGGTCGATATTCATTCAGCTATTATTAAAATTAGAGGTTAGAGCCCCAGATGGTCCCGAGCCTGGCATCAGATGTGCTATCGTCACGTTGAGAAATGAACACTTAAGCAAATGCAAATACGAAGGCATTCACATTTTTAAAAACACATACATTTAGCATATTAAAAACAGTCAATGGGTTAAATAGACAGTCCAATTGTAAAGCAACCATAAAATACAATTTTACAAATAAGTAAATTTATAGTACAACATAGAACATTTTTCTTTCCGAAAAGCTTTTTTCCCCCCTTCTAGAAAGTGTTTATAAAGCCTGGTAAATAAAGTCGAAGCATTTTCAAATGAGAAAAAATAAATAAATTCTGCAAAACAGCCTGTTATTTTTTTTATTTTTTTAGCTAAAGTGATCTCAAGGTCAGTTTCAGGGTCCTTAGGTTTCTATATTCAATTCAACCACATCTCATCTCATTGCTGTGCTTGCTTAACTTACTAGAAAACTTGGGCACAATTGTGCTTGCATTGGCAGTTTTTAGGTATGGATTCATGCAGGCTATTTACAAGATGCCAAAGAACGTCAAATCCTGAACATGTGTTTTGGTCCTGCAGTTACTCGCTGACAGCAGAAACCTTCTGCCTCCTATCAGGTCCATTTGTTGATACTCAAAGTCATTTTTTTTTTTTCCCAAGAATGGATTTTGTTGAGTTGAATCTTAATGGCTTTAGATGCTAGATGTTGCACATGAACAAGCGGAGGAAAAAGGCCACAAACAATTAAAGGTAAATCATGCACTATTAATAGGTCAGGCCGAGGCAGTGAGACATTTTCAAATACAGTAGTTACACTATATCCGCATACTGACGTAAGGCTGCAGTGCTTAATGCGCCATGTTTGTTTTTTAAAGGAAAGATTTGATTTTTTTTTATAGTTCAGATTCTTATGAAATCATTGAGCGATTGCTAATTCAGATGTATAGACTTAGAAAAGGTATTTATTAATTGCAAGCTATGTGGGGGATACAGATGGGGCAGGTCCCATCTTGGCAGGGGATGGCGATGGCAACGCCAGCCGCCATCCCCCGCCAGCGCCATCTGCATAACGAGAAGGGGACGCGCCCCCTTCCGACGGCACTTCCAGCCGCTCCCCCGGGTCACCACCGGCTTGTCGGCGGTAACCCGGGGTCCCCGCCGCCTGCCCGCACCCCCCCTAACCCTGTCCGTCTCCCTGAGGCGGAGACGGACAGGGTTCCCGTCGCCCCGCAGACGGAGATTGAGACGTTCGTGAGATGCATGCGCGTCTCAGTCAGATGGTGAGGCAGGCCGCTGGCAGATCGCCAGCGCTGATGTTCTGGCGATTCGCCAGCAAGGAAGAGGCCTGCCCCATCTGTATTTACTAAGATGTGAGTTCTATTTCAGAGGTGATGTTGCTATGGGCAACCAATCAGATACTATCTATTATCTTCTAGAAGGTGCTAATTAAATAAGACATTGCTTCTGATTGGTTGCCCATAGCAACATCCCTTGTGAATTAGAACTCTCATCTTAGTAAATTTCCCCCTGTGTATGTATAGAGCATTTATGGTCACAGGGCCTAATTCAGAGGTGTATGCTAATGCATTTTGTTTGCTGCAAAGAACACAGAGGTGTTTTAGGTCTGCAAGCACTTGCAAAATCATTCGATGGTCGATGGTCCTGTGAATGGATTTATATGCAAAACACCCATTTGCATGTGTGCGGGATATTTGGTGTGCGAGGGGGAGGCCTTTAGTGCGGGCAGCATTAAATTCATACGCAAAGCTGTGAAATTCACAGCTTTGCGTGTGGACCAGAATAAGGTACAATGTATCAGTACATGCTGCATGGAACTATACCATGTTGGGTGTAGGAGCAACACAATGTATTTCAGCAGGAACAATGAATTAGGGTTACAAACTATACTATGTGTATTATATACATATAATTCCAATCCACAATGGATGAATAGTCGATAGATTGTATACAGTGGCGTAACTAGAATTTTTGCGCCCCCCAGCCAAAAAAGTTTCTGGCGCCCCCCCCCCCCCCCCCCCCCCCAAATACATTAATTATATATTTTTTAACCTACATGCTCATTGCCAGAGGTTGCAGATAGAGACCGCAGGGGAGAGGGAGAGAGACTGCAAGGACGGCCACATTAGAGACAGTGAGAGGGACTGCAGGGAGAGGGAGATATCCACGGAGACCACAGGGGAGTGACAGACTGCAGGTGAGAAGGAGAGATAGTCTGCAGAGAAGATAGCAAAATAGACTGCATTGGAGACAGTGGGGAGATAGCGAGAGACTGGAGGGGGAGATAGTAAGAGAGAGACTGCAGGGGAGATAGTGAGGGAGAAACTGCAGAAGAGAGACCACAGGAGATAGAGACTGCAGAGGAGAGGGAGAGAGTGAAAGTGACAGCAGGAAAGGGATAGAGACTGCAGGGGAGAGTGTGAGAGTGAGAGAGACCACAGGAGAGAAATAGAGACTGCAGGGGAGAGGGAGAGAGTGAAATAGACCAAAGGAGATAGAGACTGCAGGGAAGAGGGAGAGAGTGAAAGAGACCACAGGAGAGAGTGACTGCAGGGGAGAGGGAGAGAGTGAAAGAGACCACAGGAGTTAGAGACTGCAGGGGAGGGAGAGAGTGAAAGAGACCACAGGAGAGAGTGAAGAATGGCAAGGGAGAGATACTGTAGGGGAAAGTAAGAGAGGGAGAGAGTCCACAGGAGAGAGAGAGAGTGAAAGAGGTTGAGTGAGACTGCAGCAAATACCTTGGTGTTGTGCCCCCTGGTTGATCTCAGTTTTTCCATCCTGTGCGGTGCCCACGGAAGCAGCAGGGAGGGACCATGAGGACTGAGCTACTCCAGGACGTGGGAAGGTTAACTACCGTAGCTGAACTGCTGGTGAAGGGGGGACTTTGTATAAGATCGTCTTATGGCAGGTTCCTGCTTCATAATCAGTGGTGTCCTGGAGACTGGAGAGTCCCCTTGTAGCGGCCCCTTCTCATGCTGCTTGTCCAGCAGCCAGCGTGTGTGTGCGTGTGCAACAGCCTGAAACTGACAGCCAGGAAGAAGCAGAGAAACCTTCCCGGCTGTCAGATCTGCACACAAAGTGTCCCTATTTCTGCAAAATTGTACTGGCCTGGAGGGCAGAAGGCACCCTGCCCAGCCAGCCACTGCCCCCTGCCCAGCCCGCCACTGGTGATCGGCTCTGCAATCATCCTGTCTCCGGCGTCTTTGCTCCCTCCAGCTCCAGCAGCAACAAGCGCCCAGGGTACAGCTTGTTGCCTCCGGCTCCTGCAGCTCCGGGCCAAGCAACCACTGGACTGACACCCTGCGCCCTCATAGCACCAGCTCCCCCCCGCCATCGCGGGGGCTGCGGTGCGTTAGTTACGCCACTGATTGTATAGTGTGCACCCAGCTTAAATCAGTCAGCCTCATGATGTTCGGGCATAGAGATTATCCTTCTCTAGCCCATTGGTTCCCAAACTTGGTCCTCAAGGAGCCCTAATGGTCCCTGTTTTAAGAATATCCTTATTGGCCATTGGTGACTTAATTAGTACCTAGTCAATATGATTAAGCATCTCTATGTTAGGAAGGCAAAGAAAAAACAGCTGGTTTTCCTAAAGTACAGTAGCTGTTTGTCAAAAAGCTGCTGCTGAAAACTGGATGGTCACTCCTGTATACTCAAACAATAAAACAAAAACATACTCAAAGTAGTGCTGTAAAATGTAAAAGATTGGATATCCTTTACACTTTTATTCCTGAAATTGGATACACATGGTACATATACATTTAAAAACAATTTAATTCTTATATATTTCCTGATTGGTAAAAATACATTGCATTACTCTGGTAATGATACGGAATTATTTAATTTAATGGACTGAAAGTTGAGGACCGAGTTAAGGAACCACTGTTCCCGACTTTAGTCTTTGGTCTGTACAAACTTCCACCAATATGTTATATACAGTATTTTACTATTTATTTATTAACAGTTTCTTATATAGCACATACATATTCCGCAGCGCTTTACAGAGTATAGTTGAACATTCACATCAGTCCCTGCTCCAGTGGAGCTTACAATTTATATTCTGTACCACATGTACACGAACACACAGACATTTTAGGGTTAATTTAATGGGTGCCAATTAGTCTACCAGTATATTTTTGGATTGTGGGAGGAAATTGGAGTACCCGGAGGAGACCGACGCAAGTACGGGGAGAATATACAAACGCCGCACAGTTAGAGCCATGGTGGGAATCGAACCCATGACCTCAGCACTGTGAGGCAGCAATGCTAACCATTACACCATCCGTACTGCCCCAGTATAAACCCTGCCCCTTATGTTTTTCCACCACTGGTTATTACATTATTCCACATTGCCTTCAATCCAACTTTACAGAGTACTCACGAAAAATTCCAAATTATTATCTAATACAATGGCATAACAATAGTGCCGCAGACCCTGCGGTGAGGTGCTGAATAAGTTTGGGCTCCCAATGCCGGGGGTCTTCGGAGGCTATTGCTTTGCTGTTGCCTGTTACCGCTCTTGCTGAGGCCGGAAGTCAGGAGTGGACCCGTATATTTACTAAACTGTGTCCCAGTGCTCCTCTTAGCTCAGCCTCCTTGTCCTTGAAAAATGTCCCTCACAAAATGGCCACCTCCTTACAGCAGATAGTTTTTGAGCTTAAAAATGGCCTGTTGTTAGGGGGCGGCCATTTTGTGAGGGACATTTTTCATAAGGAGGCTCATAAACACGTGACTGAATTTATTCGCATTGACACATTGTTATCATAAGTATAAAGCTGTTTCTTTTGGTTTACAGTTAATTTTTCATAAGTGACGCTTAGAACATACATACTTGTGCTATGTGAAAGTGCACTTTACTGCAGGTATATGCAGAACAACCCCTGTCCCCGTAAAGAAGATTTTATACGCCTTGGGAAGCCAAGCATCAGACCCCGCATGTTATTAATGGATAAAATCTAAGCACAAGTCAACCCCAAGGTGAACCCTATGCATTTAAAACATTTCATCAGACAGCTAAGTATTTCTTTTTTTCTCTAGTGTAGTGGATATCTCAACCGCTACCACTCAATAGATGCTGATAGGAAAGAGAAATGGGCCAGATCACAAAATGGGAAAATTGATATTATGAGCTGTACAGTGTAATATAAACACAGGAGCTTTCATATAAAGGCAACACCGCTGAGGAATGAAGGCATATGGGATTGCGCACCAATGCTAGCATGTGCTCTGTGTCTGTCAAGGATTTACATAGGTGGTTACAAGACATTTCTTGCATTTTTTTTATATAGAAATTATTGAGATGGAAGTATGTAAATATGTATAATATGTATATTATATGTATAAAATATGTATAATGTGCATATATTTATGTGAAAAAAACACAGTTACTTGCTTTTTTCCTTGCACTTAACTAAGATATTAATTGGTGGTTTAACCATTGATGGGCCATCTGTAATTAAAATCAATGGCATGAAAGCATAGTCAACCAATTTCACCCATTGATGGCCATCCCTGCTTAGGTGCATAGTTGGCCTCAAGTCATTTAGACATGAGTGGACAGGGGCTAAGCTCAGTGGGGTAAATTTACTAAGATTGGAGTTTTATTGAATATGGGATATTGCCCATAGCAACCAATCAAATTCTATCCATTATCCTCTAGAAGGTTCTAAATACAAGTAAAATCTGATTGGTTTCAATGGCCAACATCCCATCTTCAATAGAACTGTTAGTAAATTTACCCCAGTGTACCATGTGACATGAAGAAAAAAAACATCACTGGCAGGCTGCCGTTGATGGCCGAGAACCATCGGATCTCTGCTGTGAATGGCAAAACATTCAACCTTCCATGGCAAACCATCAATTGTTGCTAATCATTTATGGTCAATGACCATCTTTACTCTCAACTCAGAATCAGCCAGAGAGTTAGTAGCCTTTCTTGTGTGAAGATGCTCTGCATATCTATAGAACTGGCTGTCTCTTGCCATACTGTAGGCTATGTACCATACAATTGCAAATGCATGGAAACCAGGACACAGCTGAGAAAGACGCATTGTTTGCTATGGTCAGTTGAAGGTGCAAACATTGGATGGTGACAGTTGATGCCTTCTTCATGCTTGGCATATATGCATACATAGTACATTTTTATATTTTCTTTTGAATTTCAATTCTTTTCATTGTGGCTCATTTGCAGTATATATAGCGCATCCCTGGCTCCATCTCTATTTTCAAAAAAAAAAAAAAAAAGGAAAACATTAGCAGCATGATTGCCTGAGTTTAAGGTGCCACTAGACACACCAAATAGACACCTACAGCTTTGATGTAGCCACGATGAGCTTGGCTACATTTGTATACTGTATGTACTGTAGTTTTACAGATGACCAAAAATGTGTTTTGCCTACTAATCAAAGGACTTTTAACATGTTTATGTCCTCACACAACCATTTGGTTCTACATCCATTTTTTTAGGACCTCCCTGCTGCATTTCACACAGTTGACATCATACAAATGCGTCAATTCCTAGATCATCAGGACACTACTGTCCTGCTACTCATCCTACTTATCAAATTGCCACTTTATATAGGTATTTATATGTATTCAGACAATCAGAAACATCCGACGAACATCATGTGATACCCCACTCTTGGGGTACCCCCTTTTATAGTACTTTGCACTACAATAGCAAACAATGCTGCCTAATGAGCTATCAAAAGTGGACACTGCAAGAGTTAATGACCTAACTGGGTTGCTGGGCAACAGCTCCACGAGGAGACCAAAACTCGTTTAGCACTAGGACCCACTGCTGTCCCAGGTCCCTTGATGAGCGAGAAGCTGGGGTCATACTGCGATCTTTCTGTAAGTGTACTTGGTGCTTTGAGGGTCTTGAGTGGAGGATGCTTGTGTTTCGTGCAACACTGGTCTCTTTGGTACAGTGGCATCTGTCTTAGTGTACAGTCTGGCCTCACTCCGAATGTCATCTTCTACATCTTCCAATGTGAGGTCACTTTCTAGCTCTTTGCTTTGATTTAGTCCTAGGATATGAAAAATCTTTTCTTTGAATTTGGAGAATGTGCAGCCCAGATGGTGACACTTCAACATGCGGAGTTGGGAACGGATTGTATCTTCTCATGCATCCAAAGTTTGCACCGCCCTCATATTCTCCTGTAGGCCTAAGGCTAATTCACACAGTGATTCATTGGGTTTTACACTATGCTCCTAAAATAGGCTATAAAGAGGCATTACAAGTGGGGTGCAGGCAGTACGGACTCTACCACAGTGGAAAGAGTTGGATGCTGCAGTGCAACATTATCATGTAGCACCCTGCTCTGGGAGCAGCCTGGAATCTCTAAAGATGCTGAGAACTCCCCCAGTATGATGTAACTGGTGTTAGAGGGTGTCTTCCTGCAAGGCCATGCCCCATACCTCTGAACATCATTCCCACAAAGCCACATCCCCTGGTGGATATTCGTACTGTTGGATGATGCCAATGGTGGGACTTCCGTGAGGTCACGCCACCTGCCTGCTAAGCCTTGCCACATTTTTAAATATGCGACTTTGCGATGCACTGATTTCTATTGGCCACAGTGGGTGTTATTGACATCACTGCGAGTCATAATTCAGAAAAAAATGTCAGAAGATGGTGCTGCTAGTAGAGGGTATAGGAACAATCATGGAAGATAATGGAGTTCTGGAAGTGGGGACACCCTTAACTGATGGTCCTATGTACACTGCATACTGCCCTCTTTCTACCCAGGCACAAGGGCTTATATGTAAACATGTCTCTAAATTGAAAAAGCCGCCCTGTTGTGCGACAAAACTTGTTTTCAAGGACTTTTTAAAGATTTCCATACACCTCCAGATATTGGCTACCCATGGGACCGTCTCTATCAAGCATCGCTCTCTGCTTTCACAATCAGTGGCGGGCCCTTGTGCAGCGGCATCTACAACTCAGCTGCGCTGCTGAACACTATCTGGGCTGTTACCAATTACATCTGGCCCCGGCAGAGTGATGGATCCCCGCCACATAATGTGATGGATCTCCACACAATGGCCAACAGAACTGTGCCATTTGTGTGGAGAGTGTGGCACACACAGTCAGTGTCCCAGGAGCTTCCTAAGGCGATCGACTGCCTTAAAAAATCTGGCAGTGAGGAGAGGAGTATTGTGGACACCGAAACCCGCATCCCTATGCTCCCGAGGTCTCATGGTGACATAAACCCATGCACAGAAATTTCATCTTGGGGCTGTGTGTGTGAGTAAATCATTGACCTATACTACTTATCATCCTGTGGCCGCCTGGACTCCAGCCGGAACTGCTTATAAAAGTTACACCAATTGGTGTGCAGTCACCCCTGGGTGATATAGAAATTCAGCGATTTTTATGTATTATGCATGCAATTTTCATTTCATTTTTTAATGTTTGTTGTATTATGTATTGTCTTAGATATCTGTGATCTGTGATCCCAGTATTCTATAGAATGCCTAGGTAATGTATAGAATGCCTGACAGTTTTTGGCAAACTGTGAAATGGAAGTTTTTGAGCAAGATCTTACATACTTCTCCTAGGCATTCTATACAATTCCTAGGTATTATATAGAATGACCAGTACTGTTTAGGCAAAGTGTTAAAAGGGCACAAGATGAGAAGAGAAACTCCTTTCCGACATGGTGACACTAGAATACACGGGGAAAGATGACGGGCCAGCATCTGTGAAACCTCAGCCGGATACTATACACTGGACTGGCGATATCCGTAGCGTGGTAGTGGAACGTCGTACCAACAATACGCTGTATTGCGATAATGATTGACGCGTACGGCACTCCCGTGCTTCGTCACCATTAAACAACGACCCAAGCGCCACCACAAATTGCTGCGGTGCACCGCGGAAGAATGGTTTGTTTAGACCTGTTATATACTTTGCCGGCAGGTCATCGGCATTCTATAGAATGCCTAGGCAATGCATAAAACATCAAATCATTTCACAGTTTGCCTGAAGCCATCGGGCATTCTATACATTACCTAGGCATTCTATAGAATGACGGATTTCACACTTTGCCGGTAACATATACAGGTCGAGTATCCTGTATCCGGGCATCCATTATCCGAATTATTCCAAAAACCGTGGTTTTTGGAATCATTCAAATAATATATATATTTTTTTTCCCCCTAACCCTCTTTTCATACTTACCAAGTCCCAGGGCGTCCACAGCAGGCCTCCGGCATCTTCTCCAGGGTCTCCAGCGGTCCCAGGAATGCATTGCGTGAGTGACGTCACCGGTGCGCGCGCACGCCCGCGCAATGCATTCCTGGGACCGCTAGAGACACAGAGAAGATGCCGGAGGCCTGCTGTGGACGCCCGGGGACTGCGTGGACGCCGAGGGACCACCGGACACCATCAGGGGACAGGTAAGTATGGAAAAAAAATGTATTCCAAAAACCGAAAAATTCCCCTATCCGGAATGCTCGTGGTCCCGAGCATTTCAGATAGGGGATACTCAACCTGTACATAAGCGCCAAAGGTATTTTTTCTTTCTATTTATTTATTGGAGGGCGGCATCTCTCCACCGTAGTGGCTGCTGGTGTGTATCGCACGCAGGCGACTCTCCCTAGCGCTTTAGACAACCTCTTCTGTTAAAACATGTCTCCATGTCTGCAATGGGAAGGATGCATTAGACATTTTAGTGTGTTTGTTTCCACATAAGCGCTTATAGGTAATATAAAAAATGTAGAATATACATAATAAGTCTTAGCTAGTAAACCTCACATGTAATACTAAACAATTCCATAGTATAATTAAATAGCTAAACCTCCTAGTTAAACTAAATCAGTATACTAGAGGTCTCAATATTATCAATGTTCAAAATGTTTTTCTCTTGCTTAGAAATTCGGACTCTGTGTTAAAATTCTAATTATTTAAAAACTCCCAGCAAATCTCCCACACAAATCGTCCAGCTGGTGCTGATGTTAAGAATTTATCAAATCCCCCGAGGCTCATTTTCACTGTGGCAAAAGCTGTCAAACCCACACTATGAAATCTCAGGAAATAGCTGGAAATTCCAAATTAAAGTGAATCGATAGGTTTAACAGGTGAGACCAAGTAAAAGTCTTGCAGCGCTGTGCCACTTGTTTTTATCACAAACACGTAGGATAAAATATGTTTGACAGGTTTTATGACTATGCAAACGCTTCAGCCTGGCTCTGGGCCAAGCGACAAATGTGAGACGATGCAAGTAACAGTAGGGAGGGCAGCGGCTGGCAACAAGTCTTTCACAGTCTAAGCTAATGGTGATTTCCAGATGACCAGCAGCACTTCACTGTGTTGCTTTTTGGTGACAGGTGTGTATGTTTTTATATCTGACAAAGGGTGGAAATTGTGTGTGGGGATAGTATATCATGTGCTGAAAGTATGACTGCTGTACATTATACGTGTAATAAAAATGCTTTACACTTGGGGGTAAATTTACTAAAGCTTCAAAAAAAATGAAAATAGGTGAAGTTGCCCATAGCAACCAATCAGATTCTTGATGCAATAGAGAAATGGTTTAATCTGATTGGTTGCTACGGGCAACATTCATTTTTTGAAGCCCTGGTGTGTAGATATTTTTGGAATAATGATTTAACACTTCGAGTGCCAAGTGAAATTGTCAAAATAGTTGTGAAAATTGGCAAGCAAAATTTTTAGGTGTCATAATGACCTGTAATGTTTTACCTTCTGTAGGAAATATAATCTTTTTCTACACAATATTTTTTATTTGAATTGATATAACAAAAGTTAGCGACGCTGTCTTTTAGCCGATATTTTGTACATCTCTCACAGAGATGTTGTCATTTTTAGCGCATACTTTGAGCGTCTCTCACAGAGATGTTGGCACTCAAAGGATTAATATTTATATATAGAAATTAAAAACATGACAATTGCGTTCAATAAGTTGCAGTTGGATTTGCTATCATGGCTGCCTCCGTGGAAGCGCACTATTACAAGTAGATGCTGTATGTTGCAGTAATGATCCGAACTTAATCCTAGGAAGCAGAATCAGCACTCTCTCCCATTATGGGCAGCTTACGCACCCCTGTGTTATGGTGATTCCTCAAAGTGACTGTATGCATGGTTATTACATATGCACTAGCATCGCGGCGGGGGTGTGGTGAGGGGCGGCGATGTATGTTAATACATCCCACCCTTAATGCATGAATGTCTGTTTGGCTAGTTTAAAAAATATAGGCGGGATGTTCTAAAATCCGCAGCCCTGTATCGCCGGCCACCGCATTCTTAATGACTGCATATTCTCTAACATATGCGGTCATTAACTCTTGCGATAAGAGCTGTCCCTTGCGATCCGGTGCCGGTGCTGGACTTCCTGGTCTGTGACCCGGGAGTCCATCTGCACATGTGCAGAGCACAGCGCTGGGAGGGATCTGTGACGGATCCCTCACACAGCACTGCGGTAAGAAGCCCATATGCTTCTGCAGGGAATCGCCAGCTTTTGCTAGCGATTGCCTCCACAGTGCTGCCACTGTGGAGGAGCAACAGAGCATACAGAAATGCGGTAAAAACCCAGATAACTGGGTTTTTACCACATTTTTGTGTTAGAGAATCGCCCCCTATGTCTGTATTGTGTAAGCCCTGACCAGGTCTGAACTAGAATCTTTTGAAGATTAAACCTCTTGGGACAGTGGGGCAGATATGTTAAGCCTTATAGGGCCAGATTCTCTAAGCTTCAAAAGTGATAAAATGGAGAGTGATAAACAGCCAGCCAATCAGCTCCTACCTGCCATGTCACAGACTGTGTTTGAAAAATGTCAGACAGGAACTGATTGGCTGGCTGTTTAGCACTCTGCATTTTCTCACTTTTGAAGCTTAGAGAATCTAGCCCATAAAGAGATAAACGCGAGGGTGATAAAGAGTGATAAACATTGAGCTGATCAGTTCCTAACTGTCATCAGATAGACAATGTTTGGTAAATGATAGTTATGAGCTGATTGGCTGGACTTTTATAATGCTTTATCGCCCATGTGGTTTTCTCATTTTAAGGCTGAATACATCTGCCCTACTGTGTTTCTGCGTAGGGTGGTTGGGTTACACAATAAAGGGATACATAAGACTAAATTAAGTTGATGGAATATTTGATTAAATGGTAAATGCTGAATGAGGCAAAAATATAGTGTAACAGTTTGGGGAGTTGGCTTCCAAAAATAAGCTGGCCGCCACCACGTTAGCTGCTTTTCTTGCACAAGCTCCATAAAACAAAATAGAAATCTGTTATTATAGCTACACTGGTTTGTAGTTTAGCTATGTAAAATAGGCTGCAATATATCAATAAAAAAAATTGATTATCCATTATCCATGAACATTATAATAAACAAATATGTTTATTAACTCATAACAAATGCAGAATATTTAATAAGCGAGTCAATTATGCTGCGACAATATATTTACATTACGGTAATGAAATATGGTTTGAAATATATCTACTATATAAACAATAGTAATAGTACAGGATAAATACCTTTTACAATAAATAGTCATCTTCACCTGTTCGAGATAATCACTGCAGAAATACTTTGCAAGCCAGCAATGAATTGAACTCAGGGATGTATTGTTTCAGCCCGTAAGGGTCACCTGACCTTAACACATAACTTCTGTTGAGATGCCCATATCTTACTTGCTATAAATGCCTGTCCCTCGCTTTCAAGCTCAAGGACTCAGCCAATCTCCTTTTGTAAATAGAACAATGCTTTATATTTTGCTATTACCTCCAGAGAGACTATATCAATAATGCAAGAAACGCATCTGTCCGGTACAATGAGATTATTTTTCTGATTTCGGCTGACAGTTATGGTAATAGTTTGGCAAACAATCTACACTACCGTCAATGACCGCAGATTACAGCTGTTTTTTAAATTCTCAACTGCTCATGAAACTCTTGCAAGATTGATTGCCCACAGCAACCGAGACAGAAAGACATGTCATCAGAAAATAATACATTATACACGTTTAACCCCTTGCTTTACGGCCATAGCTTAAGCGGGTTCTGCATAACACATTTAGCACTTATTTAGGGATGAGATAGAGATATAAGAAATACAATGTACTCTATATGACATCATCAGTTTTTATTAATTTTAAAAACTTTTCTGCTAATATATATTTTGTTACTGTAATTAAAAGTAAAGTATCCCCTGCTTAAACCTTTAAAATATCAGGTGTGATAGGTGGATACACTAGTGTTTTTGCAGAGCTTTATACATCCCCACCATGTTGCAGCTAGATTTTCTCCAACTACACATAGAGCCGACCTCATTCAACGCCGGCGCCCGCCAGATCCTCTCCTCTGGCGAGCGCCGGCGATAGGAAATGGGACGCACGTGTGTCTCAAGCGCACGCACGTCCCAGTATCACGGTGGCTGGGCAGCATTTCCCTGCCTGTCTCTGCAGCGGCGATGGTGGGGGAGGCGGCGGGGACCCGGGGCAAGCTCCGTTGCCACGGGGCGCGCAAGCGTCCCTGATGGGAGCCAGCCGCTGGTGGGGGCTGGTGATACTTTTGCCAGCCCCTGCAAAGACTAGGCCGTCTCCATCTGTATGAGCAACTCTGAGCTAATGGAAATAGCTTATTTGCAATGGTACATTTGCACATTCAGATGGAGTCACGCTTGTTCATTCCGCTGGTGCACCAGAGAGTTCTGTCTCGGGGCGCCGTCCGCTGAGAATGGGATGCATGTGTGTGTGTGAGATGCTTGGGCGCCCCATTCTCGCCAATAGGTTGCACTTGCATGAGAAAAGCACGCCGAGACGGAACGCTCTGGCGTGCCGGTGGGGTGAACAAGTGTGGCTCCATCTGTACGTCAAATAAAGGTGTATTGTGGTAATGTATCCTGAATTGCGACAAATGCAGGCTTATGCATGCTGTATGCAGTGACCCATCTGATCTCTGACGTCCTTTGCATTTGGCAAGAGGCTGGCACTAGTGTGTGTTGATAATGAGGACAGCTAATTCCACAAGTCGATGGTTGGGATACTGTGAATACATCCTGTAGATGCACGTGGCTCTGCATGAATGACTATCCACATTTAGACCCTTATTTTGGTTCACTCGCAAAGGCAAATTCCTTCTCAAATGGACAAAACCATGTGCACTGCAGGTGGGGCAGATGTATCATATATTATGTGCAGAGAGAGTTAGATTTGGGCGGGGTTTTACTTCAAAGTGAGATCTATATTGCAGTGTAAAAATAAAGCAGTCAGTATTTTACCTGCACAGAAATAAAATAACTCACCCAAATCTAAAAATCTGCACAAGTTACATCTGCCCCACCTGCAGTGCACATGGTTTTGTCCATTTGAGAAGGAATTTGCCTTTGTGAGTGAACCAGAATAAGGGCCTAAGTTAACGCATGCTGTGTGAGTGCAAGTATGGCCCAGTTGTGTGTAAATATGGACCATAGAACTCCTGAGTAATTTTAATGTCATTATAATGTACAGTATACAGTAGCATATACTGTATATGCCCACTGTTCAGAAAGTACAGTGTATGGGTACTGCCTCATCGCAATAGTCTTGTACAGCAATTTGAAGTTTTGTACAGGATATGATTTCACTCTGGCTGGGCAGCGATTAACCAGTGGTGTATATATAATGTCCCAGGGGGTATACACTGTGCACACTGCACCCATTTTCGTAATACTTAAGCTCTGGAGTCCAGTAGCTGCAGCAGGATCACTACCAAGATGTACAGAAAAATGGTGTGGTGGCCATTTTCCCAGTAATCGGAGCGTGCTCTAGTGCTCAGACTCCACAGCGCTGCACTGTTGCCAAAAATAGCTGTAAAAAATGACTGCTGCACCATTTTTCCTGAGTTTTGCTCATGTGAGTAGAGTCCTGGAGGAGGGGGAGCGCCCAGAGGAGGCTGCACACAGGCTGCCTCCTCTCTTAAGATGCCCCTGCGATTGCCTGATCGCAGGGCTCTGCAAATTAGCAACTGTGCGATCATATCTGAATAACCCCGTTAATTTATACCACTTTCACATCGCCGACACGTTTTAAAAAACGGTATTTAAAACGGTAATTAAAACGGGTCAGAGCCTTAACATTGCTGCAGATTACCGTTTTAAATACCGGTTTATACCCCTTTCACATCGCACTTTTAAAACGGTAAATTGCCGTTTTTTTCCCTTTTTAAAACGTTTAAGCCTGCACTGTGAATGCATAGCATTGTACACATTCACATTGCACAAAAAACGGCAAGGAACCGTGTAGGACTCTGCTTTTTACACGGTTCGAAATGCCAGTTAACTTTAAACGGTAAATCGGCTGTGGTGCATTCACAGTGCAGGCTTAAACGTTTTAAAAAGGGAAAAAAACGGCAATTTACCGTTTTAAAAGTGCGATGTGAAAGGGGTATTAGATGCCCCCCCAAATAATAATAATGGTTTAGAACAATGTTTTGTTGGGATAACATTTCTATAGTGGGTGTACTGTACTTTATTTATTTTTTATTTATCTATATAGTTGGTGAAATAGGGCAAAAATTATATGTACAGTACATGACAGAACATATTTTGCATTTTAAAGGTTACAAATAGTTAAAAAATGTATTTGTTGCAAATGTGCTCTAAAAAAAACCCAGTGTTTTGTGTGTGACTTTCTGACTCAGCTCCCAATACATCCTTATGTGCAACTGTTAAACTGTATGATGCATTTTGGTTGGTGTGAAAATGTAGGACCACTCCTCCCCTAAAAATACAGTGAGAGGTCAGAGCCAATTTGCATTCTAAATGTTAAAGACGCACGCCATTACATAGGACATTCAAACATGCGACTTACAGGGTGATTCAGACCTGATCGCTCCGGTCCAAATTTGTTCTGGGTCCCAATGGTAGTGGTTTGCGCATGCGCAAGCCCGCGTCGTGAACGCCTTTGTCGAGTTTCTTACTTGCATGGGCGTTCGCTCACTGATTATTTGATGGTGAGCGACCATTGAATGATTTTTCCTCCTGGCGGCCGCATGCAAGCGGATGTGTAAATGTGCACATCTGCTCGCATACTAGTGTGGGGGTTTTCTCAGGGAAGGGGGCGTGCATTCAGCGGGCGGAGTTTACCTGCTCGCTAGGCAGCAAATTTACACAGCCTAGCAAACAGGTCTGAATCAGGCCTTTAGTCTGACTTTTTCCAGCCGCTATAATCGCCTGTCATTACATTCCTTCCCATACCTTTATGTACATATAATACTTATATAAGCAAACCTGTGTATAATAATTTAATCTACAATGAGAATCAACATACTGTATTACAACTTTGCTGTCCATCAGAAAACAGGTGTGCCAAAAAAGAGGAACAGGTGTGTAAAAAAAAGGGAAAGAGTTACAGTTGGAATACAGTCCCCAGCATCGGCTATTTTCTGGATCAATACCCGAGTACAGGTGACTGGTAACCACTGTAGAAAAACTACCCTTTATCCCGACCAGACCTTTTATGTTTTTATTATATATTTTACAAAAAAATGCTTTCTTACATAAGAAACCTTTGAAAGATACCTTTATACGACTGGCGAATCACAACGCACTGTGAGTACGGGTATGCCATCTATTGTACCATCATAAAAGATACCTTTATATTTGTTAATGTGCATGCTATTATGTAAGTAAGGTACACATCACTAAAATACTTACCTTATCATGAAGTGAGAAGCATCCCACAGATATACACATTGTTGTTTCTCCTTCTCATTTATGTATCGTCCACATATATACATGAACTCTGAATTTCTGAGCACCCTGCAGCGACAGTTGAAGTTCCACACAACATTCTATCATTTATAGAAAGGAAGTATTTTTCCCTACGTTATTTATTATTTTTTCTTCCTTGTAAAGATCATGTGGTGTTCGAAAAAGGGAGGCGCTAAGTCAGGTGTCACATTCCCCCCATATCACAAAAAAACAGCTAGTCTGTGGTATGGTGTAACCCTGTTTAGTATTTTTTTGTTTTGTGTTCTGTTTGTTTTGATTTGGAGTTTTTCTTACACTGTTTAGTTTATTATAATCTGAAGGTGATCATACACTACTGCGATGTTTTACAGCAGTGTATGGCTATCTAATCCCCCCCCCCCCCTTGAGCCACCCGGGATCTTCCAGGGAGGCAGAGTTGCATGCAATCCTTTCACAAGTCCGGTGTGCACAGGATCACGCATTGGACTCAAGGGGTATATCAATCTCATCCGAGTTGGGCCGATTTCTCTGCCCGATCCATCAGAATCGGTTGAAATCTGCCCAAATTGGACCAGTGTATGGGCACTTTAAGGTAAAAACAAACAGCATGAAAGAATAATACAAATAAGCATAAATAAAAACTGAAGGGACAAAAAAAAAATGATAAAATGATTGTACATTTAAGATTCAGTCGTCAAACAGTTTGTGATGAGTAAAAGAGTGATCTTCTGGTCTGACCTTGTTATGCCTGATCTTTCAGCGGTTCCAGAATGTGTTTGTCTTTGGCCTATCATTGTATAATTTGTGCTCAGTCACCTCTCGCTTTCAGACACATTTATTTTGTCATCCTGAATTTGTATCCTCAGGCTCCTCATCCTGGGTTTCGCTTCTAGTGCTAATGTAGTGATCTTAAAAAAGGCACTGCATATGTGTGTGCGTCTATATCTTACATACTTTATTTTGTTTTTATTTTGCCGTGGAACGTTAGGAACCAGTGAACTGTGATTGCAATATAATTCCATTACTTTCCAAGCAATGGAGACTCAATTGCAACCACTCATGTGTAAACTGTCATACAAGCTCTGCATTGTCTTGCAGGTCCGACTGAGATGAACTATAGAAAAGTAAGAATGTGTTCTGTACGGTATAGATTTATACCAGGATAAAATCCAAGGAGAGTAAGAAGAGACACCCGGTACAGGGAATACATGCATGGGGAGTATTAAAAAAGTGAAATGATCTTTTAAAGAGTTTTGTGTTTCATGTGGTATTAGCAGCCTTAGTGTTGATCCGTTCCACGCTTGATGGGAGATGTGAACTTTGAAAAAGACCTAATTTTCTACATGAATAAATGAGTGTTCCGTCAACTTTCAAACTCATCCATGATTGCTGAGACATTTTAAAGCCGCAGCGCAAGTTCAGTAGGCCAAAGCTGTCAATTCTACAATGTTGCAGTGTCAGATAAAATCGGCGTCTGTTCTGAGAGTGACCTAATGCCCATTCTAGTAATAATGACTTCTCCTAGAGACAATGGAAGATAAAACTTTAACTTAATGGTGCAATAAGGGCTTTCTCATTTTTATGATCACTTCTCAGTCAGCCTTGCTTTTGACACGTACTCATGGGGATTATGTGCCAAAAAGACCTACAGTGCACCAGGAGAAGCAAATGCATTTTACTCATGTCTCCCAAGTTAGAAGCTAATGAATCAAACATACTTTTTTGTCATCTGCTGTTGTGATTATAGCAGCGCTGTATATTATCTTTTTGGCTAAGAGTTGGCAACCTGTGACTCTACAATATGTACGTAAAGTTACAACCAGTAACATGTTAGGAATCGCCTTAACTCTCTTTCAGAGATGTGCAAAATATCCACTAAAAATGCCAGCGTCGCTCACATTTGTTATATAAATTCAATAAAAAATGTTGTGTAAAAAAAAAAAAAATTATATTTCCTATACAGGTTGAGTGTCCCTTATCAACATATCCATTATCCAAATTATTCAGAAAACCATAGTCTCCAAAATGTACTTTTATTTTTTATTTTTTGCTAAAAACCTACTGGGGACAACTTTAACTGGCACTACTTTGGGAAAAACATGTAACTGGCACTAAATATGTGCAAGGACATGATTGCTTGGCATTCAAATTCAATGTCTGGGATTGCACACAAACTTTGTTTCATGTTTTAATTCTTGTTTCATGCACAAATAAAATATATTTGTGTCTGCATTTCATGTGTGTGATGTGATGATACAACATGAATGCAAGATGCCTCAAGATACTGTACCTCATTCCAGGGGCGGATTGGGGACTAAAAGTGGCCCTGGAAAATTTCTGGAAGTGGCCTCATGTGTCCAGCAACAAATCAATTATGGCCGCTCTCATACATACACCTGGTCCCTGTAGGGTTACCACCTTTGTGTTGAGAGATTCCTGGACAGTGGCATGCCCCAGCCCCTCCCCTTGACCTGCCCAAGCCCCTCCCCTTGACCCACCCTATCATTTTTTTTAACCTTCGCTTCAATTCTTCCATTCTTGATTTTGCACACTGTAATGCTAGTTACATGTTAAATTACACACTGTAATGCCCATTACACTTTAAGCCACACACCGTGATGCCCATTACATCTTACACCATACACCGCAGTGACCATTAAGCGTGATGCCACACATCATGATGCCCATTACACATTATGCCACACACCATTATGCCCATTACTCGTTAAGATGCCAGGACTCAAAGTTTCTGTAAAGCAGGGTCAACAAGGACAGTGTGTGCCGAATGCCGATTACACGTCACACATCCATTACATAGTATACCACATGCCGGGAGCAGTAATGAAGTAATGACCAGGATATAGCAGGTGACTGGGGAAGACGCAGATAGTGGGTCACTGGGGAAGCTGGGGTGACGGAAATAGCAGGTGACTGGGGAAGCTGGGGTGACGCAGATAGCAGGTGACTGGGGAAGCTGGGGTGACGGAGATAGTGGGTGACTGGGGAAGCTGGGGTGACGCAGATAGCGGGTGACTGTCTGGGGAAGCTGGGGTGACTGGAGAGGCTATGGTGACAGGGAGAGAGCAGGGGACAGGGGAAGCTGGTGTGACAGGGAGATAGCAGGTATGTGTGTGTATATATATATATATATGTATATCACACCCCCTGCAGCATCATCAACACCTCCACCTGCAGCATCACCCCGGGCAGGGCCGGTGCTAGGGTGTTCTGCGCCTCCCTGCAAACTATAAATTTGGGACACTTCTGGGCCTGCTGCTGGGAACGTGCTTTATACTGCCAGCATTGCTGCCTGTAATTCAGTTCACTGTTGATTGGTCGCAACAGTGTACAGCAGCAGAGCAGCAGTACATGGAGAGCACCTATCCAGTCCAGTGCCATACCCTGATGTGCATTTAAGAGGGTAAGAGAGACAAGGGTCAGAGAGGCAGAGAAAGAGACCAGGGGCAGAGAGAGAGAGAGACCAGGGGCAGAGAAAGAGACACAGAGACCAGGGGCAGAGAGGCAGAGAAAGAGAGACAGAGACCAGGGGCAGAGAGGCAGAGAAAGAGACCAGGGGCAGAGAGGCAGAGAAAGAGAGGGAGACCAGGGGCAGAGAAAGAGAGAGAGACCAGGGACAGAGAGGCAGAGAAAGAGATCAGGGGCAGAGAGGCAGAGAAAGAGAGAGAGAGACACAAGGGGCAGAGAAAGAGAGAGAGACCAGGGGCAGAGAGGCAGAGAGAGACCAGGGGCAGAGAGGCAGAGAAAGAGAGAGACACCAGGGGCAGAGAGGCAGAGAAAGAGAGAGAGAGAGAGAGACCAGGGACAGAGAGGCAGAGAAAGAGAGACATGGGGCAGAGAGGCAGAGAAAGAGAGACCAGGGGCAGAGAGGCAGAGAAAGAGAGACCAGGGCAGAGAGGCAGAGAAAGAGAGAGACCAGGGGCAGAGAGGCAGAGAAAGAGAGAGAGACCAGGGGCAGAGAGGCAGAGAAAGAGAGAGAGACCAGGGGCAGAGAGGCAGAGAAAGAGAGAGAGACCAGGGGCAGAGAGGCAGAGAAAGAGAGAGAGAGACCAGGGGCAGAGAGGCAGAGAAAGAGAGAGAGACCAGGGGCAGAGAGGCAGATAAAGAGAGAGAGACCAGGGGCAGAGAGGCAGAGAAAGAGAGAGAGAGACCAGGGGCAGAGAGGCAGAGAAAGAGAGAGAGACCAGGGGCAGAGAGGCAGAGAAAGAGACCAGGGACAGAGAGGCAGAGAAAGAGAGAGAGACCAGGGGCAGAGAGGCAGAGAAAGAGAGAGAGAGACCAGGGGCAGAGAGAGAGAGACCAGGGGCAGAGAAAGAGACCAGGGGCAGAAAGAGAGAGACCAGGGGCAGAGAGAGAGACCAGGGGCAGAGAGGCAGAGAAAGAGACCAGGGGCAGAGAGGCAGAGAAAGAGACCAGGGGCAGAGAAAGAGAGAGACCAGTGGCAGAGAGGCAGAGAAAGAGAGAGAGACCAGGGGCAGAGAAAGAGACCAGGGGCAGAGAAATAGAGAGACCAGTGGCAGAGAGGCAGAGAAAGAGAGAGAGACCAGGGGCAGAGAAAGAGACCAGGGACAGAGAGAGAGAGACCAGGGGCAGAGAAAGAGACCAGGGGCAGAGAGAGAGAGACCAGGGGCAGAGAGAGAGAGAGCAGGGGCAGAGAGGCAGAGAAAGAGAGACCAGTGGCAGAGAGAGAGAGAGCAGGGGCAGAGAGGCAGAGAAAGAGAGACCAGGGGCAGAGAGGCAGAGAGAGAGACCAGGGGTAGAGAGGCAGAGAAAAAGAGAGAGACCAGTGACACAGAGAGAAATAGAGAGAGTCAAAACCAGGGGCAGAGAGCGAGGCAGACATGTGGAGAGAAAGGGGGGCATGTTTCCAGGTCACTAGTGGGTGACAGGGAGATATTGGTGGAAAAAGGAATCAGAGGGTGACAAAGGAGCGAGTGGGTAACTGCTATGAGGTGGGTGCATCCAGAAACATTCATATATTTTCTTACCATAGGCAAAGAGTGAGGGAGACATATGGGAGAGAGAGGGGGACAAATTCCCCAGTCACTATGTTCTGCTCACCTGCTCCTGTGATGACCAGTGTCCCCAAGTGTTGTACAGCTGGTCAGCAAATGGTGGTAATGTTACAGGTACCTCACTGCATCTTCTCCACGCCCATAACATCAAGCGTCACTGGAGAAAAAAACTGGTGAGGTGATACAATAGAGGAGACCTAAGGACAGGTAAAAGTGTGATAGAAGGCAGAGGGAGACAGGGAGCAGGATGTACCAACTACTTGCGGTACATCCCGCCATCCATTGTGCCAATACTTTTCGCATATACACTAACATATGCGATTTGTAATGCAAAGGACAGCTCTCCCAAAAAGAGATGCCCTTTGTGATGCACTCTGGTGCCTGGACTTCTAGGTCTGTGATCCGGGAGTCCCTCTACGAATGCTCCCAGTGTTGCGGTTAGAAGCCGATGTGCCTCTACAGGGTAATGCCATGTATATCTGGTATTACCGCTGCATTAGGCTACTGGTGGTAGGGCTTTAGTAAATTCAAAAATAGGGTAAAATCCCTGAAAATGGGTATTTTACTGCATTTCTGCCGTAGGGAGCAAAGAGGGTGATGGAGAGGGTAAAAAACAGATAGTGGTCAATGGGTCATAGTGGGTGAAAAATAAGTCAGGGGGCAGGGCTGTCCAGGTGATGGGAGGAGAGTCTGCGTATAAGAGGCGGCACCAGGGCTTAGCGTGGGCCGCGGGAAAGACCGATACTATCTGGGCTGGCTCGGTCACATCACCCCAGGGTCCGGTAGCCCAGGCAAACAGGTGGTCCCTCCAGCGTATGGGAAGTTGCCGGCGGGGTCCCTCCAGTGCATGGGAAGTAACCGGCGGCATCCCACCACCCGCGCTAACACCTCCCCCCCCCCCCCGGTGCCACCTCTTAGCCGCAGACTCTCCTCCCATCACCCGGACAGCGCTGCAGCTGCTGCTGCCAGGGGCACACGAATCCCGGACATTCTATAGTCCGGAACAGCCACCTGTCCGGACTCCGGCCTGAATTACCAGACTGTCCGGAGTAATCCCGGATGGGTGGTAACCCTAGGTCCCTGCCGGTCTCATACATACACCCTGCCGTTCTCATACATACATACACCCTGCCGTTCTCTTACATACATACACCCTACCGTTCTTTTACATACATACATACACCCTGCCGTTCTCTTACATACATACACCCTACCGTTCTTTTACATACATACATACACCCTGCTGCTCTCATACATACATACATACATACACCCTGCCGCTCTCATACATACATACATACATACACCCTGCCGCTCTCATACAAACATACATACACCCTGCCGTTCTCATACATACATACACCCTGCCGTTCTCATACATAAACCCTGCCGCTCTCATACATACATACACCCTCACGCTCTCATACATACACCCTGCCGCTCTCATACATACATACACCCTGCCGCTCTCATACATACATACATACACCCTGCCGCTCTCATACATACATACATACACCCTGCCGCTCTCATACATACATACATACACCCTGCCGCTCTCATACATACATACACCCTGCCGCTCTCATACATACATACACCCTGCCGCTCTCAAACATACATACATACATACATACACCCTGCCGCTCTCATACATACATAGACCCTGCCACTCTCATACATACACCCTGCCGCTCTCATACATACATACACCCTGCCGCTCTCATATATACATACACCCTGCTGCTCTCATACATACATAGACCCTGCCACTCTCATACATACACCCTGCCGCTCTCATACATACATACATACATACATACACCCTGCCGCTCTCATATATACATACACCCTGCCGCTCTCATACATACATACATACACCCTGCCGCTCTCATACATACATACATACACCCTGCCGCTCTCATACATACCCTGCCGCTCTCATACATACATACACCCTGCCGCTCTCATACATACATCCTGCCGCTCTCATACATACATACACCCTGCCGCTCTCATACATAGATATACCGCCACGCCATACACACATATACCGCCACGCCATACACACATTTATACGCCGCCACCCTCATACATACATTTATACGCCGCCACCCTCATACATACATTTATACGCCACCACCCTCATACATACATACATTTATACGCCACCACCCTCATACATACATTTATACGCCGCCACCCTCATACATACATTTATACGCCGCCACCCTCATACATACATTTATACGCCGCCACCCTCATACATACATTTATACGCCACCACCATCATACATACATTTATACGCCGCCACCCTCATACATACATACATACATTTATACACCACCACCCTCATACATACAGTAAGCACACCACCACCCTCATACTGTACACACTCTCATCCATCCATACACTGCCTCCTTCATACATGCATACATCCATACATACACTGTCTCTTATATACAACCATCCACTACCTCCACCAACACAACATAGTGCAGCTACTGTACATAGATATGCAACCCCCTTCCTTCCTTCTCCTCCTCTCCCCCCCCCCCCCAACGCAGCTTTCCTGCGGCTCCAAGATGTTAATACTCCCCTCCCCCTAACACAGCCCCTGTTTGCCCCCCCAACAAAGCCACCTTCCCAGGGTAACTTACTGAGCACTGGCAGGATCCCATGGATGATGGACCGCGCGCTGCGCACTGAGGTCGGTGACGCCGGGCGTCCTCCAGATATGGGGAAGGGGGGGGAGGCTGCTCCGCATGCCGCGGCCAGCCCCATATGCAGCCGCTCACTGTGTCCACACCCACAGTGATCAGATTCAGGACGCGACGAACAGCGTTCCGTGCATCTGGGACGACGTAGCGGGCGGGCGGGCGGCCCCGCCTCCTCTGACAGCATAGAGCAGGGGTGGCCAGCCTGCGGCTAATTAAGGAGAGAGCTGCAGGTTGGCCACGCCTGCTCTATGCAGTCAGAGGAGGCGGGGCCGCCCGGGGATACGGGCTCATGCTGTCGCCTGCATAGTGCCTATAAATAATACAATGTGTGATGCGGGGCCCGGCCGCATCTTCCGGCCTCACTGTAATCGGCCTCCCGGGAATCTTCCCGGTGGATTTAATGGCCAATCCGCCCCTGCCTCATTCATATATAAAAATATTCCAAAATACGGCATAGTCCGTTGGCCAAAATTCTTCTGGTCCTGAGCATTTTGGATAAGGGATACTCAACCTGTATAAGGTAAACATTACAGGTCATTATGATTAATAAAAATGTTTGCTTGGAAATTTTCACACCTAATTTGACCTATTCACTTGGTAAAGGGTAAAACAATGCTAGCATTGCTATTTTCAATTCATTATTTTCCACTTAATGCATTCTTTTAATACTGGTATAACTAGAAAAAAAATCTGGGGCGAAATGTAATAGGGTGCGTTTTTTTTTTTTTTTTTGCGATTTTTCCCGCAAATTATGCCGTTTTCGGGCATTTCCCGAAAATCGCATATTTTATAGGGTGCGATTTGCGGGAAAAATCGCATTTTTTAAAGGTGCGATTTTTAGTTAGACTAAAAATCGCATCCAGATGTTTTCCCATTAAAAAGGATAGAAGTCGCATATTTAATGGGTTGCGATTTTTAGTAAAGCTTACTAAAAATCGCAAAAAAAATAGACCAGGTTCTGCCTGGCGCTTTTATCAGAAACATGCACAGATCATTGAGATCTGTGCATGGTTCTGTTGTAAAAAAATAGTTAAAACAAAAAAAAAGAAAAAAAACGGCGTGCGGTCCCCCCCCTAAGCATAACCAGCCCCGGGCTCAAAAAGCCGGTGCTGGTATCATAAAATCAAAGGAACAATCAAGTTGGGGTTCCCTGGATTTTATAAAACCAGCACCAGGCTCAAGGTCCGGCGCTGGTTCCCAAAATACGGGGGACAAAATGACTAGGGGTCCCCCGTATTTTAAGAACCAGCACCGGACACAACCAGCCAGCAGGGTAATGCCACAGCCGGGGGGAGACTTTTTATACAAGTCCCCCCGGCCAAAGCATTAACCCCCTGGCTGGTCAGCATGGGCAGGGGTCCTGGGGAAGTGGGGACCCCCCCAATGAAGGGGTCCCCCCCCTCCAGGACTTACCAGCCCATGCTGATAGTCCGGGGCTGTCCCCGATGCCCCTGGGCGGTGGGCATCGGGCTGATATTTGGTGTAAAAGAATAGATAAACTATTGTTTTTTACTGTGGCACTACAAGTGCCAGCAAGCCTCCCCAGCAAGCTGGGACTTGGAGAACCACAAGTCCCAGCCTGCTGGGCATTAAAGGGCCCGCTGGCACTTGTAGTTCCACAGTTAAAAAAATAGTGCACAAAACACACTGACACACATTTTAAATAAAACTTTAATACACACATTACACACATACTAATACTTACCTATCTTCTTCCCGTAGGTAGCCCTGGTCCTGATGTCCTCCGGTCCTGTGTCGGCGTTCCTCTTCATGTCGACGTCCTTCTTGAAGTCGACGTCCCTGTCGGCGATGGCGTCCGGTGTCCGGGTCCGACGAAATCCATGGAGGAAGCTGTGGAAGGAAACCATACTCACCTGTCCCAGCGCGACGTAGTCCAGGTAAGGGTCTTGGAAAAAAAACAAACCGACACCCGAATCCAAGCGGACACAACGGAGACGCAACGGTGTTTACATCGTGCGGCTCCGCCTCCCGAATGCCGCTATTGGCCGCCTTGCGGCCTAGCGGCCAATCAGGAGCCGCTAGGCCGCAAGGCGGCCAATAGCGGCATTCGGGAGGCGGAGCCGCACGATGTAAACAAACACACGTGCGTCTCCGTCGTGTCCGCTTGGATTCGGGTGTCGGTTTGTTTTTTTTCCAAGACCCTTACCTGGACTACGTCGCGCTGGGACAGGTGAGTATGGTTTCCTTCCACAGCTTCCTCCATGGATTTCGTCGGACCCGGACACCGGACGCCATCGCCGACAGGGACGTCGACTTCAAGAAGGACGTCGACATGAAGAGGAACGCCGACACAGGACCGGAGGACATCAGGACCAGGGCTACCTACGGGAAGAAGATAGGTAAGTATTAGTATGTGTGTAATGTGTGTATTAAAGTTTTATTTAAAATGTGTGTCAGTGTGTTTTGTGCACTATTTTTTTAACTGTGGAACTACAAGTGCCAGCGGGCCCTTTAATGCCCAGCAGGCTGGGACTTGTGGTTCTCCAAGTCCCAGCTTGCTGGGGAGGCTTGCTGGCACTTGTAGTGCCACAGTAAAAAACAATAGTTTATCTATTCTTTTACACCAAATATCAGCCCGATGCCCACCGCCCAGGGGCATCGGGGACAGCCCCGGACTATCAGCATGGGCTGGTAAGTCCTGGAGGGGGGGGACCCCTTCATTGGGGGGGTCCCCACTTCCCCAGGACCCCTGCCCATGCTGACCAGCCAGGGGGTTAATGCTTTGGCCGGGGGGACTTGTATAAAAAGTCTCCCCCCGGCTGTGGCATTACCCTGCTAGCTGGTTGTGTCCGGTGCTGGTTCTTAAAATACGGGGGACCCCTAGTCATTTTGTCCCCCGTATTTTGGGAACCAGCGCCGGACCTTGAGCCTGGTGCTGGTTTTATAAAATCCAGGGAACCCCAACTTGATTGTTCCTTTGATTTTATGATACCAGCACCGGCTTTTTGAGCCCGGGGCTGGTTATGCTTAGGGGGGGGACCGCACGCCGTTTTTTTTCTTTTTTTTTTGACAACCAAAATCGCATATATGAAAATGCGCACATTTTCAGGACTGAAAATGCGCACATTTTCATGACTAAAAATCGACCTAAATCGCGGCAAATCGCATTTTTTGCCGCTAATTCGCATCTCATTACATATGCGAATTAGCGTCTAAAAATGCGATTTTTAAAGGTGCGATTTCTGGCGAGTTTGGAACTCGTCCAAAAATCGCACCCTATTACATTTCGCCCCTGATTTTGGTACCAGCCCCCAGAAAAGCACTCTATGGGCCAAATGTAATAGGGTGAGAGTTTCAGAAAGTGGGAGATTTTGGGAGAGTTTTCCCATGTGTTTTAAAGCAGCAATCAATTACATGGCAAAATCAACCTGGTTTTGCAGTGTAAATGATTGCTGCTTTAAAAAAAAAAAGAAGAAAACTCTCCAAAAATCTCTCACTTTCTGAAACTCTCACCCTATTATCATTTGGCCCCATACGTACTATCACTTGCCTTCCATTACTTTTAAGTTTCGCTTTTTTCACCTTAAATGCTGATCATTCTGCCCTCCCTTATATTATATTTTTTAAATTACAATAAAAGTAAGAAGCAGTGGAACCTTTTTTATGCCATATGCAGCAGCGTAACTAGAAATACAGCTCCCCCCTGCCAAAAAGAAATTTGGCGCCCCCCACCCCCACACAGGGACAGCACAAGTACAGAATAAACAGTACCTGCTCTGCTTTTATCTGTCCGGAAGCAGGGCATCTGAACCTGCTCTCTACAAGAAGCAGTGTCCTGCTGGGAGCGGTGGTCGGCCACGGTGGAAGGCAGAGCGGCAGGTAGGGTGGAAGCCAGGAAAGAGCTCTCTGGCTGTCTGTGTGAGGACACTCAGTGACCTGCCCCATGGGCGTTTCATGGGGCGGTCACTGAGCGTCCTCACACAGACAGCCGAGGAGAGAAGTCTGCATCCATATATTTTTAATGGCTGTTGCTGCAGACGGGACTGTCATTCCTTCTAGTACATCCCCTGCAGACTCCTGGTGTGGCATCTGACAGCCTCCGTGACCCTGCGCCCCTGTGGCGCCTGCTCCCCCCGCCACCGCTGGGGCTGCGGAGCGGTAGCTACGCCACTGGCCATATGCCATTATGTAAAAATAGATAAAACCACAGGTAAATGAGGAGCACCAAGCATTTTGAAAACCTCAAAGTAATGATTAAATTAGCAAATACCATCACAGCATGGTCAGGACCTTGTATGCATGTTTTGGGATTGGCCTTGGTGCCTATCATTATGACTTGTATGCGGCAAGTTCTCAGTAACTTTAAAAAAAAAAGAGGTAATTTTGGGGTGAACTTGCTTGTACTGTACTTTGGATGGATCAGTTTCGACTTCTTGTTTTTTTAGCTCCTTCTAGAATGTAATAGATAGAATCTTATTGTTAGCTAACAGCAACAATGAACCTGTACCCAACAAGTGTGTGTTCAGACCAAAAATGCTTTTGGCTAACAGGGGAAAGAGAACTCATGGCAGGGATATAATATAAGGGCATTACATTCTATGAGGGAGTTTTATAACTGTTAAGGAGAACTGGAATAGAAAGAAAGTGGGTGGACAGAGGGGTAGTATTTAATTAATTAATTAATTAAAAAGATGGCTGCTATGTTTTTTTAATGAAGATTTGAGTCTTTTGGGCTAATTTGAAGGTGTGGACCGTTGGTAGAGTCTGACAGATATGGAGAGAGTGTGTTCCTGAGCAGTGGTGCTGTATATGGGAAATCTTGAATCTCTGAGTAAGAGGTGACCAGAGCAGAAGTAAGATACGCAGGAAGGAGTTGAGTGATAAGATCAGCCTTGCCACCACATTCTACGCAGGCTTAGGATGGGAATCACCAGCAAGATGGATAGTACAAGTGGGTATACAGTATTTATTGAAGTATGAATGGAGATAATATTGTGGGAGATAATGTACCAATCAATCCGCTTCTATCATTTTTCAGTTACTATCTGTAAAATCTAAGGCAGAATCTAATTGGCTGCTATTTTATCTCTCACAATTTTATATATCTTTGAATTTTGATAAATACTCTCCCAAGAGAGATACAATGAGAGCCTCGACTATACTTATGGTTTAGAACAGGGCCAGTGTTCCAAGCGTTCTTCCCTGACAACCTCGACAACCCCTACAATACACACTTCAGCAATAACATATTGCCCATGTATATGCTTGTTTCTAATGGCTGCAAGAATGGGGGAGCTAGCATAGCAGCCATGACATCGTCTCATATTGATTTCCAAGCAATCCAATCAGCTGCTCTATATCATTTTATAGTATGCAAATGATAAATGTTATCTCATTGCTGACTGGTTGCCATGGGCAATCTCTCCACTGGAAATTTTTCTACTCTTATTACTTCTGTGGCATATATTCAATGCCGTGGGCGAGCGGTGACTGCGAGCAGGACTTTTTGCTCGCAGTCACCGCTCACCCTGTCAGTATTCAACTGACCCCCCTCATTCGCAAATTCCCCCTCGCTCCGTTTTTTGAGCGAGGGGGAATTTGCGAATGTGCCTCCAAAAACTGCGAGAATCGAGGCTAATTACAGCGAGTTTGCTGCACTAGCCTCGGCTCTCGCAATTTAGGGGAATCCTCGCAGTTCTGTGACAGCGAGGATTCCCCCGGAACGTTGCATAGTGCGAGCGGCCGGCGCGGGGGTTAAACTGCGAGGATCACTGGTTTTCTGTGATCCTCGCAGTTTAACCCCCTCGCCGGCCGCTCGCACCGGCATTGAATACCCGCCTATGTCTCTGGCATGTATTTCTTTGCCCTACGTGTAAACAATACTCATGGCATGATATTATTTATTTATTAATGGTTATTTATATAGTGCACACATATTCTGCAGTGTTTTACAGAGAATACTTGAACATTCATATCAGTCCCTGCCTCAGTGGAGCTTACAATCTATATTCCCTACCATATGCGTGCACACACACACACACACACACACACATACACATTCATTCTAGGGTTAGTAATTTTGCTGGGAGCCAATTAGCCTACCAGTATATTTTTGGATTGTGGGAGGAAACCGGAGTACCCGGAGGAAACCCACGCAAGTACGGGGAGAATATACAAACTCGGCACAGTTAGGACCATGGTGTGAATAGAACCAATGACCTCAGTGATGTGAGGCAGTAATGCTAACCATTACACTATCTGTGCTGCCCATGATATAGGGATCAATTATTCTCTAACCTGAAGTATTTTGTTTATTTTATTTTTGTTCCTTTACTCATGTTCCATTCTGTTTGATACACAAGTAAATTAAAAAAAGATCCCTTAGGTAATGACCATGGCCCTTTTTCTAGTTCACTCACAAAGGCAAATTCCTTCTCAAATGGACAAAACCATGTGCACTGCAGGTGGGGCAGATGTAACTTGTGCAGACAGATTTGGGTGAGTTATTTTGTTTCTGTGCAGGGAAAATACTGAGTGCTTTATTTTTACACTGTAGATTACACTATAGATCTCACTTTGAAGTAAAACCCCACCAAAATCTAATTATCTGTGCACATGTTACATCTGAACCCCCTGCAGTGCACATGGTTTTGTCCATTTGAGAAGGAATTTGCCTTTGCGAGTGAACCAGAATAAGGGCCCTTGTGTATACTGTATGTAACAGGTTTACTTACAGTATTGCAATCCCATACAAAAGCATTTGTAATTCTAAGAGATATCCTAGTAAATGATAATCGCGCAGCCAAGCAAACACGTTGAGGACTTGAAAACAGTAAATATTTATAATGTTGTAAAACCAGGCAGTTGTGGGAGCAGAACAAATATATTTGTGTGTAGAGAGTTGCACAAATAAGAGTGAGGGAAACTGTGTTTTTCCCTGGAGTGTGGCTGTGAAATTCTAGTTTTTAATGATTGGGAAAGTAACATATTTCAGCAATACTGCAATACAAGCAGATTGGAGTTATAGTCTGAGGCATTTCTAAGTCTCTGTGCAAAGTACCTCGGGATAGATTGCAGTCAGACCCACTTATAACCCTCCCAAAGGCAGAGTGTTAACAGCACTGTAGCATTGTTAGGGGCGGCTGATGCTGTGTATTACATCACCAAAATGTACCAAGGCAGCTTCTCAGGGATTAGGATAAGACATTGCTCACGTACTGTTACTTGTTCCTTTTACTCTGAATGTGTTGTGAAAGGAATAGCAAATAAGAAATCGACTGTAGTTTTTTCTTCTTTAGTTTTATACTTGTAGCACTATAAAAGGAAGTAAATGATCTTATCATCAGCTACTTCAACAGAAATGATAGAAGCCATTTTTACATGGTCTTTTCTTTATTGATGTGCATTTTGTTGTTATTATTACTTAACTTATTTGTGAGTGTTTTATGCTATTATGATGGCAACTCCAGCAAAGATAAGGGACCAGATGCACTAAGCTTCAAAAGTGATAAATTGGAGAGTGATAAACAGCCAGCCAATCAGCTCCTACCTGCCATGTCACAGACTGTGTTTGAAAAATGTCAGAGAGGAGCTGATTGGCTGGTTGTTTTATCACTGCTGCCTTATCTTGCCCATGGTTGTGGATATATGCAGCTCATTTGCCGTGTATGTTTTTTGATATTTGAAGATTGTTGGCCTGTAGGCCGAATTAAGGGCTACACTGATTGTGCATATACAGATATCTGCTATAGGGCTGGTCCTAACGTGCGCCAATAGTTCTAAAGGCAGCGTAGATATGTGCACCTCTGCTCTGCATATGGCAGAAAGGGGTTTGTAGAACTACAGTATGTGAATAGCAGGGCTACTGAGAGAACAGAGTAGAAAGAAGACGGGACACACTTATGGTCTCATTTTATGTGGGGAATTACCGGAGCAAATGTACTGCACTGCACTGGAACAACCTCCCGCCACCCATCAGGCTTTCTGATTCCCTTACCTCCTTCAAGCGCTCCCTCAAAACCCACTTTTTTCGACTAGCCTATCCCTCCTCCTAACCTCTTTTGATCCTCCATCCTGCCTCCGTTCCCCTCCGTTCCTACTTATCCTGTTGTTTTTCGTTCGTCCACCCACCTATTTTTAATATGTTAACTCTTATGAGTAGGGTCCTCCTGCCTCACATACTCACCCTACCTCTTTACCTCACCTGTGCTCCTGTCCTGTTCTTCCCTTCCTCTACTTCATCTTCAGTCTCCTCGACAATTTTGACACCTACTTCTGAACTGATGCTGATTTTATTTCTACCAGCTATACCCCTATTTATACTGTATTTTTCAACACACCCTGTACGTTACCTTGTCATTTGTTTTTTGTTTGCTATTTACGGCGCTGCGGACACTTTGCGGCGCCTTATAAATAAACGTACTACTACTACTACTACTACTACTGGTCTGTTGGAGTTTGGAACACTAGAGACAATCTATCTGTGGTTGCTGGAGCTGGATTGTCTAGCGCTGCAATGAGTTTAGTGCTGTAGAAAGACATTGCCAAATCTGAGCAGTACAGGGTATTAATAGGAGAGAATCGTGGTAAATGTCATAGGATTGGGCTGAGATTGGTAAGGTGCCACTGTGTGCACATAGATCTGGGTCATGTTCTGAAAAAAAAATTCAATGGCTAGGAAAATATTGGCTCACAAAGCATCTGTGTGACACAGCACAATGAAATGACACAATGCACCTATTTGTGCTGTCACACAATTAGTATATTGGGAGAGATTTTAAAATTCTGTATTTATCAAGTTGAATGAATAAACTTTTTCAACACCAATTTGGCTGGAACATCATATCATTAGTCTGTGCCTATCATTAGCAGCCATGACTGCTCTACTCATATCATGGTACCAGCCATGGACTGATCATCAGATTATCTCAGGCAGCCAGAGAATGTGAGCAGCTGAGCTGCTACTGTATATGCTGGTTACAGGTAGTGCACCAGAGTGCACTACATGCTGCAAGAGGGGCAGCTGTGAGCAGCTGAAGGCTGCGTGGAGTCAATACTAGTCAACATCAGAATTGTTCCCTACACAAAAACATTGAGGATAGCAGTAACAAATAGACACTGGAAGGGCCTGATCCCCAAATTGTTACTGGAGGCATGGGCTCCCAGATATAGCATCATGTTGTACCTAGAGAAACCTTTGCCTTTTATCTGTCCACAGATACATGGATGGTCTGTGGGACTTGGACTCAAGTTGGAAAAGCAGAAGTAATATGTGCGGAACAAAAAAATGCAGCAGCAATACTGCATGAGACAAAAAGTACTGTAGGTCATGGAAGCTGGGATATACAAAGCAGTAACGGGGTACAATAGTAATATGATCCACAGATTCATTGCAAGGTTGAACATAAGGGCAAGCCACAAAATGAATCAGCAAGGCTTCTATAGGCCTGAACATTGCTCGGAATTCACTACAGAATGAAGTATACTGTAATAGCGAACAAAATAAAGTACAGGAATAGACATACTGTACCGCAGCCCATGTTCTAATAGCCCAGTGCATATGGAACTGGAACTGAAACACAGAGGCACAAAGCAAAGCTACATCAGAACCCTAAGCTGGCTAAGCAGCAAATCAGTGGTATAACAAGGAAGCCTTGTTTCAGTGGTCACTACAGGTGAGCCCTTTACTGTTAGACATGTCACTTGGTTGGGTATTTAATTGCTACTCCTTGGTTTACTATATTATTACTATTGTATTAAATTATTCAAGTACCGCTACAAGCCTTCCCCTTGTGTACATCTGTGCCTCTGAATATGCATTACTGAGCCATAACCGAGCACCCCACTGGCATGATACCATGACCATGCCCCCTATGCTTTTTGGCAAAGAGAACCATAGCAACATTTTACATGGTGGATCATAGCTGAGCCCCCTCCAGTCACCACTTCCCCACCCAAATACTGCTGAATGTCTTGGCAAAAATAACATTAAATATTATTTTATATTTGTGTTTGCCTGTGTTTAAAGGTACTGGTACTCATATTAACACTGCTTCATTGTAGCCAATTAGACATTGATTTTTATTTTCTAGATTGTATTGGAATATAAAATCTAATTTTATTATTTATTTAATTCTAAACCTGCAACATTTGGTATTTTGAAAACATTTTTCCTTCAGTTTAGCATTGATTAAATAAGCAGACTGGGCAGCTTACAGTATGTACTAGTGTGTCAGTGATTTGATTGGGGTAAATCCTAAAGTCACATGGAAAATTCGGAACACCTTATATATCTTAAAATTGAAAAAAAATGTAAACCTATGTCCAAGTTATATTTCTTGAGTAAACTCCTCCCCTGCTATGTAGATTACTAAATATAGGAAACAATAACCCTTTTATGTATTTATTGTAAATCAACATGGCATACAAACCTGGAATTTCTCTTCCATGATGCTAATTGCTCCTATTATTCATCCGATGAACTTGGCAGGTCTGGTGACATTATAGTAAAATTTCTCCCAACAGAACCCTGCCAATTTCAGCCTTAATTCCATCAGTAAACAACTTCAACTGTGTTGGGAAAATTCCATTAATCATTCATGTTCTGCAAAGAATGATACTCAGAGGAGCTGTCAGTAGCCACCATTCAGTAGTTGTTTTGTAATTAAGAATTCCAAGTAAAGAAACAGGAATGTATCAAACTTCTAACTCCAGAAGGAGTTTGTAGCTATGATGATTATAGGCCTACTTGTTATTAGTCTGTTTGTACAATAAGAAAGCAAAACGGAGGCCCAATCCAGTTACTGTCGGCTTCTTTCTAATTTACATAATGTTTTTTTTTCTCCATTTTATTGTTTTAGAATGCAAAACAAAATATTTAATTATATTATTTGTTTCAATGAAAGACGACAATGTGAATGAGCCTTGCTATGTCCATTGTAGTCTATGGAAAAATTGCAAACTAGTGGTACACAGGGACTTTGGGGTAAGTTTTCCAGCAGTTTGGAGCATCGAAACTCAAATCTCCAGCAATGTGTGGTGACTGTTCTTGCCAAGGTTCCAAGTTCCTTGAATGATAATCTTCAATAGTTCAAAGATACATTCTTTTACTCCTTTAGTGACAGAGGCATCACTGGGCGTGGTGGCACCCGGTGTAAAGACACACTGCAAATATACACATGTAGTTCCGTGCCAACGGTGCCCACTAGAGAGCTGCAGTTGCACAGCACACTGCTTGCCGCTGCATTAGAGCTTCTGATTCTTTTTTCAGTAGTATCAGTGGTTGAAGGTGGAGTTGTAGGAGAGTTTGCGTCTACTTGTTTAATTAGTGCCTGCCACTGTATACCAGCTACAGGATCAGGTGTGATGCTGAACAATGACACTATCATGATGTCTATGCAGACAGAGCCACCTATCCATTTGGACATCCCTTAATTTGCCGTTATTTACCAGCGATTTTTACCCAATTTCTCATTTTAGCCCCCCCTGAAGTGCAATGCCTGTATACTGTCATTGCACGGCGGGGGTGTGGCTAAAATGACATGATCGCCCTCACCATACTATACTATACTGTATATACTGTATGAGCCAGTGTCAAGCTCTAATAACCAGGTGAGTATAATATTTACAGTACAGAGACAGAGTGAAAGACCAAATCATTAAAAGTGTCTGGACTAGGCTCTAGAGCAGTGATGGCTTACCTTGACACTTCAGCTGTTGTTAAACTACACATCCCAGCATACCCTGCATCAGTTTTAGCATGGCCAAAAAGTTAAACTGTAGCAGGGCATGCTGGGATGTGAAGTTCAACAACAGCTGGAGTGTCAAGGTTAGCCATCACTGCTCTAGAGTACAGATTTGTATTTTTTTAGTTAATGAGAGATGGCCTGACACTAATTCATTTTCAACAGGATATTACACTTTACTGCTATGCCCGTGTCTGCATTACATTGTTGTTACTATACCTTTCAGTTTCCTGAGAATGAGAGTAACTGTTGCGCTTGGTGCCAATGTAAATGTACCTATACTACTTAAGCATTGAACATATTAGGGTAATATCCTTCAAAAGTCCTCTTCCAGTGTTATTCATATTCGAGAACTTCTTCATAACTGCTTGCGGGTAAGACATAGTAACAAGGGTGAGTTTTCTGGGCGTGATATGTGGGTAAAGGCAGATCTGAAATGTCAGAAAATGTTGAAGTGCAGACAAAGAATAGTCAGCACGAAGCCTTAATTTAGTTCATAGCCTGCCAAAGGTTACAGTGCTTTTACATCTCAAAATAAAACCTTTTAGCGCCTTATTAAGTTGCACCTGAATTAAAGGAAGTACAAGGTTTACATAGTTTCTTTGTTTCCCCTGAACTTCAGCTGTATTATGTCTGAACCAAAGCCAACTCTATGTGTTTCACCCATGACTGATCGAAACCTTAATCATGGAAGAGTTTGTCACCTCTCCACCGCAGGTCATAAACCTTTTTTCCAAATTAACATTTTAACACGAGTTCAAAAATGTGTTACATCCCAGGGAAAAAAAAGCATTAATGCTCTGAGATATGCATATCAAAGCTCCAAAGAAATGAGGACATTCAATGAATGCTAAATTATGGACCTACAGAGGACAGTCTTTGTTATAATCTACATGGCACTATCTGTAAACTCCAGAGTATTCAACCAAAGGCACAGGCCAAGTGTACCTGGCAAACCTCTCTGTTTTTGATTCTTTCTAACACATAGAAAGGACCTTATAAAATATTAGATAAAAGGTCTCTTTCAAAGTACAGCGCTTTATAGCACATTTCTCCGTCTAGCTGTTCTGCATACTTAAAAGTCAGAACCACCTTGACTCGATATATATATATATATATATATTTTTTAAATATATACATAAATGCTGCACACTTTTCTGCACTTTAGCGATCTGAGATGTCTCATTGGGCCTCATTCTAGTTCACTCTTTCTGACAAAATCCTTCTTAAATGGACAAAACCATGTGCACTGCAGGGGGGCAGATGTAAAATGTGCAGAGAGAATTAGATTTTGGTGAGTTATTTTGTTTCTGTGCAGGGTAAATACTGGCTGCTTTATTTTTACACTGCAATATAGGTCTCACTTTGAAGTAAAACCCCACCCAAATCTAATTCTCTCTGTACAAGTAACATCTGCCCCACCTGCAGTGCACATGGTTTTGTCCATCTAAGAAGGATTTTGTCAGAAAGAGTGAACTAGAATAAGGCCCATTGTTCCTTGGAGTTTGTTAATATTACTAAAGACATATTTTCCGAGGAAGGGTGTTGTGTTGACACTATTGATGGCTGAGCCTGGTTATGCAGCAACATTGTGAAAGCCATTTGTAGATTTAGAAACAAATTTGTTATTACTCTGCCTTCTTTTCACTGCATTTTTTAGTTATTTCTTTCCATGACATTACGGAGTCCGAAGTGACATGCATTTTTTATGGTTTCATCAAGTCATATCCTGACCGGGTCACTCTTCTCATAACTAGGGAACAGGGTGCTTGAAAAAAAAAAAAAAACATTCATCAACTTGAAAGGAGACGCTGTCCTGTGCCTAGCAATACACATGAAGTCTGGCAAGCTGCAACTCAATGCAATACTAACTTACTCCTGTGCTAATGCCAGATGACCCCCTCACTTCTATTACAACCAGAAGTGCTGCTTTAAATGGTGAGAAGCCTGGAGCAGCGGGACCTGGGACTCCGATGTCACCCGTCCTGCATATACTGCACCAGCAAGCTTCCAAGTGCAGCAAACCAACTAAAGATTTGAAGCATTTTGATAGTTTATAATAATTAAGTCCTCATCGTATATATTGCATAAATAGCATATAAAAAAAATAAACATTTATTATTATGGGTGAAGAGGAATTCTCTACCTCCACTTATTACAGTTACAAAAAAATGCCTCTTTGAAACAATTGATCAATATAAACTTCTTGGTTATCCATTGATTATGGCTGGAAGCAGTAACACTAAGTAATTGTTGCCAGGCAAGTGAAAGGAGACAGGAATTGTCAGGTCACACATACTACACACTGCATGGGAAGCCCGCTCTTCATGCTTCCAGTTGCAGTTTTAACAAAATAAAAAAATATGTATTTTCTTTTAATATGATTATAAAATGAAACAACACATTACTTTTAATAGTCTCTTTCTGTGTTTGTTGCCGCTGTTATTTATCCAGAGATGGAAACAGCATAGGAAGATGGCCGGTGCACTGGTACAAGTACGGCTGCTGTTCTTGGTAAATATACAATAGCTAGCTTGTTTGTGCATTACAATGGAAAAGTATCTCTGGAGAAATCCAGCTAAGGCTTCCACTAGCCATATCTGGTGATGACTATCGCTGTTTGTGTGTGGAGTTTGATAAATAAGAGAAAGCTCTCCCCTAATGGAGAAAATAAGCTATGAGGACAGATTGGACAAATTGGCATTGTTTACATTGGAAAAGAGACGTTTAAAGGAAGACATGTTTAACATGTACAAATATATTAGGGGCCAATATAAGGAACTGTCAGGCACCCTTTTTGCTTTGAGGAATCTAATCACATGGGCATGAGTTTAGACTAGAGGAAAGAAGATTTTGTTCCCTTAGAAGAAAAAAACTTTTTACGGTCAGGGCAGCAAAATTGTGGAACTCTTTTACTGGAGAGGTGGTGTCCGTGGACATAATAAATACATTTATAATAAGGTTGGACAATCATCTATTGGGTAAAAACATCCAGGGGAACAAACAACAAACATAATCTGTTAAATATTAATATATCTGTTAAATTAAATTAGAATACACAATTTATATAAATGGATTTAGCAAATAGATCATACGCTCTAACCAAAGGTTGAACATGATGGACGCACAGCTTTATTCAGCCTTAAATACTATGTAACTATGTAACTATGAGAAGTTGTTTATCTGGCACAAACAGGCATTTTCACAAGATTTGGGGTTTTCTCCTATTGATAAATACTGTAGTTCCCATGTGCTTATAAGTTAAATATGCAGTGGAAATTACTTTTTTACCCATATGAGGGGCCAAATGTAATGAATCCCGAGTTCGTAAGCCATGCAGGATGCCGGACGAACTCAGGTGTTTTTTTTAAAGTGGCAATCACTTTCCATACTTAACTACTGTAGCTGTCAAAGGGAATATTGCAATTGATTGTTTTGTTTCTTATTTATTTACTTGCTGCAAAACTTATACCGCTTTCACATTGCAAAGCAGGGTCAGAACCGGGATCTTGATCCAAGGTCAGACCAGGCCCCGACCTGGGTCCGATCCTTTCACATTGAACCCGGGTTGCGCATTATACACAGGGTGACCCAGGTTTAACCCTTCTTATATCTCGGGTCGAATTTCCGTGTTGGTTGACCTGGGTAATTCGGTTTGGGTCTTTCCTGGTTTCAGCAGGCAGCAACCCAACAATTACTGGGATTTTAACGGTGATGTAAAAATGTATCCGTTTCATTTAAATGTATTTAATATATATTAGGCTTTTTTATTGTGTCGAAAGCAATAATGGTGTTACAGATGGAGACTGGAAAGGTGATACGACAAAATGAACCCACCTGAAGACAGCACGCATCTGAGTGTGTATAGTACGTCACAACTTTAACATGTTTATAGTGTGCATTACAACACAACAGCAAAAAGAACACCAACAAGGAAAATGTAAATCATCTTCTCTGCCACAAAGCTGTAATTAAAAGTATAGCCTTAATCAGCACACTAATAAATGGCATTGCTGACCCCATTTCTGTATCACACTGGGTGCCTGCTTCTGCACGAAATATGCTCACGAAAATTAATTTCAGATTTATTCTAATTAAATATTCAATTAAACAAAGATAAAATTATGGAAGAAAATTTGTTCTTGCCTAATGGACTATATCCTTTTTATTGCTTCTGAGCGGATACCATTAAATCTAGAAGGGAAACTGCAGGATGCTGTTGGGTTTGATACTGTACTCCTTTGACTATTATTATATATTTTGTGCTGCAGATTATTTTAACTAGATCATAGTTCCTGTCCTTAAAACATCATGTCAAATTCAGGAATATACTGTACATTATCGATGTTGACAATAGATAACGCTGAAAAAACTTTCCTAAGTGACAGTATACACTGGTTACAACCAAGAGAGATACAATAGTATAGAACAGATATCGTTTTTAATCATATAGTATAAATCTCAACCACTTTTTTTTAGTTCTGATGTATCATGGAAAAAAAAAAAGTATATTATAGTTTAACACATATATTTTTACCTAACACCGCTAGTGGCACAAAACACAACAGCCCTGAAAGGGGAGAATACAAAGGTGGTCCTTCCCTGGAGAGATCAAATAGTTCCTCATTTCCAAAATGACAAACATGAAGCTGCCAAGCCTGGGTATTCAGATAGCAGAAAGAGAATTTCTAGGTGGACAGGCAATAGGTCGACAACAAAAGGTTGGCATTGTCAAAGGTTGACACAAGCAATAGGTCAACGTTGACAATGGATGAAGTGAGTTTTTCATGATATTTTATAAATTTTGGGAACTTTTTTCATGTGGACGCCGATCGGGAATAGGAAAGTGTGGTGAGCGAATTGAGCCATGTGGGGGGATGTGCTACACTAAATGGGGAGCCCACGTGCTAACATTGACACCAAAACATATAAAAAACTCATCTTGACCTTTTTTATGTGTCCACCTTTTCCATGTTGACCTTCTGCTTGTTTTGACTTTTTGGCAATGTGCTTGGAAACCTTCTGCTGTTGACCTAGACAGCTTCTGTGAACTATACTTCACCCGCACCAAATCCAAATACCCATGACTTCTGATGATGGATAACTGGCTTGCTGGGGGCTATACAATCAGCCCTGGTAAGCCAGTGCATGCTGCTGCTTGTTGGGGGTTTTGTTTCACCTGCCTCAGGTAGGCAAAGCAAGATCCCCAAAAGCAGCCCTGTTTGTGCTGCAACAGCCAAAAACAGACAGGTTCAGGGAAAGCTGTGTGTTTTCGTGAGAAAATGTGTGTGATCTAATTGGATAGTCGGATAAAAAAAACCATTTGCAAAACATAGGGTAATATAGTAAAACAAAATATGTTTTTTCAATGTTTTATCAGGGGTACTTGGATAGTCCAAATTCAAAATAACCTCTATTTCCTATTTCTAGAATTGTTAGCATTAAATGGCATATATGAAAATAAGGAGCAGAAAAACACATCTAGGGTCTAATTCAATAGTGATCTGTCCTCAGCATATTCGTGCTGGGGACCAATGATGCGGCTCTGTGCATGCACGTTTATGAGCATGTGCTGGGCCACTGTATGTACGCCTTTGCTGGGGGGTGTCTGAAGGGGAATGGCCAGCGTTTTTTGGGCATCCCCGTGAAAAGTCTGGGCATTCCCATAGGAATGCAGATGGGCCGATGCATGCCAGGGGCGGGTGGCTGACATCACAGGACAGACTGACTTTTATTTCCAAAGGGAAGAGAAATAATTTGATGATTTCTTTCCCTTTCGGCTGCATGCGAGGGGATGAATGCATTGGAAGAGGAATCAAACTACATTAGACATCACCAGGACTAAACGGTATAGGATAGACTGGATGGTTAGACCATGCACGTTCCATCCTTTATCTTAACTGGTGCATCCTGCTTAGAGATAAATTACTCTTTAACATCATTTCATATAAATGAAGATCATACTTTCTATGCTCACAATCTCCCACTTCATGGTAAGTCTCTTGCTCCTGGCAGCTGCTCTCTATTGCAATGTTTGAGGGCTCAGATCCACACATACAGTAAATGTGGTAGAATAATCTGCTCCCACGGGGCATGTGCAGCAGCTATGCTCTGTCCCTAAAGGCCCCATACATTAGGCCAACTTGTCCTTAGGACAAGTCGGACCCAATTCGCCTGTGAGCCGCCCGGCAGCTCCCCGGGAGGCTCACATACAATTTGGCACTTGATGAGCCAATTCACATGTGATAAATCGCTTGCGATTTATCACATGTAACGGGGAGCTGCAGCGGGCGGTGTGGAGCAGGGGGCGGTCGGTGATACTCATCAGTGGGGCGGGCGGTGATACTCATCAGTGGGGCCCTGACGCAGTGCAGTGGCGGGTATTAGATTTTTTAAATACCTGTCAAATGACTGGCCGTTCTCTGATTGGCTGAGAGCTCTCAGCCAATCAGAGAACGGCCAGTCATTTGACAGGTAACATGTTAGCAACATAATTGTATAAAGTTATCACAAGATCTTTTACTCAGTTATTATTGTGTTCATTTTGATCTTTCTTCCCCTGGAAATACCTGATTTAGTCCGTCATAATTATAACTGCCAATCACTGTAAACTGATGCATGAACAGTGCGACTCAGTGGTGTTGCACAGTGGGAGCAAAGACTCTGGCCCTGTACTAGTGCACATACACCATTGTCCCAAATGCCACTGGGAAGATGGTGGCAGCCAAGGAGGAGAGACCAACTTCCCAGATCAAGAAATATAAGATGCCTCCCTCCAAGGGGTCTCCCCCTATCTAAATGGCATCCTCCTTTAATACTGTATGTGTTGTTTTTTTCAAGGGAACGTACACTTGCCCCTATGTAGTACCTGGGCCCGATCCTGCTGTTTACGGCCATGGATGCCCATGTGGTCTTAGTCTGACTCTGCCCATAGCTACCCTAAACTGTAGTTTTATACTATGTCTCCCTATCAGGCTGCACTTGGCTGTAAATGTTATTTTTTTCTTATTCCCTGTTATTTTCTATTAACCAGAGTTTCCTTTTTGAAAATGTTCTAGTAAGTTGAGAAAAAGGTCAGAGTATTATAGAGAATACCAAAAAAGAAGTAAATATAGATAGACTATATTAAAAAAGGCGCTTGATATGGGTGTGCTTGGCCAGAAGCAGCAATCCAGGAAAAAGGAGGAGTCACCTCCGATACAGTAGCACAAGAGAAAGGGGATGGTAGGATGCGCTAAACAGATGATATAACAGTAATTGTATATAAAAAAAGAATTCTGGTCAGGTGTGAGAAAAGGGAATACACAATTTATTGAACAACACAATAAAAAAAAAATTAAAAAAACAACCCTAAATAGGACCCTTGGCTATCTTCACCCTTGCCAGCTACTACCCTTGCCAGCGTTTATATCTACAAAAATCCATAGAACCCCACTTGTAAGTGGCTCATCACTAAATTATTGGGATAACAAAGTGGACTGGTCACACCACCTCTATCCGTGGCACATAGAATCTCCTGGAGGCACGCCACCTCCTTAAGACCCGGAACTTTGTTGTGGAAGACACCGGAATACTCCCACTTGTCATACCATCACCATCCGAGGCATACGAAAATCTTCTGGAGGCACTCCACCTCCTAAAAGGCCCGGCATCTTGGTGTGGAATCTCCCAAATATCCTCTTTACTCCCAGGAATATCTATCAATTGGATTACAAATTTGGTTTCCGAAGATCAATATACAAGTGATACCCTCTGGGGTTTTTCCTCGCAAGGACTGGCACAAGGATATCCGAATGGGTGACTATTAACCTTCTGTCCTAAACCATTTTTAATATTATGTACCACACTGTGGTTTTTTTATTGTGTTTTTTTTATTGTGTTGTTCAATAAATTGTGTATTCCCTTTTCTCACACCTGACCAGAATTCTTTTTTTATATACAATTACTGTTATATCATCTGTTTAGCGCATCCTACCATCCCCTTTCTCTTGTATTATAGAGAATAGGTGGGAATCACAATGTGTAGGAACAGTAGGGTGTGTTGGGAAGACAGGAACATCTACATACAGTGTAGGTATTAGTTAGGTGTGTCATGTACATCTGGAGACAGCAGTGTGGGTGTAAATACATATGCTTCCTTATATGTTTTTATATTAACCGGAACATATTTACTCCCCCATCTTTCTATTCTCCTATGATCGTTATCAGAGCAGTTATCTATTGCAGAAGATAACAGAAATAGACATGTAATAAATTATATACATTATGGTTCAATTCTGTAGATTTAATGGTTCATCATTGAAAGAACACTGTAAAGTACTGTAGCATGTTATGACTAATTTGGTCTATTGCTAACGCATGATAACGAGCAGGGCTATTTTTCAGCAGGCTCCAGCAGGAACTGAGGCCCTTATTCTAGTTCACTCTTTCTGACAAAATATTTCTTAGATGGACAAAACCATGTGCACTGCAGGTGAGGCAGGTGTAAAACCCCACCCAAATCGAATTATCTATGCAAAAGTAACACCTGCCTCACCTGCAGTGCACATGGTTTTGTCCATCTAAGAAATATTTTGTCAGAAAGAGTGAACTAGAATAAGGGCCTCAGTTCCTGCTGGAGCCTGCTGAAAAATAGCCCTGGTAACAAGTGGCAAACACAGGATTTATAGGGGTTTCCAAATGTAATCCAAAATCTTCCATTCTGCAGTGCATTGGAGTAAACATGGGAGTCTGGGGGAGCGGTAACAGCCCTGAAAATTGGTCTTTTTATACACTGGATACTGTATGGAATACAGTATTAATATTTATCAGTACAGATGGTCTATAGTATTGGCTGTTAAAAACATTTAAATAAGATAAGTGATCAGGAAAAGGTTAAACATGCCATAATAAATAATTACAAAAGCATATAGAACCAGTACGGTACTTTCTATGCTCACAATCTCCCACTTCATGGTAAGGCTCCTGTCTCTTCCTCCTGGCAGCTGCTCTCCGTTGCAATGTTTGAGGGCTCAGTAAATGTGGTAGAAGAAGCTGCTCCCACGGGGCATGTGCAGCAGCTCTGCTCTGTCCCTTACACTGCATGATGTGGTGGCAGCTCTATTAATCATATTATATACCATTGCTATTGTTGTCATATTTAAGACACTTGCCAAGAGGAGGGGGCTTACAGTCTTGTTCCCCCCCCCCCCCTTATCACTCCAGTGGTGCTTAGGAATCCCAATAGGTTATGTTTTCAAGGTCACCCAGCAGGTGCACGGGTGTACTTATTACTCTCTGACACATTCCAGGTGTGATGTACTAAAGGGAAAATGCGTTAAAACGGGGGGTTTACCGCATTTTCCTATGTACCATTACCCGTCCGCCCAGTCTCCGTCAGTGGATGAGTAACAGAGTCCATCTATCAGATTCGAATTACTTTTTTTCTAGGGAGGCCAAAGAAATGTGACCACATGGAATATACAGTAGAGGTAGACAGGCGTGCATGGCTTCTTCCTTCTCACTCTGTAACCTTTACTATATAAATAGATGCAAAAACTAAAAAATAACAGGACGGCTAGCTAGTAGCAGTCTTGGACTAAAGGCTTGCATACACTTATGAGATTCACCTGAGTATGATGGATCAGAATGAGAAATCAGGTGAAATTGGCCCAAGTCGCATGTGTTTGACATCGCTTCCAAACTGATGTCGGTCCTGTGCTTATCCGATCAGAGTCGGAGGTCGGACCTGCTTGTACATCCAACCATTGACTCAACCCCCCTATCGGCGGCAGGCAACATCACATGTAGAAGGACCTGTCACCTGGGAAGGTCCCGGGGGGCTCAGTAGGGATTGGATGGCCATACACTGCATCAACTTCTCGCAGTAGTGTACGGCCACCTTAAGACTACAGTGTTCCGTTTCTATTCTTGATCAACCAATATAACACTCATATGCCATTATGCATAAACTAATAGGCATCTCCTTTCTTTACAGTTACACCATGGAAAAATCTAAATAATTAACAAAACTCTGAGTGGGAGATGTGTCAAACCTTCAGCAATGAGTTCTTGCATAGTAGCTGGACCTGTGCGAAGTATACACATATAGGTTTGTGTGATTTTGTAGGTGCTTCTTGATTTTTCAAGGAGAACGCAATAAAATATACTGAAGTGAAAGGTTATAAATAAAGCAAAGAAAATATCACAACTAAATAGTATCTGACCTACACAAAACTTAAATGATTGTACAGTGTAACCTATCTACATTGGGCAATAACAATGTAGGCAAGTTATCAATAATATAACAGTAATTTCATATGTGACTCAGTACGTCTCAAGAGCCAGCACAAGGGTACTCATCTGAGAGCTTGGCTCTCCTTGTAATTATTTCTAAAGAAAAATGTGAACCCAGATCTGATTTATACATTTATATTAACACTACAAGGATGCTCTGAAAACACTGTGCTATTCAAAAGTCAGGAAACTAGTTATTTTCAGTTGGATTTTAAAAGGGACCACAAACCCTAAAATACAATTTGTCTTTTACTCAGGGCCATCTTATCAGCATTATGGGCCCCCGGGCAAAGCAGTGCAGCGGGGCCCCTACCTAAAACATACATACACACATGTATATATCAGAGGGAGCCCTCTGACGAAATACGTTGTGACGAAACATGTAGGGGCGTGATCAAGCTTCGCCATCTGGAACGAGAAGGGCAGAGTGTAACCGCTCAGATATGGTGTTAATAACACCGATTTCCTATGTTGTTACATTAGCGGTATTTACACTGTGGAGATACTTTTATGAAAAAAAGATTTTAGTTTGATAAACGCACTATGGAGCACTCCTCTCTACTGTTTTAGATATATTTGCCTGTGGATCCAGGAACCCAGTGGGGTTTGAGGAGGAGTAGCTGGTCCTATTAGATTGATTTATATAAAATATAATATATATATATATATATATATATATGTACATATAACACTATGCACCTGCCCCCCCTGTACATTTTGTTTATTATTTATGAACAGTTTCTTATATAGCGCACACATATTCCACAGCGCTTTACAGAGAATATTTGAACATTCACATCAGTCCCTGCCCCAGTCGAGCTTACCATCTATATTCCCTACCACATGTACACGCACACAAAGACATTATAGGGTTAATTTGTTGGGAGCCAATTAGCCTACCAGTATATTTTTGGATTGTGGGAGGAAACCGGAGTACCCAGAGGAAACCCACATAAGTAAGGGGAGAATATACAAACTCTGCACAGTTAGGGACATGGTGGGAATCGAACCCATGACCTCAGTGCTGTGAGGCAGTAATGCTAACCATTACACCGTCCGTACTGCCCTGTATATGTGACACTGTACACCTGTTCTCCCCCCCCCCCCCCAATACATATAACACTATGGACCTGCCCCCACCCCATAACACAGCCTGTGCCCTGGCTCTCTTCTGCTCTTACAGGTCTCAGTGAGATGGGCTCACTCCTGCCAGCCCGTCCTGCACTCAGCAGCAGCACATTCATTATTCATTCATAGACATGTGCACCATGGCGGCTGCCACCAGCAGTAACAAGAGCAGCAATGGGAAGATTGCGGGTCCAATGCAGTAGCCAGGTGGCCACAGCATGGAGCTCATAAGGAGGACAGCAGCTCTTGGACCCCCATAGGAAACAGGCAGCTCTCTCATTCCAAATCAACATCTCTCTGGATGGGCGACCCCTGCAGCAGGAGCGTGCAAGAGCAGAGGAGGCGATCCCTGTAGTTGTAGCAGCAGCCGGTCTGCAGCATGCCCAAACACACAGCATGTCCTAGGCGCACGTCTCCTTGCCTCTCTACCATGTGCTTATTGCTGCTCCAGCACAGGCTGTCGGCCTTGGGGGGGATGGGGGGTGAGGGCCGGGCTGCAGCGCCATCTTCCCGGCTGGTGGCTGCTATCACCCAGCCACTTCCAGCGGTGCCGTCATGCCAGTAATGCTCTACGGGTCCAGCAGTGCAGTTCAGGGTGGCTATCAGTGTGTCAGACAGTACTGCAGATCAGCGGGGAGGGGTTTCCAATGGCCCGGGATAGAAGCCTTGAGCATTGGACCCCTAGAATTATTATGCCCTTGGGCAACTGCCCATCAAGCTCATGCGTTAAGAGGGCCCTGCTTTTACTATATGTAACGTTATTCATGAACCTTTCAGAGCACGAACCACACCTGCCTATAGTATCTTGCAGTTTGTACCATGCACCCCATCGTAGATGGAACTGTAATATAATATATACTTTATCAAAGTTTTAATTTATAATGGAGGAACGCCTTTTCACCCCTCAAATTGCACCCCATTTACATTTTTATAACAAAAGGACCAGGTGGCTGCATTTATTTAATATGTATTATTTCCGTATAAATATAAAATACTATAATGTACACAGAAGACTATTAACCAAACTACACCAAGATACGTATCTTTGCTTATCTCAAAATATTTCCCTATGCAGCCTCTCCACTTAGAACACAGTCTGCATCTCCCCTCCAAACACATTACCTGCTCCCACTCATGATTACAGGACTTTTTTTGAGCTGCACCCACTCTGTGGAACGCCCTATCATACACAAAAAGATTCTCCTTAAGGGGCCGATTTATCAATATTATTTTTACTAAAATAATGTGATAAAGGGTGTTTTCGCACCCTTTTCACATTATTTTAGTATCACCTAAATGTATTAACTATGAATTGTAAGCCTTTTCACAAGTTTATCCCCACAAACCTAATTATCGCAATTTTTTAGTAAGCAGATCGCATTTCACATAATTATAATGTGAAATGTGATCTACTCATATTTATCAAACTTCATTTGTTAAATTATTTCGCAAGGGTCCCTAGTGATAATATCGCCACTTCTAAGAGGCGTAATGCAGGGTTTTGAGTATAAATTTGTGATAAGGCTGTCCTACCAGCCTGATAGAGGGACCTACTAAAAGGAATGACAGTGGATTGACAGTCTGGTCTGCTGAAAAGGAATGCCAAACTCTCCCATTATAGTCAAATTGGCATTCCTTTTCAGCAGACCAGACTGTCAATCCACTGTCATTCCTTTTAGTACGTACCCCTGATGGAGCAGCTCCCCCCCCCCCCCCCCCCCCTCTCTATCCCCTGTGTTTAGGCACCAGCGTCCAGCACTCCTCCGTGCAGAGACTACTGTCTGTAAGCTGCAGTAGCTCTCTGATTTCAGGCACACAGTACGGGGGAGAGATACAGTAGTTTGCAGGAATCTATGACCTGCAAACTTTCTTTGTTCTAGGGAATAGGATTGCCACCTAGCAACAGCTGGTGGGTTGTAGTGCAAGCCTCCCGACGATCGCTGGAGAAGGAAAAGTGAAAAGAAATTTCACTTACCTTCTCCACAGCCGGGGGAGCGGGCTGATGCCGCCAGAGCCTGTAGGCGCGTGCGCGCGCATGACGCGCGCGCGCGCGCGCACGTAGTACACGGCTCTGGGGCTACTGCACATGCGCGCATATTAATGAGGCGCATGCAAATGAGCTCTGTGACGCGCTCACGCTGGGCACGTGAGCGCACAGAGTATAGTAGCTAACAGCCCGCCCCCTGCTTCAGATTTTACAGAAGCTTACGGATGGCAATCCTTAGAACATGAAATAGAATATAACACCACCTAGTACTTGTACCCAATCAGAGACAAGAGACTGAATGATGCTGAATAAACGTGTTTAATAACTGCTGCTCGACAACAAGAGCGCGATGAAATATCTAGCCCGTAGGGTAACTGGACAACCAACGGAAATACTATGAGGTACGATCAGTAATGGAACTTCAAGCGGTGCTTCGACGAAGCCAAACGGACTTCTTGGGATCATTTCTGTTGCTTAGCTGGCTGCGCCTGTTGTTTGCTCTGATTCTTTGGAGCGCCTGTAACCAAAGGAGAAAGGAAACAGTTAGCATCGCAGCAAGAGAAACCACCAGACCTAGCAAGGCAACGGGTGGGTAGGGTGGGTCGCTGTTGCTAGGTGGCAATCCTATTCCCTAGAACAAAGAAAGTTTGCAGGTCATAGATTCCTGCAAACTACTGTTTGTTCGTCGGGAGGCTTGCCACCTAGCAACAGCTGGTGGGTAGACTACCACATACCTGGTGGTTGCTCTAAGGAACTCCACCTTTTGGTGATCAGATGGTCTCCAATAGTGCCTTACAAAGGTACGCGTAGAGGACCATCTAGCAGCCTGCATAATACACTGCAATGGCAAACCCTTGGCTGCTGCAGAGGTAACTGCGGCTCCGCGGAGGGAGTGCCCTTTGAATTGTGAAGTGTCTATACCCGCCTCCCGCATGACCGACACAATCCAACCACGGATTGTTCCCGGTCTGGCTGGGCGAAAGGGTTTACGACACGTAATGAACAGTTGGGAAAGTTCACCTCTTATCGGTGCTGTCAGGGCTAAATATGCCGACAAACAATCTACCAGGCATAGGGCGGGGTCAGACTGATCTCTAACTAGGTCAAACTCTACGAGGGGCCTGAGGATAGAGCTTGTCTTTGTGTGCCCTTTGAGTATGATGTGAAAACCCGCTGGGGTTGCGGTCATCCATGGGTCGGAAATGTCTATTAACGATAACTCGGCACCTCTTGCCGCGAAAGCTAAAGCCATCAGGGAAGCCAGTTTCCTCGATAGGCTAGGGGCTTCGGATGTAGAAGGAATGGTGGCTAAGTGGTTGAGAAAGGGTTCAATGTCCCAGGTGGTTGAGTAGCGTGGTCGTGCTGGTCTAGATAGGAAGATACCTTTGAGTAAGCGTAAGTATAACCTATTCTCTGAAAACCCTGGGATTAGAAGGGTGAGCGCGGAACCATACGAACGTATGGTGGCCGAGGCTGAGCCTGTATCATATTTATGGGATAGGAAATCAATTGCTGAATTCACTGGTGCTGAGGGACGAGCATTGGGTCTGGTGTTTTGCCAGGCAATAAACTCTCTTATTATGGCGCTGTATCTAGCCTTGGTTCTGGGTCTCAGTGAAGCATTGATTAGTGCGGTTGATGATGCTGAGAGATCTGAGTGTGCTAACAACCTAGCAATGTCGCCATCCACATGCATTGTGGCAGTTTCTGTAGTAAGTCCTGGGTACCCTGAAAACATTCTCCCGAGATCTCTAAGGGGATCTTGGGGCCCTTCTGTAGTTGGCTGATTAGGGGAAACCAAATTCTGGATGGCCAGATCGGGTATACCAGAATAATCTGGGGTACCCTGTCCGACTTGATTTTGTGTAGTACCCTCAACAGCAAGGCTGGTGGAGGGAAGGCATATGGAAGGACTAGGTTCGTCCAGGGGAATGACATAGCATCTGTCTGGAATGCCCCCTGGGACCATATCCTGGACACAAAAGTCGGAACCTGATTGTTGAATGGTGTCGCAAAGAGGTCTATTCCTGGCTGCCCAAAAGCTGTCACGATCTTGCGAAAGATCTCTGGCCTTAGAGTTGCTCTGTCTAGTGTGAGGCGAGTTCTGGAGAGAGAGTCTGCCAACTCGTTTAGCTCTCCGGGAACATATATTGCGGATAACTGGATGGATCTCTGAACCGCCCACTCCCAGATGTCTATTGCCTCCTGGCAGAGAGGCAAGGACCTTGTGCCGCCCATCTTGTTTATATAAGAGACTGCGGTCTTGTTGTCCAGACGGACTTGAATGGGAATATGATGAGCCTGCGGGGGGACTAGGGCCGCTAAGGCTAGTCTGGCTGCTCTTAGCTCCAGGAGGTTGATATGGGCCTGTGAGTCCTGCCTGGACCACCTGCCCCTCACAGCCTTGTCGCGAGTAAAGGCTCCCCACCCCGTGAGTGACGCGTCTGAGGTTATGATGATAACCGGTGTAGGATCCTGCAGGGGTCTGGGGGGAGGAATGGGCAGCACTGTCCACCTCTGTATCTCTTCGCGAACTATCGGCGTGAGCCTGATCCTGTGTGACCAGGTAAGGCCTATCCTGATAAGGAAACCTAGACGGTTCTGAGCGTGTCTGCAAATAAGGGGTGCATGAAGGAACCCGGGGTCTAAAGCTCTCATTTTGCCTATGATCTTTGCGAGGTCTCTCAGGCTGAGCTGACGCTTTATAATGTGGGAGACAAAGGCTTGTATGTCTGTCCATTTCTCTGGCGGCACTGCGATAGAGAAAGAACGGGAATCTATTACGAATCCCAGGAATGTAATCGATTGGGAAGGTGTTAAGACTGACTTGGGATAATTTATTGAGAAGCCTAGGCCGAGCAGAAGTGATATTATTGTGTCTCTCTGGGAGAGTAGTGTCTCCTGCTCTGAATGTACGACTAGGAGGTCGTCCAAGTAAATTATGCATCGGACTTGTTTCTGGCGAAGGTGTGTTATCACCGCCTTCATAAGTCGTGTGAAGGTGTAAGGGGCATTGGACAAACCAAAAACCATGACGGTCCATTGGTAGAGGGTGCCGTTCCAGAGGAACCTCAGGAACCTTCTGTGATTGGGATGGACGTGTACGGTGTGAAAGGCCTCCTTGAGATCTATCTTTATGCAATAGTCGTTCTGTGTCAAAATGAAGGGTACCTCTGTTAGACCCTCCATTCTGAACGTACGATGTCTTATGTACTGGTTCAGAGATTGGACGTTCAGAACCGGTCTGTAGGAGCCGTCCTGTTTCCTTACGGGAAAGAGGTGACTTGTCCAACCTGTTTTGGACGTGTCCGCCAATTCTATCCTTCCCTGAGACAAGGCTGTGACTAACACCTTGTCTAAGAGAGGACTGGCGTTTATTGTGCATGGGATTTTCTGGCGAGGAAATCTCAGCAGCGGAAGGGATAAACCTTGTTTTATAATTTTTAACAACCATTTGTCTGTTGTAATTTCTCTCCACTGGTGTATGGCCTGTGAGAGGCCAAGGTGCGGCTGTGCTTCTGGTACACTCACCGTTTCCTCTGTCTCTCCTGGGGAAGGAGGTTGAGGGAGCCGCACTTCTGGAATTCCGGGACCTGGAGTAGCCTCCTCTGTGGCCTCGGGTGGAGCCTCTATAGTCTCGGTAGTCACGGGTCGCACTGCTGGCCGTGGCAGAACGACCCTCCTGACGAAAGGGCCGTTTGGAAGACTGGTGGCTTTTTAGATCCGCAAACGACTTGCGTGCCTTATACCGGATCTTGACTTCATCTATGAAGTCGGGGCCGAATAAATCGGAGTCAGTAAGGTTAGGGACCTCCGCTGGTTTGGGCGCTAAGTCGGCTAGCCCTGCTCTGGACAGCCAACGGGACCTGCGGGTGTTGGAAATAAACTCGAAAGTCTGCCCAACCATAAGGGTGGCTCTGCTTATTGCCTTCAGGAGTGCTGCCTTTGATGCCACTAGGGAATCTAAGGAGCTGCTCGCGGTGCCCTCTTTCTCCGCCTTGTTCAGTACGAACAGCAGGGGGCCCGCCGCGTCGGAAACCTTCAGTTGGATTTTCCTGAGCAGCTTGTCAATTGAGTCACTCTGGGTCTTATCACCGATAAGTGAAGATAATGCCGGGTCAATGTCAGGGGCGAACAGGGCGGGGATATCTGGGATCCCTGTATGGTTACGCAGAACCATCTCATCCTCTTTAACGAGGGATGTCCTGAAGGCTAACTGTGCAAAGTTATGGACTTCGGACTTTTCCTGTAAGGCCCAGTGGGAGGAATACATTTTATTCGGGGGTGAGACTCCTGCTAGTGCCACCCTGGCCATCTGCAGGTCACTATATTCGCCTCTCTTAGAGGACGCAGAGGTTCTAGTCACCTCCTCAGACTCCCAGTCTACTGAGGCCTGGCTGCGTACATCTTGTAAGTCAGTTGGACTTAAGGGGCGATGCTTACTTGCCCCCTTACGTAAGCCCTGAGACCTCTTATACTTATCTGAGGCTCGGGGAGTGTGCCCGTGGGCAGGAGACTGCGGTTTATTGCGTACCGCTGAGGTATTCCTACTTCGGGCAATACCTGGGAATGAGACGATTAGTCCTGAACAGGCGTCTCTCTTGGAGCTTTTGCTCACATGTCTCCTCTTACTTGTGCTTTTCCTCCCCTGTAGCGATGCTGAGCTGGAGGGGGAATCACTATCCTGAGGTGTACTGTCTACCTCAGAGCTGTCCCTGGTGTCTGCAGACCTGACAGGGTTAAACAGCTTTCTTCTTTTAAAAATAATGTCCTCAGATGAGGAAGTGTCACTAGGCAGCCTCTTTCTGTGTTTGAGGCTCCTAGCGCTGGCTGAAGGGGACACAGGGAGAGTGTCTGTAGCAGAGACAGACACAGTGTCCTCCATCTTCAGCGCTGAGGTAAAATCTGAAGCAGGGGGCGGGCTGTTAGCTACTATACTCTGTGCGCTCACGTGCCCAGCGTGAGCGCGTCACAGAGCTCATTTGCATGCGCCTCATTAATATGCGCGCATGTGCAGTAGCCCCAGAGCCGTGTACTACGTGCGCGCGCGCGCGCGCGTCATGCGCGCGCACGCGCCTACAGGCTCTGGCGGCATCAGCCCGCTCCCCCGGCTGTGGAGAAGGTAAGTGAAATTTCTTTTCACTTTTCCTTCTCCAGCGATCGTCGGGAGGCTTGCACTACAACCCACCAGCTGTTGCTAGGTGGCAAGCCTCCCGACGAACAAACTTTAGTTTCAGCCGCATCTTTCCCCGTTCCCCCTCCCTCCCACTTGCTGCTGCCGGAGCCTGCAATGTGTACAGTACACAGCAGGACTCGGAGTACAGGCAGAAGAGCCCACTGTGATTGTACACTAAACGGGGACTCTCTGTCTGAGCACCGAGTCCTGCTGACTGCTGTACATAACATACACGGCAGCAGCGCAGGGGAGGAAGAGGGGACGGAGGGAGAGACGGAGCTAGCCTGCTGTAAATGTATGTGTTGCACTTGTTTATAAAATATACAGGTATGTAAGGAGAACCTGGCCCCTATGCTACAAAGAGTACCCCCAGTGACAGCTCTGCTTCTTAGCACTGACTGCAGGAAGCAAGATAACATACGGGGGAAAGTGAAAGTAAATTGTCAGACATGCGCAGTAGGATCCTGGGACATCGCAATGCGATAAAAACAAGGGGAAAGCAGGCATCTGGATTCGCAGGGACAGGGCTTTTTCGCAAGCCCTGTCCTGCCAGGTGAATAATGATAAATTCATGCGATTTTGAGTGAAATCGCAATGCGAATTTAATCGTTATTATCACCTTCTGATTACAATTTATTTGAGAGTTTTGATAAATGGGCCCCTTAGTCTCCAAACCGTCAAGAGTTTCCTGGAACTCATCTCTACAGACAAGTTAATAAAATTCCAAAAACAGACGCATTTCTTCCATAAGTTATCCTACCCCACATATTGGATTTATGGTCTATTCACTTTCACATCCTCCTGATACATTATTGAAAACTTCCTGGCTGCTCTCACTGGGAGGGAGTGGCGCAATGCCCTCTCAGCAGGATGGGGGGAGTCGGTGCAGGGGTGTGATCAGGGCCGCTGAGGGGGGGGGGGGGGGTACTAATTACCCAGGCCTGGGCTTGCTGGTGGGGCACGGCAGGGTAATACCCCCCTTTCCTCTCCCCCTCTCCCAGGCAGCAGAAGCACACACCGACAGCATGTGCTGTACTGACAGCAGGCTTAGCATGAGCATCTCACTGACAACGTGAGAGCCTGCTGTAGCGAGCCACCGTGCCTGCAGCATGGCGAGCGCAAGGGGCTTAGTTGCGCTGGCCATGCTGTCTGAGTCCGGCCAGTTGGGATTCCGACTGTCGAAACCCTATATCTCACGTGGCAATAACACTCCGCCTCGACTTTAAAGGGGTTTTTTTCACCCACCTTGCCATGCATCCTGCGATTAGGCCATGCCCCCAACATTTTCCAAAGGCCCGGCACACCCCTGGGTGTGATGCATCACATGAGGCAGGGTGGAGTAATACAAAGGAGGTGGTATGTGGTTATGGTGGCTGACCTGCTGTATAGTATGGGAGACAGGATGCAGATGCAATAAGAATAGAGTTCCTGTAGTACTTAGGATAGCTTATTTCTCTAATTGTATTTTCCTTCTGGTTTTTGGTATTATTTCAGTATTTTTGCTTGTTACCCTAGTTGCAGTCTTAAAAGTAGAGTAGAGAAAAGCAGCACATTAATGAAATGAGAAAGAGGTAATAGGAGCTTATTAATTAAATGCACTTTGCCAAATATGGAGATGGTAAAGGGATGGATGTGTATTACATGAGAGGTGTATAATAGGAGGTGGTGGTGTTATGGAGGAATATAAACATATCCAGGGTTACCAGATCATCCATTTATCCAGGGTTACCAGATCATCCATTTAATAAGCGCACATATGAATTACACAGGTTCTTGACTGCACATAGGATGTAATGACAGTTGGTATGGTTGGGAGGTGTCAGAGTTCATACCAACCGTCATGACAGTCTATAATGAGCAGTCAAGAACCTGTGTAATTAATATGTGCGCTTATTAAAGGGATGGTTTGGCAACCCTGCCGCCCACCCACCAAAAGTAGTGCAGCAGCAGTTAAGCAGAATGTAGCCAGATGGGGAAGGCTGGCTTCCTCGGCGCTATGTGCAGGGGGGGCATCCGTTATGCCGGGTACACGGCTGAGCAGGGTGCCAGGCAGCCTGGACCACACCCCCAGCCCACCCGGAGACCCATGCCATATTTCCTGCTTTGGTAGCTCCGGTAGTTTCTCTTCTAAACCATGTCAGCAATGCAAACAGTGGGAAGACATGAACTGGAGGCAGGGTAGCTTGTAGGGGACACAGACTCCCACCCTGTGCACCATCCGCCCGGAGGTACAGTACTAGTGAGGGACAACTGCAGACTGACACACACTGATAGCCGGAGACACCGGCTCAGGAGCAGAGTTGTCACACCAGGACAAAGGTGAGCGCACTGGCTGAGGCAGGGTCTTATAATCACAACACAGGCTCCCAGTCACTGCTACTTAATTAAAAAAAAAAACATGCTGGGAATATGGGTCACTGTGTGTGATGTAACATGCATAGGATGTGGCATAATATAAACTGGGCTACTATTGTGTTGTCATTAATTTTTTGTAGAGATGAGCGGGTCCGGTTCACTGAGATCCGAACCCACCCGAACATTGCGATCCGAGGAGGGATCCGAGCAGACTCGGGCGTTCCCGCCTAATTCCAGACAGAAAACGAGGCAAAACATCATCATCGCGCTGTGGGATTCTCGCGGGATCTGGATTCTATATAAGAAGCACGCGCGCCGCGCCATCTTTACTCCAGCATAGGAGAGGGAAGAGGGTGGTTGTGCTCTGTGCTGTGTGCTGTGCTATAATAATAATATATTATTTTGCTGCTGCTCACTCGATTAGGGTCTGCAGGGGCTGCTGTACACAAGTCCAGTGTACAGGGGCTGCAGTGGCCAGTGTACAAGGGGCTGTACAGGGGCTGTGTTCAGTGTGACATGGCTTGTGTCCAGTGTGACAGGGCCTGTGTACAGTGTGGCAGGGGCTGTGTCCAGTGTACAGGGTTTGTGTCCAGTGTACAGGGGATGTGTCCATTGTACAGGGGTTGTGTCCAGTGTACAGGGGCTGTGTCCAGTGTACAGGGGTTGTGTCCAGTGTACAGGGGCTGTGTACAGAGGTTGTGTCCAGTGTGACAGGGCCTGTGTCCAGTGTGACAGGGGCTGTGTCCAATGTACAGGGGTTGTGTCCAGTGTACAGGGGTTGTGTCCAGTGTACAGGGGCTGTGTACAGGGGCTCTGTCCAGTGTCCAGGGGCTGTGTCCAGGGGCTGTGTCCAGGGGCAGTGTCCAGTGTGATGGCTGTGTCCAGTGTACAGGAGCTGTGTCCCGGGGCGGTGTCCATAGGCTGTGTCCATTGTCCATGGGCTGTGTCCAGGGGCTGTGTCCATGGTGATGGGCTGTGTCCATTGTCCAGGGGTTGTTTCCAGGGTGACGGGCTGTGTCCAGTCTCCAGGGGCAGTGTCCAGGGGCAGTTTCCAGTGTGACGGCTGTGTCCAGTGTACAGGAGCTGTGTCCAGAGGCTGTGTCTATTGTCCAGGGGCTGTGTCCAGGGTGATGGGCTGTGTCCAGTGTCCAGGGGCAGTGTCCAGTGTCCAGAAGCAGTGTCCAGGGGCAGTGTCCAGTGTCCAGGGGCTGTGTCCAGGGGCTGTGTCCAGTGTGACAGGCTGTGTCCAGTGTACAGGAGCTGTGTCCAGGGGCGGTGTCCAGAGTCGGTGTCCATTGTCCAGGGGCTGTGTCCAGTGTACAGGGGCAGTGTCCAGGGGCAGTGTCCAGTGTGACGGCTGTGTCCAGTGTACAGGAGCTGTGTCCAGGGGCGGTGTCCAGAGGTGGTGTCCATTGTCCAGGGGCTGTGTCCAGGGTGACGGGGTGTGTCCAGGGGCAGTGTCCAGTGTCCAGGGGCTGTGTCCAGTGTGACAGGCTGTGTCCAGTGCAAAGTAAGAAAAATAAATAAAAGTAATAAATAAAAACACATTTTTGGAGGATTATGGAGGAGGAAATAGTGGGAGATCAGCAACCTGATAGAAGTGCTGAAGCTGCTACCACCAGTCATGACAAGGCCGATACCTCTTCGTATGTTTTGCTCTTTGGAGCATTTCTCTTTTTTGGGGGCAGTTTATTAAACTGCCACCCTGTCTGCCCCTGCAGTGCCGCTCTGCTTCCAAGATGTGCCAGGTTGGAAGTTTAAGGTCCACGTGTATGTGATGACCACTGCTGTCGCTTAGTTTAGTCATCCAGTTACCTCGGTATAACCTTTTGGCCAAACTACAGTAAATGAAAAAATTTTGTGAGCTATGAAGTGATCAAAATTGACTAGAAATGAGTGGAAACTAAAGTTATTGAGGTCAATAATACTTTAGGGGCAAAAACAGGCACAAATTCTGTTATTTTAGCCATTTTTACCATTTTTTCATAAAAATCCAGATCCAAAACCCGCAAGGGTGGTTTTGACAAAACCAATCCAGATCCAAAACACGAAAGGGAGATCCAGATCCAAAACCAAAACCTGAAAAAGTGGCCGCAGCACAACTCTAATTTTTAGTGATATTACACCTTTTTTTTTGGGGGGGGGGGGGGGGGGGGGCATGAGCTACTCCTTAACGGTGTTTGAGTAGTGAGGCACAACTTTATAAACTGTAGGGGGCACCGAACACACTAGCACCAGCCCTGCCTCTGCCTGCTCGGAGTTGTGTGCAGGGGTGTCGGGGGGGCCGGTGGTGGGGACAGTGAGTTCCACCGCCTCCCTATGACCACTTTAAGACCCCCACAACAACCATTCAGTGTGGAGTACATTTTTCTAGTATCTTCTACCCATTCCTTCATACAGGGAATCACAAAAGAAAAAACAAATTCTTGGATTTGCATATCTATATAAAATAATAGGACACCACAGGCTGCTCCCCTGTATAATATCAGGACACCACAGGCTACTCCCCCTGTCTTATAATAACAGGACACCACAGGCTGCTCCCCTGTATAGTAATAGGACCCCAGAGGCTGCTCCCCCTGTATAATTATAGGACCCCCACAGGTTGCTCCCCCTGTATAATAAAAGTACACCACAGGCTGCTCCCCCTGTATAATAGGACACAACAGGCTGCTCCCCCTGTCTTATAATAATAACAGGACACCACAGGCTTCTCCCCCTGTATAATAACAGGACCCCCACAGACTGCCTTCCCTGTATAACAGGACACTACAGGCTGCTCTCCTGCATAAATAAAGAACAGGACACCACAGGCTGCTCTCCTGCATAAATAAAGAACAGGACACCACAGGCTGCTCTCCTGCATAAATAAAAAACAGGACACCACAGGCTGCTCACTTGCATAAAAAACAGAGTGCTCCCCCTGTATATTATTCAGGCGATGACACCACAGGTTTCTCCCCCTGTATAATGACAGGAAGACACAACAGGCTGCTCCCCCTGCACATTAAAAGGAGGACACCACAGGAAACAGCAGATTTTTTTATTTGTGAGTTAGATTCTCACCTGCTGTATGTTTCTCCGTCCGTGCTGCTGCGGCTCCCCGCTTCTCTACCCTGCTTGCTGCTTCCTTACCTGCGGCCACATTCCCCAACTCCCTGTCCACTCCTCTGCCTGCCAGATTGAAGTTCCACCTACTTCCTCCACAGACAGATGGTCAGGCGGCGTCATCGTCATGACGTCCACATCCAGTGTCTGTCACTGTCGGGCATCAAAAGCCTACATCAACATGGCCGCCAACAGTGCAGGAGGAGGTAAGGCGGCCACGGCCTGCAACACTCCTGTCAGAGTGGCCTGGGGGGCACATGGCACCCTGCCCCCCGGCCCAGCCTGCCCCTAAACTTGCCCAAGCGCACCAAACAGCAAATGTTTCCACCTTCAAAGATGCTATTGACCCAAAAAATCTCTGTATCTTCCATTAATCTGTTCACTTATGCAACTGCACAAGACAGAACAAGACTGCACTTCAATATGGTGTTAAGTTAACAATTTGAGTGTATTAGTACTGGAAATGTAAAATAAGACATAAGCAATGCATTACATAGCAGTATATTATTGCGTTACTGCATGCAGGAATTCAGAAACATTTCCCGAGCAAACAGATTCCAAATTCTAATTAGTGTGATTGTGGTGTGTTCTGAAAACTGTATAAATTCTGCTACCGTTTGCTATCAATGTTTTTTAGTCTGCACGTTTTATGCATAATTTAGATTTCAGGAAAATTAGCTGTTAATAGCAAAAAAGCAAAACATTAAACTAATTAAGAAATAAGCTTTGACTATTATTATTATTATAATTATAATTATAATACCCACATCCAGTATTAACAAATAGTTTCTCCTCTTCCTGATGATAGTGGGTGGCTTTGTCATACAAATCTCAACCTTATTATCTGCTCACAGATCCTGTTTGAGTAAAATAAAGGCATAGGCCATCAATTCTTATAGATCTATCAATAGTCCAATAAGTGCAATGAAAAGAGACAGCAAAGGCAGGAGGCTTATATGAGTAGTTATGACTTGTGGATGCGGACTGACTGCCACTATTGAATTTATAATAAACCAATAATGACCAAAGTATAGGACAATGTCCAACCGGGTATTGCATTTGTCCAAAGTTTATGACTGTTATAAACCATAAAGTTCTATCTCGTAGATAACAAAGTGTGTTGTATGTTCTCCAATGGCTACATTAAAAGCATAAAAACACTCTTTATTAACTATATATATATATATATATATATATATATAATATATATATATATATATATATATATATATATATATATACAGGAAGGAAGAGACTGGCACTCAAGGGTCTTTGTAAAACAGCAGTGTATTCACAGAAAAAACATCCAACGTTTCGGGGCTGCGCCCCTTTGTCAAGGTGTGTGTGGTAACCACACACACCTTGACAAAGGGGCGCAGCCCCGAAACGTTGGATATTTTTCCTGTGAATACACTGCTGTTTTACAAAGACCCTTGAGTGCCAGTCTCTTCCTTCCTGTATCCCATTGTTTGCATGGGCACCGGGGCAGCTGACCACTCGGAGTGAGTGCCGGACCGCATTACCATATATATATATATATATATATATATATAATATATATATATATATATATATATATATATATATATATATATATATATATATATATATATAAATATATATATATATATATATATATATTATATTTTTATATATTTATATACTGTACTTATAGTTTATATTTCTGCTAAACACTTGACAATATGGTGCCATAATTCTGGACATATTGTTGTAACAACAGTGTGGCTGGAAACAGTATAAGGTAACTGCAATCAGTACAGAGTGTATGGTATGGGCCTGTGTGTAAGGCGTATTTTAATTGTGTACATACAGAGCCTCTTTCTTCTTGGCCTTTAATAGGATTAACTGAGAAAGACCAGTCACAGTAATCCCGTTAATCCCCTTGCTGTATTGTGCACATGGTTTTGCCCATTTTCCAAACAAATTTGTACTGAGCTCAGATCTGAATAAGGCCCATAGACAGGGCCGGCGCCACCACTAGGCAGCTCTAGGCATTCGCCTAGGGAGCCGGCCACTGGAGGGCGGAAGAAAGGAGCAGGAGGTGCCCCCCCCCCAATGGAGGTGAGCGTCAACTCCCCTCACCCTACACCCCCCGGAGCGATGCAGTTGGGCCCACGCCGCATCACCCGTCCACCCCCCCCCCCCTGTGGAGCGATGCAGCGGCGGTCGCATCACACCCCCTTCCCTGGTGGAGCGGGAGTGCGCCGGGCCGTCTGGATGGAGGTGAGCACCGAATCCCCCCCCCCCCCCATGGAGCAATGCCTGCACACTGCATCACTTCTCTGGCACCGTCCCACCCCCGCACAGCAGCACCTGGTGTGGTTCATAGCAGGATCCATGAGTGACCACTGCTCTTTTAATAAAGCTCTGCTGCTCACCTGAATTAATTGGCTCTGTCCCAGGAGCCTGGTAATACCCAAAATAGGGTCAAAATGGCTCTTGCTTTTTACTGACCAACCCGCCATTGCTGCTGGACAGTGCGATGGGACCGGCCAGTGAATGCTGATACTGCATGCTGCAGATGTCTGAATCTTGTGAGTCTGACCCTGGCCCACCAAACATTGTAGCATAGCATAGCTGGTGCCCGGCTAATTCACTGCAGTCTCTGGTTCCTGTATAATTTTGTCATGTGTGTTTAATATACACAGCAGCTCCCACACACATTCACACACACTTAGGGGGGCGATTCAGACCTGTTTGCATATGCCCGAATTCGGCCCCTCTGGTTGTAGTAGGCCACTGTGCATGCACATTGTCGCTAATGCGCATGTGCAGGGTCGGACTGCCCTTTGTGACAGGAAGGGGACATTCCTGGGTAGACCCCCAGCATATCATGGGAGTGCCCACAAAAAAAAGCTGGGCACGCCTATAGAAATGCTAGGTGGGCCCCAGCGAATGCCGGTATTCCTCTGCAGTTCAGGGCAAGCGTATGACGCCCACACCTGCCCCGATTTTGCCAGAGTCCTGGGTCACCCGATGGCTGTGAGAGCTGGCCACAGGAGAAGAAATCATTCGATGGTAAGTAACCATCAAACAATTTCTCCTCTGTGAGGCCGCATGTGAACAGATGTGTACCCCTGCACTGGGTGTTGTATGCGGCAGGGCGGCGTTATCCTGCTCGCAACTGGGACTGGGAAGAACATGCGTGCTACATATGAAATCACTGTCACTGAGTAATTGTACATTCCATAGAATTTAAGAATTAAAAAAAAAAATCATATACAATATATATACATATATAACAAATACAGGTACTTATGTAATATCTGGGCTCCCTTTTTTCTTATGAGACCGCGTGCGCTTGACACGCTTCGGGCACGGTGGCTCGCTGCGCTCGCCACACTATATAAAATCAACTCCATGCGTAGTTGGATAGTAGGGGTATGAAAAAATGGGGTGCATTTAACATGGGAGCCCAGATAATACATAAGTACCCAAATACACAGTATGCTGAACTACGCTTCTAAATGAATAATGTCCATGCCCAGTCAATTAAATTTCATATGAATCCACATCCAAAAGGGGTTTGCAACCAGCACCGGACTCCTTGGTAATATCCACAAAGATTTTTTAAGCCAATGAATCCACAAAGCCTTTATAAGCCAATATTCATTAACAGCATTTCAAATGGCATAGCAGTAAAAAGGACGTCACAAGCAGGGGCGGATTGGGATAGGATTCCGGCCCGGGAACAGGGGGGGGGGGGGGGTTTGCTGAGGATGCAGCCCGGGGTGTGTGTGTGTCTGACATTACATCCAGGGGGGGGGGGGGGGGGGGTGTTGTGGACCCTACTCGCCACGCACCGCCGTCGTCATCAGACAGCGACAGCTGGTCACAAGGTGCAGCATCGCCCAGAACTAATATGGCTGCCGCATATGTGCATACAATATATGCATATATGCAGCGGCCATATTTGTTTTGGGCAATGCTGCCGTTTGTGACCAGGCTACGGCCACTTGGTTCCGGCAGCCCTGAAACCAAGGTGGGCAGCCCAGCCGGAGGGACATCTGGTCTGGCCCACCGGGAAATGGCCTGGTTTCCCGGTGGGTCAATCCGCCTCTGGTCACAAGTCACCCCCCTTATGCACAGGGGTGTACCTGTGATGGTGTGTGTGATGGAGTGTGACAGACCTGGGGGAAGAAGCACCTGTGTATTGTCTGCTTAGCTGAAAAGAAAGACAGAGGCAGCAATATAGTGTGTGAGCTTCTGGAGAAATGTCAGCTTCGGTGGTGAAAAGGCTGCATGTAGGGTGGGGGGTGGCACTATAAGTATGACTAAAACTTATGTGAAATAAGTTAACATATTATTATTATTATTATTATTATTATTATTATTATTATTATTATTATTAATAATAATAATAATAATAATAATAATAATAATAATAATGTTATTATTTTATTATGACATCTAATTAATGTATTTCACCTAGTGGTAGCATTTACACTGCAAAAAGCATGCATGTGTAGAACTCTATGGGACCGAATATGGCAGTAACACTGGTGACAATGAGTACAGTATGCTCCAGAAGAATCTCTGTGACCTGCTACTGAGAATGGTTTGAACCAGCTAGGACTGTGACATCCAGTTCAGAGAAATTCTTTATGCAGTCAATTACAATCTCATGGTCCGCAGTGTCAAATGCTGCAGAGAGTTCCAAAAGGATAGAGGGGGAAAGTTACTAAGATGGGAATTAGACTTCACATGTGATGTTGCTATGGGCAACCAATCAGGTCCTGTCTACTATCTTCTAAAGGGTGCTAAATAAATAAGAAGTAGATTCTGATTGGTTGCCCATAGCAACATCACATGTGGAGGCTAATTCCCATCTAAGTAAATTTCCCCCTAAGATTGAACAGTCATCTCTGTCTCTTGCCATTACAATATCAAATACCTGGGCTCTTTATATGTCTTCACCTGAATCCTGACTGGCATGGAGCATAAATATCATGGGTTGACAGGCAGGTTTCTAGATGAGTTGCATCCCCTTTCTCAATAACCTTTACTAGAAGTTGGGATCTAATTTAGTTTTTTAAAGAAGTGGTCTGACAATTGCTTCATATGGCAGTTCAGGAAAAATGCCTGTCTGCTAAGAGCATTGATTTATTATTGCAAATATAAGCAGGGCCGGTGTAAGGTTTCTCAGCAACTGGTCCCTAGGCAAAACATCAACCTACTGCCCCCGCCCCTTTTTATACTGCCACAATACCCACTTTTCAACCCCTTAAGGCATACTTGCCTAACATTCCAGAATGGCAGCTCCCAAAAATCAGGTGGTCCTTCCCCTGGAGGCCCCCAAGAGATGCAGCAAAATAGGGAAGTATGCCTCAAGGGAAAGTATGGAGGGGAGGTCTTAGAAGTTCCACAGCCACCACCTGAATTAAGTACAACAAGGATCCTCATAGACATCTTTGATTTTTTGATAGGCAGACTTGGTGGTGCCCCCTCCTGCTCCCAGTGCCCTAGACAACTGCCTAATGGTAGAGCCGGCCCTGAGTACAAGGCCAATTATGTCTATACACCCAGTTATAAGCTTAGTTGAGGCAGGGTCCTCAACAGGGTACCGCAACATTGAGGTAATATCAGCAATGTTTTTTACATCCATTTGGTCAAAGCTGTTCCATGAAGATTTATTTTCTTCCAGGTGATTGCCACATCTGGAATCTGCAGCAATGGCTAGGGCAACTAGTATTGAGGCTGAGATGTTACCAATTTCATGCTTGGCAGAGCTTCAAACTTTTGTACTGTATCTGGCAATGTACATTGCCCCTTTTAGGAGAGTGGATGCAATTGTTACCTTCAGCCCAACTCTTTCAGCTTTTATGGTTCCCATAATTTGGTGTTGTCACTATTTAGCAGGCACAGAGAGAGTACTCACACAATTCCCAAGAAGGTACAATGTAAGCAGTAAGTTTTACACCTTAGCCTACAGAACCTCAATAGAACTTCACTGGAGATGATAGGTGTGATAACAGGGCTCAGACTGTTGGTGCTGAGGTTTCCGAGTCTGGACAGCCCAAGCCCTGTCATCCAGTCTCCCATAAGTACGCATGTCCCATAGATTCAACAGTTAATGTGTGAGTTGCCAAACCTGGCTGTAGCCGGGGAAAGTGTTGCTTTCAGTAACAAGGATGCAAGCATACGTGGCTAACTTTGGTCACAGAACACTATAATAATAACAGTCATAACATTAAATATTGAAATAAATCCAACAAAATGCAATGATCTCTACGGGCGGGATGTATATTAATATACATCGCGGCCCTTCGCCTGACAGCGGCCACGATGCTGTCGCATATGTACTAACATATGCGGCTAGCATCGGGTTGCGGTGACGGAGACCCCCGCGATACCTGTGATGTGGTCAGCGGGGGTCTCTGTCACATCACGGCGGCTGCCAGTGTCCCCCTGCGTCTCCTCCTCCCCCCTTGCAGCCGGATGTCCTCCCGGCTGTTAAACCTGCTGTGGGAGGAGGAGATCAAAGGAGGGTGGGAGGGGGGGTGCACGGACGGCAGGCGGAAATAGAAGTCCATAGGCTTCTATAGGGTATCGCCACCCAGAGGGTGGCAATACCCTGCCAGGCGAAGACGGGGCGGACAGGTATTGGTACATAGGAAAATGCGGTAGAACCCCCGTTTTACCGCATTTTCGCTTTAGTACATCCCGCCCTTTATCTTTTTTTTTTTTTTTTTTACCTGTAGCAACGAACCTTAGGTCACACATAAATCCAATGCAAAAACCTACCAAAACATCATTCAAAAGCACATAACCCTCCTAATGTTTACATCTCCCATTGGCTGATTTTATTTTTTTATTGTTTACCTAACTACATCATTTTCCAAACATTAGCTCAATTTTATCAACCTCAAGCAAGCTAAGGTCAGCACTGCCACCCTCCACTGGTCACATAACTCATTTTGCAAGCGTCTCATAATAATAAATACACGAAAGCCAGTAGAAGCAAAAATAATCGCTTTCTGTGATTTATTTTTATAAAAAAAAAAAAAAAGCTCTGCATTATTTTCACAAAAATATTTGTCTTTCATAGGTGAAAATAACTTCTAAGTACCATAAAATTGCAAGGATGGTCAGCAATGACGGCAATCTATAGTATAAGTTGCAAATATTAATGATAAATTTATATTGTTTAAAAAACCCAGCATATTTCCAAAGCGGAGAAGGTTAAGCATTACAATGCACAAACTAATCTTATACAAATCCATAGGCTAGCGTATGCATCTGCTCTATTTGTCATGGATTGCTTATTCAAGAATTAAGTATTCACATTACGCATCCCCACTGGTTAGTAATTAACTTCATCAGCAGAATAATATTAATATGGATAGGGTTTAGCTTAAGGAGGAACAACATAGAGCAGAATAAAGCCACCTTGTTATAGGATCCAATGCAAAATAAAAAAATAAAAGCACAGCGATGTGGGGACTTTAAAAGACCCACGAGGAAAAAAAAAATAAGACTTTAAATAATTTATTTGGAGAAACAGTCAGCCAAGAGGAACAAATAATGTTTCGCTATAAGAAACGGGACCTTTGCCTCTCCCCTTTTCGCTCTGGTACCTGATGCCCTGGCCGATCGCATTAGTGAAATTTTCATTTGATGGCATTTTAATATTCTGGCTTGATGACTTTTTAGCAACATTTACTTTCAGAGGTCTCTAGTGCTCCCTCGAAGGAAATGAAACATGTCAAAACCCATTACAAAAATCAAAATTTAAATACCTCGGCCACGTTAGGGCTTACACACAATCCCATCAGCGCTTAAGCTGCAGCACACAGCTACTCATTCGCTTGCTCAGATGGTAATGAGTACATTTTATAAAGCATTCCGGGGTCATGGAACATACGCTACTGATCTATCTTAACCCGTTGATTGCTTGTACACTGAGGGCCTGGGAGTTTTATTGAAATATAATGAAAGATAAATTTCCCAGAAATTCCCAGTGAACTTGTATACAGTTTTAGCCATTCATGTGTGTATTTATTAAGCTATTTTTATTCTGTTATGATGCATTTTATAGAACCTGGCAATTTAGATCTATAAGTGGGGTTAAATGCAGCTACCGGGGAAAGAATACAATGAACACTCAGAAAACATTCAGTTTTCTCAGTGTCCGGATAATTTAAACAGTGTTTAACAGTGTTTTTTTTTAATGAACTACTGCTTTTCTGATTGGGCACGCTTTACCATATACGGTAATTGCACTTTTTTTTATCTGCAACTGGTTATATGCATGCAGGGTCAGGTTGTCCCACAGGGGTACAGGCATGCCTTATTCCTGGTGGGCCCCACTTCCTGAGTGTCACAACTCTTCCTGTAATGTTAAGTTCCAGATTGTGTACTCTAATTTTATATTGTATTCTAGTATAGGGACAGTTACACGGGGGTCTGATTATGGAGCAGAGGAAAGCCTGTTCAGAGGCAGAACTGCCATTAGAGCAGCAGATGCATTGCACCGGGGCCCCTGATAACTAAGCGGCCCACTGCTGCCCAGACCAGCAATGCGTTATCCCCTAACCCCGCCCACAGACCATTTTAAGTAATGACAGATGAATGGCCCATTGCAGAGAGCAGGGTGGACCCCACAGCCTGGGGGACCTGCCCATTACATTAGGACATGGGTCCTCAAACTATTTTGCTCTTGGACCCCTTCAGACAATAAAAATAATTACAAGACCACAGCAAGTGACTGCAGAAGGTCATCACGTCACATGTGTATTCAGCAGACAGCACATACATGGCAGCATTGTGGAGGAACAAAATAATGGGAATGGGATCATTCGTCAGACTGCATTTAGGTCTACAGCCATTAGGTCGACCCCACTAGGTCGACTGGCAGTAAGGTCGAACTGACTTAAGGTCGACATGGGCCAAGGTCGACATGACTCAAGGTCGAATTTGCATAAAGGTCGACTTGAGGAAGGTCGACTGGTCATAAGGTCGACATGGGTTTTTAACTGATTTTTGATCCGAATGTCGACACAGTCGACATGGACACAGTTGGCAATGAGAATCGGACCCTCGCATCGCTCGCTTCGCTCGCAATGCTTCGGGCACGGTGCCTCGCTGCGCTCGGCACACTATTTTATTCTCCCACCACGCCCTAGTGGATGGTAGGGCATGAAATACCGCCTGTCGGCACATGTCGGCTCAAAAAACAGTGAAAAACCCATGTCGACCTTATGACCAGTCGACCTTCCTCATGTCGACCTTTATGCAAATTCGACCTTAAGTCATGTCGACCTTGGCCCATGTCGACCTTAAGTCAGGTCGACCTTCCTGCCAGTCGACCTAGTGGGGTCGACCTAATGACTGTAGACCTAAGTTCATTCTAATAGATGACCGCATCCCAAATAATGTTAGTCTAAAATAACAGACAACTCAACAGATTGTTCATACTCCTTGAATCACTGACTGAGATTAGAAAAGTCATCAGCCTGATGGCCAGCAACATGGAGTCATGATCCCATGATGAGAAGGTCAGGACCCACTCAGGGGTCAGGACCCACAGTTTGAGAACCGCTGCCTTAGGGCTTCAGGGCTGACTCTTTCTGTGCCTGTTGACACCTATCAGCCCTCTAATTAATAGACTACTATATATTTTTCCCATTCACTGCTGTGTGAAATAAATTCAGCTCACACCTAGAAAGGGGTTAAAGACAGAGACTACTGTGTTCCTGCCACCAACAAGGTACATGCCCCCTATTCTCTGCATCATGCTGGACAATATGCTTGTACCCCTGCCACCTACTGCTACCTCCCCCTGTCATCCTCTCCCTATCAACCACTGCTCCCCGCCCCCCCTCTGCCTCCCCCTGCTTGCAGCTGTCATGCTTGTCTCCCATGGTGAGCAAAGTGATGTGGTAGGCTTAAAGTTGACATAGACACAAACAAACACAAAAAATCCATGTCGACCCTTCTGCATGTCGATATATTACTTGCGTCGACCTAATGAAAACGTTGACCTAATAAATGTGAACCTATTTCACGTATCGACCTAGTGACTGTCAATCATAAAGTGATAGACCTAATGACTGTCGACCTAAGTTCTGTCTACCATTCCCAGTTGCAGTCCATGTAGATAATAAAGTATGAAAAAGTCCAAAAAATTACAAAAAATATCATTAAAAACTAATTTTGACCTTTTCATGGGTCCGATTATTACCACATTGACCTTCTGCATGTCAACATTTTCTCAATGTCTACTTTGTCCATTTGTTTAGCCTGTGCATGTCAATGTTTTTTGTCGGCTTATTGACTGTAGACCTAGACATTGCCTGTCAGCTATCAGGGTGACAGCAGTTCCTGTGTGGGCCCCGTATGCTCCAGCCCAACATGGTATGTACAGGAGGTGGTCATTTTATATTAATTTAAAAAAAAAATCAAAACTTGAAGCCTCCATCTTTCTCAGTTATTCACAAAGGTGTGGTGAAAAAACAGGATTTCAGCCCCCTTTTGTGAAAACAGAGGTATGTTGCCACCTTCTAGCTTTTCCCATGTCAACATTTCCCATGTCAAAATTTTGTTTGTGCCGACCTTTTGAACATGTCGATGCATGTCGACCTTTTCCGTGTGTCAATTTCTGGCCTGTTGACCAATAGTGGTCAACCTATTGACGACCTAATTACTGTGAACAAAATGATCCACACCCTCTGTACCTCATCTGTATTAAAGAAATACATCCTCATCTTTAACGACACCCAGTGCTGCAGACTCAGTACACGTGACTTAACCACTTGCTGGCTAAACGGGGTGTGGCATTGCGGGATAGGGGCATGGCTTTGCTGAGTTGGGGGCATGTTAGCAACGGAAACAAATTTCCGTTCCAATTTTAACTATGTACTTATTCTGTCTTTGTAACTCTTTTAATCCGAATGAACGTTTTTATGACCAAAGCTGCATGTGCCACTGGTTTCTTTTCTTGGCGTCCATTGATAAGCAACATTTTGCCTTAAAAAGAAGAGCAGATAAAAATGATGGTCAAAAGATGAATCCCTGCATTCCTATTCTGCCCATTTGTCAGGAATTCACAAAAATAAAAGAATCCAAATCATTATTATGTTAGTTATATAGACTGAAAGTCAACAATGGTGCTTATAGCTCACAAGGGGCTGGATGCTGTAACATCCACGCCCCGGTCCACTGCACATCGCCGGCTACCGCGGAGATAATTATTGCATATGCCGTAACATATGCGATAATTATGGCAAAGGACAGCTCTTGCATTAAGAGCTGTCCTTTGCAATCTGGCCGGTGATGTGCAGCGGGTCCCAGTTACTCCCCCTTTCCTCTCTTACCCGGCCTGGATGCTGCTGCCGGGCAGCCTCTCCTCCTCCTCCCTGCACCCGGAAGAGGATTACAGTGCAGGGAGGAGGAGGTCATAGGTCCAGGCAGCACAGCTCTGTGCTGCCTGGACACAGGTGAGGGGGGGTTGGTGCGGGGCGGTGGGGGGGCGGTGCAGCGGTGGTCGCAGTAGAAGCCCATAGGCTTCTATGGGGCATCGACAGCTTTTTTCTGGTAATGCGCCCCGTCGCGGTAACCCAGCGCGGGGGGGGGGTAGAGAATCCCACAACGCAGTAAAAACCGTGATAACAGGGTTTTTCCGCATTTTTCCTTTAGAGAATCTCCACCAAATTCTGGAAAGCTAGATGGGTCTATGCCTAAAGTATATCAGATGATTTGAAATATAGAATCAAACATCCCTAAAAAGACACAGGGCCAGATGCACTAAGCTTCAAAAAGTGATAAAATGGAGAGTTATAAAAAGCCAGCCAATCAGATTCAACCTGTCATGTTACAGGTTGGGTTTGAAAAATGTCAGGCAGGAGCTGATTGGTTGGTTGTTTTATCACTGTCCATTGTATCACTTTTGAAGCTTAGTGCATCTGGCCCACAGCCTGTAACATGGCAGCTAGGAGCTGATTGGCTGGTTGTTTATCACTCTCCATTTTATCATTTTTCAAAGCTTGATACATCTGGCCCAAACTGTGCTCCAAAAAAGAAACTTATGCCATGAAAGCTTTATGACAGTCCCACAGTTTTCAGAATGGGATAGGACACTTTTTGCAGAAAACTATGACAGAGGGATTTTGTGAATGTCTGTAGGCTGCCAATTATCTCATAAAGGTGCAAAATTTCCAAGTGGGAAATGCAGCTTTAAAACCGGAAATCACAAACACAAAAATTCTGTATCTCCTCCTGGCAGCTGGGTTTCCCTGTTGAAACCCAATATAGTTCTCTGCTGCCAGTAAGGAGAAATCAATAGACAGGGAAAGAAACAAACACATACCTGCCGATGGGGATATGAAAAGAGAATTAATCTCTTCCAGCGACTCTCATTTTCAATGCCAAATTGATTTGGAATTAAATAATAATACAAATATTCAGCATGACTTTCATGTTGGAATCTGTGACAATGGAATATCATGCACGTCCTGTATAGGCAACACAGCTGCTATGTTTTAGTTTTATATTTGTCCTCAATAATCCTTTCATTTCCCACTCACAGGAAGTCTGCTATGTATCATAACTTTTATATTGAATAAAGTGGACAGGTGTGTGTGCGTGAGTGTGCGTGCGTGTGTGTATTGAGTAATTTACAAGATATGGCACATTACAATGGTATCTGGTCTGGTTGACAGTGATTTGGTCAACAGTCAATAGGTCGACTAGGAAAATGTCAACATGAGTTTTTCCTGATTTCTTTTTAAACAAGTGGGCATAGAGGGGTAATATAATAGTGCCCGAAGCTTGCTGAGTGTGAGGGGCAATGTGACACTTATACAGGTGTCAACATACAGTAGATACAAAAAGACGAAAAACTCAGGTCGATTTCATTCTGTGTCAACCATTTCACTGTCGAACGTTTTCTTGTGTCAGCCTTTTGTCAATGTTGACCTAGACCACAAAGACCTTTTTCATGTTTCAACCAAATTACCGACCTAAGAATCCACGCCCCATTAAAGTAGAAGCCCAAAATGCCATTGCTACACAAGGGCCCTTATTCTGGTTGACTCGTTCGGATCCTTGTGAGTCAACCTAACCTCGCCTTGCAAATGGTAGGCCGGCACCAGCCATTCACAAGCAGGATTCGTTCGCAAGGCTTGCAAATGGATGTTTTACATGAACATCCATTTGCATGCCAGTGGGAAACCCCCCCATCAAATGATGGTGAAGGCACATGCATATGTAAGGGTGGTCCGTACCACCCTTACATATGCATTTAGAATTGCAGGGAATTGGGCGGGTAGCTGACATCCGTTTATGTCAGCTGTCCTCCACCTGCACGTGCGTCACTGACACATTATCTTGTGTACACCCAGCGTTTTCATGAGAACACCCATGAAGCACTGGGTGTTCACATATGCTAATGGCCCAGGCAAGCACCCTACGCCCCTCTCCACCCCCTGCTCGCAAGGCTGGGTGCATGCATCCGGCAAACAGATGTTTTGTCGAGTTCGCACGCACCCGGACTATACACATGCGCAGATATGCTGCTGTGCATGCCCATACGAAAAACATCGGTCCCCATGAGAATTTGAGGCCGCTGCGAATTAACCAGAATAAGAGCCAACTGTGTTGATGGACTATGTACCTACTGTATTTTATTGAATTGTGCAGCAACCCAACATTAGGTCATTTTAAAGTTGATGACATGTATACAGTACTTGGGAGGATAGTGATTATTCACCATAGCTATTGGATAACTGCAATAATGTGCTAAACTGTTTCCGTCGTTCTCAAAAATCTATGTGGGCAATTGCCAGAGGTCACAAAGCCACGATGTGTCAGTCACCCACCCAAGTTTTCCTTCACCCTCATTCTTCTTCCTATTCTTCTTCCTAATAGGCTCCTGATCAGTCCTGGTCGGTAGCTAAAAGCTGTCCCGGTACATCCGTATGTGTCCTGTAGTAGCTGGCTGCCACCATTCATTATACAGTACAGTAGGTAATTAAACAGCACTTATCATCAGTTCTTTTCCTTACAGGAGATGCGTTCAGCATTCCTACGGTTAGCATGCCAGCGTTCACTTTTACTGGGAGGCCAGTGCTGAATCCTGACATCAATTGAAATGCTCCGGTACCGGGATCCTGAATACCAGGATGCTGAAGGGTGATGAATCGGAATGGGTTAGTGTTACGCTAAGGATGGGGTTATGTTTAGGCACTGGAGGGGATTTAGGATTAGGCTGTGGGGAGTGAGGGTTAGGGTTCAGCATTTCCCGGGAAGGTTAAGGTCAGGCTGCGGGTTGATGGGAGGGTTAGGCTGTGGGAAGGGAGGGTTTGGGTTGGGGGGCAGTGGCACGGTAAGTATACTTACCTGATGGTGTTTCCTTTGATCATTAGATACAGTATCTTATACTGCATCACTTCAGTCCGTGCAGACAGAATTGTAGTTTATGGACATGTATTCATTTATAGATAACAACAATAGCCTTCTCCGGGACATAATGGAGTAAAGAGTTTTACAGAAGAAGATTGCAATATATGCAGGCATGGGATAAATATAGTAGGTCATTCCCATGCATCATCGGACATTCTGAGAGACACGGAGCTGTGGCCTTGCATTACTCCAGTTGCAGACTGCCGGCCATGCAGAACCCTTTCCTACTGTTTATGTTTACCTCTGTGGTGCTGAAAATCAAACCCACATTGCTGACCATTCCATTAGTAGCAAGCAGCCAGAGGGCCAGTTGTTGCAGATAGTAAAAAAAAAAGGTAATTGATTAATATCTATCAATTATAGGCTAACTGTTCTTATAAAAGATTAGTTATCATTGAGATTTAACATTAATTTACTCAGCTGCCAAAATAAAAAAAATGTAGACTAATAGGAATTGTCTAATACAGGTTGAGTATCCCGTATCCGAGTATCCGTTATCCGAATTATTCCGAAAACCATACATTCCAGAAAGTGAAAAAAAAAATTTTTTTTTGCTAAAAACTCACTGGGGACATTTGTAACAGCAACACTGGGGACATGATATGTAACTGCCACTATATATGTGCAAGACAATGATTGCTTGGCATTCAAATTCAATATCTGTGATAGTACACAAATTTTGTTTCATGTTTTGAAACCTTGTTTTTTGAACAAATAAAATATATTTGTGTGTATTTTATGTGGTAATAAAATATATTTGTGTGTATTTTATGTGTTTATACAGCATACATGCAAGATACTTCAAAATACATCATTGAAATATTAAAATATTCCGAAATACGGAATAATCCGTTATCCAAAATTCTCCTGGTCCCAAGCATTTTGGATACGGGATACTCAACCTGTAGTACATAAATCTCAGAATATTTGGAGGTGGGACGGGTACAAAATCCCACCAGTCAGGATGCCGAAATTCAAAATCCTGATGGTCAGTCTTAACCTAACCTCCACAGCATAGCAGCCTAACTCTAACCTCTCCCACCACTGCAACCTTACCCTTAGTGCCTATCTCCAAGGCCAGTACTTAATTTTGGGATCACTAGGGATTCTGACACTCAGGATCCCGCTGTCGATATTATGGATGTCAGGATACTGATGCATCCTAGTGGCACGAAGTGGGGATTGCATCTATAAAACTAGTTGCATGCTTAAATGGCTATAAGGGAGCAGGAATCAGAGTAATACCACCACAAAGCCCTCAAAACAGGCTCTCCCATGCGATTGTCATCGGGCACCAGTAATAGTTACGGCTGAAGCTACATTAACTACTGTATATTAAACCAGCAAAAGGGCTATTCACCAGGGATGTGCTTTCAGGGGAGGCATGGGAGGCAGTGCCTCCCCTGTCATAAATAATTAGCATAACAAAATAATACAAAGAAAATACTTATGACACATATTCTGTCATAAGTATATGCTTTATATTATTTTAATCATTTTTTAATCATTTTTTTGTTTGTTTCGGAGGCACCAAGAGTGGTGCACCCCACTGTTAATGATAAAGGACATGAAAAAAGAGGACAGAGAGAAGCCAGGCAGTGGGTGGGGCTAAGCACCGGGCTGCAAAAGCCCATTAAAAAAAAAAACTGTATATGCTGCACCTATAGCAGTGCTTCAGTGACAGGGACTTGCTTTTGCATACATGAAAGTACACCCCTGTCACTGAGGCACTGTGATTGGGCATCAGGTCCCGGGCACTGATCAGCTTCAGTGCTGCTCCAACTCCCTCTCATAGTTGTCCACCTGCCTGCCTGTGCCTCCTGCTGCCCGTCTGCCAACTCCTCCCGTCAGTGTGCACGTTTCCGTTTTTTTTTTTTCTCTCTGGGCCGGAGGCGATGGCGGGGGGGGGGGGGGGGAGGAGGGGGTTTGGTTGTCGATGGTGGCGACAAGCAACCTTTTAGATCTTAATCCAGAAAAAATGTAATATATAATAGATTTTTCTTAATCCAGAAAAAATATAATATATAATAGATTTAATTGTTTGTTACAAAAATTGGAAATCATTTTTCTATATTGAAAATTGCAGTGATAAAAACAGGATTACAAAAAAAAAAAATTAAAAAAAAAAAACGAACAGGAAGAATCGCACTGCCAGGAAACAGAATTAAATTAAGCAAAAAAAATGTTTTACATTGATGTCAATCTTCCTGAACTGGGCCTGTGTTTCTGTGACCCAGGGATTTAGTGCAACCAGCCCACTCTATAAATCCATTTTACAGTGTGCTACAATGCTCTCCTGCAGCATGAATATATGCTAATGACTGTCTGCATATGCTTATAATACATATTTATATTAAAGTTAATAGTCTGTTACATTGCTTCTTAACCCTCTGTCTACACATGATTAAGTTTTCTGATTTCCTTCAAAACCGTTATTAAAATAGTGTTGCATTTCACTCAACGTGTCAGCGAGCGTCTTCCAGGTCTGTAGGGTGGCAGCAATTATCATGCCAGTGCGCCTGTATATTTGTAGCAAGGATTCTCTACAATACTGATATTGTCACACTGACCAGACTAACAGTTTAGTGCAGTGAGCGTAAAATATATCACTCATTACCAGTAAATAAACATATTTTATTCTGTCTATCAATGAATAAACAGCATGAATACAATCTATAAAAACTAAAACATTACTTTAGTGACTGTGAGTTATGGTCCAATAATTGCAGATAAATGAATTCCTGAATATTAATTTAAATGTATCTATTTACAGTTTATTATATATATATATATTTATATATATATATATATATATATATATATATATCAGCATATTCTGTTTTGAATTGGATTTTACAGTATATTTAATAAATGTAATAACACAATTTAAAACATGTTAAAAACAAGGTAGAATTAAAGAATTAAAGGAAAACCTCACTTCCACACTATAGCAGCAATATAAGGAGAGTCCGTTCCTAGTATGTACAACAGTAAATGCAGATATAACAAAAGTTACCACTCCTGGCTGGTTAAGCAAATATGCTGATGGTATAATCCATAGGTCCAAGTGGTCGGCCCAAGTTTTTGGCACAAATTACCAGTCCACTGGATGAAGATGGAAAAGAACTTTGATGGATAAGTCCCAATTGGCCAGATGCAGTGGTACCTGATAGATGTTGGTTTGGAGTATGTAAAGTGCCCCAGGGATGGAATGCGGGGTCACAAAGCAAAGCTGGGTCCTGTTGGGCTGTTCCGGACTGCAATCTGGTTTGTGGTGGAGAGTGGAGAGTGGGCTAGCAATTCTGACGCGTTTCGCTGCACTTTGCAGCTTTATCAAAGCTGTCATTGTCATAGGCATATAAATCAAGCTCCTCTTCATGCACTTTCCATTTTCAAGCATTTAGAAAACAAAACGGGTCATTCTAAAGAGCTCAGTGACTTCAACCGTGGTACTGCCACCTTTGCAATAAGATGATTTGTGGTGTAAAGTACACTGACACTGGGCTGTGGAGCAGTGGATGCGTGTTCTGTGGATTGACAGCTCACGCTTCTCTGTTTTGCAATAAGATGGTCGAGTATGGGGTTTGAAGGATGCTGTGAGACCGACTGCTTTTTGCCAACTGTTAAGTTTGGTGGAGAAGGGATAATGGTATGGTGCTGTTTTTCTGGGTTTGGGTTAGACCCTAGGCTCCAGCAAAGGGTGATCTTAATACTTCAGCATGCTAAGACATTTTGAAAATGTTATCTTTACAAATGTGTGGCAACAGTTTGGGGAAGGCATTTTACTATTTCAAAATGACTGCTCTCCACTGCACAAAGCAAGGACTATAAAGACATGGTTGGATGAGTTCAGTGTGGAAGAACTGGTACTTGTTTCCTAGCATGGTGCCCATCGTATGCCATCGCATACCACTAATTAAGGTATGCGATGGGACCCTATTTTCGGGTAGTAAGACCCGCACTGTACAATTTTATTATCACGTCGCATCGCATGCCATTACAATGGCATGCCATGCCATGCGATCAGACCTGATTTTGAATTGTACAGGCACCCTGATGGGTGATTACTATGTTAAATGCACCCCCATTGTTAACGCCACCCCCACTATCAATGCCAACCCGAAGCGTGGTAAGCGCAGCAAGCCCGCGAAGGGCGGCGGTACGTGTCCTCCGACCTTTTCATACCTGCACTATCCACGTCGGCGTGGAGTTGAGTTTATATAGTGTGGCGAGCTCAGCGAGCCACCGAGCCGGAAGCGTAGTGAGCGCAGCGTGCCCCGCGAGGGGTCGCAGATTACTTCACATGTATTCAGTGTCCCCTCACTTTGGGCTGGGTGGCCTACTGCACTCACCACACTATATAAAATCAACTCCACGCTGACGTGGATAGTGGGGGTATGAAAAGGTCGGTGGACGTGTACCGCCGCCCCTCGCAGGCTCGCTGCGCTCGCCACACTTCGGTTTGACGTTGATAGTGGGGGTGCTGTTAACAATCTATCGTGCCCCTGGCTCAGATAATTCACATCACCTTGCCATGATCAGCCTAGCTGGTGTTCAGACTGACTCAATAGATGTCAGGTTACAATTGTTACATATCTGGCCATTACTAAGATGTCATACCAGGGTAGCGCCACCTACCATAATCTTTCTATACTGCTATCCCATGACTTTTGGCACTTCATTGTATACTATACTATATATAGATATATATCTATAGATATATATATCTATAGATATATATATCTATAGATATAGATATATCTATCTATCTATCTATATATATATATATATATATATATATATATATATATATATATTATAGGTAGAATTCAAAAGACACATATACAATAATCTAACAAATGTAAGGCTTATTTTACAGTTTTGCTGCAAAGTAAGAGTACAGGGAAGATGAACAGCCATTATAACAAAAATATCTGTTTTTTTGTCATAGCCCCCTCCCCCAGCTCCAGCTACACACTGCAAACCCCCCTTGCAAACCCCCCTTCAGCAAATCCCCCTTCTACCGCCACCACTCCCCCAATAATGTGCGCTACCGCAACTTCTCTCCCCTACTGACCATCTGCCACCACTCCACATCGACATGCCATATCACCATGCCCCAGCCATCCCTCATTCTAACCATCTGCTCACTATCTACCCCATCTATGTCACCATTGTCTGTCTGCCCATCCCCTTTAGAATGTAAGCTCTCGTTAGCAGGGTCTTCTTTCCTCTTGCACTTTCCTTCCCTTACTTATATTTCTATCTACCTACAATGATAGCTACCCCTTGGTTTCTGTCGTTTGAGCATTGTGACCGCAGTAATGTTTATAAACCATTTACTTGTCCTACAATATAATATACTCAGCAACAGCTCCTACCTGATTGTAGGAGGAAGCTGCTGCTGGCCACCATCCCCCGTTTCCATCCCTCCTGCTACCAACGCTCACCAGCTGGGACTGCCTTGGGTGACTGGCATGTCAGACTTCCAATAGTAAGTCACTGGCAGTCACAGTGGAACACGTGTAGTCAGATTTTACCTGGGGGGGGGGGGTGTTAGGGCAGTACTGCAGCCCATATGTAAAAAACTGCCACTGATTATACTATAAGTTTGTGATGCCATATAAATAAATAAAGAGGAAGAAGAAGAAGAAGTATTTAGGTATATTCCATATTTTGGAATTTTGGATATGGGAGACTCAATATGTGTTTCTTTTTTTTGCTCCCACATTTCCCACCAACATCCACTATTTTTATTTTGCCTCTACCTCATGTACTGAAAGCTTGTATTGACACTGTCTGGACAGATTTACCTTTTTGTTTTGTGTACTGTAGTTTATTGGAAATGCAATCCCATTCCCAGCAGCACCGTCCAACGTATAGGCATTTTATACAAAAAGGGAATAATAACTGTTAAAAAAATAATCCTTAGGAATGTGTGACACACACATTAAAAATGGTTAAAAATAAATATATTACTGTATAGTACAAAATAGTTTTGTAAAAGGTAAACCTTACTGTAAAGTGGCCTGTGTACAAATTACCACAGGACTCTGGAGAGCTGCAGAAGTGTGACTTTACTGGCTGATATCCTGCCTGAATCTCCTGTCCCTGGGTCCGGTGATCCTCCACCCCTCTCCACTCAACCTTCGGAGCATCTCCTGCACGCCCTGCACCGCCGACTGCTTCTTTGTGCGGCTTCTGTGGGCTGATGTGGCTGGCTGGGCCCTCCGTGCGCTGAACTCCCGGGCGCCATCTTGAAATCCTCCCTTCGGCGGCTCCGGCTGCGGCACTGTCTGGCGACTGCTGCGGAGGTAGCTGGTGTTCAATCTGCGGGGCCGGACCTCCTGGGATCTCTACAGCGGCAGATGCTTAATTCCGGAGGGCAATAGCACCGGTGCCCTGTCCCGTCAGTGTGGCCGCCCCTGAGCACCGGGCGCCATCTTGGATCCTTCCTTCCTCCATCTACAACTCTGCTTGGGGCCTGGAGGCTGCAACAGCGGGGGCAATTACTGGAATCCATCTTGAGTGGGGTGAGTGTGGCTCAACAGTCTGTATCCCATATCTCCTGCAACTGTATAGCTGCACTTATCAAGCAGCTGGGCCGAGGTCAATTTGTACATGAAGAGTGCACCATACCCACGAATTCAGGTACTACACTCCTGCTCTAGACTACACTAGACCAGACTGCTCCAGACTACATATTGGACGGCCATGATTATTGTGGCTCCCTGCAGATCATTGCAGCATTAAACACTCCTGCCAATAGTTTTGTGTACATTGGGCTGCTTCAGACAGCCATTTATCCGTATACTCCATTGTTGTGGTTGTGGTGTGCTAGCCACCGCAATCTAGCCTTTACTATCTGTCTGAACTGTATCTTGGTTAAAATACATCAGGGATGTCTGGTCCGTTGTACCTAATCCTTGAGGCCATTAGTGCCTCTACACAGAGGATTCTTGCTAAACTTGGAGATGTACATATTACTTCTACAAACCCTGCACCTGTGACTGATGTTTCATCTGCATCTATGCCCTCTCTGGTTCTATCCTGCCGAAAAGAGCCGCCCCTGGCTGTCTCTACTATGGTATCAACTCCTAATATTGGGGACTTTACAAAGATCCGTCCTATGGCTCCAACGGCTGTGCTGCTGATAAATAACTCCCTCGCTGCCTGCTTCCTCTATGTGTTTCAATATCCCTGGCTGGATGGGATGGCCTTGGAACGTTTATCCCAGTACTGCAGGCTGCTGTATGTGAGATCTACGTTGGATGATGGACGAATTGCTACTTATATGGCGCTGCATGAGAAGAGGACCTGGCCAGACTAAATATTTACAGCTCCTGTGCTTGTTGCTCTGATTTTATATTTGTCTCTTAATTTTCAGTCTATCCGCTGCTACATGTCTGCTGGTATAATGACACCCCTTTTTACCTGTTTCTTTTTTTTTTTTTTTGACGGGAAGGGAAGGTTGTTTTTGAGATATTACATTACCACAAGTTCACTGCCCCATTAGGTCCATACAGCAGTCATCCTTCAGTTGGGGGGGGGGGGGGGGTATGGTCAAGATAGAATTAGTGGGTGGGTGGGTAGGGTGAGAGGGATAGGTTAGATTATTTTTGGCATAGTTTAGCTAACATAATAATGTCAACATCCTATTAATGTAACTTTCACTTTATTTTAGCTAAGGGCCACTAATCTACTTCCTTTCTTTAGTCCGCAATAGATAATTAGTGGGGAAGGGGTAGGTTTAGGTTATGGGATCCAAGTACGCCTAAGTTGGGGGTGGGTTGTACAGGGTGGGGGGTTATATGGTAGGTTTGTTTTGGTTTTTTTTTTTTTTTTTTTTTTTTCATATTATTTATATTTTTATTGCTTGTTTGACACTTCAATGTCAATATATATTTTTTGCCATTTTCCTCCAAGTTGGTATGTAGATGTTTTCTCTACAACTTGCAATGGGAGGCTTGGTGCATTATACTTAGATACATCTCTACCATATACTCCTGTTTCACTATACTAGATATTTACCCGAATGGCGCCTTTGGGTATTCCTGATATAGTATCGTACACAGAAAGTGCTTTATATGTCCTGTAACCAATGTATGATGCTTATCATTCTTTGTGATGTACTATGCCACTCACTTGCTGTATACCACATGCATACATACATATTGATTTGTCTATCTGTTTGGGTATCGGGTTCTGTTGAAAATTCAATAAAAACTACTGAATTAAAAAAAAAAGAAGTGTGACTTTACTACATGGAGCAGTGCTGAAAAATGTGATGCTGTAGGGACATGCAATGAAGTGCATCAATAACCAGAGAAGTCAGCAGTGATATGGATTAAGGAATGGATCCCTGTTGTTGTTGTTGTTGTAGTGCATGAATTTTGTAAGCTATTTTAATTCATATAATTCAAAGCTATTTAGATGTCCCACTCTGTTTATCTAAGAAATACTTGCATAAATTGTTCCTACAGCTATTTCTAGATAAATGCTCTTAACAAACTAATGCTGAGTTTGTGATATGTAATTCATAGAAGCGGTGCAGTCTGCAAGAGCAACATTTCAATTAAACGAATAATCACATTCAGAATGTTATTTGAATAATCTTAGTTCTTAAATTAAGCATGCATTTTTGCAAGCAGGCTACAGTATAAATTACATTTTCCGCTACATTGACAATGAACGCGTAATTAATATCTGAACTTTTCCTTTCTGATAATTTGGTGCTACACATAAACAACTTTTTTGCAGTTCCTACAGCTGTGCATTTATATAGTGTAATTTTTGTTTCTTTTTGTGTTACCGTGAAAAGCTTTTAGTGCTGGATGCAGATATATACTTTTATCTGTTGCTTTAGTTGTCCACTAATGCTTATTTTTTCTCTTCTCTGGGAGACACCTGGAGAGAAGAGGCTCAGATGCACTTCAGGGAGCGAGGACGAAGCCTTAAATCATCAAGTCCCGTCTCCATTACTATAAATGCTGTGAGTTGTGGGTCACTCAGTGGCGTAGCTAGAAATTTTTCTCCCACCTGCCAAAGAAAATTCCGGTGCCCCTACTCCTGTCCCCCCCCCCCCCCAAGATGGAGTGAGTCGATGGACTGCCACCGCTGGCAGAGCTGACAGGTGACCCAGGCAGCAGTAAGCACTGAGCTGGTCCCACTCCGTGCATATCTAATGAGCGGGGATCCAGCGCAGTGCATATTTAATGAATGGGTCCACCCCCTGTGCATATGTAATTAATGGAACCTGCTCATTACATATGCATGGGGCGGTGACCCGCTCATTCAATATGCACTGCACTGGGTCCCCACTCATTAGATATATACAGGGTGGGACAAGCCCAGCACTCACTGCTGCCTGTCAGTTTAGCCGATGGCGGCCCACCACAGACCCTGCTGGCTCCGCTCCCCCAAGCCGCGGCAGGGTCTGCCACATATGTAGCTACGCCACTGGGGTCACTGCAGAGATGGTGGGGCTACAATGATGCAATTTGCATCTTATCTACATGCATCTTCTCCACATAAATAAACCAGATGGAAGGCGTTCCATTCTGTGGAAGTTGAAAGTGTTAGCCATGGATTATGGGACTAAACATATGACTTGTGTTACAGGTAATATTGGAGTGCATCCAACCTGACTATGTGATAGGATATCAATTAGAATAATGATGGGTATCTCATTATTATAATTATTATCATTATATTTTAATGTTGTAGCACTGAACACATTGGATGGAACATGCAGCATAATTACAGAGATCATGGGAGTTCAGACAGGGCAGTTAAAGATAAGTTACGGACAAGTTTCATTCCTCACAGACATACAGATATACATAATTATGATACATATATTACAAAATTATGTCAAGACCAGTGGATGGACTTTAGGATAAATTTTGGTGATTAAGGAGATGATTCAGTAGCAGTCACAGTTTTGCAAAAATAGCAAAACTGTGACTGTGTGCTACCCAGTAAGCTTCAAGACACCCAGCCTAAAAAGGCTGATCACACAGCAGAAACCAATGCAGTCACAGCAGTTAGAGTTGACCCCAACTGCTGCGTGTGATGTCATACAGCTGCTTCAAAAATGGTCTGGACATGCCTTCATGTTCCAGACCACTCCTCCTATACACTACATCATAGCCCTCTCGGCGGTTGCCAATGTCAATTAAACTTTGCATCCTTCAAGGATGCGATCACACTTTGACACTTTGTGACCTGCAGCTGCTGTGTATGCGCAGAAGTGCACAATCCTCTGCTTATGTACAGTATTGAATTGAGCCATTAATCGCTCAGTTTAAAGCAGCAATATTTTAAAAAGAAAAATCAAGCTGGTTTAGCCTTTTAAATATTGGCACTTTAAATCTATTGGCTAATTCGCTAAAATCATTGGCTGGGCGCAACTCTCAGTACATTTACCCAATAAAGGGAGATTTGAAGATTGCAAAAGCTTCTAATTGTCAGCCAAGATGCCTTTTAATTATTGGCTTCAATGTTAGACAAATATAAGTCATGAGAGACTCAAAAATCCAAAAGCAGGATGTAATGTTTATTAAAATTTTATAAGTAGTAACTTTCACTTGATAAAATGCATTTTAATAAACAAAACATTTTTTTATGGGTAATATATTCATTAAAAATGTAGGAAGCCCTTGGGACACTATAAGCAGACAGATAGTTAAGAAAAAACTGTTAGATTAGAAAAAGTCCAACTTTTATACCAAAAAAAATGTTTTCCTTGCAAATTAAATTGACCAAGTCATTCCAATGTTCTGTTGAATTTGCTCTACAGCACCTACAGAAATCTCAGTTGTTTAAAGTGCATGGACTTGTCATTACAGGTTGCGTATCCCTTATCCAAATATCCGTTATCCAAATTATTCCAAAAACTATACATTCCAGACAATGAAAAAATAATAATTATTTTGCTAAAAGCACTACTGGGAACATCTGTAACAGCCCTACTGAGGAGATGATATGTAACTGGCACTACTGGGAACATCTGTAACAGCCCTACTGAGGAGATGATATGTAACTGGCACTACTGGGAACATCTGTAACAGCCCTACTGAGGAAATGATATGTAACTGGTGCTAAATCTCTGCAAGAAAATTATTGCTTGGCATTCAAATTCAGTATCCGAGGTTGTACACAAACTTTGTTGCATGTTTTGAAACCTTGTTTTATGCACAAATAAAATATATTTGTGTGTATTTCATGTGTTTGATGTGTTTGTACAACATAAATGCAAGATACCTCAAGATACATCATTGAAATATAAAAATATTCTGAAATACGGAATAATCCGTTATCCAAAATTCTACTGGTCCTGAGCATTTTGGATAAGGGATACTCAACCTGTAGTATATAACAAGTCAACAGTTCCAACTATGCAATGTTAAAATCTGCATTATAACATAGTGGCTGCTTTAACATGGGTCACTAAATAGAGAATTTGCAAATTGAGTGATATAGAATGTAAAATGTAAAGTAATGTGGGACAGGTATGTAGAATTGATTGAATTAATAGGAGTGGGGATTTAGAACAGATGAGAGCTAAATGTGTTTATTTAACTTTTGTTATAAAAATTAATATAAAGACATTTTTTTGTGCTTCAAAATTATGGAAAGACTTTAAATTAATCCTGCACACTTGCTTGCATTTTAACCAATAATAGAGTGCAAATATCATCCATTTGGCACCTTTTAAAAACCATCAGTACGTTCCTTATGTCCAACAGCCATCTATGTGGTCCTGTCACATATTTGTGGGTCCAGATTGGTTTCCCCACTTTACTATGCACTTATCCCAGGAAGCATTTTATCGAAAAGTCACGCAACCCTGCCCTGCTTACCACAAATTGGAAATGTTTTCATGTGATGTATCCAAAGTTTATGGAGCTAACATGATTTCACAAACGTGCACCTACAGTAACTGGATTTGTCCCAGGGCTGGCTTTACCATTAAGCAGCTCCAGAATCTGTGGGGCACACCTGAGTCTGTCACAAAATTAAGGATGACTCAGAGAGGCGTTCTTGTTGAACTTAATACAAATGGCATGTGTTGAATTTCTAAGATGCCACCTCCGCACATTTACCTGAGGTTCATGAAAGTTGGTATTGGTGTGTGCATGGTGGTAGGAAAAGTAAACTAAAGTTTTGTCTAGAATGCCAAAAAACCTTGCTCTGGCCCTGATCTGCCTCTAGAAATAAACCAGGCCTTGTCCAACAGTTTGATTTACTAGGTGAACCTCTAGTATAGTAGTAAGGGCATAACTACAGGGTTATGGGGCCCTGGTGCTTGAAGGGCCCGCAGCTCCCCCTGCACCCAGTTACTAGCAGCTACCAATGCCCACAGCTATGCTTCTCTCTCCCTTCCTTGAAAGGATATCCGCCTGCGTCGCTAATAGCGTAAACCCTCCTGCCCCTCCCTTTGTTCTATGAGGCTGCAGCTGCAATGCTGCAAGTGAATTTAGCGTGGGTCAGGCTGCGATTTGCAGGAATATAGGGGTGGAGCACAATGTCAGGAAGTGCTTGTCCATTAAGATTCCTCTGCAGCTGCTGGCGACAGGTAATACTCCTCCCCCCTCTCTCTCTCCTTTCCTCTCTCTCCCCCCTCTCTCTTTCTCTCCCTTTCCTTTCCTCTTCTCTACTTAGCATAATGTGTAACAAGGGTTCTTCCTGGCATAATGGGGGCACTACCAGGTGTTACAGGGGCTCTACGTGGCGTAATGGGTGCTCTACCTGGCGTAATGTGTTAAAGCGGCTCTACCTTATGTGTGTGTATAAGGAGGCTATACCTGGGACTGAGGAGGAGAGGGGCCCTTTTAAGATTTTGCTATGGGACCCACAAAGTTCTAGATACACCTCTGTATGATAGAAACATTCTCCAAGCATAAACTATACATAATGAAACAGTTTCAGGATAAGGTTAACTCAAGCAATATGTTAGGGAATAAATAGGCTTGTGCTGGACTTTGAAGTGACATTTTTAATAATTTCACCATGCAAAGATTCAGGTATAATAGCAAACCTGCAAAGATAGAAGAACCCCCTTGACAAAGGCATTTCGAAGCACAGGGTGCGGACTGTCCGTTGATATTGCCGGTCTGCATTGTCTGTGGCTTAAATGTGATCCTCACTGTCAGGAAACACAATATAAATCCCATAAGTTTAGATGCAGTCTCTTCAAGGACACAGGTGTATTATATCTTATGTTTTTTCTCGTCTCCTATTGCCTTCCTGATAGCAGCATCTGCTTTTAAAATTACTCACCTCTGACTGTTATCTTTCATACAACATCACAACTAAAGAGTTTTGTTACTCAAGCCGTAGACATTGTGCTACTTTGCAATTGGACAAAAGGTAGAAAAAAAAGTCTTCTGATAATGGGATCCTTCTATGAGTTTCCATTATCATTTCATAAAGCAAAACAGAAGGTGACATATGCCCACTGCCATTCCTTAGTTTTTGACGGAACATATTCATCAAAAAGCATGCAGTCCCCTGAGTTTCCAACCATATGCTACAGGAAAATGTCACCAGTTAAAGATGTATTCATTTGCTGTTTTAAAAACTCTGTTTGATATTCATGCATTCCAAGTGTTTTGACCTAGATTTTTGTAGCGGTATTAGATGCAGCTCAGAAGAGGAAAGTAGGCAGCTGTTGCTTATGTAGTCAAAGGAAGAATTTAAAGTAAGGCTAAAAAAAAAAAGAATAAAAAATGAAAACATTTATTAATAGGTGCCAACATTTTGCACAGGCAATATGTTTAATACTAGATTAGCTAATATAAGCATATGGGGTTGTGTTTGTTGTGGAGCTTTAAAGAAAAGAACAAGGAGTGAGTTGAAAGTGTCTGAGGTTCACAAAGAATCACATTTAGAACTTCCTCTAAGAAATTAAAGGCAGCACAGCAGTCGCAGCTGAGTTCTGGAAGTGAGTGGAAGAGAAATCACTGCATAACAAATGAGGTTCCTTAGTAGTGGATGAGGTCATGGAAACTGAAGGGGACCTTCACTTAAAAATTTGGATTTCAGATTCCTAGAATGCGCTTAAAACACAGCGGAAACTGTTTACAGATGTGTGCGAGACACTGATGGCTAGCCGTTCATACATACGCGCTGGGAGAATTGATAACACGCAAAAGAACCCGCACGGGGCTTATGACTCATCTTAGCGATGTGTTTTGTGTATAAGATTCACTATCTACTCAATTTTAAATGTGGTCTTAGGACTTAACGTTTTACTACACAATGGAGGGAACGAACTAAAGAAAATCATTGATTTTATATATGAGGAAATTTGAAGTTGTTGACCGACAGAGCTGCCATCCGAATTTGTGGGGCCACGGATCAACAAAATAAGCAGGGTGCGCCTTCCCTGGAATGCCTGGTGAGACCGGTGTCTGCAGCACTAGCAGCACTACTCAACCTCTACATTGCTTCAAGGGAAATGTGAACATTTTTATGACAAATTATACTTTATAAACTTCAGTCCTGGGCCCATTTTCTCTCTGGGCCCAAGACTGGAGTCCCCACAGTCCCCCCTGATGGCTGCCCCGGTGACCGAAAATAGCAGTAACAGTGGATAAGTGTGCAAACTCGCTGAATTCCAGAAAGGAATTACATAGATAAATACTGTATGTAAATAAACTCAAACTAAATATTACATATGATATTAAGTAGATAAATGACAATATCCTGTACTGAACTGGCCAGACATGATAATAAATTCTCTAAAGGGGTATTTTTAAGAAAATATCTAATATCAATTAGTCCTGGTGGCGGTAATCGTTTTCGGTACTGAAAATGTAATGTTTAGATTTGACAGTTGTCAGTGTAGGCTTTTATACAGGCTTCAAGGTTTAAATCCTTTTTTACCTTTATTATGGTAACCTATTAATAGTTGACCATTTGAGTCTTGACCCTCTTCATTCCAAGTGTGGCAGCTATAACAACAAGCTCTGCTCTCATTATCATCCTTCATTCTTTAGTCCAAGAAAGACTGGTCAATAATAGATAAACTTATTATTATTATTATTATTATTATTATTATTATTATTATTATTATTATTATTATTATTATTATACAACTCAGGTCAAATACAGTGTATAAAGGAAATTCACCAGAGGTGATGGGGTATTTTGGTACAGGGATAAATGGAAGACATCACATGGGAATTAATAATTTTATTACTATGTGTGTGCTCCCTCCACCACAATTCTTTATCTGGCCATGTTTCCTCTTCCTCTGGTCATGTTCCCTCTTCCTATGACCATGTACCCTCTTCCTATGACCATGTACCCTCTTCCTTTGGCCATGTATCCTCTTCCTCTGGCCATGTACCCTCTTCCTCTGGCCATGTTTCTTCTTCCTCTGGCCATGTAGTCTCTTCATATGGCCATGTACTCTCTTCCTCTGGCCAGATAGCCTTTTCCTCTGGCCATGTACCCTCTTCCTTTGGCCATGTACCCTCTTCCTCTGGCCATGTTCCTTCTTCCTCTGGCTATGTACCCTCTTCCACTGGCCATGTTTCTTCTTCCTCTGGCCATGTAGTCTCTTCATATGGCCATGTACCCTCTTCCTCTGGCCATGTTCCTTCTTCCTATGACCATGTACCCTCTTCCTTTGGCCATGTATCCTCTTCCTCTGGCCAGATAGCATCTTCCTCCGGCTATGTACCCTCTTCCTCTGGCCATGTTCCTTCTTCCCCTGGCCATGTACCCTCTTCCTCTGGCTATGTACCCTCTTCCTCTGGCCATGTACCCTAGTCCTCTGGCCATGTTCCTTCTTCCTCTGGCCATGTAGCCTCTCTCTGGCCATGTACTCTCTTCCTCTGGCCAGATAGCCTCTTCCTCTGGCCATGTACCCTCTTCCTCTGGCCATGTTCCTTCTTTCTCTAGCCATATACCCTCTTCCTTTGTCCATGTTGCCTCAATGACACATATGCTGGCCATGTTCCTTATTTCTCTAGCCATGTAGTCTCTTCCTCTGGCCATGTACCCTCTTCCTCTGGCCATGTTCCTTCTTCCCCTGGCCATGTTCCCTCTTCCTATGACCATGTACCCTCTTCCTTTGGCCATGTATCCTCTTCCTCTGGCCATGTACCCTCTTCCTCTGGCCATGTTCCTTCTTTCTCTAGCCATTTACCCTCTTCCTTTGTCCATGTTGCCTCAATGACACATATGCTGGCCATGTTCCTTATTTCTCTAGCCATGTAGTCTCTTCCTCTGGCCATGTGTCCTCTTCCTCTGGCCATGTTCCTTCTTCCCCTGGACATGTTCCCTCTTCCTATGACCATGTATCCTCTTCCTCTGACCATGTACCCTCATCCTCTGGCCAGATAGCATCTTCCTCTGGCTATGTACCCTCTTCCTCTGGTCATGTTCTTTCTTCCTCTGGCCATGGTCCTTCTTCCCCTGGCCATGTTCCCTCTTCCTATGACCATGTGCCATCTTCCTTTGGCCATGTATCCTCTTCCTCTGGCCATGTTCCTTTTTTCCCTGGCCAAGTACCCTCTTCCTCTGGCTATGTACCCTCTTCCTCTGGCCATGTACCCTGTTCCTCTGGCCATGTACCCTCTTCCTCTGGCCATGTTCCTTCTTTCTCTGGCCATGTAGCCTCTCTCTGGCCATGTACTCTCTTCCTCTGGCCAGATAGCCTCTTCCTCTGGCCATGTACCCTCTTCCTCTGGCCATGTTCCTTCTTTCTCTAGCCATGTACCCTCTTCCTTTGTCCATGTTGCCTCAATGACACATATGCTGGCCATGTTCCTTCTTTCTCTAGCCATGTGCCTTCTTCCTCTGGCATGTTGCCTCAATGACACATATGCAATAGAGCATTAATATGTGCCACAAGCTCCTTCATATTTACCCTGATAGCTCCTATACATTTGTGTCATGTTCAGCTCTCATTTTTAGGCATCCCTAAAATCTGCATTCTGACATCTACTATGCCTCAATGCTGTCTCTTCTCCATTTTCCCAAAAGATTACGTCAATTACCATTACCTAGGTGCACAGCAGTAGATGTGACTACATTCAATTTCATGTTGTGGCTCAGTTTGTCATTTTGTGTAAATCTAGAGTATACATTACAGTTAGAGTCCTGTTCTGTGCTAATGTTCCCATTTTAGCATCAGAAATGGTATGGGAACCGTACATCCTACGATATCTAAAAGGTTATCTGTAGCAAAGGTCAGAGCTCTAAAGTGATTCCAGCGGTATATAATATGTAATGTTCGCTTATGATTATACGTTTTATATTTCTTGCTGTTTATGTTATATACTTGAAAAACATTCTGGGATTAGAAGTAAGGCCCATAGACACAGGGCGATGTGTGCTTAGCGATGTGTGCTAAGCTATTCAGACTAGGCGATTTTCTTTGAGCTTCCTGATGTATAGATCGCCCATACACACACATAGTGATGTGTGCTAAGCAATCCATGCTAATCACTGTCTTTTCTATGCACTTTCTAGGCGATCTAACTAGATATTTAATGCATGCAATAAATATCTGGGTTGTTGATGACGACGCGCAGGACCATGCATCGCCATCGCTATGGGGTGTACACACAGAGCAACATGTGCCTAATTTCTAAACGATCCAGACAGATTATTTAGAAAATAGGCAGAAATCACCCCGTGTGTATGTCCCATTACACTCATACATGCTCCTGAATGTATAGCCATGAAATCAGATCTCTATGGGCCAGATGTACTAAGCGTCAAAAAGTGATTAAGCGGAGAGTGATAAACAAACATTCAATTAACTTCTAACTGTAATTTGCCAAACCCTACCTATATCCTGGCAGTTAGGAGCTGATTGGCTGTCTGTTTGAAGCTAAGTTCATCTGGCCTTATGTGCGCACAAATCAGCTCAGCCTACAATTAGAGCTGCATGCCCTCACTAAACTGTGCCTATATGCTAATGAATGGTTGCCACCTAGTTACACTCATTCTGCTGCCAGTGGGTATGCGACTGAACTACACACAACTTATGGTTCACCAGTAAGTGCCTACTGTACATTCGGCTATGGAACATGGGCAGTGCTGAATACGAAACACAAATCGATCCACAAATTGAACCAGTGTGCAACTTTGCCCCTGTATCTACAAAGTTATTAAAGCTTAAATAACCACAGATGAGTTTCCTCAAACAAAGTATCTGGGTTTTTTCATTCACCGTATAGTATCTCAGTCATTAGGTATGTCGTTTGTGCTTCGCTTTGCAGATCCCTATGACCCTGATCAGATAACATGTCATACAAAGCATAAGACAATCTTTCAGACCACCTAGTAACAAAGCGTACAAGAGCCTATGGGTCAATAACCCACGCTAAAGATCTCTGCAATATTCAATGTCTTTCTGCTTGCAAGAAAAGAGACAATATAGTCATAGTAAAAGTTTAGTAGACCACCGACTTTAAGGAGGCTGAGAAGGATGTTTGAACAGCTTTATTTAATCTGCCATTTCCGGCTGCTGAGTGGAATTAGCTATTTGACACTATCTCTTAAGATCTTAGTTGTAGACTGCAAAGATTAGGCAGATAACTTGGAAGAACGAGTCTCTGTGAAATGACCCTTTATCAATGGTAATTGAAAAAGGCAGAAACACTGCTTCAGTCTGTGTACGGAATACTTTTAGATGATTATAGTAGTGATCGTTACTGTTGTATTGCTGCCTGATACCTGTTTGGAATGGGACCTGTTACCTGTTTGGAATTGGAGAGGCTTGAGATAAGTTGGATAAAGTGCACAGGCCTTAATTCTAAAGTGCTTGAATGATCATTTTCTGTACTGTGCCATTAAAAATAAATGAATTAATAGCTTTATAAGATGGTATTCTCATTACTGTATTGAAGATAGTTCTCAGAAATACCTTAATTCCTCTTTTGGGGCCTTTTCGGGTGGAGAGAGTGGTTTGACTGTGCAAAATGGAATCTATTTTGCAAATATATTTCCTACCCCCATCCTAGCCACTGAATAGATACACTTTGTCAAACCTTTTGACACCTTGAGGGAAATTGACTAAGATCAAATGGGAATAAATGCACCCATTTATACCCATTCGATATAAAATACGTCCAAAATACTATCAACAGCTAATTTACTATCAGCCAAAATCAGCTGATTTGCAATATTTATTTATAAGGTTAATTCAAGTGTGTGGTTTGAGCTAATTAACCTTTGTTGTTTAGGAAACAACAAAGTTCCCATGGCTATTTAGAGTGGGGAATCCTTACCCCTTATAAATAGAAAGAGAGTTCCACTTGACTGACAGGTCAGCAGAACTCAGCCAATCAGGGTAACACTGCTGACGTGGCGCTCTCTGAATGGCTGCCGGGTCCTGCAGTGACAGGAGTCGACAGTCAAAAGGTCGACATTTAGTTTTTCACTGTTTTTTTGAGCCGACATGTGCTGACAGGCGGTATTTCATGCCCAACCATCCACTAGGGCGTGGTGGGAGAATAAAATAGTGTGCCAAGCATAGCGAGGCACCGTGTTCAATGGGAAGCGTGTCGACTGTGTTGAAATTCGGGTAAAAAAACTGTGAAAACCCTGTGTCGACCTTTTGACTGTAAACCTAGACACAGTCGAACTAATGATCTTTCGAACTAATGACCTGTCTGAACTAATGACCTTTTGCCCTAGAACCATGTCGACCTTTTCCCATGTCGACCTATACCCATGTTGACCTTTTCCCATGTCGAGCTAATGGTGTCGTCCTAATGACTGTCGACCATCATGCTCTAGACCAAATGATCCCAACCCCTTGGCTACACAACCTGCTCTTTCAGTTCAGGAATGCCTGGCTTGGCAAAACAAAAGCTGCTCTGTTCTGTGCACTGTCATTCTCATTGTGCTACTGTACTAAAAAAGTGGTTTCTATTTTATTTGTTAGGTTTTAATGTTATGTAGATAAATTGTTATATTTTCACTTGACTGATTTCTACAGATTTTTTCTCCAACCAGCATAAATTAACGAACAACTACTGTATAATTCTAATTTACCATCCTTATCCCGTAGTGAAGCCCGGCAAGTATATATAACACATAAAAACACAACATACCTTTATAGACATATCACCCTCAGGGGTGATATGTTTATAGAGGTATGTTGTGTTTTTATGTTTTTCATGACTTGAAAACGGTTGAATAAAGAAATGAAACGTTGTCCATACAGCACAGCCTGCTGTCCATTTATTACAATACTGTAGGTTAAGTCGTCTGAATGCCGCACCTCTACCCGGTATACCTGTTCTTCTGTGAGGGCACCTGACACAGCTGCGTTTCTTTGTTGGGAGTGCGGGACCCTCAAGATATATATATATATATGGAATTTATATCATTTTTATGGGGGCTGCCTATCTCACAAGATCCCCTGTTGGAAGGGGGATATGGGAAGGATATGGAGTACAGTCGTGAGTTGGCTCCCCTAGTGATAATCTTCACAATTTGATCAGTCCAGCCTTAATACAATTCACTGTAGTATATAGAATAAGAGTCAAAATAATTTCAAAAATGTATTAAAAAAGTCTCTTAATCCACACAGTGGCAACAATTCTTCCAGATCTTTATGGTTTTCATTGAGACAATTCAAACGCTTGATAACAGCAGAAGAAACCCAACGCGTTTCGTCCATTAAAGGGACTTCATCAGGGGTTAACGGATCGTAAGGATTTAATAAGGCAGTCTTTCTCAAGAGGAATTAGTTCATATTAGGTGGTAAGTGAGTCCTTTTAACAGTATAACACCAGTATAAGGTTAAAAAGGAGACGACCACTCCAATCGTTCTGGGGAAGCCCGATGTTTAATTCAAGATGGACCCGGGTTCGATCCCTGGTGGATCCAGCTGCAAAAACTCAGATATTGGGATAAACAGTAAATTCAGTACAGATTCTGGGGTTAATCCAAAGGCGGTTCTCACCTTCAGTGAGTGTGCTCTGGTCACAGGTTCTGTCTGAATTACCTTATTCAGACAGAATGCAGCAGCGTTATTAGATGTGGCCAGAATCTTGGGCGCAGAACAGATTCTGCATCTCTGGTACAAGGGTATTAAAAAATATTGCAGTGTATATGCCCGTACTCCTGCACCTGGCTATGCTGCTGGAAGGGAAGTAGGTACCTACAGTACTTGGGGGAATCAAATAAACAAATGGTATACTCGGGGCAGTATGGATGGTGTAATGGTTAGCATTACAGCCCACAGCACTGAGGTCCAGGGCTGCCATTACAAATTTTGGGGCCCGGGACTGACCAAATGGGCAGGGCCCCCATAGGTGAAAGGCGGGTGCTTAGCTAGGCGGAGCTGTAAATAATGTAGGTTGATCTACAGCATAGGTGGCATATATATATATATATATATATATATATTTAATATCAGTGGGCTGTACCACTGAATACCAAACCAGCATAATGGATCTAAATATAGAGAGGTTGGGAGGAGAGAGTGGAAATAGTGGAAAGAGGGGGATAAAGATGAGAGGTTAAAATTAGGGGGATGGGGAGAATGAGAAAGGGAGACAGAAGTAGAAAATGGCAAAAAATCACACAACATCTCGACCAGTGTGTACCTTCTGGTCTGTCCCATGTTCCTCCTCCTCCTCCTCCTCCAGTCCTGACTCCCCCACCTCCGTGTACAGATGGAGCCTGTTGCCCGACATGGGAGAGAGAGATGTGCGGGCAGGCAGGCGGGTGCAATGACGTAGGTGCGGCAGGACGTCATCGCACTGAGCCGCACGCAGCCCCAGCCGCATTTATGGAGCCCTCAACGTGACCCAGAGGGGCTGGTATAACTGGGCGGAGGACTCGGAGAAGCAGCAGCAGCAACCATGTTTGAGTGACTGTTGTGCTCCAATGTCACTGACCGCAGCGCAGGTAGTGGTGGCGGGGGCGGCTCGTTACTACCCGCAATGCTGTCATCCGGGCCCGGGACTCAAGTACCCCTAGACCCCCCCCCCCCTAATGGCGGCCCTGCTGTGCTCACTGAGGCGCTTGCATGGGTTTCCTCTGGGTACTCCGGTTTCCACCCACATTCCAAAAATATAAAGTTATTTGGCTCCTAACATAAATTAACCCTAGAATGAGTGTGGGTTTAGATGTGGTAGGGAATATAGATTGTAAGCTCCACTCGGGCAGGGACTGATGTAAAGTGCTGCAGAATATGTATGCGCTATATAATAAACTGTTAATAAATAATAAATAAATAAATACTTGCTCTAAATGTAAGGAAGGACTGGGGGGAGAAAAGGGTTGAACTTTCCGTTAGCGTATCATTCCTGGAAAATGTGAGATGTAAAGTATTACTATATTCCAGTGCCAACACCTCATTTACCTCTGCTCTGCTGTTCATCAGATCAGTCTGGCTTTTGCACATTGAATCTGTTTTTGGCAAATGACCATCCAAATAAATATTTATCTCTGCATGATTTATGTATAAGAGGAACTTAATCTGTAAGGTCAATTGGCTAAACTGAAAAAAACCCTTTTCCGATAACTTAGCGCGTGTAAAGGGACCTAATTAGAGTTTAGATCACAGAGGATTTTGGAACTTTTGCAAGTCGATGAAAGTTTAAAATGCTAATGAGCTCTGATGAGCATGCTGGGAGTTGCTCCATGGACTTATGCAGCAGTGGAACTGTCATTTCTGCTCACACAAAGTTCTTAGTGCAGTGTCAGCTAATCACTATAAAAGAAATTGATGAGTCTCTAATGAAAACCATATAACTTGGAAAATCTGGACCTTCTTTATTTTTGTGAGGACCCTGCCAAATATTGCCTGTCCAGTTTTCTGTTTAAATGTGTAATGTATTTTACGCTATAGCAATAAGCAATATAACAGTAGTTTTGAATGTAAAAAATGTGTTGGAACAGAGAAACAAAGCTGAAGCATTTTCTAAATTTATTGCAACATCATATATAGCTACACATGTGGAAGCAGTGAATGGCATGGCGGGATGGTATTGAATATGTAAGTGGAGTGTAAAGGTCTAAAAGTAAATGATTGCCGCTTTAAAAATATATACATTCTCAATTGATGTTCCGCATCTCTGTAATCTTGGATCCAATTAAAGTACATTACCCCATAGTCTTGGTTGGACAAAACAGACATACATTAAGCAGATCAGTATGAGTGTTACATGTATGAATGTTGTAATGGTTAGCATTACTGCCTCACAGCACTGAGGTCATGGGTTTGATTCCCACCATGGCTCTAACTGTGTGGAGTTTGTATATTCTCCCTGTACTTGCATGGGTTTCCTCCGGGTTCTACACTCCCACAATCCAAAAATATACTGGTAGGTTAATTGGCACCCAACAAAATTAACCCTAGAATGTCTGTGTGTGCGTGTACATGTGGTAGGGAATATAGATTGTAAGCTCCACTGGGGTAGGGACTGATGTGAGTGTTCAAATATTCTCTGTAAAGCGCTGCAGAATATGGCCTTTATTCTGGTGGGCTCGCAAGGCTGCAAATTCCGCAGCCTTGCGAGTCCACCATGGGCGTTCCCATATGCAAATTTCCTGGCCCACCGCCCCACACCCCTCACCCAGACTTCTGTGTGCAAGCACTGAGGGTGCTTGCACACAGCGGCTTCACATGCGTAATTAAAACCTAGGTGCATGTGCAGTCGCAAAGAATCGTCTCCCCATGTGTGCGCTATATAAAAAACTGTTAATAAACAAATAATACATACACATGAGCTTTATTTATTTTCAGTTATTTTTATAGCCCACACATATTGTGGAGCACTGTACTCCCCCGGGAGTCTCACATACGATCTGGCACATACGAGTGCCATTTTTACATGCAATAAATCGCATGCGAATGATTGCATTTAATACTCCCGGGGAGCTGAAGGCAGGAGAATTTAAAAAAACACACTCAAAAGAATGAACAGCTGGTGATTGGCTGAGAGTGGTCACTCGGTCAATCTGCAGCCTCCCGTTCAGTTGAATGTGTTTTATTTTTAATTCTACTGCGGTCTGCTGCTGCAGAGCAGGGAGAGCCCCTCTACTGCGCAGCGCTTCCCCACTCGGGGATCAGATACAATACATCAATGCATGCTAAAAAGCACCCACGGATTGCCGCTTATGGCTGCACATATGAATTATCTTATGTGCAGTCTGTCCGACCTCCAACTACAAGCCGATGCGCACAGCACCATGCATTGTATTGGATCAGATGTCAGACACATCCGATCTGTCGGAATCAACTGTGTATGGCACGTAAAATGCTTCTTTTTGAGCAAAAATATACTAAAATGCTAGAATATCAAGCATATCCGTTTCTGCGATGTGTAAAGTACAGACGGAACTAGGGGCCTGATTCAGACCTGACCTCTAATTCGAGAATTTGCTAATTTATTGATTAAGGAACAACTGTTGTGAATAGCGACAAAAACTGCGTATGAATTGTAAACACAATGTGGCCGGACTTTGACTGTCAGGAAGACAGCGTTTGGGGTGGAAATCTACAGTTTTCTGGGTGTGTCAGAAAAAACACAGGCCTGCCCAGGCGTTTATAAAGAGGTTCGTTCTGTGACATCAGCGATGACCACTTCCACCCTGTCTCAGTCACAGATTAATGGAAGGGATAAACTTACTCATATTTGTACAGACAGCAAAATATATTTTATGGTTTGGGAATTGTGAAAATTGGATTTGCAAGTGGATTGTGATTTGCGTAAATAAATATGCCCCATAATTTTTGTTGTTTTCACATGAGAATTTTCCACCTCATAATACTGTTTGCTGTTCTACATAGACAATAATGTTTACACAATTTGGGCTACCTGTAAATTAAGGATACCAGTCACAGTAAAGAAAAATATGATGGTTAGTCATTAATTCAGAGAAAAATGGCTGAATATACTATATTTAAAGTTTGTTACTATTAAATTAAAGTGAATGTAAGGCATATCATGCTGGTTATTGTACAGAGCTTTGCCTGGCTTAAAAGGATAATGCAATATTTCCCAGGTACTAAGGTGATGCCACCTCAATGCCAAGTGTACCAGTGGCAGGCACAGTGCATCCATAACCATGGTAGGAGGGGGAAGGAAGCTCTTTAATCTACCTTCACTGTACAGCTGAATGAGATCATTTAGGGCCAGATTTATCAAGCTTCAAAAAGTGATCAAATGGAGAGTGATAAACAACCAGCCAATCAGATACTACCTGCCATGTTACAGGCTGGGTTTGAAAAATGACAGGTAGAAGCTGATTGGCAGGTTGTTTATCACTCTCCACCTTATCAATTTTTGAATCTTGATACATCTGGCCATTAATAACAAATACAAAAGTTGAATAAAAGTACAAATATTACAATCATAAAGTACTGTAATAAAAAAAAAGTACTTCTGTGAAAGCATTGCAAACACTGATTAACCAATCCTGTACATATCACTGCTTTGTAAATGATCAATTAGGGGTTTCCTAATATTCCTATTCCTATTGTTTTAAATACTGCTTGTTATTAATAGAGAAAACTCTTTTTAATCCAAAACAAATGAAATTCAGGAAACAAATAATTGATTAAGTTAATATTTTACATAAAGAAAATGAAAGTAAACTCTGAAACTGAGTCCTTTTCTGATTTTCGTGAATGCTTTTTTCCTAAAGAAGAAATCAAATAAACGTAGACTAAGCAATTGGGCAGACCCCAGCAGCCACATTGCCCTTTCTAGCCCTGCATTTCACTAGCACCTCCTTTCCATATTAATTAGGAGCCCTAAATAGCTAGGGGAGTATTTAACTAGTTTTCCTTGCCTGACCACTGCCACTAATTGGATTTGACACATGTCTCTGCCAAGGCTGTCTATAGCATGTGCTCCTTGCTGTGCATGAATAAGATGTTTGTTTTTCTTGCTGATTTCTCGATAAGAAGCTTCAGGATGTGTTAATTTTTTTACGCTAGTTGCTGTTGCTTCTTCGTCTTTTTTTTTTTTTATCTGAACAATAGTGTAGAGGGAGTGCGCCAGCCCCGTCCTGCTGATCCCTAGTCATCTTCATGCTGCTTCCTTTCCTGGTTTTTGATCCAGACATCCCGCTTTTGTTTTCCAAGTGCTTAGGCAGCACGTGTTGGTGATGTAGCCACCAAACAATATTTAAGCTGGGGTCCCCACGCCCCGGAGAGCTGGGGCTGATGGACGGCTGGCTTCCTGAGGCCGGGTGGCTGTTACTTTTCTGCCACCACCCTAACAGGAAGAGATAGAGGGTCCGCGCCTGTACTAGCGGAATCAATGGGAAATCACTGCAGCTGGTAGATTGTTCTGCTCTCCTCAGCACTGAATGTTGGAGGTGTTTTATTGAGCTGTAATAGACCCTTCCTGTTGGGAGGATTTGCACGTGGACTCCTAAACACACACTCAAGGGAAGTTCTGGGATCAAAAGATAAGCCCTTTCATACTCGATCTGACACAGGGCTTTATTGTTTGAACTCCTTTGACATTTCAGTGAAAGTTTTGAATGGAGTGTAAAGTAAAACATCAGCATTGGCCATCAGCACGGGAGAAGGCAGGCTTCACATCTCCACCTGCATATCCCGCTTTATATTCTTTAAAATTTACGACCCATCCCAAAGTTACAGGAAAGGTGGGAAACAATTAAGACTTTACTGCTTTTATGTATTTCTAACGTCTTAGGCTGCACTGAAAATAATTGCTGCCAATTCTGAAAAGGTCAATTTAGATAGGGAAAGAGGTCAAAATGTAAGTTTAGGAAATCTTCAAAGGTGGCTTCTGTTCTGTGATGTTAAAGGCATAAATGGGATCTGCAATATTACCTAATTTGCTGCATTGGTATGTGTGAATTGTGTTGCACAAACTATACAGTAAACTCACACAACCTGCCATCCACTCAGCCCCTCTCATGAATAGATCAGGGTTGCCTACCCTCTCGGAACAGCCGGGAGGCTCAGAAAAATCTCCCCCCCCCCCCCAGAAATGTGGGCAACGCTCCCGGTTGGTAATTGTGCGGGTCTAGCTAGAGTGTGGCCAGGGAAGGGGGGTTTAGGCACTAATTGGGGGGCTTAAGGGTAAAAGAGGTTCTGCATCAGCACCAATGTGCAGCAGCTATCAGGACTATAGTCACCTGCAAGGCAAATAGGTGTATTTATCCCATTAGCCATTGCCCCCTAATTGTACCCTGCTGTATGTGGGTGTGTGTGGCACTATGGCATCTATCTTCTGAGTAGATAAGCCGATGTAACCCAGGGGGGAGACCAAGGGGCCCATTTATCATTTAATATTTGTGTCTAATTCCCTGAATATATTCGTTTCCAGGGTTAGCCCCAAATATGAAATACCTCCAAAATGTATGATGGAGGGACCACAGGGGGAATCCCTGATCGCTGCTGCAATCCCACCTGCCTCACTCGCAGCTGCATCCCCCATAGGTTTAAATGTGGGATGTCATGCTGCCCAATGTACTAATATCAGGCAGCATTGCATTGAATCCCACAGCTGTTGCCATTTGCAGACTCCCCGGCACCCGGCTAAGCAGTTTGAAGGGGTGCCACCATTTGGAGCCCGCGTCCCTGCCTCTGCTGGTAACTGTATACCAATGATAGGATTGCATATCGGAATGCGCTCCGAGCAGTAAGATCCCACCCAGACCACATGTATATGCGATCCTTAGTAAATGGGCCCCAAAGTGTTGAAGCATCAGTCTCCTCTGGGGCTCAGTGTAGCTGCACAGATCCCATAGTACGGCACCAACCTACAGTACCATATACTTGTTATTACACATTACATTCCCACAGCTATTGTATTTAACACATGAATATGGGTCAGACCAATACAGTACTACAATGGGGAACATTCACAGTAGTTAGGGTTACCACCCATCTGGAATTACTCCAGACAGCCTGGTAATTAGACCGGGTGTCCGGAGTCTGGACAGGTGGTATACAATGTCCGGGAATTGGAGACCGGAGGCGGGAGCAGGGCCGGCGCCACCACTAGGCAGGTCTAGGCATTTGCCTAGGGCGTCGGCCACTGGAGGGCGGCAGTTCGCCCCTCGCCCCCAGTGCAAAGGGGGTACCTGCTGCGCCGTCTGGGGAGCGGGCAGGGGGGTCCATGCTGGCGTCTGACAGGAGCCTGCAGTGGTGTCCTTGCCGCGCCGGTACCTGCGGCGCTGTGTATAAAGCTGGCCGCGGTGGGGGTCCCTGCAGTGAATAAGAAATAACTATAACTGGAAGCGCTGCCGGGTTTGAAAACACTGGCCGCACACTGATTGGCTGAGATTCAGCCAATCAGCGTGCGCCCAGTTTTTTTTCAAACCCGGCAGCGCTTCCCGCGCCGCCGCATAGCGCTAGTTATTTCTTATTCACTGCAGGGACCCCCCGCCGCCGCCAGCTTTATACACAGCGCCGCAGGTACCCGCGCGACAAGGACACCACTGGACACCAGCATGGACCCCCCTGCCCGCTCCCCAGATGGCTCAGCAGGTACCTCCCCGGCACCGGCGTGCCCCCACCCCGACTCACCTGGGGCGCTCTGGTGCCTTGCACCGGCCATGGGTGGGAGAACCTGCGCAGATAGAAACCGGCAACGCTGTGACTGTAGAGCAGGACTGCCTGCGGCTATTTCAAATAGTGCGCCTGCCATGCTAGCGGTCAGCCAGCCAATCGGGTGCAGCGGCTCCTTATTGACAGCTGGACTGCGAGCAGGGCAGGCGCGATTTTTTAAATTGCGCCACCGCAGAGTCACCGGGATAGCTGCAGGAAACCGAGGGGCAAAGGGATCGACCCCTGGGCATCATGATCTGCCCCTCCGGGGGGGGGGTAGCTACTGAGCAGGGCCACCCGCGGGGGGAGTCGCTGCTGCTGCCCTGTGGGGGTGCGCTTCATCTCTAGTGTGGGGGACAGCTGGGTGAGCCGTAGAGAAGAGCGACCCACGGCCACCCAGGCCCCCCCGCCCCACGTCCCTACTTGGATGGAGACTCCCAGTGCAGCCACCACTTCAACTCCACGGTGTCTGGGCTCTGCATGAAATGCCACCGGGAGGGCTTTAACAAGGACACAGATGAGCTGATCCTAAAAGGTAACAGTGATGGGGGGAGGGGTCCAGCCCTGTGCACTGGTGGGAGTGGGGGCATCATGGTGACAGTATTGGGGTAACTATCACCTGTCCCCCTCCCTGGCAATAGTGAGGTAACGATCACCTGCCCCCCTCACTGGCAATAGTGAGTTACCTATCACCTCCCAATGGGGAGATACCTATTATGTGCCTACGCCTGGCAATATTGGGGTACTTGTCACCTGCCTCACCCATGGCAATAGTAGGGTACTTACCACCTGCCTACCCCTGCCAATAATGGGGTACCTATCACATGCCCCCTGGCAATAGTGGGATACCTATCACTTGTCCCCAGGCAATAAAGGGGTACCTATCACCTGCCTCCCAGGCAATAGTGGGGTGTAATGGGCATTAGAGTGTGTGCATAACGTGTAATGGACATGTAGTGTACTTATGTAATGGTTGTATAAAATGCACTCTGGTGTAAGTTTTTGGTGCGCACTGTCCCTGTTGTTATTTTTTTTTAAATTGTTTAGCCCTGGCATAACTCGTAATGGGCATTATGGCATGTTGTATAATATGGTATCGCCTACGGTGCACACTGTCCATTTTGTCCTTCCTTTTAACAACAGTTGTGGAGTCCTGGCATAACGTGTAATAGTCATTATGGCATGTGGTATAATATGGATGTGTGACGTGTAATAGGCATTATGGTGTAAAATTTTGGTGGGCGCCTTTAGCGCGCACTATCCATTATGCCCCTGTTATGCCCCTCTTTTTTTAAAAATTGTCCAGTCATGGCATAATGTGTAATGGGCATCACAGTGTTTTGCATAACATGTAATGGGCATTACAACGTGTGACTTGATGTAAATTACTCCGTGACATCCAGGTTGGTTGTGTTTAAATATCGACCCTGGGCATCCCATCCTCCTCCTTATCCCAGATGAAGTCCACAGAGATGCACTTCTTGTAGATGACCTTCCTATAAATAAAAACTTTGATTAGCGATTGCCATGTACAAGTCCTCTCATTATTCCCTGGCCTGCTGCTATCTAGCGCCTGTACCATGTTAGTTGCCCTTACTGAATACATTTATCTGTGTGAATCCTCTCTGGACCAATAAGAGCGCTAATACTATGGGTGTGACATGACAATGATGGCCCCATACATGAAGCACAGTGTACAGTGATGTGAGATTCCTCTAATGACACATTTGATCAACAAACATATACATAGCAATAAAATAAACAGATTAAAAATGAATGATAAAATTATGTGGTGGGTATACCACTATATTATGGGACCTAGGCCATAAATATGCCAGAGAAAACAATGAAAATAAGGGGGGGGGGCTGGAATTGGGGAGGAAGAGATCAAGTGTCCTGTCTTGATCTTTATTGGGGGGTGCTCCCCCAGAGACCCTTCCTGGGCTGACCAGCCAGGATGATCATGTTTTGGCCGGGGGACCTTATATAACAAGTGTTCCCTGGCTGTGGCATGACACTGCTGGCTGTTTGAGCCCGGTGCTGATTGGTGAAATACTGGTGTCCCTCCTATTTTGGGAACCAGGACCGGGCCAAGAGCCTAGTGCCTGTTATAGAAAAACCGGGTGACCCCAGCTTTTTTCCCCTTGTATTCCTGCAGCGGGATTGGCTCAATTAGCCCAGGGCTGGTTATTGCTGCTAATTGAGCCCGAGGGCAGGTTATTGCTGCTTGCCGTTTTTGTTGTTGTTTTGTTTTCATTATTATTTATTTAATTTTCTAATGGAAGCCTTCACAGATCTGACTGATCCGTGCAGGCTTTAGCCAAACATGCCATGAAAAGGTGGTCTACTTTTGATTTGTATTTTAAACTGAATTCACAGATGAATTCAGCTATTCGAATGATATTTTTACGACGACTATAGAACACTATGGAGCCCATTCATCCGTGTTCTCTCGATGATGAACTCATTTGTACATCTGAATTCGTATGAGCTTGCTGTTTGTAAAAGCTGCAAATCCTACAAATTCGGGTGATTAGCCATTGGGGGGACTGGACATGTGCAAGTCATGAAAGGGGGAGGGGGATATTTTGGAGGCTTTACCACTGTTTTTGTAATTGAATAAAGAAAGCAGTCATTGTTAGGCATCAGTTTATTCAAATCAAATGAATAGATGTAGAAGTAGGGGCAACTTTATGGGCAGTATTCAATGAGGATAATTCGCCCTGTTTCACTGCAAATTTGTGCTATTTTCGCGTTGGACGGTGAATTTTTGGGGTCAGAAAGCGAATCACCCTATTCGCTGTCTTTCTAAGTGATTTTCGCCGTCCCTCACCATGTAGCAAATCGCCATCTTTTCATGGTGAAGTGGAAAGTGAACTTTTAAAATAAAGTTGTTGTTGTTTTACATTTGGTGTCAAGGGGCATGCTATATTTATTCATGTGCTTATAGCACATGAATATATATTTAATTAAAAAAATATATATATATTTTTTTACACATAGCAGCCAGCAGGGGGCCGGGAGCAGAGAGCCGCTCATTACATATTCATTTATTCACTGCTCCCGATCATTACATATGCACGATCGGGTGCAGTGAATACCTGGTCCCCTGCTGGCTCTCCCGGGGGGAAGCCTTTGCTGCCTTGCTCCCGGGAAGCCCACCTCCCCCCCACATACATTCTGGGGCAGGCAGGGAGACTTCCATCTCCCTGCCTGCCACCGTCCTCAGGCTCCCTGTGGCGCCTGCCGCAGGGGTTCACGCTCACGCAAAACCCTGCGCCGTTGAATAGGGGGGACAGCGAGGCTCTGGAACACAGCGACTGTGCAGCGAATCCTAAACAGGATTCGCTGCACGCCGTGAATATCCTTATTGAATACGGCCCTATGTATATGGTATCACTAGTAAGCCAGTTTAGAGCAATAGCTGAGAAAGCAAGGGTGACATTTAATATGATGAGAGAATCAGAAAGTGAGAGATTTCATAAGAAATCTCCATTTTTTTAAAGCGGCAATCATTTACACTTCCATACCAAACTAGTTTTGCAGTGTAAATGATTGCCGCTTTAGAAAAACTGGAGATTTCTCACCAAATCTCTCACTTTCTGAATCTCTCATCCTATTAACTTCCCCCCTAGTCTTTTACCTTCTGTGTTTGTGCATGTGTGAGGAAGAGATGTAGTTTCACTCTCTGCCAGCAGATGGCAGTGTTTAGGAGACTCACGGACACTAGAAATATATACTGTATAGATGATACCTTATACACTATGTAAAAATCAAATGGGATTTCAAAATATTTTCAAATACAATTCAGGATACAGTAAACACAACACCATTAATACAGCACTAAAATTTTGTAATGCAGTCATCAAAATAGTTGATTATAATACTGCACAAATATTGTTTACTTGAAACAGCTTAACATGGTCAATAAAGGAGTCATCAAAAATATAAAGATGGAGACCTTCTTCCACTTCCTGCCAAACACAAACACCATGGCTTCTAAGCAAAAGTCTGCAGAATTAATCCAGAGCATTATTATTATTATTATTATTATTATTATTATTATTATTATCATTATCCTTTATTTATATGGCGCCACAAGGGTTCCGCAGCACCCAACTACAGAGTACAGGACAAATACAGGGTAAATTATTATAGGAACATCAGCCGATTACTGCAACATACAGTAAGTATCCAGATAGCAGCAAACTGCAGGCTTTGGTGCAGTCAAAGACTGCTGAAGTATGACAAGATAATCACATGAGGTAAGAGGTCCCTGCTCGTGAGAGCTTACATTCTAAAGAGGAGGGGCAGACAGACAGGTGTGACACAGGAGGGGTAGACAGGGTGAGGAACAGAAGGTTAGGAGGACAGTTTACAAATTCCTATATAGGTCCCTACGCATTTCATGAAGAATGACTTCTTCAGGGAATCACATTTTCGAAAGGTCATTTTTTTATGGTAGAATAAGTGGCATTGTTCTAGAGAAGTTTCATTCATCTTGTGGAGAATGCAATAGGGCATGCACTGGCAAGTGACATACAGTAATGAATATGAATTTTATGGATTAGAATTCATGCTGAGAGTTGGCATCTTACTCCATTCACTTTTTATTCCCCACAGTGTTAGAATTCATACCAAGATCATCAACTAAACTCAGCCTTACCAAACTCAGCCTTACCAAGACCAACCACCACAGATTTCCGATCAAACACTAATTCTATGATATAGAATAAAAAAAAAAAAAAAACATTCATGTTTCTATATTTTGAGAAGTAGTCATCTGCACCAATACATTTATAATGTTTCTTACTGCACTAAACACTCTCTCAGTGTACACATGAAGGGCTGGCATCTTGGATAGACCATATTCTGTATAGCGTTCTAGAGAGAGAGATCAATATTAGAGGTTGTAGAAGATGCAAGATATATTTATCAATCAATATCATTCAATGTTTGGGCAGGGACAGCAGTAGTTGCAGGGGACGCTGATGGAGTGTAAGCTTCATGAGCCACACAAAATAACATTTGCATCCATTTGTTTACATCTGTGTCTGTTGGAACAACAACAATACATAAGCCAGGCCTAGCTGCCAGGATGGAGATTGCCGCAAACCCTTGGGTCCTGGCAAAGCCAATAAAGAACGTGAACTACAAGGCCAAGAAGCTGCTGTTTTTATGTACTCCATCAGCTTCTCTTGCTGACTTCAATTAGCATAATGAGAACTCCATTACAGAAATGAGAAACCCTGAGGAAAGTCCAAATGGGATGAACTATGTTACTATGACATTATCCAGTAGTTTTCCAACAGATAGACACTGCATTACTTCTTAGGGAAGCCAACAATACATAAAGTAGCTTGCTAGTATTGCTATACTGAGATAATGATGACATTCAAACGGTTGCTGAATATAATATTTCTGTAGAGACCACCAAAGAGGATGGACCTGGTGCTGCTGACCAAATGCTATGATCATATACAGTAGTCCTCTGTTTGACCAATATCACTTGTCCACATATCTATACAGTAGTTAATATATTAGTTGGTATAATACCTTTTTTAAAGGGATTTAATGACTTTTCCCTTAATCTTCCTCATGATTTGCTATTTGAAAGAAATAAAAATATAATGGAATTTTTTTGTTTAGCAAGGACACTGTGTTGCTCTTGCAATGGATTGTTACCAGGGCCATATTAATATTGGTGCAGATGGAGCTACAGCTCCAAGCCATGGTGTAACTACAGGGGATGCTATGGGGCCCACAGCCCAAGGCAATCCCCTTCACCTTTTTTTTTTTTTTTCTATTTTAAATTTTTTTGCCACCATTCAGTGGCTCCCGGCTCTGGTGAGTGGGAGCTGGGGACGGTGCGCCAGAGGAGGAAACTCGGCACCGGGTAGAATGGGCAGCAGACCAGGCGCTAGGGAGGGAGAGCGGAGCTGGGGACCGTGCACCAGGAGCAGACACAGAAGAACCACCCTTAGACACCCATGTTAAATTCATATATTGGCTTCTATGGAGCCGCACAGAGCCAATCAGGCACGGAGCTCCCCCAGAGCACGCTCCTGATTGTCGGATGGAGGAGCCAGTGAATGGCATCAACGGGGATTCCCTCATTCTCAGGGAGCTTGTGGCACCTCAGTCCGGTGGATATGGGATACTCAGTTTTTTTGTTTTTGTTTTAAATCGTGGATGCTACAAGGAATGAAGAGGATGTGATCTACACTGGAGGGGATGGTGAGTATGATTTCTTTTCACAGGTACTACTATGGATTTTACTGGAAAAACGGACAGGCTTATGATGGACTCTATATGGAAGTATGTATAGTATGTGTGTATGTATTTGTGTATGTAGTATGTATTAAACTTATACTTTATTAGTGTATGTGTTTGTTTTATTTTGGTATTTAGCGGGACCCCACGCCATTTATTTATGTTTCCTATCTTTACACTGATAAGCTTGCATGGATCTGACTGATCAATGCAGGCTTCAGCCAAATAAGCCTGGAAAGTGTGGTCAATTTTCCAGTCGTATTTACTTCTGCATTCGTAGCCCAATTCAGCAATATGAATGATTGTAAATTTGCCGATCAGATAGACATATAGGGCCGAGTTCTATTGATGATGTAATCATTTGTATAGCCGAGTTCGGCTGTCATTCGTAAAAACGGAAAATCATCCGAATTCGGCTGATTGTAAATTTACCAGGCACCGGTTCCCGGCTTTATATCATCGAATAGGTACAAATGGGTAATGGGTGGAGAACAGATATATTGGTACTTGTGTAGTTTCACGGCGCCAGTATGGCATCGTGCGTCTGAGTCCCCTTGCGGGGCTCGCTTCGCTCGCCTACGCTATTTAAAATCAACTCCATGCCAACATGGATAGTGGGGGTATGAACTATCCATGTTGGCATGGAGTTAAGTTACTTTGTTTAACATAGTTTGTGGTGAGCGTACAACCCGGAAGTAGCACGGCGCCATGCTGGCGCCGTGAAACTACACAAGTACCGATATATTAATAATCCAGTTTTGAATAAATACAAACATTTGGCCTGATACTGTAGGACAGATATCTGCACATATGTAATACATTAGTGCCAATCTTAAAATTTTAGAGAACTCAAATAAATAATTTGGTTTGCATACCCCTCTGGATCTTCCCCAAATATTATGATAAAATGTCATGAAAGTATATAGGAAAGGTGCTGGGCATTCCCAAGGTAATGCGGGTGCGGGGGGCAGGCAGCTGACATCACCGGATGTCAGCTGCATGCCTGCTTCTCACACTGGGCGCTCGGAGATCAGAGACAACATAAAGGTGTCTCTGATATGTGAGCGCTTGAGAAATCATTGAATGGTCACCAAGGGGGACGGGGAGGTGGGTGAGTGGCCGGCACTGTGGTTAATGGGCAGAGTCTGGTGGGCAGCCTTGCGATTCAATCAGAATAAGGTCAATGGTCTCACAGGTAGAGGGCGTGGCCTCTACCACAGAACTACTTTTTTTGGTCACTTTGGGGTTGCAACAGTAATTGTGTGCTGCTTATAATATTAGAGTGCAGCAAGCAGCTGCTGTCACTAGGATTAGGAGTCAGCACCTTGGTTGGAACTCTGCAACAGCATACTTTCCCCGGTTGGAGAACTGCATAGAATCCCACTTCGCTCAAGCTCAACCACGACCAGTGTGTTCACAACAGTGAGTACGGCTGTTAAAGTAACTGGACTGTTCAACGTTCCATTTATCTGCTGAAGAGTACCTTTAACTGTGCATACCTTCCAACTTGAAGAATCTCTAAATTAGGGACCTGCTGCACCAAGGTGTAAAAAGGGTTGGGGCTAAGAGGCCTGCGAAGATGGTCTCTGATGGACCACCATTTTTTTAATTTTTAGGTTGTGCCAATGAATTCTCTTAGCAACTGGGCAGCCCCGGCTTATTTCACCCCCTTCCTCCTCCCTACACTGAAGAGATGCTGTGTGCTTGCACTGCAGTGGTGATCTCCGGCACCCCCCAACTGCCCCCCCACCGCCTGTGGGTCATTGCCACAGGCGGGAAGGACATCAGGACAGTCTCCAAAAAGATAGTTGGGAGGGTTACATGCTATTGTATATATAGCAGACATCATTGGACAAATCTATGTATGGCTAAAGAACATAATGCTGGTATGGGTAATCAGTTTAGAGTGGCGCATATTACAAGTTTATCTAGTTCTCTATAACGTTTTGTCTAACGTTTTATCTAAGATAAAGAAGCATAGTAAAAACCAATGTTATGTGCAACGTCTTATCATTAAGCACTGTGGATCTCTGAAACAAATAATAACGGATAATGTCAAAAACGTTCCTACTGTATATCTATATAAAATGTATATATGTATATATTGTTGTTGTCTCCATCAAACATCTGGGTGCAGCTGAGTTGAACAAAATATATAATATATATAAAGCAAAACCCAGTGAAATGTCATCTCCATGAGGCCAGCATATCCCTAATGCCAGAATATTACATCAAACACAACCACAAATCAAAAGTGCACTACTGGACTTCTTTAAAGGTCACTGTCCATTTGTACAGTATGGAGAATTCACAATGTACCTTAAATAAATGTCTCAGAACTTATGAAAGTGTGCTCTGTTTTCTGTCAATTTTTGCCAGATATGGTCTGATCTTCAATGTAGACCAATATTATTGCTGGGAGAGGTGTGCTGGATAGAATAAATATTAGTGGATTAATATAAGAAAAATGTGATTAAACATTTGTTTGCAAACAATCAATTGTTTATGGCAGAGGTAGAACTCTGGGAGGCAATGGAGTCATCTGCCGCCGGGCTCCTGCTCCCAAGGGGGCACTTCTCCTCCCCTTCAAATTTAAATCAGTCAACTGAAAACCGTCAATATCTCTTTTGTAACGGAGTTCTGAAATATGTATTCTCGCTCTCTAAATATATATGTAGGACACATACATTTCAGAAGATATATATATATATATATATATATATATATATATATATATACTATAAATTGTACGGTTGCGTGAGTGATGGGGGGGGGGGGGCATGCTCCAATATTTACCTTGCCTGCCTCCAGGCAACTGGGACAAACTTACACCACTGGTTTATGGGTATTGGTCATTGGTTCCACCAAATTAAGGTCAACATGCATTGGGTCGACCACTGAAGGTCGACACAGACAAAGGGTCGACATGCCTAAGGTCAACTGGGTCAAAATGTTGACACAAGCATTAGGTCAACTTTGGGAATGTCGACGGTAAAAGGGTCAACATGGGTCTTTCTCGTTTTTTGCCATGATTGTCAACATAGTCGACATGGACACTGTACCGGTGCACCGAGTCCACTCACATGGCTCGCTGCACTCGCCATGCTCCGAGCACGATGACTCGCTACACTCAACACACAGTTATGACCTAGTGCAGGGGTGGCCAACCTGTGGCTCTAGAGCCACATGCGGCTCTCCCCCTGTTAAAGTGCGGCTCCTGCTCCCACTGCTGCCCGCCTCCCACTGTCTGTCCCCGTCCCCATCACCCGCTCCCGGTTCCTCGAATCCATTCTCCTTCTGAGGGGAGGAGAGCGTGCATGGCTTATCTCTCCTACCCCTCACTGTGCATCCTTGTGACTGGGTCATCCGCCAATCAGAGCTCGCGGGCCGGCAGCCAATCAGGAGCCGGCCCGCGAGCTTTGATTGGTGGGCGGCCCAGTCACAGGGAAGTAAGGGGGGAAGGAGACGCGCGGTGTGCTGTGCTCTCCTCACCTCGGTGACATGACAGGACTGCAGGGGGACACCAGACTGTCCTCTCCATGCCCGGCAGCAGCAACAACGGTGAGTGCTGCTGCTGGGAAATTAGCACTGTGGGGGCATAGCAGATTGTAGCACTGTGGGGGCATAGCAGTTTGTGGCACTGTGGGGGCATAGCAGTTTGTGGCACTGTGGGGGCATAGCAGTTTGTGGCACTGTGGGGGCATAGCAGTTTGTTGCACTGTGGGGGCATAGCAGTTTGTGGCACTGTGGGGGCATAGCAGTTTGTGGCACTGTGGGGGCATAGCAGTCTGTGGCGATGTGGGGACATAGCAGTTTGTGGCACTGTGGGGGCATAGCAGTTTGTGGCACTGTGGGGGCATTCCAGCTTTTTGGCACTGTGGGGGCATACCAGCTTTTTGGCACTGTGGGGGCATACCAGATTTTTGGCACTGTGGGGGCATACCAGCTTTTTGGCACTGTGGGGGCATACCAGCTTTTTGGCACTGTGGGGGCATACCAGCTTTTTGTCACCGTGGGGGCATAGCAGTTTGTGGCAACGTGGGGGCGTAGCAGTTTGTGGCACCGTAGGGGCGTAGCAGTTTGTGGCACTGTGGGCATAGCAGTTTGTGGCACTGTGGGGCATACCCAGCACCGTGGGAGCATACAGTATGTGTATCTTGCACTATTGGGGGCATATGTATATATGGCACTGCACTATTGGAGGCATATGTGTATCACACCCACCCAAGGGGTCCAAATAGACCATGCCCCTTTTTTGGCACGCACGTCGAAGGCGCGCATATTTTGTTGGCTCTTTAGCTTGACTACAGATATTTTTCTGCTCTTTACCTCTGACCGGTTGGCCACCCCTGACCTAGTGGATGGTAGAGCATGAAATAGCACCTGTCGGCACGTCGGCTCAAAAAAAATTGAAAAACCCATGTTGACCTTTTGACTGTCGATCTTCCCAATGTCGACCTAATGCTTGTATCAACATTTTGACCCTGTTGACCTTAGGCATGTTGACCTTTTGTCTGTGTCAGCCTTAGGGCTGCCGACCTCCAGTGGTCAAACCAATGTAAGATGACCTTAAGAGTGTCAACCTAACAACTGTATATTATTGCTTACACATACGTAAAGCTGAGTACACACTATGCCATATCGTTGGCATTCGATATTGCTCATGATACCACTTGACCTCCTGGTTGAACGGTATGGTGCATATTCCTTGGACAACATGGTGAACATAATGTGTGTCAAGCACCCCCCCCCCCCCCACCCTGCTAAGCATGCTGTCATTGATGATGTAGGTCAGATTTGAATGTATGTCTAGATGACAGGGGGGATTGTTAATGACCTGTGCTGAGCATATCGAGGCACCATTGCTCAAAGCATGGTGAGATAAATGAGCCATGCAAGGGGACGAGGGGCACTGATATGGTGTCCATATGCCGACATTCGGGACAAAAAATTGAAAAACTCATGTGGACCTTATGACTTCGACCTTCCCATTGTTGACCTAATGCTTGTTTTGACCTTTTAACCCTGTTTAACCCATATCAACCTTTTTCATGTGTGGACCTAAGGACTGTCGGCCTTCACTGGTCGATCCAATTCATGTTGATGTTAATTTGGTCAACCCAATGACCCATACCCAGGTACATACTAGACAATATGCACAGTAATATTGTTAATGATATTGTCATCGTACATATCATTTGCAAATATCACATAGTGTATACCCAGCTTTAGAGTTGGAAGAGTTGATGGCCATAGTCTTGTTCGAATTGGTCACTTTTTTACCCAATTCAGAGAAATCGGACAGAGAAATAGCGTGCAGTGTCCAAATCTGATGTGTTTAACATCTGATGCGATCCAATGTGCGGTCCCGTGCGTATCGGATCAGAGATTGGACATGCTTGCAGTTAAGTGAATTCTTAAGGTGCCCACAGACGCATCAATTTTACTGTGCTATGCGTTTTTGACTGTACAATGGTTCTATACAATTTTTCTTCCAGCTTGCGATGCAATGTGCACTTGGATGCATGCGATGCGATTAACCCATGTTTGTATTGTTAATTTTCAGATGTAGTCTAAAAAGTACGTGCAGCACGTACTTTTTTGGACATACAATATCGGGCTCCCGGGAACGCGCATCGCGTCGCACAAGCCCATAAACATCACCCGATAATTGTACATAAGATGCGTTTTGTACTTAAAAAGTACAAAACGCATTCGATAATTGATGCGTCTGTAGGCACCTTAATGCGATTTCTTCCTCAGAGAAGTGGCATACAGTTGGAGCCCCTCTCAACTATTTTCCCTAGGTCATGGCTCACCATGGCTAGCCATGGCTATCCTACTGTTCTCAGCAGCAATGCAATATGTAGAACAATAAAGTATGGGATTAGCAGAGTAATCATATTACTCATTTAATCCTATTAAAGGGCTAAATGAGGAGGGCTCCATCTGTAAGTGTATCGGGGCCATAACAGTTGCTTTTTATAAAGTGTGGGCTACAATTGGTATATTTTTGGGCTTTGTAAGCAAGGGTACAAATGTTCAAGTGGCAACAGTTTCACAAATACATTTTTTAGAGGTAAAGGAAATTGTACTGCGACACAAAGGGGCTGATGCAATTAAGCACAGGGTTTTCCACACGGGGAAAATCTCTGCGTTTCATGGATATAATCTATTCAATTATTCATGTTTATCACTCTTTATCACCCTTGCATTTATCTCTTTTTAAAGCTTAATACATCTGCCCCCCCCCTGCCTGTAACATGACAGTTAGGAGCTGATTGGCTGTTTTTTAATCATTCTCTATTTTTTCACTCTTTGAAGCTTGATAAATCTGGTTCTAAGAATAGTAAACCCATATACTCCCTGGGGTATCAAAGCATAACACAGAGGAACTGTTTTGGCACCATGTACATTAAATAAGAGTTCAGGTCCATACACACTGGGCGACTATTCCAGCGTGTATGGACAGTGATGATTGCGTTCATTGCTCGGGGGGAAAGCCGCTCAGTGCATACACAATTAGCCGCTTTCCCCCTGCCCGGTGCCGACATCGGGGAGGAAGGGGGGGGGGGGTGAGCGGCTTTGCATAGTGCAGTGCTATGCAAAGCCGTTCTCAAAGCCGCTCATCTGCTGGTAATACCAGCAGATGAACGACTTTCCCAGCGCTGATGCCGGAGCACGCAGCAGCGCTCACCGCTCATTGCCGGTGCATACACACTGGGCGGCTTTAAACTGAAGGCCGCTCAAACATGCCCAGTGTGTATGGGCCTTTACTAATATGTGTAATGATCAAAACAACCTCCGCGCCACTTTCTGTTATTGACATCTTCATTGTCAGAAAGTGAGGGACCCCGGACTTTAAGGCTATGCTATTTCGCAAGTGTCAGACTTCTGGTCCCTTTTCCTGCCAACATGATCAAAGTTGTACTCTGTATGAAATAAAATAAATGTCTATCAAACTGTCAGAGCTTTCACAGTGCCTTATAATACATCCATATATTTCATTCACATTGCTGGTTCAGTCTGTAAATTCTTATTATACAATAATACTGTGTGGCATTTTTTCCAATATATAAAAGGCAGAGATTCCTAATCATATATGTGACAAGTTTATATATATAAGTTGCCAGTGAAAACATATACTCTTTTTACAGTGAAAAATACGTAGCACGTGATTTTTTGACTTTATAATAAACCAGGGCACCGACACTTGCAGCAATGGCTGACAAATCCATCTCTGAGGCTTACTCTCGATACTACGTGTAACTTTATCTTATTACGTCCCTGGTTTTACCGTTCTTCTAAAGTGATCTCTCAAATGTCCAAAATCATTAGACGTTTTCCTTTTTACATTATACCTTGGTAAATGTCAGGCATAACTGCATTTTTATTTGCCAAGGTACCACCGCTGACTTGAATGAGTATAACAGAATCCCAGCTTCTCATCTCCCTCTCCGTCCCCTGTATGCTTTGTACTAATATGATTTGTTGAACAAATTGTTCCATTAATCTGGGGCTGTTTGACAGAGTGAGAAAATAAGTGCCAAAGTGAGAAGATTCACAAGAATCGGAAATCTCAGCCGCTCTTTCTCAAGGTAAATAGTTATTATATCAGAGTGTCAGACTGGCGAAATGGATGTGCGCTCATTCTGGGTTTGTAAATGTCAGTTCTAGTCAGGCCATCGCAGTGACAAATGGGCTGAGGGTTACAGGGAGAGTTCATTGCCTCAGCAAGTTTCTCTTTGACTTATTTCAAAGGTAAGCGCTGGCTTAAGAAAAAAATGCGATGCAACAAAGCAGAGCGGTTCTGGGCTATGACAATGCAAAGTCACCTATAACATTTTGGCCATGTGCTAGTTTTACGTTTCTTATCATCAAAGTTAGGCAGTAACACTCTGTATAATGACCTGTAATTATTTGTCTTTGACAAAGTGAGCATTTAGATCTGAGCAAAGCAAAAAAACGAAAACCATAAATGAAGAAAACTGCGCTTTTGAGGAACACACCAATTATTACACAGCGTACATTTATCAATACGTAATTAAAATTAAAAATTTAAAAAGTGTAAAAAAATTAGAAATGAAAAAGTGATCACATAGAAATGTTTTGAAATGACTTAATTTGAAAGTGTGGGAAATAGTTACCCCTTCTTTTCATTCCCATAGGATCCTGTTCCTATAATGCACTTGAAAAGTGCAGTTTGTAAATGAAAAAGTTATTCAAATGGACAGTCTTGGTAAAGCACTCACGAGTAGTGGGAGTCCTGCATCAAAAGGTTATGGTCGACAGTCAAAAGGTTGACATGGTCAAACGGTCGACAGGGTTCAAAGGTCGACAGTCAAAAGGTTGACAGGGTCAAAAGGCCAACAGTGAAAAGGTCTACATGAAAAAGGTTGACGTGGAAAATGTTGACATAAGGTTTTCATGGTTTTTGGGTGTCTATGTCGACATAGGTCGACATGGACACCTTCTAAGTGTACCGCGTCCTGTTGGAAAAAGTGCGCTATATAAATTAAACTTAGTTACTTTTCATTTTTGCTTTGATTATAAGGTACTGACTACCCCTTAGATATATATTGCTGCTGAATGGGGAGGCAGCCCATGGCAGCACCTGTTAAATATCCAATTGGATATTAACATTTCTTTTTTCATTTGAGAAGTTGTGTACTATTGTGATTTTTAGAGATGCTTCTGTTTGTATTATTGTATTACTTTTTATTGAACATTGTGCTTAATCTCTCCATTGGCTAATGTCAGGGTCAGAAGGTTGACACAAAGCCATGCTTGGGGATGCGGTACACTAATACAGTGTGCATGTCAAATTGTGTCAAAATATAGCACAAAATAAAATGTGGAAAAACTAATGTCGACCTTTTGACTGCTGGCCTTCCCATTTGTCAACCTAATGCTTGTGTTGACCTCTGATGGGAGGCTATTCCACTTATCTACTACTCTTTCTGTGAAGTAATTCTTCCTCAAATTTCCCCTGAATCTTCCTCCCTCTAGTTTCAGTGCATGTCCTCGTGTTCTGCTGCTCCTCTTCCTGTGAAGAATGTCTCCCACCTGTACCTTGTTAAAACCCTTGATATATTTGAAAGTTTCTGTCATGTCCCCCCTTTCCCTTCTCTGCTCTAAAGTATACATATTAAGATGTTTTAGTCTTTCCTGGTACGTTTTGTGATGTAGGCCATGCACCCTTTTAGTTGCCCTTCTTTGTACAGTCTCTAATGTATTTATATCCTTCTGGAGATATGGCCTCCAGACAGGGCCGGTGCTAGGGTGTCCGGCGCCCTCCTGCAAACCATACATTTTGCGCCCTTTCACATTGCTATTGCAACAAGCTGCAGCCCGATTGTGGGAGTGTATGCAACATGCGATCCTATGGAGGATCTCGGGTGCATGTACATGTATGCATACACCATCTCAGTGCTGTGTCCGCAAAATGTTGCAGGCACTAAAGGTGCCCATACATGCTGTGAGAATCGCATACGTTATGGGCTAGATCGCATCGCACGGCATGCATGCAATGAGTGTGTGATGCGATCCGAAAGCAGTACAAAAAGTATGTGCAGCACATACTTTTTGTACTGTGCGATGCCCGCAAGAGCGCACATCGCATCGCATGCTGCTATTGCAGCGTGTATGGCCACCTTTAGGCACATAACCCAGCCCATTATTTAAAAAGTGTCTAAATTAATATAAAAAAATCTACAATTATTAAAAAATTTGTTATAAACATGTATAATAAAAGACTCACTGTTCTTTTGCTGTGTAACTCTTGTGCAGTCCCTCCTCTTCTATCTGTGTAGACAGGACGCTGAGGATGCCATTACACCCCTCTTGTGAATGAGGGAGAAAGGAGAGGAGAGAAGGAGGAGATGGAAAAAGAGGGGAGGAGATAGAGGGGGCGGAGTGTTGAGGACTGGCAGTGGCACTGGCACAGCACTCTGAGAAGAGGGAAGGAAGGGGAGGCGGCGTTGATGCCTGTTCGTTATTTGAATGACAGCTGACAGGCACAGGGAGCAATGGGTAGGGGGCGGATCCGGACATGACATGTCATCCAGGTATTCACAGACAGCACTACATGCCTCAGCGCAAGTGTCCGTGAGGAAGAGGGGGCAGGTCACAGGAGGAGGATACTGTGTGCGCAGTGCAGGGAGATGCTCAGCCTGTCCATACTGCCGCCCCCACTGTCAGACAGGCACTGCGGGCGGCATGCAGGCTGTGTGCACTCGCGGCGCAGGGAGCAAATCTTTATGCTGCCGCCCGCTGTCAGACAGGCACTGCGGGTGGTGTACAGACTGTGTGCACTTGCAGTGCCGGGATCAGCTCTTTATACTGCCACCCGCCCGCTGTCAGACAGGTGCTGAGGGCGGTGTACAGGAGGCAGTGACAGTGAGGGTTGAGGCAGCTTTAGCAGAGCAGGGAGGAAGAAAGCGCCTTTTCAGCATGGCGCCTCCCTGCTTTGCAGGAGCTGCTGAGTGGGTAGCGCCGGCCCTGCCTCCAGAACTGAACACAATACTCTAGATGAGGTCGTACCAATGACCTATACAGTGGCATTATTACTTCTTTCTTTCTACTGCTGACACCTCTCCCTACGCAACCAAGCATCTGACTTGCCTTCTTCATTGCTTTGTTACATTGCCTACCTGCCTTTAAGTCCTCTGAAATAGTGACACCTAGATCCCTCTCTTCCTCAGTAGTTTCCATTATAGTGCCATTTATACTATATTTAGTCTTTGGATTTTTGCAACCCAAGTGCATGATTTTGCATTTTTTTGGCATTAAACTGTAGTTGCCATGCTCTTGACCATTCCTCTAATCTACCTAGATCATCAATCATTTGGTCCAATGTTTAACATAGTAACATATTAACATAGTAATTAAGGCATTATTCCATCGAGTTAATCCTATTTGACTTGTAACTATTGACTTGAGTAAGTCATGTCTATTCCCTTAGTGGCCAATACGTATGCAGTTTTGCCCTTCTCTGTACCTGTTCCAATTAATTTAAGTCCTGTAACCACCGGCAACGGGAACACAATTACCTTGGCTTGCAGGTGCCAAAACCAATTCACACCCAGTCTTCTTCCTATTTGGTCAGGAGTCTTCTCACTTCCATGTAATGGACACCAAGGAAAGATGGACAACAAATATCAATTTTGACCCTTTTATTCTGCGGTCTGTAACAAGGGGCACCAACCTTAGTATTCAGAACAGTATTCAGCACAAAATAAGCACTTCAACAGCACACAATAATCACAATGCAGAAATCCAACAATAATTCAGCAATAATGAACAATAATCACAATACATGTTAACCTGCAGTACCCGGGTACTCTCTATTACTAGGGCCGGCCAGTCTTGAACGGAACCGGTGCACCGTGTTAGCGTCCAGGGAGAAAATCACACTTTGACTAATAAGGGTCTTCTCTTCAAGTTATAACAAAGGCTGTACTTTCACTCTTGGGCCACCGGGTGGCACTATTACTCCAGGGATGCTGATGTAGACCCTTAAACAGTAAACTGGTCCTCAATATATTTTCTGGGAACCTCAAAGGCAGGTCTCTATATGGATGAGGCCTTGGCAATTCTTGGTGCAACCTCCAGGTCACGCTAGTGTGGGCGCTTTTGCGTTGCCACACTCAGCTACACCTCGGTATGTTACTGGGGACGTGCTATCACCAACTTCTTCAGACGGTCTGCCAAGGATTAACTCCAACTATGCCCTCACCCTCTGGCCATTTGCTTTGACACAGTAGCCCATAAATCACAATGACACACTCACTATTAGCAGGCAGGGTTCAGCTGGGCTCACCATGTTGCTGGGCTCTGTTGCTGCTTTACTCTGGGACTGGGCTCTGCTGCTGCTGCACCCCTTGCTTGCCACCTGTGCTCTGTGGTGCTGGGGCTCCTCTCTCTCTCCCATGAACTCCACATGAGTCTTTTCCTGCAGGCTTCTCTCTTCTTCCTCTTCCTGCTCTGCCTGTCCATCAGGGGATCACTCCCGCCCCCTGCTGCAATTAACTCTGGCTGGGCTGGCAGCATACATTATGCTGGGGCATTAACCCCTTACTAACTGTGGCACCTGGTGACTGATATCACCTAATGGCAGGGTGTTACATCCGCCCATACTTTTTTATGTGCGTGTCCTCGCGCACACCAATGCAGATACAGGTGACTTTTGTTATAAAGTTCCGGGACCACTGAGTCCACTACCGAATCAAGGTATAACTTTCCAATAAGAGGTACAACATTACACAGGCTACTTAAACAGTGCCGACAATATTATTAACAAATTAACAGTAATACAAAAATGTTCAGTAACATGAAGAGTAACACAACTGCCTATACCGCAAAGGTGGTACTACTGTTGGAGGAAGTATTGGCCACCTCGCATTCAGTAACGGCCCCACTGGGATCTGTAACATGTTTGGGACACTGTCCTCATTGTCACCATCACTCTCTTTGCTGTTTGCCTCAAGGGGCAATTGGGTTCGGTTAGGGTACTGCTTACGTTGGTCGAAATAGATCCACTGCCGTCGAGTCACATCTGGCCCTCCAATCTGATAACTCTCGGCTGTCGACGCCGGACTCTTAGGGCAGTATTCAATGAGAAAAATTCGCTGTGATTTCTGGAGAGTTTGTGCTTTTCACGCGGTGGAGAGAGGTTTTTTTTCTCCAAAGGCGAGCCACCCTATTCAATGTGAAATATTCTCCATCTTTCTAAGTGATTCTCGCCGTCTCTCTCCGTGTAGAAATTCTCCATCTTTTGATGGAGAGCAGGAATGTGAACTTTTAAACTAAAAGGGTTTTTGGTACTTGTGAGTTATCTGGGCGTCCGATTTTGGTACTTACGATTTGCATGCGATTTGCATGCGATATCGCATGCGATATCGCATGCGATATCGCATGCGATTTGCGATTTGCATGCGATTTAGCATGCGATTTGCATAAGATTTGCTATTCATTTCATTACCCCACTATCCCCAAAGTGTGTCTATCAACGTGAACCCGAAGCGTGGCGAGCGCAGCGAGCCCGCGAGGGGCGGCGGTACGCGTCCTCCGACCTTTTCATGCCCTACTATCCACTAGGGCGTGGAGTGAGAATAGAATAGTGTGGCGAGCGCAGCGAGCCACCGAGCCCGAAGCGTGGCGAGCGCAGCGAGCCCCGCGAGGGGACGCGGACACCTGTGAAGCCCGCAAGGGCACGCGGATACCTGTGAAGGTGTCCGCGTCCCCTCGCGGGGCTCGCTGCGCTCGCCACGCTTCGGGCTCGGTGGCTCGCTGCGCTCGCCACACTATTCTATTCTCACTCCACGCCCTAGTGGATAGTAGGGCATGAAAAGGTCGGAGGACGCGTACCGCCGCCCCTCGCGGGCTCGCTGCGCTCGCCACGCTTCGGGTTCACGTTGATAGACACACTTTGGGGATAGTGGGGTAATGAAATGAATAGCAAATCTTATGCAAATCGCATGCTAAATCGCATGCAAATCGCAAATCGCATGCGATATCGCATGCGATATCGCATGCGATCTAGTACCAAAATCGGACGCCCAGATAACTCACAAGTACCGGGTTTTTTTTTTAATTTTGGTGTCAAAAAATCAGGGTTTTTTTTTCTGTGAAGGGCCATGTTATTTTTATTCATGTGCCTATAGCACATGAATATATATTTAATTTAAAAAAAAATATATTTTTTTACATTTTTTTTTTTTTTTACACAGTGCAGCCAGCAGGGGGCCGGAGCGCTCGAGCCGCTCATTAGATATTCATATATTCACTGCACCCGATGCACGTTCGGGTACAGTGAATACTGGGTCCCCCGCTGGCTATAGGGGGGGCAGCCTGTGCTGCCTGGGTCCAGGGGAGCCCTGCTCCCCTCCCCATATCCCCTGCAGCAGCCAAGAGAGACTTTAATCTCTCTTGGCTGCTACGTCCCCCGGCTCCCTGACAGCTCCCTGCCGCGGACGCTCGTCCGCTGCAGGGGTTAAGACTCGCCGCGAGTGGCGGCGAGTCTTTAACACGTTGAATAGGGGGAGCAGGAGGCTCCGGAACACGGAGATTGCATGGCGAGAGAAAAAATCTCTCGCCATGCACGGAGAACATTTCACATTGAATACTGCCCTTAGTGGCCACATAAGGACGGGATTTTCGTCTGGTGTCTACTTTGCTTCGTGATGGAAGGTTTTTCATTGGCTTTTTCTGCTCTCGGGCATGAGAGTACTGTTGGCTACACACATACGGCCTGCACTTGGTGTTTTCTGCCAAGCTTTCCCTTTCCTTGGAATACATACTATCCCTCTGGGGTTGGCCTTTTGTATAGTAGTCACATAGAGGACTTCTGGGACGTGGGTGGCTCCCGTAACCCTTGTTTCTGGTGGCATATCTGCTGCCCCGAACGGGAATACCACCGGGACCAGTGACGTTGACTGCTTTGAGCCCTTTTTCTCCTCTGATAACGTCAAATTCTACCATCTCCCCAGCCCCGAGGCTTCGGTATAGTTTTCTTGGGTCACTGTTCTGGATGGCGGTGTAGTGGATGAAGACGTCCTGCTTTGGGTCAGCGCAATCGACGAACCCATATCCACGTTGCACGTGGAACCAGATCACTTTCCCTTGACTTTTCGTGCAAACTGGAGGGTCACTGTTTGACATGGCAGATAATTTGCCTGCACTTATATGGCATTGTCTGCCATAGCAGGTCTGCAAGTCTTCAGGGCCTGTACCTACTCTTCCTGTTCTCCCCGAGGTTCGGCCCTCCCCCTCGGGGTGCTGTAGTTTAAAGGATCAGGTGGAGGAAAGTCCCTTTCCACATACACCTCTTGACACTGTCGGCAAATGGGTCGACCTTGGTAGTCGAACTGGTCGGTTGCCCGTTGTCCATGTTCCCGAGGTGGTTCCCAGCGGTTTCGGTTCGTTTGCTGTCGTTCTGTATTCCATCTGGCTCCCCAGCTGCTTGGCGCGGTTTGCCGCGCTACCTGACGCATTTCTCGCTGTATCTCAGCCATCCCGAGGGCTAGGTCCTCTACCTGCCTCTGGAGGGATTGGGTCTGATCCCCTGATGTCTGCTGGTGGTTCTGTATGGCCAGGCCCTTTGGCTTCACGGACCGTTCTGGGTTCGAAGCCGTGGATCCTCGAAACCCCACCATCTCCGGATACTCCACCTCAGAGCCGGAGTGGTTTCCGATTGTGGTGATGGCGGTGTTTTTAAAATCGGCAAAAGGTTTACCCGCCATTTGCATCTTCAGGAGCCGAAGCTGGGTTCTCACGCTGGGATTCGATGCTCCTTCTATGAATTGTATGGTGAGGGCCTCATCGCCATTGGGAATTTCGTCTTTATCGGCTGCTCGTATGAGTTTTAGGGCTGCCTGTAGACTCAGGGCAAAATCTCGGAGAGTCTCGCCTGGCCGTTGTTTTCGGCCGTAGAGTTGCATCTTCAGCTCTGGTAGGGTGGCGGTCTCGAAGATCGTGGCCAGCCGATTCAGAATCACGTCGGTGCCCGTCTTTTGGTCGTCGGCCCAAGATTCGACCTCACTGAGGGCGGAGCCCGTAAGTTGGCCGATTAGAATTTGTACCCTCTGTTCTTCACTCGGGATATAGAGCTGGTGCATGGACTTCAGTTGGTTCTTAAATGCAGTGAACGTGGCGCCCTTGTTGGGGTCTCCACTATAGGTAAGCATCCATGGGGCTCCGAAATAGTACGGTAGTGTGATTGGGGTATGAGGGGTCGCTTCTGGAGCAGGTGCTGCAAGTAGTGGGGCAGCCTGTTGGTCATTGTTGGGGGGTGCAGCAGGTTGCTGTCCGCCCTCGGCCTGTGGTGCTTCCATCCTTGGGTTGGATTATACTACTAGTTGACCGGATCCTGTTCGTGACGCCAGAAAAGGGTGTAACCACCGGCAACGGGAACACAATTACCTTGGCTTGCAGGTGCCAAAACCAATTCACACCCAGTCTTCTTCCTATTTGGTCAGGAGTCTTCTCACTTCCATGTAATGGACACCAAGGAAAGATGGACAACAAATATCAATTTTGACCCTTTTATTCTGCAGTCTGTAACAAGGGGCACCAACCTTAGTATTCAGAACAGTATTCAGCACAAAATAAGCACTTCAACAGCACACAATAATCACAATGCAGAAATCCAACAATAATTCAGCAATAATGAACAATAATCACAATACATGTTAACCTGCAGTACCCGGGTACTCTCTATTACTAGGGCCGGCCAGTCTTGAACGGAACCGGTGCACCGTGTTAGCGTCCAGGGAGAAAATCACACTTTGACTAATAAGGGTCTTCTCTTCAAGTTATAACAAAGGCTGTACTTTCACTCTTGGGCCACCGGGTGGCACTATTACTCCAGGGATTCTGATGTAGACCCTTAAACAGTAAACTGGTCCTCAATATATTTTCTGGGAACCTCAAAGGCAGGTCTCTATATGGATGAGGCCTTGGCAATTCTTGGTGCAACCTCCAGGTCACGCTAGTGTGGGCGCTTTTGCGTTGCCACACTCAGCTACACCTCGGTATGTTACTGGGGACGTGCTATCACCAACTTCTTCAGACGGTCTGCCAAGGATTAACTCCAACTATGCCCTTACCCTCTGGCCATTTGCTTTGACACAGTAGCCCATAAATCACAATGACACACTCACTATTAGCAGGCAGGGTTCAGCTGGGCTCACCATGTTGCTGGGCTCTGTTGCTGCTTTACTCTGGGACTGGGCTCTGCTGCTGCTGCTGCTGCTGCTGCACCCCTTGCTTGCCACCTGTGCTCTGTGGTGCTGGGGCTCCTCTCTCTCTCCCATGAACTCCACATGAGTCTTTTCCTGCAGGCTTCTCTCTACTTCCTCTTCCTGCTCTGCCTGTCCATCAGGGGATCACTCCCGCCCCCTGCTGCAATTAACTCTGGCTGGGCTGGCAGCATACATTATGCTGGGGCATTAACCCCTTACTAACTGTGGCACCTGGTGACTGATATCACCTAATGGCAGGGTGTTACAGTCCTTTTTAAGGTGTGGTGCCCAGAGCTGAACACAGTATTGCAAGTGTGGTCTCACCAATGCTTTGTAAAGAGGCACTATCACATTGGCGTCCCTTGAATCTATTCCCCTTTTAATGCATGCCAGTGTCTGCTGCACTTGAGCAGTGTGCACTATTAAATTGGTGGTCATAGGCGCTGTATTCTCACTGTGAAGAAACTGTGCACTCTATTCAATTCTTCCGTCCAGATATCTCAAATGTGACACTTTTAACTGACCTGTAATCAGTGCCCTATATGCACATAAGGGTTTCTCTTAGGATTCTTTCTGATCCACCATACAGCATCAAAGCATGAATACCACAATCCCACAACTGGAAACCATTGAATTGGAAACTCACCAAGGGTAAGGGCCCTATGGGCCTTATTCTGGTTCGTGCGGCTGGGCCGTACGCGTACGTTCCGGGGTTTTTAATGATCTGCGCATGCGTACCATCTCCAATGCGCAGGCGCGAACACTCCACAACGCTTACGGACGGGTCTCGAAAAAACCTGTACGCGAGAGTACGGTCATTGGGGGCGGCATAGGGGCGTGTTGAGGGGAGCGGCCGAAATAATGAGGGAAAATGGGCGTAAACATGGGCGTACACGGGGGTGTGCACCAAAAATGAACGGTGCTACTACCGCTCGATCGGCTAAAGCACCGTTCATTTCGGACACAAAACAGGCGGCCGCCAACCGCCACCTCAGACCACCCCTACAGATACCGCATGACAGCGGACGCCTGGGTTTGCTAATTTACGCTGATTACTACTCAAACACATACACCTGAATGTAATAAGCAATGCTGCAGTCTATTAAGTCCAAACCATTATTTCACTACCTGCAAGCCACACACAGCACTGAAACACCTTGGAAGCTTATCTTTCTATACTTCTCGACATTTAAAGGTATGTTTAATTTAAGGTAAGAATCTTTTTAAGACCTGCTTATATATGCTAAGGTAGGTATCTGTTAAACAGTTATACACATTCACTACGTGCTTTCCTAGACTTTACACAGTAGCACACTCAATCTACACAAGTCGACATGTGTCAACGTTTTCACTGTAACATCAACATAAGTTGATCTAAAAGTAACAGCAATGTGGGGACACATAGATAGTGATTAAAATGCAACATTAGAATATAATAAATATACATGTAAGGAGGGTTAAAATGTATTTTTATTAGGGTGTTCATTAAGGTAGAGAATTGAGGTAATAGAAAACAATAATTGAATAACAATTAGAATAATTCATTTATTTGCCTTAATCATAGTTGAAAGGCTAGATTTGCAGGTCCATATATGTGAAGGGTATGCCAGCGTGCACGGACGTCCGCTCACTCTCATGATTTTTAACAGAAATGCATCCAAATGCATTTAAATTAGTATCAAACATGTTCAATGGCCCCCAAATGTCATTTTTCAGGCTATACCACCCCCACTATCAACGCAAACCCAAGCGTGGCGAGCGCGGCGAGCCCGCGAGGGGCGCGGTACGTGTCCTACGACCTCTTCATACCCCCACTATCCACGTCGGTGTGGAGTTGAGAATAGAAAGTGTGGCGAGCGCAGCAAGCCACCGAGCCCGAAGCGTGGTGAGCGGACGCGGACACCTGTGAAGCCCGCGAGGGGACGCGTATACCTGTGAAGGTATCTGTGTCCCCTCGCGGGGCTCGGTGGCTCGCTGCGCTCGCCACACTTTCTATTCTCAACTCCACGCCGACGTGGATAGTGGGGGTATGAAAAGGTTGTAGGACGCATACCGCCGCCCCTCGCGAGCTCGCTGCGCTCGCCACGCTTCGGGTTCGCGTTGATAGTGGGGGTGGTACAGCCTGAAAAATGACATTTGGGGGCCATTGAACATGTTTGATACTAATTTCAATGCATCTGGATGCATTTCTGTTAAAAATCGCATGCGATGCGATTTTTTTGCTATGCAATGGACATCGTGGGAGCCGTGATTGTACACAAGTACCGTTAAAAGTGTCACATTTAAGACATCTGGACGGAAGAATTTAATAGAGTGCACAGTTTCTTCACAGTGAGGATACAGCGCCTATGGCCACCAATTTTTTGTGTGCAGATCTCTTTAAGATCCTAGGAGTTTTAGGGTGGATCAAGGCTGCAGTATATTGGGCGCAGTCATTATTCTATAAATTGTTTAGTGTGCACTATTAGTTTAGGAAGAGGTTCAGCCAAGGAGGATAGATCCCTTTGCACAACCGCCATTGGAGGACTTAATTCTCCAATGGCGGACCCAAGAAGACTCCAGGCATATTCCAGCTCATTCAAAATTTGGCTTATCTATCTGGGTCACCTGTTAATGATGCTAAACCTCCTGGGCACTGTTGAGTGGCATATCAATCTTTTGACAACTCTCTTTATATATTGTTCAGGCATATAGGGCCAGGGGCACTTATGGCTAAGACTGATGTTGAATTGTTTTAGGATTCTTGGTTCCTGCATTACAATGACACAGTATCAATTTAGTTGACTGCTGCAGCATTGTCTTTCCAGTGTGGGCTTCTCATAGAAGACTTCAGAATACATTAATTTTGATATGGAACTGCTGCAGTGTCTGGATTTTCAGTTGTGGCATATCAGGCTTTCAGCTGATGGAAATTGTCCAGTTAAAAGTGGTACAATCAGAATAATTGTTGAGTTAGAAGTCAATGCTGTTGTTGTAGGCACTTGTGCCAAATTTACTAAAATCTGAGTTCTATTAAATATAGATTCTATCTATTTTCTTTGACAGGTGCTAAATAAATAAGAAGTAGAATCTGATTGGTTTATATGGGCAACATTCCATCTCCAATAGAACTGCAATCTTATCCCACTTTCACACCAGAAAATGCAGGGACTTACCCAGGAATACAACCCAGGAATCAAGTAGGGACATTCCCGAGTTGACCCCTTTCACACCAGCCTAGTCCCTGAATTTTCTGGTGTGAGAGGGGAGAGACAGCACTGGGAGGGCAGGTGGCAGTCAGCAGGGTCCGGGCAGTGGGTGGCAGGCAGCGGGGTCCAGACTGCGGGGATCCGGGCAGCAGCGGTGGCTTGTAGCGTTATTTGGCAGGCAGCGGGGCGGGAAGCGCTGCAGAATTTGAAAACATTTTAAAAGACTGGCCAGATGCTGATTGGCTGAGAGCACCTGGCCAGTCTTTTCAATATATTTTTTTAAATTCAGCAGCTCTTCCCACCCCGCTGACCGGCAAATAGCACTACAAGCGCCCAGCCACCGCTGCCCGGATCCCCATAGTCTTAACCCCTCTGCCTGCCAGCCACTGCCCGGACCCCACTGTCCAGACTCCGATGCCTGCCACCCACTGCCCGGGTCAGTAGCTTTCACACCAGCCAGTAACCAAGGCTGATCGCAGGATTGAAATCCCGGGAAATTTTGCCAGGGATCCTGTCACACCAATGCTAGTCGTGGGTTGTTCCCGGGGGCCAACTGTGTGTGAGGGGTATTAGTAACTTTACCCCTTAGTGTTTCATATATTGATTTGTTGGTCTGTGTATTTTGCTGGTCTTGTATGTGGTATGTGGGAAGTTGTGACAAGGTCCTAAGGCAAAACTTTTGGATCAGGTAAAGCTGTTTGGTTGACTGGAAGTTTTGGCAAGAAAATAGCTTTGGACTTTTGATGCTCCATGGTAGATGATTTAGCTGGCCATCCTGCAAAGTCATACATAAAACGAAATATTCAGCTTTTCAAATTTTGCAAAGAACATTGTGTAGCTTTCCTGAGCATGGTATTTTCTATGTTTAACTCAAACTTAATTACAAACCTTAAAATTGTGAAATTACACAAAAAAAAAAAAAACCAGTGTGTGTGTTTCCTGCAAACAGATCCTCACTTTTGGTAGGAGAGAAACAGAGGCTACCTGTGTTGGTGCAGAAACACAGTTTGATTTTGATTAGTTATTCTCTTTTATGTGCACTCAACTTTATTGACTGTTTATATCTGTTGGACCACCTTATGGGGGCAGTGTTGTCCTCTTTCTGGGTGGGCATTCAAGGTAAAAGGTTTGAGGGGATACCTTTGTGATTTAAGGTATCTTTGGTTTATGGTTTTGAAAAAGTGGTGGTAGTGTCTTTGGGTTCGAACTATTTTTTTAGCCATTCTTTCTTTGCCATCCATATAAATAGCTATCAATTTCTGACAAATTCGTGTTTCCATGTCTTTATTTTCTTAAGGTATGTGTTTGATGATTAGTGACACATACGCAGGGTAATCCTGAGCCATTAGGAGATTTAAATAGTGGGCGCAAGTTCATCGGTCAGAGCGTGCTTCAAATCCATTGCTGATTGATGGGCGTCAATGGCAGATTTGAATAAACTGTCAAAACTGATGCATAGTAAATACTGTTACTTTATACGCTAAAATGCTGTTGATAATGTTTGGCCCCTGTGTTGGTTATACCAAGTGCCATTCACTATCGATAGGCAGCTAAAAACAGTTCTAATAGTTACATATTAAAATACAAAGATCACCTAATGTTTCAGAGGGAAAAAGGCACTGTCCATATTTAGACATTATATCAGGTATTTAGTGCAATGCTCATTACGTTTCGGATTTAACCACAATGGAGCCTCATGTTTGGAAGACGCATTTTATATTGAATGGTCATCTACAGTAGTTTGGCCCTTCCTGTCACTAGCAGCTAATAAATATCAAGTTAATGGATGTTGTTGGGAAATTCTGTCCCCAAAGCCAAATAACAGCCAATCACAAATTATCTGCAAAATGTTGTCTGATAGAAAGTACTAATGTGCACGCATTAAACATGCATTACAAGCAATAAAAGAGCAAACCACAAAAGTTGAACAAATGATTATTAATATTATAGGTTTTACAGTTTAGAGTTGTACAGTAACTACTTATGACCAATCGTACTGTCATAAAAGCCAAGAGACGAGCAAGATAGAGAGACTTCTTCATAATCATATCTGGAGAAGTACAGGAGATATATAAAAAACACGGTTTAGAGCAATGGATTTAATGTTAATTATCTTTCATCTAGAAATCTTGACCAATGGAGCATCCTTTTTTAGCCAATAGGCATTAGGTTACACAAAAAAAAATAGTAGTGTCACGCTAAAAGTCAAGCACAGTGTCACCAAGCTGAAATAATTAATAAAGGTTAAGTGTCCATCCAGATTATAAGTAGAAACGATCATCCAAGAACACTGTATGTTCTTATTAGGAACAAAGGCTTGGATACCAATGGTGGCAAATTCAATGTTCTGCTACATCTCTGACTATTTCTGCTATTTAGATACCTGATACTCAGGTGCTTAGCATCACTCTTCTGCTCTGTGAAAGTAGGGTTGGTTAAATCACTGGAATTGGTCAAGTGGGCTTTTGTTAAGCAGTCACCAGCAAACTCTCATTACTGGAGATTTAGGGCAACCCTGCTTCCTATAACAACAGGAAGAGGGACCCTATTATCGGCGCAGTGGGCTGAACTGTTTTGCTCAGTAGCAGCTGCAAAGAATCAGGTGTGTTGGACCTCAAAAGGATTAACAAGAAAAAAGAAGTGTGCAGCGTTGAATAAAAAAGACCTTAAGCTGTTGGATTGACTTTACAGATTTTTATATATAATGAGATAAAATCACAATTTAATAAGCCTTGAGGCTACACATGTTAATACAATGAAAAATTAGATAAAAAGGTGCATTCACGCACGTTATTAGATGTTATAACTCAGTCCTTACTGTCTGTTCCTATGTATGCCTGGAAAATTATGGACCACCTCTGTAAATACAGAGTGGATATATTTACTGTCCACCTTGCTGGGTTTGTAGGGTAATGGATCCTGATGGAATATGGAATTTCCCTTTGTTGTCCAAAGTCCCTTGTTTGTATATCCAGTGTCAATGTGGATAGCACCACTGGTGTCGGTGGGTATAGATGATTTTCTCGGTCCGTCCAGGCTGGTTCGGGCAGAGTGTTGCTGGAGCTGTTAGTCCACTTCTGCTGTAGAGTAGGTTCCTTCTAACGCGTTTCGCTGTAATGCTTTTTCAAAGGTAGCATGAGTAGGACTACTCATGCTACCTTTGAAAAAGCTTTAAAGCTGTCCGTGATGTGAGTAGTTGCTGCCAGGTGGGAGCGGCTCCAGGGGAGAGAGCGTGGCAGACCAACTGAATAGCCAGAAGCAGTGACCACAGAGAATTCCCAGGTAGGGGCGGAAATGACATTGACGCGTTTCATTTCTATGAAGACCAGAAACTTTTTCAAGACCTGTTGCAATGGGCAACCAATCAGATATTCTCCATTATCTTCTAGAAGGTGCTAAATAAAAAATAAGTAGATTCTGATTGGTTGCCCATAGCAACATCCCATCTGAAATAGAACTCCCATCTTAGTAAATAGTCTATAGGGAGGTGTGACTACTGACCTGATGTGCTACTGCACATATGCAGACTACAGCCATTTTATTTTGTATAGAGTACTGTGATGCAGATCCTCTGGATCCTTGCCTGATAATGGCCATGTGCTGTCTGGTGGCCTGCAATGTGAAGGTACAGTGGCATATAGTAAAGTGAATGCTTATTTAATCACTTTGCAGGCATATGCATGCGTACAGGGGGTTCCGGGTGTGCACAGGCACCTCCTAATGACCACTTCACGATTGCACACTGTCCAATGCCTGCAAAGAAGTGTCCAGATTTTCCCGCAGCAGCTGGCGGCATTCAGGACTCTTGCCTCCTGCCACTGCCAGCATAGGAAACACAGCACCGTCCACGGCTCTGCACCTCCAAGTCCGATCCAATGATCACTGTCAGCCACAGCCACCAGCATATGAAGCAGATCGTGATTACAGCATGTTGTCACTCACACACTGTGGTGCAGGGGCCATGTCAAGGATGCATTAGGTCAGGGCTGGGCAACACCGGGCCTCCAGATGTTGATAATCTACACATCCCAGCATACCTTGCATCAGTTTCAGCATTGCCACATAGCAAAACTAATGCACAGCATCCTGGGATGTGTAGTTCATTAACACCTGGAAGGCCAGTGTTGCCCAGCCCTGCATTAGTTGGATCACTTACTGTCTGTCAGCCCCAAAAAATTAGTCTTCTACTGCCCACACGAGGGAGGTATTAGGAGTCTGAGCAGTGATAGCTGGAGAAATTATATTCATCTGCAGGTGCAAGCCAGCTCTTTTTTTCCTCCAGCATTTGCGCAGTAGCTCATTTAAAATGCTGAAATCAGCATCCATAGTGCTATTTTAGTAGGCAGGCACCCTCAAGACTGCTGGAGTTTGCCACAGCCTGTAGCATCAATTTTTTTGAGCTCCTGCTCCAGGCTCCTCCAATCCTGCTCTAACTACTGCTGGCTGTTCTAACACCCTGCCCTGAGCCCTATACTCCAGTGCTCCTGGCCTGAGGTTGCTAAGCTGGAGCCCTCTGGTCCTGGCCCTGAGGCCTCCGTTTCTGCTCCTGCCTGCTAAAGCTGAGGAGCCCTCTGGTCAGACCTGCCCTGAAACTGCTGACCTCCACTCCTGTGGCTGAGGAGCCCTCCGGCCCTTCTCCTACCATGAGGCTGAGCCTGAGTAGCCCTCTGGTCCTGTTGACTTGAGCCCTCTGAATCCTGTTCCTGGCCTCCTGCCCTCTTCTTCTGCCTTTTTTTGCCCTCCTGGCTCCTGACATGGGCCGGCTGCCTGGGCATCGCATCTTTTTAATTTGTCTTCAATATCCTGTGCTATCATTATAATACCGAATAATATGACTGTTTGTACCAATAATTAAATACATTTATTTCTGCAGTAGGTATATACTATGCATCACACACACACACTAACAAACATTGCTGTCACAGTAGTTTTTTTAGCATACTGTGTAATGGGCATTAAGGTGTGTGGTATAATGTTTAATTTAATAGGGTACACTTTTGTAAAAGGTGCAATTTTTATGGTCCAATTATCGGACCAAAAAAATTTGCACTTTTGACAAAATTGCATCCTATAACATTTACCCCAAAATGTCCAACATTAAAATTCAAGTAGCTCCTCCTTGTTCTCCCTTTGGCTGTACCAAATTGTGGTATGTTGCACTAACAGAATGCCCATGTATCAGATTCTTCTTTCACTATAGACAGTAAGCTTGCGAGCAGGACTCTTTATGGGCGGGATGTATTACTATACATCGCCACCCCTCACCGCCCGGCCGCCGCGATGCTAGCACCCCCCTGCAGCCGGAAGGACATCCGGCTGCCTTGCTATGGGGAGGAGGGGTTTACCTTCCATGTCCAGGAGGACCTGCAGCAAGGTAAGCCAGAGGGAGGGGGAGAGGTGGGGTCGGCAGAGGCGGCGGGTTTGAGGTGGTGGCGGCTGGCAACGAAAAGAAGCCCACATAGGCTTTTATAGGGTATAGCCACCCAAAGGTGGCGATACCTTGCTATGTGGTGATGCGGCGGCCAAAAAGTCATACATTAGGAAATGCATTAAAACCCCCAAAAACAGGGGTTTTACTGCATTTTTAGTACATCCCGTCCTATATCTTCTTTTCTGCTCTGAATTTTACAGCACAGTAGAATAAGTTGACGCTACATAAATTATAATAGATAATAAATAGCTGAGTGTTGATTATTATTTCCAGTTAGGCGAAAACACATCTCTAATGTAGCTTAGTGTTGATTATTATTTCCAGTTAGGCGAAAATACATCTCCAATGTACACCCTTAAGGCCACTAGACGATATTGATCACAATATCGCTCAGCAAGGGCTTTCTGAGCAATATTGTGGACTATTGCCTAGAGTGTACGCTCCCTGACGTCAACGATGCATACAGATGGAGCGCCTCTGATCCTTTGCCGGGGATCGCCAGAATGCCTGCGCTGGCAATCGCCGGCACAGAGGCGCTCCATCTGACTGGGACGCGTGTGCGTCTCGCATATTCAGGGAGATGGGCAGGGATAGGGGGGGGCGGCGAGGGGCACCGGGGGAGGCGGCGGGGGAGGTGGCAGGGTAGGCAGCAGATCCAGCTCCCACCAGAGCCAGCCGCTGGCGGGGGCAGCCCCTGCAAGGATGGAGCAGGCTCCATCTGTAGTTAACAATCCCCTCCCTCATCCAAGAATGTCTGGATGAGGGAGGTCATCGTTGACGACGGCAATGCCTTTGTTTGCTCCCCCTGCCACCCCTCTGCCATCGCTCACCTTGGAGCAGGCATCTGCACTTCCCGAACCCCCGCCGGGTCGCCGATGCCACCAATATCGGCGGCAGGGGAAATCAGGAAGTGTGTATGGGCCTTAAATTTCCACAGAATTTAGATAAACCAATCCTTTTTTTATAATGATGCCTATCCTCTTCATTGATATACCAACCCCTTCATGGTCCACAAAACATGACTTTCCTGTGACAGAGAGGCTGTATGTTTTCTTGCATGCTTTACCATGGTCACAACCAATAATTTTTGGCATAATTATCTACCTTTATTGTGCTCTTTGAGATTTGATATTAGGGAGATCCTGATGGGAAAGACACGATATCGCAGCCCTGCCCACATTCCATACCATTACGACAGAGAAGGTGGAGTCACAAAGGACATAATTCACAAAAACTTGCATTATCACACCACATTCACTTTATTTGGGTAGTGGTTAGGTCATTGGGGGGGGGGGGGGTTTGCCTACTTACCTGCGAGAACTTGCCCAAATTGTAAATATTAGGCAAATACGCATCAAGATGCTTTTGCAAACTGTACATATACTGTATATCCATAAACAACATTGATATATTTCTGAAAAAGGTGAAATGAAAGAGGGGGGGGGGGGACGTGATGGAGATGTCTTGATGTTGAACATGGAAAGCTGTAACAATGACAGCGCTTTTATTATTAAATGTTGGCCATACCATTAATTAACCTTCACTCTCTTCATTTCTTCTTTGCTGTGATCTTCCTCCTCCGCTCGGTGCAAATGATTCAGTGAAGAGATGCTCAGATACATTATTCTATTTAGAACCTCCGTGGCTCACTAGGGGTGACAGGCCTTTTTTTAGGTCATTTATCTAATTGCTCTTTGCAGATAAGAATTAATTAGCCCGATTATTTTTCTTGGTTTTTGGATGGATTCCCCATCTGGAGAGGAGAAATTCCTTAGTGTCAGTGATTAATTGCTTAGCCAGAAGCATCGCGCCTTGCATTTGTAATGTAAGACTCCTGATTCCTCAGGTCATATCACAAACCGGTGAAGTTGTAATACAATTTTTCCCTAATAGTGCTGGGATAAATACAATTACTGTAATTTACATTTGATGAAGTCTGATAAAAATGGTTTCCAAAGACTTGTGTTATTGTAAGCAGATATGCATAGTTATAGATTAACCTGTTGTTAAAAATGTATAGCTGTTTCAGTCCAATCAACCATTCTAACGGTTATGTTAATGATAAAGGATAGCTGCCCACTTAATTACCTATTATTGTATTTCAGCACTTATCAGCCTTCGTAAGACACGCTAACATCTAAAAATGGGGAAAAGTGTTAATGGCTCCTCTCTAGGGACAATAGTGACACCAAATTTTCTGCTTTGAGAAAGATTATGCGGTGTATTATTCTAGAGACATTCCGCACAGCAATTAGGCAGGGTATACTTGTTTACACAATTTTAATGACCAAATAATTACTGGTGTTTTATTCTACTCATAATTTATTTGATTTTCTTTAAGAAAATATATTTTTTTCTCTCGAATGGCTTGGTTTTGTAGCTCAAGAAAAGGACTTCGAGTAGTAAAGAATAACAGCTTTTACTGTGGCACTTCTACGGAGGTAAACCGGAATTACGCATTGGTAATGGCCAAAGTGGCTAGATGAAAAGTGATTTTTAGATTTTAAACTAGATACAGTGCATCCAGAAAGTATTCACAGCGCTTCACTTTTCCTACATTTTGTCATGTCACAACCTTATTCCAAAATGGAATAAATTAATTTTCCCCCTCAAAATTCTACACACAATACCCCATAATGACAATGTAAAAAAAAAAAAAAAAAAATTCTTGGGGGGGGAGATTTTTGCAAATGTATTAAAAAATAAAAAAATGAATAAATCATGACATAAGTATTCACACCCTTTGCCCTGAAGCTCAGGTGCATCCTTGATATTTGAGTCTACCAGTTGTAAATTCAGTTGATTGGACATGATTTGGAAAGGCACACACCTGTCTATATAAGGTCCAACACAAGACAGTGCATGTCAGAGCACCAACCAAGCATGAAGTCAAAGGAATTGTCTGTGGACCTCCGAGACAAGATTGTAATGAGGCACAAATCTGGGGAAGGTTAAATAAACATATCTTCAGAGGACCAATAAGCACAGTGGCCTCCATTATCTTTCTAAAGCTATTGATTGGGCGGAGAAAGGCTAGTCCAGGAGGTGACCAAGAACCCAATGGTCACTCTGTCAGAGCTACAGCATTTCTATGTGGAGATAGGAGAACCTTCCAGAAGGACAATCATCTCTGCAGCAATCCACCAATCAGGCCTGTATGGTTGAGTGGCCACACAGAAGCCACCTTAGTAAAAAGCACTTGGCAGCCTGCCAGGAGTTTGCCAAAATGCACCTGAAGGACTCTCAGACAATGAGAAATAAAATTTTCTGGACTGATGATACAAAGATTGAAATCTTTTCCATGAATGCCAGGCATCATGTTGAGAAGAAACCAGGCACTGCTCATCACCAGGCCAATACCATCATGCTGCGGTGATGTTTTTCAGCTCCTTTGGCTATGGTCTCAACGCACTGCCACGGACACCTGCTTATGCACAGGCTTCCATTGGAATGCACTGTGCTAGCTTAATAAGCTGCATAAAATCACTGCCATGGCAGGGGTCACTTGCTCCACACAACTAGAGATGAGCGGTTCAGATTCCGAACCGCTCCGAACATCCCTGGCCAGAGTGCCCGCGAGCCGCGCTAGCGAGTTTCCATCTTTGCTCGGAATCCCGAACGCAGCCGAACACGGGAATCTGGCATCAGATTCTCGCGAGACGCCGAGTCTATAAAAGCTCGACGTCACGAGAATTCGGCACCATTTCACACTCATGCTTCCAGCTGCGCACAGCTCTGCTAGTTGTGCTGCATGCAGGAGCCTGGGTGAACTTGAATCATCAATCATTTGGCAGTTGTCACATAAATTTAGTGTGCAGAGGGGTGTTGTGCAGATGGGTGCGGTGCAGACAGAGTGCAGACAGAGGGGTGCTGTGCAGTGCAGACTGCAGAGGGGTTTGTGCTGTGCAGACTAGAGGGGTTTTATGCAGTGTAGAGGGGTTTTGTGCAGTGCAGAGGGGTTTGTGCTTGCAGAGGAGTTTGTGGCAGTGCAGTCAGTGCAGACTCAGCAGAGGGGTTTGTGCAGTGCAGACTGCAGAGGGGTTTGTGTGATGGGTTATATATATATTAATATTATATATATATAATTAAATATACTTAATATTAATTGTACTGGTCGTGTGTTAGGCAGGCGGGCTGTCAGTCAGTGAAGTGGGGTACAGTAGTACACAGGCAGGCTGTCAGCTTTTGTTAATTTTTTTTTTTTTCATTGTGGTGTGTGGTCACTGTTTTGTGCTGCACTGCAATCAAATACACCATATACTACTGTCAGAAGCAGAACAAGTTGCGTGAGTGATTGTTCTGCCTCCACGATCCACCCAGTGTTATCCAAGGCCCGTCCATTAACCCCTTCACGACATATGACGTATATATACGTCATATGTCCGTTGCAGGGGAATCAAGCCAGCTCACGGAGTGAGCTGGCTTGAAAGAGAGCAGGTAATGGCTGTATATTACAGCCAGGTCCCTGCTCTCACGGCCACGAGCGGCGAGTTCGCCGATCGTGGCCGTTTAACCCTTTAAGCACCGCGGGCAAAGCGCCCGCAGTGCTTAAATAGCTGATCGGAGGGGGGGCGCCCCCCTCCGGCGCCGATCGGGGCCCCCCGCAGCGAGATCGGAGGGTGCCGATCGGTTGCCATGGTAGCCAGGGGTCTAATGTAGACCCCTGTGCTGGCCGTGTATGCATACCTATTACATCCTGCCTCAGGCAGGATGTAATAGGAAGTGCATAAAATCACTACGTTCAGCCATAGAGCTCTATGGCTGAACCTAGTACAGGCGATCGCGCCCCCTAGTGGTCAAGTACACTAGGGGGCCTTGTAGTAAAAGTAAAAAAAAAAAAAAAATAAAGTTTAAAAATAAAAAAAAAATAAAAAAATATTAAAAGTTCAAATCACCCCCCTTTCCCCATTTCCCAAATAAAAATAAATAAAAAATAAAAAAATAAACATATTTGGTATCGCCGCGTTCCTAAAAGTCCGATCTATTAAAATATAACATTAGTTATCCCGCACGGTTAAAGGCGTAAACGGAAAATAATCCCCAACGCCAAAACTACGTTTTTTGGTCGCATCGCGTACCCAAAAAAAAATAACTAAAAGAGATCAGAAAGTCGCCCATATCCCATAATGGTATTAATTAAAAAGTACACTTCAGCCCGCAAAAAATGAGCCCTCACCCAGGTCCGTAGGTGGAAAAATAAAAAAGTTATAAGCCGCAGAACATGGCGACGCAACGCAAATTAGAAAAACCGTAAAAGTTGCGATTTTTTTTTTTAGTGGTAAAACATAACGAAAACTATATAAGTTTGGTATCGCCAGAATCGTAACGACCCATAGAATAAAGATAACCCATCATTTTAAACGAACTATGAACTCCAAAAAAACCGTAACCAGCGCAAAATTGTGCAATGGCGGTTTTTTTTTTTTTTACCCCACATTGAATTATTTCCTGATTCCCCAGAATATTATACGGTATAGTAAATGGTACCATTACAAAGTACAACTTGTCCCGCAAAAAAAAAGCCCTCATGTGTCTATATAGCCGGAAAATTAAAAAAGTTACGCTTATTTGAACGCAAGGAGGAAAAAAAAAAAAAATTACCTTAAAAGGCAATGTCGTGAAGGGGTTAAAAAAAGAAATACAACATAAAAATAAATTTTGCTGTTCTTTATTTTTTTGCTGTATACTGCACCCCAGTAGTATACACCACAAGTTGCGTGTGTGATTGTTCTGTGTCCAAGCAGCGTTATATAAGCTGCGCATTAAAAACAAATTAAATTTTTAAAAATCCTAATACATTTTTCTTGTCTTTATTCATTCTTACCCATAGTATATACTTATGTGGCTTAGCATAGTTATTCAGCTACCACAATGCAACCTTTTGCCCTAAAAAAGTGATCAAAATTGCCTGGAAAGGGCTGGAAATGAATGTTATTGAGGTTACTATTACTATAGGGACAAAAAAATGCAAAAAAATACTTGATTTGGGCGTTTTTTGACCATTTTTCAAAAAAATTCAAATCCACAGCTTTTCACTGCCATTCTACAAATCCAAATCCAAATCTCAGCGATGAATCCAAATCCAAATCTTCGGCCCCGGCACTCAACCGTACACACAACGTAATAAGGCTTGGTGTATGAGGACAAATCTTTATTGATGTTTAGCTGAATCGCAAATATCGAACTAAATATAGACTTTCAGTGATGTTCAATATTTTTGGAAAAAAGTAGCAAACATATTGCCAAAAGCAATGTGATTAAAATTGTGGATAATTAAAATCGAGGCACTGAAAACATTATAGTGAAAAGGCCAAGTTAAGTAGGTGTTATTTACAAGAACAATATAAGTACTGAGGGTGTTTTGCAGCATATGTATACAGCTCCTAAACATATTGCTGAATTATGCAAGATGCTAAGAGCAAAGACGAGCATGACTGCTCTTAGATTTTCCATTCTGCTATTAAATAAGCCTGAGGGTGTCATACGAGCAATTTAAGCAGTGGATCAGCTTTTTAAACATTGCTTGCAGAGTTCGGGAATGTGTAAAAAATCTCTGATGCTAAATCCTGTTCTATAAGAATCAATTTGATGCGCTCTAAGGGCCTAATTCATTTTTGGTGTGCAATGTTGATGTTAACGCAACTGATTGTCAGAATGCGCATACGCCACAATCATACTGCACATGTGCTAAGGTGCTTTTGCGATGCAGCGTACAGTGTGATTTTTTTAATGAGTGATTGACAGTTGCTAAGGAGAAAAAAATTGCTGCTGCATATACAACTGTGTTCAAATATGAATTAGGCCCTAGATGCTCAGTAAAAGCAGTTTGTGGTAAAACTGCAGCGCCTTCTGTATATGTGTCACTAATGCTCCTCTGGCTGCTTTTATTGCATTGGCAGACTTAAGGATTTTTGAACACATTCCCATAGAAAGTGTACACATTTCAATCATACAGTATGTAAATACTGTGGGAAAGATATACAGTATGAAACAGTGATAAGGGAGGAGAAGAAAGCCAGAGGAGAAGTGGCCCATGGCAACCAATCAGCTGCTCTGTATATTTTTATATTATGCAAATTATAGATGTTATTTCAGTGCTAATTGGTGTTGCCATGGGATACTTCTCCTCTGGCTCTCTGCCACCCACTAACCAAGCAACTCTCTTTTATATTAAATGTTTTGTAGGTTGGTGAAATATAACAGGATTCTCCCATCAGAAAAAGCAATATTGCTGATGCTGCCATCTCTAGGCTAATCCATGCAGGCATTTATTGGTAAATAAAGATCCAAACTGTCTAGACAACAATGATTTTTCAACCAACATTTACTAAAGGTACAGTCTGGAATCTCTACATCTGCAACTAGTCAGATTCTTGCGAGAGAATTTGGCGCCATTTAGTTGCATGCTTCCAAGCTGCGCACAGCTCTGCCATGTAGTCAGTCTCTGTGGGGTGTGTTACTTGCCTGGCAGGGGTCTGTGGCAGAGGGGTCTGTGCAGACGCAGAGGGGCTTTGTTGTGCAGAAGAGGGACGTGTTGTGCAGCAGAGGGTGTGTTGTGAGTGTAGGGGGGTGTTGTGTTGTAAAGTGCAGAGAGGTCTTGTGCAGCAGAGGTGTGTTGTGCAGCAGAGGTGTGTTGTGCAGTGCAGAGGGGTGTTTGTTGTGCAGTGCAGAGGGTTGTGCTGTGCAACAGAGGGGTGTGTTGTGCAGTGCAGAGGGGTGTGTACTAGGTATTGTACTGATCAGTGGTCGTGTGTTAGGCAGGCTGTGTCAGTGCTCAGAGGGCAGAGGCTGTCAGTCAGTGTAGTGGGGTACAGTACACAGACAGGCTGTCAGTCAGCTTTTCATTTTTTTTATTTTTTTATTATTGTGGTGTGTGGTGTACTGCACTGCAATCCAATACACCATATATTACACTGTCAGAAGTTCAGTGTGTGATTGTTCTGCAGTGTTATACAAGTCTCGTCCATAAAAAAAATTGCTCTTCTTTATTGTTTGTGTGTACTTCACCCCCAATACACCATACTGATACTGTCAGAAGTTCCGTGTGTTAATATAACCAGCCAGCCAGCTTGCTGCAGACTTTGGCCTAAATTGAATGAAAACAACATTGTGAGCTGTAAAGTGGTCGAAATTGTCTGGAAAGGGCTGGACATTGATGATATTGAGGTTAATATTACTCTAGGGACAAAAAAAACCGCAAACCATATGTGATTTTGGCATTTTTTTGACCATTTTTGAAAAAAATCCAAATCTAAAGCATTTCGCCGCTGCTTGACAGCCAAATCCGAATCCTGGCGACAAATCCAAATCTTTGGCCCCGGCGCCCATCTCTAGTAGTAAGTGGTCTTTAACTTTGCAACCATATAAGAAGCTAGTGTACACCTAGACAATTCCCTTCTAATTGAATAGGAGCTACTGCAGGAAACTTATTGAGCAGCTCAGACGCCTGGTGCCTTTATGCGCACAGTACTAACACCTCCTCTACAGCTGCAATAAACTAGCGGTGAAAGAGGTTTAATGGGAGGCAATCATCGCCTTTAATGATACAGTGCCTTAGTAATGAATATGTTATTATTAGTATTGCAAATAACAGCTTAGCCAATAGTCCCCAAAATGTTACATTTAATTATTATTTCCATATAACTTTCTAGAATATAGAACAAAGCTATCATTTAGTTCTTGGAAAGTGTTTGGAATGTGATAAAAGCACAGGCAGATTTTTCTTGTAGTAATCCAGCTAAAATTGTCCTAATCCAGGGCATTCCACCATTACGGCATGCAGTTTGGTCACCTGTATTTGACCTGCACATGCTATTCGGTGTGTGAACATGACATATTAGAAGCTCTAAATGAGAACCTTTCTAAACTACAGTTCACCTCTATAAAACACCAATTGCCACTAATAGAATGTAGACACAGCCAGTAAAGCACCCGCTTTCCTGTGCAACCTACCTAATAAATCAGATTTGGGGGTTATAGCTGCAAGTGACAAGAAACATAACATTTGTCAAACAGCTTTTTAAACACATTGTTAGAATATGTAGAGCACAAATATGTATATTGGGCAGTTTATTAATTTTGGAGGAGAAATGGAAAGTGTATGGAAATATAAAGGGAGCAACATGCTGGAGTTCTTCCAATTTCTTAAATATAGGAATAGAGCAGTGGTTCTAAAACTGTGTGTCCTGGCACACTGGGGTGCCTTTGGATACTTGCAGGGGTGCCTCAGCTTGGTGGTACCACATCGATTAAAATTATTTATAGTCAATGTAACAACAAAAACTGCTGGATTTCCTACAAGGTAACCTAGGCACTCGCCTAGGGCCCAGTGGGTCTCAAGGGGCCTGCTGCTGATGGACAGATCCCACAAACTCCAGTGCTGACCCTAGCGACCCCACAAACTCTTGTACCGGCAAATTCTGTTCCCAGCGGCTTACTGCGGGTGCGGCGGATGTTATCGTGCAGCGGACCTGTCTGTGCACCTGGAACTTGCACACACTGAGCAGGGAGGATTACATGATCTGCTGGCGCGACTGAGCCCCAGCACATCAGTGATCATCTATAGACAGACTGGGGCAGATGTATTAAGCCTGGCGAAGAGAGAACAGAGAAGTAAAGATACAGTAATTTCACTTCTCTGTTATATTGTTCTGCGTGTTTTATATTTCGCACGTTTTAAATTGAATCAGTAAAGGTTATTTTTTATGTTTAGAGACCTTAGAGGTGCACCACATTATTTGACAATCTTTCTCCTTCTTTGCCTTTGACATACTGTATAGCCTATTGTCTAGTGGTGGCACACCCCCTATCTGATATCTGTGTTACATAGTTACCTGGAGGTCCTTCTTTTCCTCAAACATGATGAGGGTACTGTGTGAGTGGCAATGTCCTTTTGTCCCTTCCTTCCTGCAGCCAAACCTTAATACACACCCCTCCCCTTTAGTGTCTAACCCCAGCATTTGTACCCTGCACCCTTACCCTCTCCCCAGTAGCCTAACACACCCTTCTAGGTGCCTAAACCCTCCCTCTCAGCAACCCCCCCCCCCCTTCCACTCCCATGGCTTGGGATAGCTTTAATGTGATAAATGTGCATCTACTCTCCTATACCTATCACAGATACATTGGACCTAGGGGGTGATTCTAGTTGACATGTAGGAGATCGATGTTTCGCAACTGCGCATGCACATAGTCATTTATGCGCATGTGCAGCCACTCTGTGAAAGTGGCCACGGCGGATAGATTACGCGCCCAGCGCTCATACACAACAGTGAAAGTGGGAGGCGTGGGGCGGCGAGCGGGGGAATGGCCCATGGGTACGCCCAGTGTTTCAGGGTGTTCCCCTGGAAATCAGACAGTGACACGGCTGCCAGGGGCAGGCAGCTGACATTACCGGAGGTCAGCTGCCCGCCCTTTTCCTGTACAGGGAACACACATAACTGAGGCACCTTAGAGTGACTTACTGTAGTTTACTTGTGCGTGCTCGTTTCAGCGCTGCGTGTGAACAAGAATATGAGCAACTCAGAGAGATTATGATTGTGGCATATTAATGGGATCGTTTTAAAAATGATGACAATCAGCTCCTACCTGGAATGTTTCAGGCTGGGCTTACAAAATGACAGGCAGGAGCTGATTGGCTGGTTCTTTATCACTCTTCACTGTATTACTTTTTGAAGCTTGATACATCTGGCCCATAGGGTCGTGCTAGGAACAGATGGTGCGGCTCTGCACATGCGTATGGGCCCTTATAGATATGTGCAGGGCCACTGTGCGAATGCCTTCAGCGACTATCACAGTCAGGGCCGGCTCTACCACTAGGCAGCTTTAGGCATCTGCCTAGGGCGCCGGGATCTGGGGGGGGGGGGGGGGGCGTCACCAAGTCTGCAAATAAAAAAATCAAGGATGTCTATGAGGATCCTTATTGTACTTAATGCAGGTGGCGGATGTGGAACTTCTAAGACCTCACCTCTATACTTTCCCTTAAATCATACTTCCTACATTGCTGCCCCCTCCTCCTTGTACTCTGTTGTGGGTGGCAAAGGGGAGGGTGCAGAGGGCCTCCAGGAAAAGCAGGGGACTTGGCCACCTTCCTGGGGGGGGTCACGGGGATTGGATGACCACATGATCTAAAAACAATTTGGAGGGGGTGGGGGGATTTGGGGGGGGGGGGCGGGAGGTTGAAGTTTTGCCTAGGGTGCTGAGAAGATCACAGTCTCTGAGGCGTTCGCATGCGTAGGGGAGAAAGGGGCATGGGCAGAGTTTGGAGAGGGGGAACGCTCAATGTTTTATGGGTGTCCCCATGAAAAAAATGGGCATTCTCCTGCTGGGGACAGGCTGCTGACTTCACATGTCAGATGTCAGGGCCTGACCCCTCTTCGGCGGACTCCGACAGAAATAAAACTCAGTTTAGACTGACTTATTTCCGAAGGGGAGAAAAATAATTAGATGGTCGGTGACCATCGAATAATTTCTCTCCCCTTCAGCCGCATGCAAGGGGTTGTGTTCCTTGCATGTTACTGAGGGGATATGGGGGGGGCATTTTGCCGGGCGGCGTACGGAATTAAGGGGCACGCTAGGTAGCAAAGACCGCTGACTAGCAAGCCAACCTGAATTTCCCCCATAAAGTGGAGAGAGACATAGGACTTAACCAATCAGCTCCTGCCAATGGCTGTTTTTGAAAAATATCAAAAGCTGATTGGTTGGCCCTTTATATCTCTCCACTTTATCCCTGAGCTTTGATAAATCTTTCCCACTGAAAGATAGGAGGCTAGACTTGTTTTACAGTCACCCCAAATTAAACCAACAGCGAACTGTACAGTAATTACAATTTGCTGACCAAACTCACCTATTGCTAATGTCAATTTAGTCCTATTTAAGCACAACTAGTGAGCAGTATTTCGATTTAGTTTCTGATAAAGTGTCAGTACTAACACTTGTATTCCTGTATAGCTGAGTGAACTGGAGCTTCAGCAATTGACGAAAGTGAATGAGCACAACCAGGCTGCAAAGTCACCGAGTCGCCTAGCTTATGTACACAGTGTCCTCGATGATAGCATTTCCCTACCCCATCTGCAGCTGCATGGGAATCTATTATTTTCTTATCCCCTGGGAGGAAAAAGGTCTTGGGCATCATTACTTCTAGGCAAATGTAACTGAGTCTGCTGCACACCCTAATTTGCTTCCCATAATTATAGGTCGTTCACCCCTTATGTTATTTATAAAAACCTTTTTTGTTCTTATCAATAATAAATGGAGCCCAGTGAATCACGCCGCTGTAATATTTTGATATTATGAAAATGGTAATATAAAGTATCGTCAGGGCCCGGGTCTTATCAGCCGCTCAGATGCTCTATTAGGCACTCAGTGAGGAGTTCAGCCAAATTGGTTATGTTAATGTCCTGTAGTACTTGCAAAAGATGAGGAGGTGGCAATTAATTTTTTCCACGCGGCAGGCCGACAGGCAAATTTATTTTCCTCCATCTCTATGGGACCAGGCTAAGAGGAGGTGAGGTGGAAAGCGAGCTTCTTCAAGAGGTTCTCTACGACCTAATTGAACATGCTAAATAAAGACTGAAGAGGAAAAAGAAAAACAATAGGAGAGGAGCCTGCGTCCCCATTCATTCAGCTGACAGTGTTTTTGCAACTTAAACCTGTTTTATTAATTATGTTTGACATTTCCTTAATTAGTTTCATTTACATCCCATCATCCCTTAGCAGACGATTGCCCCATATATCATTTTACCAGAGTCCCGGTATGCCTACAGAATAAAGTATATTTAAAAAAAAAAAAAGATATATTTTCTTTATGGAATTATGTAGCATTATATTGGTCGCTACATTTTTTTTATGGAATGTAATCTCCTCGGCTGTGTTTATTGAATTGAACCTCGCGGTCAGCCGATGTTTCGCTGCATCGCATGTGTCTCGGAGTCGTGTGAACGTTTACAGTGATTACATTCAAAATAGGGGATCCTGGTAGAGAATGGTGCTGACAATGGTATAACTGATGCCGTGAATGTTCCACATAAACAAAATTTGCTACAAAGGTCTTCTCACCAGTCGTCAAAAATCAACTTAATAGATATGCAAATTTAGTCGTATTAATGAAGAGTTGTAAAATGACTTAGAATCTCTGGAACACTGTCCAGTACTGGTCAGATTATAGGAAGCCATGTCGACACTGCAAATTATTATTTTCCTCTATGTCAGCAGTTTCCAGATGCAGACAAAGCTTAACTTTTGGGTTATACAAACTTTCCTGCACACTTTGCCTACATTTATCCGCTATTTAATTCAACATCAGCCATAAGAGGTGGTATACACTATGCAGTGGGAGAAACTCCACACAGAGGTCCTCACCGCCCCCCTCTACAAATACCGGCACTGCAAAGATATTGCCCAATTTACAACAGAGAACACAAATTGCACAAATCCCCCATTTACAGAGACAACCCACCTTTTTCAAAAGCCAACTGGTGGTACATGTCCATTCTCACTTACCTTCTCCTAGCTTATGGTGCTTTCACCTCCATCCAGAGCGTCCACCTTACTAATCATGAATACGGTTATAGCTGTAATAGGTCGGAATGGGTCCATAACCTCCTTGCCATCATATTTACAGTCGCTATCTGATGAAACTGGAGGCTGCCCTCTATTAGGACTACTGTATATTTTTTGTATTCTCTTTTCCAACCTTGCAGCAGTTTTATCATATAGAGCAGTGGTTCTCAAACTGTGGGTCCTGACCCCAAAGTGGGTCGCAACCATCTCTACATGGGGTTGCGATTCCATATTGTTGACCATCAGGCTGATGACATTTCTAATCACTCATCCAAGTAGTTTGAAAAATCAGTTGAATTTTCTGTTACTTCAGACTCCTACCATCATTAGGTGCCTCCACCATACTATCATGTATGTGCTGACTGCTGACCACACATGTGTGTGACCATTCTGTGGTAACTGGCTGGGGTCCCGTAATAATTTTTATTGTCCTGACAGGGTCCCAGAGCAAAATAGTTTGAGGACCACTGATATAGTATACACACAGACAGCTCTCCAGTTCGGGGGTTAGGTTTATTTTTTTAACCCCCTGGAATCCTACCGGAGAAGAGGAAAGACCTGCGGGGGAGCGTGTGGCAAAGTGAGCATGTATGTATTAAACCATACAGGCATAAATGTGTGAGTTAATTGTAACATTAATCATGCCATGGGACTTTACATCCCAGTGGGCCCTTTATTGCCTCGCATGCTGGGACTTGTGGTCCTTGCATGCGGGAGAGGTTTGGTGGAACTTGTTGTTTCACAACACAACCCAGTATTAAATGTTTAGCCTAGTTTTTACAACAAAATTATCAGTCCATTGCCCAAGAACCCCAGGCTTCATCCCTGGAAGTAAGCCTTGGGGGGACCCCTTTATTGAGGGGGTCCTCATTCCACTAAGTACCCCATCCAGGGCTGAGCATCCAGGGTGTTCATGTTTCAGCTCAGGGACCCTGCATGAAAAGGGCCCCGGGCTTAACACCACTGACTGTTAGAGCCTGGTGCTAGTGCCAGTCTTTTTGTCCACGTTTTTTTGTTTTTTTTGGAACCAGGACCTGTCCAAGAGCCTAGTTGCTGGGTTCTTAAATATGGGGGGGGGGGGATCATGTCATTCCCATCACATCAGTCACTGGGTTTCCCCTCACTCAATCAGGGCTGACCTCCATGGGCAGTTCCTCATCTGATTGGATGTACAGTAGCTGTCTCCTTGGAGATGGCTACATACAATCAGGGCTGAGTGAACTCCCATTACAAAAAAATTGCATATTCCCGTTACTAAAGATCTTACTTTTACTAAATATCGTACATTCCCCTTACTAAAAAATCACCAGAAATACCAAATGATTTCTGATTTTGTCTAAAAATTTTCACATACTGTATGGTGTGTTTTTTAGATGTCTGTTAGCACCCTATTATATCTCGTCCAGCGTGTTAGTGTGTGCACAAGGCGGTATCTCCGAAGGGAGAAGCGTTTGCTCCGGCGGACAAGATGGTCATACATCTTGTTGCGCCCTTCCTGCTCTGCTTCGGTAATGAGGCAAAGCAGGAAAGTTATAGGGCCACCACTATTTTACATCTCCCCCAATGTGAGTTATTCATGTATAAATAAACATTTTATCATGCATCTCAGTTTTTTTTGTTTAAATAAGTCTTTATGTGTCTCCTTATTGGCATGTTGCTTCACAGTATACAATAGGGCTCATTTGTAATCTCCCTCCAGGCCATGGGCAAGGATAACATATCGATAACGTGGGAGTTGTATGTACCCCATAGAGAACTCATGTTATTTAATTTTTAATTAATTGATTTAATTTTCAACATCAGTATAGCCCTGTTAGACCAGAGGGGCTTTCTTTTGTCAGCCATGGACATTATATACTATTAAAACTAGTACCCCAAGCACACTAGCTGACTGGTCTTGACAGGGATCGCTGGGGGAAGGTCCTGGGCATCCAGGAATTAGGGGCAGCTTTATTAAGCTTGGAGAAGAGATAAACTGGAGATAAAGCAGAGAAAAGGTAAAAGGAGATAAAGCACCAGCCAATCAACTCCCAACTGTCTTTTTCAAACACAGCTGATTGGCTGGTGCTTTATCTCCTTTTACCTTTTCTCCCGTTTATCTTCAGTTTATCTCTTCTCCAAGCTTAATAAATCTGCCCCTTAGTATTTGTCTCCTCATATTTGGAGACCTGTAAATATTGTTTACCTATAGTTACATTGCTTTAACATTTAAGCGGTGCAAAGCTTAGCTCCTTTGATATATCTTGGCCATTGAGTCCTTGGGGTATAAGCATTGCTTAATGATATATTTAAAGATATCAGTGACTTTCTCATTACAATTATTTAATGGAAGAGCCTTAGAAGATCATACAGAAGGTTGGCAAATAAAATGACATCACACTGTCTGTCGAGATTCATGATATAGCCCAGCACTTATAACTCATGTAAGCACTATATCTACTCTGTTAATTAACTAAAATGATTTCCCCACCTTTTATCATCATACAATAGCAGTGAAGGTGCTCTCGCTGGCATTTTAATTTAAGTGTTATATTGAATTGGAGTTTAGGAAGAATGTTTCAAGTGGATCTCAATATCTCTGTTGCCAAGTTCTGCATCCCTAAATCATAAGCTATAAGTTTGGTGCGAAGGTCATCACAATTAATTAGAGAGATAAAAGATTGGGAGATCTTTGTCAATGATTGGCTTTTCCGTCTTACAGCCTCAATCTAAAATGCAAGTGTGGCCTCTGGTTAGCAATAGGATCGTGTACAGAGGGGATTATGCCATCCGAAACTTGCTGGCTCATTTTATATGAAAGTGCAAATAGGCCTAGAAATTGGATTTGTGTTATAGAAAAATAACATATTACATTTACAGTAGTTTCCCAAAACCATGTGTTTTGCCGGCCCTTAAGAATAATTATTAATTAAGTTTGACACGATGGGCCCGATTCAAAAGTGATCTATCCCCAGCGTATTTGCTTTGGGTACCAATGGTGCGGCTCTGCGCATGCGTGCATTTGTGCATGTGCAGGGCTGCTGTATGAACACTTTTTGCAACTATAATAATCGCCGAGGCATTTGTACGGGGAGGGAGGGAGGGGGGTTGGCGGTTGGCATCTGCAGGGGACCGCCCAGTGTTTTATGGGCTTCCCTGAAAACGCTGGTCACAGTGGGCAGAGATGTTCTACCGTATGGGTGTGTTAGGGCAATGTTGTGGGCGTGTCATTGAAGTGCGTGGGAGCCCAGGTGCTTAATTGCTCACATTGGAGGACACAAGCACTCTCATCATGCAAGGGAAAGGGCTGATAAAATGATAGACTCATCAAAAGATGCTAAAGCAGTCTCAGCAGCAGATGACTTTAATTCAGCCCCTGTGTGTCAGTATTGCTACCAACTTAATTATACGTATAGTATTCTAACTATCACTACAAATGGTTCTACAATTAAAGTAAAAATAATTGCTTAAAATGTATTTTATGGAAATTCCAGATATACATAATTATGATAAATGCGATAGTTGTTTTGGAATTGTTGAGATAGAGTTTCTGTGGCTGAATCAGATTGTCCAAAGTCATAAGGGGTTCCTGAGATGTGCATGTGGTATGTGTTTGTTATGTATTTTACATACAGTATGCATATGTATTGTTCCTTCATCCCACCAGATAGCCATAACTGCAGATGGATAAAGTTTCTGTTATTTATTATGTGGGAAAGAAAATCTGTCACAAAAACATGGTCTCCAACATCAGAGACAGATTAATATCAAAAGAAACCTTAGGTGGAGTGAAAGCTTTGCAGGCTCATCTTCTGGTCATCATAAAGTCTGACACATCATACAGTACAACACATGCTGCTTATACTGTATTAGCCTCCATATTATAGCTGCAGAGCTCAATATCTTTGAGGCTTAATACATCTGTCCCACTGTCACTAATACCTCAGCAATGCATCATATCATATACAGTACTATACAGTACTATAGATAGTGACAATACTGGACATGCAGTGGATGATAATAAAATACCAAATGAGCCTTATGCCAGTGCTGCTCAATGTTATACTAGTTTTGAATAATATGAACCAATGGCACCAAATTATGCAGTCATACAACAGTATACTGGTAGCACCCAATTATTCCAGCTGTTCCCCACAGTATTGAATTAGAGCTTAATTAAACCAGTAGGTGCAATTACACAAGCAATGACCCAGCATTAGAATACTAGCACTGACATAGTGATATATCAATCAGTACTATTACTCTATACTTTATTTTAAGTACTACCATGTATAGGAGATTCCTTCTACAATCAGTATGGAACTGAATATAATGAATGCAAGCATACTGACTGAATGGTGTAAACCTGAGTACTTAAGGAATGGGGACCTGCTAGATCAGGGGTGGCCAAACTGGTCCTCAAGATCTACCAAATGTCCATGGTTTCCAGATCACCTAGCTGGTGCACAGCTGTAGTCATTACTAACTGTCACATTTTCAAACATGCTACATTCATTCTTACTATAGATCCACAGGTGGCCTGAAAAACATAAACTGTTGATTGATCTAGAGGACAGCTTGGCCAACCCTGTGCTAGATGTTTACAATCAGTAAGGTAGGGAGGGAGAGGCTCACATATATAATGCAGTCAACACTAATGTGATTGGGTGTAATAATAAGTATTATAAGATATGGGTAACTGCATTATATATCAGCACCTCTCCGTCCCACCACTGATTGTGGCACATCCCCATCCCCTATTAGCAGGTCCCACAACCCTTATAATTCCCATAATATCACCCCTTAGTCATTTTTGATACATAAAAGATGTAAAATTCACATCAACAGTCTCATGTGTCAACCATCTGTGCATCAACCCCCTTCCCTTGGCAATGCCCTTCCCATGCTGTTCCGTGCATGTCAACTCCCAGTGACGCTATGATCTAGACCCCAATGAGAGGTGGATAATGTTGACATCAGTGGAATAATAAATACTAATATGAATAAGATACAAGACAGATCCTCTCTAGCAAGCTAGATTAACCTTTATCACCTGTGTCAGTAACAAGCTGAAATAATGCACATAAAACAAAGGCTACATACACTTACATAAATCTAGTGGCAGCCAAAGGGTAAAACAATTAAACTCCCCTCAGAGAGATGGGTATTACTGAAGTACACAAGAACACATGTATAGACACTCATAGCATGTACAGAAACTGCAGACATTCTTTTGCCATGACTCAAATTAATTTCAACGTAGAATTCACAAATTGTGATGTATGTTGCAATATCTGCAATTGAAAATGAAATAAACACCATTTCTGTGCTACGATCATAGGACCTGTTACATTCTAGAAGGTTAGACATTCTACTGTACTGTAGGTGTTCACTCAGTGATCACTTTAGAATATCCCCACTCCATATAACAATAAGATAGTTGGCAGTTGAGCAGTTCCAGTTGTCTATTGTGTTGTTTTTATTTTTTGTCTACAGGAATGTCAAAAATTAGGGCAGATCTAGCAAACCCATTGTCATATTCGGCATCACATGATTAGCCCAAAATCACTCTAAAGGACACACACAGTTTTTTTTTTAGCTATTTTCTAAGCAATCTGTTTAGATCAGGGGTTCTCAAATTTAGTCCCCAGGACCCCACACAGTTCACGTTTGTTAGGTCACCCGGCAGGTGCACAGGTGCACTCATTACTCATTGACACATTTTAAAAGATCCACAGGTAAAGCTAATTATTTCACTTGTGATTCTGCGAGGACACCTGGAAAACATGCACTGTGTGGGGTCCTGAATACCGAGTTTGAGAACCTTTGGTCTAGACTGCTTAAAAATTAAGCACAGATCGCTCCATGTGTACACCCTATAGTGATGGCATTGCGTGGTCCTGCAAGTCACCATCGCCGTCTCATTCAGGCAAAATCTAGTCAGATCACTTAGCAAGTGAGTGATAGTGATCTACTATTTAAAATAACCCTTGCTTACTTACTTTATGCGGGAATGAATTGGGGGTACCAATGTCTGATCCAGCAGGTGGCAGCCTGGCAGAGTGCTGGCATTTTTGCACACCTGAGGAGGAAGGGAGAGAGGACAGGCTGCCTCTCTCCCCAGCTCAGCACACATCATTGAGCAGTGTGTGCTGGGCTGGTGAGAGAGGCTGCTGCAGTGCAGCCTGACTTCTTTTGCTCCCTTTCTGGCTCTGTGAAACCAGGGGAGGGGTTAACAGGATGCAGACCTCTTCATCAGACCCACTCCCCCACCTATTGGTGCCACTGGCTACAGGCTGAGTTTTAAAAACTATAGGAGCTGGTTTGCTGGTATTTTATCACTCTAATTGCAAAGCTTAGTACAGCACATCTCAGTGGCGTAACTATAAATTTTCTCCCCCCTGCGAAAAAGTGTGTGCCCCCCCCCCTCCCCAGGCTCCTCTCCAGCATGTTTCCCCAGTGTGTGACGTGATGACGTCACACGCATAACAGAGAAACTGAAGCAGGAGAGAGGAAGAAAGACCAGCATACACTGCTGCTTCCCTTGGCTCCGACGCATCCCAGGCCGCCCTAGCACGCCCATCCGCCCGCCCATCCTGTACACAGTAGCCAATAGCCGGCTCTGTCTACAGTCAATTGAATCAGTAGGGGAATTTGTCATCTCTGCCATGGCCCCACCCATGCTGCAGCTGACTCGCGTCCAGTGCTCAGTCAGTGGGCAGTGGCCGGCAGCAGCATGTCAGTGAGTCGAGCAGGTGCCGGCGCCCACACAGACCCTGCTGCTGCTTGCTCCCCCAAGCGGCTGCTAGGTCTGCCTTACAGTAGTTACGCCACCGGTACATCTCACCCTAACGCAATGTGCAATATTAGATTAACTTAATAGTCCTAAAAATGTGTTCAACCCTAGTTTTTGACCATGAAATACTTTTACAGTTGCATTTTTTAGTGTCAATTTATCATAAACATTGTAATTTATTTTGTTTACCTCTTATATTTCACTACAGGTGAAACACCCTAATCTGGTGAATGTGATCAGATGACAAAACGTGTTTAAAGAAACCCAATGGAAGATTCGTAGTTTTTCACATAAAAATATATATACTTTATATACAGGTTGAGTATCCCTTTTGCAAATATCCATTATCCAAATAATTCTGAAAACCATACATTGCAGAAAGTGAAATCATTTTTTTTTTTTTTGCTAACTACTGGGGACATCTGTAACAGCACTACTGAGGACATGATATGTAACAGCACTACTGAGGACATGATATGTAACAGCACTACTGAGGACATGATATGTAACAGCACTACTGAGGACATGATATGTAACAGCACTACTGAGGACATGATATGTAACTGGCACTACTGGGGACATCTGTAACAGCACTACTGAGGACATGATATGTAACAGCACTACTGAGGACATGATATGTAACAGCACTACTGAAGACATGAAATGTAACTGGCACTACTGGGAACATCTGTAACAGCACTACTGAGGACATGATATGTAACAGCACTACTGAGGACATGAGATGTAACAGCACTACTGAGGACATGATATGTAACAGCACTACTGAGGACATGATATGTAACAGCACTACTGAGGACATGATATGTAACAGCACTACTGAGGACATGATATGTAACAGCACTACTAGGGACATGATATGTAACTGACACTAAATCCTGTATGTGCAAGAAAATGATTGCTTGGCATTTAAATTCAGTATCTGAGATTGTACCCAAACTTTGTTTCATGTTTTGAAACCTTGTTTTGTGCACAAATAAAATATATTAGTGTGTATTTCATGTGTTTGATGTGTTTATACAACATAAATGCAAGATACCTCAAGATACCTCATTAAAATATAAAAAAATATTCTGAAATACAGAATTTTCTCTGCTAGAGAGGAATCTACCGTTTTTCCGCTAGAAAGGAATTTAGGATGTGAGGGCATGAGTTTAGATTAGAAGATGAAGATTAAACATCCCGGGCTGTGTGTCACCCTTGGGTAGCATGTGACTCGGGAATCCAATAAGGTTAATGGGTCTGGCAGGGTTAGCTGGGATATCAGTAGCAGGAATGGGAGGAAGCTTCCTCTTCTTCCTGCAGAATTTTCCCGCCCTCCCTCCCCTTTTGCTTTATTAGAGGGTGGTGGGTTTCATCGCGTTAGCTGATAGGCGGGAAAGAACGGCAGGTTTAATCAAATTAGATTACATTATGTGCTGATGTTACGTACATGGCTTGTTTTGGTGCACTCACCTCTCATTGACTTAGGGCTTCGCTGGATCACTCGTTCAGGGACAGCGACCCCACCCGGTCAGGTGGGTAGTCAATGCAGTAGGGTGGAGGGGATACCGCCTGTTTGAGTTAGGCCAGTTACATTTGTACTTTGGGGTGGAGTTTAGTTTATTAGCCGTTCTTTCTTGGCCACCATTAGTTAATTAATTAATTAAAATAATCAATCTAGTTTAAAAGTTCAATAAATAAATCAAACAATTTCTGCCAAACCCATGTCTCCGAGTCGTTATTTCAAGTTTAGTTATATAAGTTAAGAATGTGAAATGTTACATGCTAGAAGAACACATACGATTTGGGATGTTTAAAAAGATTTTGTTCATCTAGAAGAAAAAAATTCTTTACAGTCAGAGCAGTCAAACTTTGGAACTCTCTTACTGGAGAGGTGGTGTCAGCAGACACTAAAAATATGTTTAAAATAAGGTTGGATAAACATTTATTGGTTAAAAACATCCATGGGTACGAATAAGTAACATAATCTGTCTTTAAAATATCAGAACATGTTATACAACAAGGGATAAACTATTATAAACATAGGTTGAACTGGATGGATGCAAGTCTTTATTCAGCCTCACCTACTATGTAACTATGGGGGAGATTCTCTAACCTTCTCCGCAGCGCTGTCAGCCCCTTATCAGCGCTGTTCCACTGGTCGCATAATCTCTATTCTTCGTCTCCTGAAGGTTCATCACCGAACTTCTGCAAATGTGATCTTTTCGTCACGGTGCCGGCTCCTCATTGGACTGCATTGCCGTCCCTCCTATTCCCTATGCACTAACACCCGCGCCATTGTAAAGTAGGCTGTTCAACTTCGCAAGCTTGAGGTGGCGAAGTTGTACAGCCTGCTTTACTACAGAGCGGGCGTTAGAGCTCAGGGAATAGCCATATTTAAATAATTATTATTAGATTTTTTTTTAATGCCGGAAGGTGTCAAATTATATATCATACCCCCGTGTACCACGCACCAGAGCCTGCCGGACTGACGGACAGGTGATCCAGGATCCCCACTGGCTTCCGGACAAGCAGTGCGCATGATATAAAAATTAAACAGCGGGCCCATGCGCACTGGACACAACCCGGGGATCGTGGAGGGGTGAGATACCGCAAACACAATGCGGTAGCCTAATTGATAGAGAATATGGAGAAGAGGTAGATGTGCCATTAAAGTAGCGGTAAATAGATACATTCATCACGAATGTAAGAGAATCTCCCCCTATGTAAGAATAATCCGTTATCCAAAATTCTCCCGGTCCCGAGCATTTTGGATAAGGGATACTCAACCGGAAGTTTTGGTAGCAATATGACAGATGAGACTGGATGTAGAGTATGGTATTTTAAAAATGTGATTAGAATCATAGCCTCAACCTCTGCCACTCATGTCATTGTGTTGTGGGAAGAGAGAGGACACAGTTCAGAGCAAAGTCCACTATCAAGCCCACAGATCGCCCACTTTAACCCCTTCCCGACATTTGACGTATATATACGTCATGGCCGGTATGTACTTCCCGACACATGACGTATATATACGTCATGACTTTAAACTGTCCCCGCGTCTATAGACGCGGGGACAGAGGGACGATTTCTGCTGTCCCTGACAGCAGACATGTCCCTGCATGCCCAGGGGGGGCTGCGATGCCACCCCCCCGTCGGCGATCGCTGTGATTGGCTGTTCAGTGTGAACAGCCATTCACAGCGTTTTCCTGTGTTACCGGAGAATCAGACGCTCGGTAACACAGGTGTCAATCACCGCCGGGCGTCAGGGGGCATGAGGGGGTCATCGGTGACGACGACACCTCACCCCACCTGCCCCCAAGGCTGTGATTGGTCCGTGGGACCCACGGACCAATCACAGCCAAGGCGCGTGATTTAAACTAACGGTGACTGCACTGCAGACGCCATTCCGGTCTGGAATTGCGTGCAGAGCGGTCACCGTGCCAATCTGTCGTGATACATACCTGATCCTTGCCTGAAACTTACCTGATCACCGCTGATCACCGCTGGTAGCGTCCTGCCAGCAGCTGGATACTTCCTGGATCTTGTGACTTCTGTGTGTGCTGCTGCAGCAGTGTCATAGAGTCACAGATCGTGAGAGATAGGGACAGATAGTGACAGAGAGTGATAGAGAGTGATAGAGAGTGCTATATTTTGTGTCTGCTGCACCCCCTTTTGTGCTGATCACTATATCTGAGGTGATCAGCAACTTTTTGGGGGTGCAGAGGTTTTTTTTTTTATATATATACCTGTCAGTTGCACCAAAGGTTGTGCTGCGTGTGCAACTGACTGCTGCCCCCCCCCTGCTGCCCCCCCTTTTGTGCTGGTCAGTTTAAATTAATTAATCAGCAACTTTTTGGGGGTCCAGGGTTTTTTTTTATATATATACCCTGTCAGGTTGTGTGTCTGCTGCCCCTCACTGCTAATCAGTGGTGCATCACTGCATCACTGATCTGCAATTTTTTTTGGAGAGTGCAGTGGGGTTTTGTTTTTACACCCACGTTGCTTGTGTGGGTGTCCTGTGGTCGCTGAGCGCTGATCAGTGACGTACAATCACTGAACAGCATTTTTGGCACAGGGTTGATATCATTTTTTTTCTGCAGTTTTTTTAAATTGTTTTTTTTTTTTGGAGAGTGCTGTGGAAATTTTTTTTAAATTGTTTTTACACCCACGTTGCTTTTGTGGGTGTCCTGTGGCTGCTGATCGGTGACGTACAATCACTGAACAGCATTTTTGGCACAGGTTGATATAATTTTTTTTCTGCAGTTTTTTTTAAATTGTTTTTTTTTTTTTGTTTTTACACCCACGTTGTTTTTGTGGGTGTCCTGTTGCCTTTGAGCGCTGTTCAGTGACGGACGTTACTGACCAACATCTGTGCTCAATTTTTGGCGCAGGTCCTTTTTTTTTTTTTTTTAACCCCTTCAATTTTTTTTTTTTTTATTGGGATCAAATTCCTGTATTAAGTATTTTTTTTTTCTGCACTACATACGCACTACACACTACATACCCCCCCCGTGTTGAAATACAGTTTGTACCCCCCCTACACTATACACGTGTTGAAACATTACACTTACAGAAACACAAAAATAAAAATGGCATCCCAAATGTCATCCCAAATGTCATCCCAGTCATCCAGAAGAATGTATTCAGCGGAGGAGGCATATGCCATGCTTGCCTCTGACTCTGACTCTGACACAGCCAGTGATGCAAGCGGGGAATTTGAAGGATTCGCCTTAAGCTCCTCTTCCTCCTCTGCTGATGAGGGACCCCCTAAAAGATGCCCCCGTAGAGCAGCTGAGACCCCCCCCAAATGATTGATCCCGTATGGACCCCACCACCAGACAATTTTGAGCCCCAGGTTCCTGAGTTTTTGGCCATCCCAGGAATCCAATTTGATTCCACAGGTCTCAGAGAAATTGACTTTTTCAAAAAAAAATTCTCTGATGATTTTATAAATTTAATGGTGGACCAAAGTAATTTATATGCCCAGAAGTTTATTGCTCAAAACCCCACGTCATCATTTGCTAGGTGGACCCCTGTAGATGCAGTAGAGATGATGACGTTTTGGGGTCTGGTGTTTCATATGGGCATAGTAAAAAAGCCAGAAATTAGGCAATATTGGAGTACAGATGTTCTGTACAGCACCCCATTTTACCGTATGGCCATGACTCTGACTCGTTTTGAAGCAATCCTTAAATTTATACATTACACCGATAATGCACAGTGCCCACCCAGAGATGATCCCACCTTTGACCGGCTATTCAAAGTCAGGCCGGTCATTGATCATTTCAGTGCCAAATTTGCAGAGATGTACATCCCTGACAGATTTATTTGTATCGACGAGTCCCTTATACATTTTAAAGGAAGGGTTAAATTCCGCCAGTACCTTCCCAGTAAGAGGGCAAGGTATGGCATAAAAATGTATAAACTGTGTGAAAGCACCTCAGGGTACACCCACAGGTTTAGGGTTTATGAAGGGAAGGATTCAAGAATTGAACCGCCAGAATGCCCCCCCTCCCTCGTAGGTGTTAGTGGAAAAATTGTCTGGGATTTAGTGCACCCCTTCCTGGATAAAGGTTATCACCTCTATGTGGATAACTTTTACACTAGCATCCCCCTGTTTAAGGCCCTTGGTTCAAGAGGTACAGCAGCTTGCGGTACTGTGCGCAAGAACCAAAGAGGCCTCCCAAAAACGCACATTGCCCAAGTACTGAGAAGGGGTGAAAGCAGGGGAATATGCACCGAAAATATGTTGTTGGTCAAATATAAGGACAAGAGGGATGTCCTTATACTGACAACAATTCACGGAGACAGTACCACCTCCGTCCCTGTACGAGGTACCAGTACCCACACCTCAAAACCTAATTGTATCCTGGATTACAATAGGTACATGGGCGGAGTGGATCTTTCAGATCAGGTACTGAAGCCGTACAGTGCCCTGCGGAAAACAAAAATCTGGTACAAGAAGCTGGCCGTGTATATCATCCAGATGGCACTGTATAACGCTTACGTGCTATTCCGTTCTACCAGCCAGAGGGGGACATTTATGAACTTTCAAGAGGAAGTCATAAAGGGCCTAATATTTGGGAACCAGCAGGCAGAGGGCCCCAGTACTTCTAGTACTGGCCCCCGTATTGTACCAGGGCAGCATTTTCCTAACGAAATCCCCTCCACTGCAAGAAAGGGCAGGACACAAAAAAGGTGCAAAGTTTGCTATAAAAAGGGAATAAGAAAGCAAACTATTTTCCACTGTGAAACTTGCCCCGACAAACCCGGCCTATGTATAAAGGAGTGTTTTAAAATATACCACACATCTATGGATTATTAGGTTCATCATTTCACCGTGCTTCGGGGGTCTTGCTAATGCCACATAGCACCCACCATTCATTCCACCAGAATCTGAGCTGCAAAATCCAAAAATCACTCCTTCCCTTCTGAGTCCTGCCATGCACCCAACTGGTATTTTTTGGTCACTTATGAGGCATTGCCATACTCGGGAGAAATTGGGGCACAGATTTTGGGGTGCTTTTTTCTCCTTCATACCTTCTGAAAATGAAAAATTTTGAGCCAGAACTGCATTTTTGTGTAAAAAAATGTAATTTTTCATTTTCACTGCCCAGTTGTATCAAAATTGGTGAAACCCCTGGGGGTTTGAAATGTACACTATACCCCTAGATGAATTCCCTGAGGGGTGTAGTTTGCAAAATGGGGTCACTTGTGGGGGTTTCCACTGTATTGGTGCTTTGGGGGTCTTGCTAATGCGACATAGCACCCACCAACATTCCACCAGAATCTGTGCTGCAAAATCCAAATATCACTCCTTCCCTTCTGAGTCCTGCCACTTTTTGGTCACACATGAGGCATTGCCATACTCGGGAGAAATTGGGGCACAGATTTCGGGGTGCTTTTTCTCCTTCATACCTCCTGAAAATGAAAAATTTTGAGCCAGAACTGCATTTTTGTGTAAAAAAAAATGTAATTTTTCATTTTCACTGCCCAGTTGTATCAAAATTGGTGAAACCCTTGGGGGTTTGAAATGTACACTATACCCCTAGATGAATTCCCTGAGGGGTGTAGTTTGCAAAATGGGGTCACTTGTGGGGGGGTTCCACTGTATTGGTGCTTGGGGGGTCTTGCTAATGCGACATAGCACCCACCAACATTCCACCAGAATCTGAGCTGCAAAATCCAAAAATCACTCCTTCCCTTCTGAGTCCTGCCATGCACCCAAATGGTATTTTTTGGTCACATGTGAGGCATTGCCGTACTCGGGAGAAATTGGGGCACAGATTTTGGGGTGCTTTGTCTCCTTCACTCCTTGTGAAAATGAAAAATTTTGAGCCAGAACTGCATTTTTGTGTAAAAAATGTAATTTTTCATTTGCACAGCCCAGTTGTATCAAAATTGGTGAAACCCCTGGGGGTTTGAAATGTACACTATACCCCTAGATGAATTCCCTGAGGGGTGTAGTTTGCAAAATGGGGTCACTTGTGGGGAGGTTCCACTGTATTGGTGCTTGGGGGGTCTTGCTAATGCGACATAGCACCCACCAACATTCCACCAGAATCTGAGCTGCAAAATCCAAAAATCACTCCTTCCCTTCTGAGTCCTGCCATGCACCCAAATGGTATTTTTTGGTCACATGTGAGGCATTGCCGTACTCGGGAGAAATTGGGGCACAGATTTTGGGGTGCTTTTTCTCCTTCATACCTTCAGAAAATGAAAAATATTGAGCCAGAACTGCATTTTTGTGTAAAAAAATGTAATTTTTCATTTTCACTGCCCAGTTGTATCAAAATTGGTGAAACCCCTGGGGGTTTGAAATGTACACTATACCCCTAGATGAATTCCCTGAGGGGTGTAGTTTGCAAAATGGGGTCACTTGTGGGGGGGTTCCACTGTATTGGTGCTTGGGGGGTCTTGCTAATGCGACATAGCACCCACCAACATTCCACCAGAATCTGAGCCGCAAAATCCAAAAATCACTCCTTCCCTTCTGAGTCCTGCCATGCACCCAAATGGTATTTTTTGGTCACATGTGAGGCATTGCCGTACTCGGGAGAAATTGGGGCACAGATTTTGGGGTGCTTTTTCTCCTTCATACCTTCTGAAAATGAAAAATTTTGAGCCAGAACTGCATTTTTGTGTAAAAAAATGTAATTTTTCATTTTCACTGCCCAGTTGTATCAAAATTGGTGAAACCCCTGGGGGTTTGAAATGTACACTATACCCCTAGATGAATTCCCTGAGGGGTGTAGTTTGCAAAATGGGGTCACTTGTGGGGGGGTTCCACTGTATTGGTGCTTGGGCGGTCTTGCTAATGCGACATAGCACCCACCAACATTCCACCAGAATCTGACCTGCAAAATCCAAAAATCACTCCTTCCCTTCTGAGTCCTGCCATGCACCCAAATGGTATTTTTTGGTCACATGTGAGGCATTGACGTACTCGGGAGAAATTGGGGCACAGATTTTGGGGTGCTTTTTCTCCTTCATACCTTCTGAAAATGAAAAATTTTGAGCCAGAACTGCATTTTTGTGTAAAAAATTTAATTTTTCATTTTCACTGCCCAGTTGTACCACAATTGGTGAAACCCCTGGGGGTTTGAAATGTACACTATACCCCTAGATGAATTCCCTGAGGGGTGTAGTTTGCAAAATGGGGTCACTTGTGGGGGGTTCCTAAATTTTAGCATCTTATGGTGCCTAGAAACCTACATGGTGCCTAAAAAATAATCTCATAAAAAGGAGGCTCCAAAATCAAGTAGGTGCTCCTTCTATTATGAAGCCTGTGGTTTGGTCAACGTGCACACTAGGGCCACATATAGGATATTTATGAAAACAAAAGAATTGGGGGAATCAATTTTTAGTCACATTTCTCTAGTAAAATCTACTGTGTTCCTTAGAAAAATGTATTTTAATTGCAAATCTGCAAAAAAAATGAAATTTTGAAATATCACCTACACTTTGTCTTAATTCCTGTGAAACACCTAAAGGGTTAACAAACTTCCAAAATGCTGTTTTGAATACTGTGAGGGGTGCAGTTTTTGAAATGGCATCATTTATGGGGGTGTCTCACATACAAGTCCCTCAAAGTCACATCAGAACTGAACTGGTCCCTAAAAAAATCAGTGTTTGAAATTTTCTTGAAAATTTGAGAATTTGCTATTCATATTGTAAGCCTCCTAGTGTCCAAAAAAATTAAAAGGAAGTTGAAATAATGATGGAAACATAAAGTAGACATATGGTCTATGTTAGTTATTAACTATTTTGAGTGGTATGATTATTTGTCTCACAAGCAGAAAATTTAACATTTTGCAAATTGCTAAATTTTCCATTTGTTTACGACATTTTGGTATTTTTCACAAAAAAACACAGACTGTATCGACCCAAATTTACCACTAATTTGAAGTACAATGTGTCATGAGAAAACAATCTCAAAATCACTGGGATAAGTAAAAGCAAAAAAAAGTTATCCCCACTTAAGTGATACATGTCAGATTTGAAAAAAAGGGCTCTGTCAGGAAGGCAAAAACTGACTGTGTCAGGAAGGGGTTAAAGTGAGTGAATCTTGGAGGCTTCTATAGGGTATCACCACAACAAGGAGGCGATACCCTGCCTTGCGAAGTCGGTGTGGACGGATCTTAGTATATTAGAAAATGCTGTAAAACCCCCGAAAACGGGGGTTTTACAGAATTTTCCCCTTAGTACATCCCGCCCTTACTCTGTACAGAAACAAAATAACACCCATATCTAACTCTCTCTGCACGTTACACCTGCTCCACCTGCAGTGCACATTTTTGTCCATTACATAGAGAATTAGCTTTTGCAAGTGAACCAGAATCAGGCCCTGAGTCTCAATTTCATGTCAGCACAAAACAGACAAAATATTAAGCCTAGTTCATTAATTTAAATTTTTTTTTGTTTTTGTTTTTTTGGCTAGCAGTAGTGTGATTTAACTTGCCAATTCACTTGACAGTCCTGAGCGTAAATGGATAATTGGTTCACATAAGCACAGTTCCAGTAATAAAAAGAATATGGCCAAATAGTGTAGGATGAGCCCTGGTTTGCTCCCTGCCTTATATTATTTTTTTGTAGAGAAAATGGGTATGTGTCTACCAGTGAAAGCTGGAACATTTCCTTTCTTCCATCAAGTCATTTAAATAATCCCATCACTCAATTTTAAATCTTGATTCAGTGTCCAACTAGGCAAATCAATAAGTATCCCCCAAACTCCACATGTCCCCTCTGCATCTTACATTGTGCCGGATAACGGATCCCTCCACCTCAGTGGAGCCATTTTCCCAGTGATATCTGGGAATGCAAACAAGAGAGCCCTTCACTATGCAGAGCCATTTTACTGAAGATAGAACTTTATAGATGGCACCTGGCACAATGCAAGTATATGCTTGGGGCAGATTCGGCTATGCAAGAGCCCAAAACACCCTGCATCCAGTGTAGGCCTATGTTGCCTACTCTAGTGGACATGGCAGATTATGTTACTTATTCACACCCATGGATGTTTTTAACCAATAAATGTTTATCCAACCTTATTTTAAACATATTTATAGTGTCTGCCAACACCACTTCTCCAGGAAGAGAGTTCCAAAGTTTGACTGCTCTGACTTTAAATAAATTTTTTCTTCTAGATGAACAAAATATTTTTAAACATCCCAAATCAAATGTGTTCCTCTAGCATGTAACATTTCACATTCTTAACTTATATAACTAGAATGTGAAATGCCCCCCATTGTTAACGCCACCCCAGTATCAACGTGACATGATTGCATTGTGTATCAGGGACATAACTGCATTGTGTATCAGGGACATGATTGCATTGTGTATCAGGGACATGACTGCATTGTGTATCAGGGACATGACTGCATTGTGTATCAGGGACATGACTGCATTGTGTATCAGGGACATGATTGCATTGTGTATCAGGGACATGATTGCATTGTGTATCAGGGACATGATTGCATTGTGTATCAGGAACATGATTGCATTGCGTTTGAGCCTTGGCAACTGATCTCAAACTATTGGTCATCCAGCATGTCCACCTGATGCAATATTTTCTAAAGCTGAAAGGTGGCTGTATCAGGCAGGGAATGTGCTACTGCAGCTGACAGTATTCCTGTTCCTTCACAGGGACTTATCATGGTATACAATTAGCGTCCATTTTTATTGGCCAAAATAGCTTTGGAGTTAATATGGTAGAACCCTACATATTTCCTATGGGCAGTACATTATAGAATAGCACCCCACCTTTCTGGAACAGTTCATTATCCCTGATACCTTTCTATAAATAATGGACCAAGTTCCAATAGCTACCGTAGAAACATCAATCATCCCAAAAATAACCATGCTACTATAGAAACTGGATGATAATGAGCAGAGCCGGACTAAAGACTGTAGGGGTCCAGGACAACAAATTGTGGTGCCCCTCCCCCCCTTATGGAGGCAGCCCCCCCGCTCTTATGGAGGCAGGTGGTACCTGGGCAGCGTGGGGTCCAGGCAGTGGGTTTTCGGGCAGCGGGGATCCGTGCAGCACCGCAGCGGGGTTCATGCAATGCTGGGGAGGCAGCGGGGTCCCTGAGGCGGATGGGCAGTCAGCGGCGGAGTCCCTGCGGCAGATGGGAACTAGTAGTGCTACTAGTTCCCATCTGCCACAGGGACCCCGTTGTGACTTCCCATCTGCTTCAGGGAGCCCTCTGCCCCCCCAGTGCTGCACGGACCCCGCTGCCGCGCTGCCCGGATACCCTGCCCACCCATGCTGCCCAACACCGCTGCCTGCCACCCGCCAAGACCACAGCAGTGCCGGTGTGGGGGTCCCTGATGTGTGGGGGTCCCTGGGCGACCACCCCTGTCGCCCCGTGTATAATCTGGCACTGAAGATGAGGATTACAATATGTGTATACTGTATTTTAATAACACATATTAAGCTTCACAAATTCACACTGATCATTGTGTTGCCCAGCCACTGTGTGATTTCCTAAATCAAACAAAATAAAAAGTATTCTGATAGATGACAGTTTTGAGTTTGATTTAACCCATAATCCCATTTTATTTGAATTTGTTTTGCCTATAGTTCTCTTACCTATTATGCAGATAACTTAATGAGAGAATGATCTAAATTGCAGCATTCTAATACAATGTAAAATAACATATGCTATTAATACATACTGTACATATAATTCTTTGGGTCTCATTAATTACTCTCAGCAATACCACAAACGCAGTTTTTAGAGCCTGTAATATTCTGTGACTACTCGTGTCATTTTAAATCAATAATGTATTAGATCAAATTAAAATATTTTAACAGATAGTCAAAAGTAGTGTGGACTATGGGTGAGCCTAAAGTGCAGGAATATACAGTCCTTCTCTTTCCTGTGCTGTCAACGTGTTTCTAACCTTCCTTTGCCCTTCATCAGTCTTTGCTTGCCTTGTGCTCACTGATTCTCTTTCCCATCTATTTGACTCATTGGCAGTGTCAGGAGGTGGATTGAATCCACTCAGGGGCCACATACCGTCTGCACAGCAGCACATGGTAGTCACAGCGTGTTGTGGGGCTCTGCGGCAGAAACGCACCGTTAATCCAATGCTACAGTTCATGGGCGCTCACCGAGGCTGAACAAAATGAAAAGAACATTCCTGGATGAAAACTGTCCATTTAGCAAATTAACACAATAGTAACATGCCGTATGGAGATCTCCAGCCAAGCTGGGTGCAATACAGAACTTTAAACAGCTGGATTTTCTTTGCATCCAATGCTTAAGGACCCTATCAGCTACCACTATAATATGCCCTGCTGAGTATAATGTGAATGTTGGGCCCATCTTTAAAATAACATGCAAGGCACTTACACTGAACACTGCAAGAGCAGCAACACTAGCTAAGATCTCTCCTCTACCTCTAAACCTCTTTTCTGCCGAGCCTAATGAATTGTCAGAACTGTCACCGAGTGCCAAGGAATGACAAATGTGCATGATTTGTAGACGCTGCTGCTGTTGTTACATGGCATGCACCTGATGTATGGGAGGGAGACTCTCTGCTACTGCTTTACATTGCAGATGTGAGAAGCTAATTAGTATTGTAACATTGAATGATTCCCATCACAGTGTTATTTTAGAGTTTAGACTGATTTCCTCTTAGAAAAATAAACAGGACACATTTTTTTTTAAAGGTTTGATTGTTAACAAACACACATTTTGTATGTGGGTTTTATACTAATACTGTTGAAAGGTGCTAGTTTATACTAATACCAAAGTAACCTATAAAATTAAAATGTTTGTATAATTTACTATCATTGTGTTTAGTTGTAACATTTGACATAAACCACCCATGAGCAATTCCAAATTTCACCATTTAAAATGTCTGATGTCTGATTAAAACTGTTCGATAAAATCCTCCTTAGTTGCCAGGTGATATCTCACATGATTGCCCAATGGAATTTGACCTTAACCTCATCCACTCTACACAGCAGAATTCTTATGGTCATGCTTGCCTTCCTATTGCTGCTGCACTCCAGGAGATTTCAGGAGAAAGGGGGGCAACATCAGTGTCGTCTTTCCCATTGGGCTTAATGGGCAGTTGCCCAGGGGCCAAGGATTCTAGGGGCCCACCCCAAAGGGAAAGCCGGCACTGCATCAGGGAGCTACTGCGGCTAGGGTGGCAGGCACTGGGGTCCGGGCAGCGCCGTCCAGGCAGCGGGGATCCGAGAAGCGGCGGCTTGGAGCTTGTAGCGCTATTTGCCGGGCGGCAGGAAGTGCTGCTGAATTTGAAAACATATTGAAAAGACTGGTCGGACGCTGATTGGCTGAATTCTCTTTTCAAAAGGTTTTCCAATTCAGCAGTGCTTCCTGTCCTGCCACCCAGCAAATAGCGCTACAAGCTCCCAGCCGCCACTGCCTGGATCTCTGCTGCCTGGACACCATTGCCGGAACCCGCTCCTGCACATAGGTGTGGGGGGGGGGAGTGTCTATGGGGGGTCCAGTGAATTATTTTGCCCAGGGGCCAGCGCTGATTTTAAGACAGCCCTGGGCAACATTCCAGTGTAGGGGTGAAATGATGGAATTCACATCCTCATGACCCTGCCATCACTGCAACAAGCTGCGAGTCAGGGCATAATGTGTTGGGGGAGTGGTGGAGTTTCTGAGAGGGAAGGCAAACAAGTCCCAGGTCCAGGCCAAGATTAAGGTTTGCGAGGGCAATTTCAGCTACCCATTCGTGGAGGCCCCATTATTTTGGCACTGTCCTGTGTTGTACCAGTGGTCAGCAGTGGACATGGGCACTGCCATGAAGCCTCACCACCTTTTACAGAGGCCACACACCTTTTTTCGGGAGCACACTGCATGGCAAGTGCTGCAGGAGTCCTGATTCCCTAGAGTGATAAAAACATGTGTTGGGCCATGCGACAATACCCTTGAAACCATGTGTGCACATGGAGTATTAAATACACACACTGGGTTTCACCAGAGTCAGTGACACCCCTGAGGCCACCTGATCTGTGGGGGGTACCTGGGAGATCAACACTTACCGCCATGTTACTAATCCAGAACTGCTCAGGTTTATACATAGAATATAATTTCTGAAAAATCCGGGAATATTAAAGCAATTCAAAGCAAAACTTTACACCTCCGTGAGCCAGGCTGCTCTGAAGAACTCAATTTGCATTAAATTACATGGCTATTTTGTTCAGCACAAGTCCACACTAATGATGCAAAATGACCTAATTTGATCATATTGCTGTTTGTTCCCTTAGTTCAGACATCTCTAGCTTAAAAATACATTACATACTGTATATCACTGAGAGCTACTGTATGCTTTGCATCACAGTGAGAAGCAACAGTAGTGGTGCATACACACTTGACGATTTGTTTCATGAGTAATATTATCGGTACTTATTTCCTAGCACGGCGCCCGCGATTTTGATTGTATTGATCGGGTCGGAAAAATCACGTCGATCGCATCGCATGCCAAACAAATGCGATCGACGCGACCGACGCGATTTTTACATTGGAATCAATGTAAAATGGTCCCTGAGACCCAATTTTGCATTGATTTCAATGTAAAAAGCCCCCAAACCCCCTATTTTAATAGTAACCCCCCCTGATGGGTAAAATGGCCCCCCATTGTTAACGCCACCCCACTATTGACACCAACCCAAAGCGTGGCGAGCGCAGCAAGCCCGCGAGGGGCGGCGGTACGCGTCCTCCGACCTTTTCATATCCCCCACTATCCACATCGGCATGGAGTTACATAGTTACATAGTAGGTAAGGCTGAAAAAAGACTTGCGTCCATCTAGTTCAACCTGGTATAGATATCCATTGCTGATTTGGTAGGTTCTGGTATTTTACAGACAAATTATATTTTTTATTTGTACCCATGGATGTTTTTCTCCAGTAAATGTTTGTCCAACTTTGCCTTGAACGCATTTAATGAGCCAGCCGTTACCACCTCTCTGGGAAGAGAGTTCCAGAGTTTGACTGTTCTGACCGTAAAGAAATTCTTTCTACTAGCTGAATGAAATCTTTTTTCTTCTAATCTATACTCATGCCCTCGCGTCCTAGATTCCTTTCTAGTAGAAAATAGGGTGTGTGACAGTTCCTTATATTGGCCCTTGATATACTTGTACATGTTGAGCATGTCCCCCCTTAAACGTCTCTTTTCTAATGTAAATAGTCCCAAATTGCTTAATCTCTCCCCGTAGCTTAAATTCTCCATTCCCCTAATAAGCTTTGTTGCTCGCCTTTGGACTTTTTCTAATTCTATGATGTCCTTCTTATAGTGTGGGGCCCAGAACTGTACTCCGTATTCTAGGTGAGGTCTCACCAATGCTTTATATAGTGGCATAAAGTTGATTTTATATAGTGTGGCGAGCGCAGCGAGCCACCGAGCCCGAAGCGTGGCGAGCGCAGCGAGCCCCGTGAGGGGACCCGCATAACTTCACAGGTATACGCGTCCCCTCGCAGGGCTCGCTGCGCTTGCCACGCTTCGGGCTCGGAGGCGCGCTGCGCACGCCCCACTTCAAAAATCAACTCCACGCCGACGTGGATAGTGGGGGTATGAAAAGGTCGGAGGACACGTACCGCCGCCCCTCACGGGCTCGCTGCGCTCGCCATGCTTCGGGTTGGCGTCAATAGTGGGGTGACGTTAAAAATGGGGGGCAATTAACCATACTTTATAACCATATACAATGAGAAATAGGCCATATTGGCCCATTTCCCATTGTTCCCTATGTAAAATCGTGTTGACCGCGTCGATCGCATCAACGCGATTTTAACTTTAAAAATCATTTAACATTATTCTCTATGGGAAAATCGCGTTGATCGCGTTGGTCGCATCGCGGCCCATTATAATCAACGCGATTTTCTCTTTTACCGGCAAGTAAACTGATGATTGACAGAAAATCGAGTCCATCGCGTCGATCGCATGCCTTAAGTACCTTAAACTTAAAGCATGCGATCAACCCGACGGGCGCCGTGCTAGGAAATAAGTACCATATTATCATTGTTGTCGCTGGAACACCTGGGCAAATTTTGAGCATACACACTGAATATTACTGTTAACAAAATCACTCGAGGCCAGATGCACTAAGTTTCAAAACTGATAACATGGAGAGTGATAAACAACCAACCAATCAGCTCCTACCTGACATTTTTCAAACACAGCCTGTGACATGGCAGGTAGGAGCTGATTGGTTGTTTATCATTCTTCATTTTATCACTTTTGACGCTTAGTGCATCTAGCCTTCAGTGAAGTAATTGGGTCCCCTCTCTGCATGTAAAAGTAACAGGGAAGGAGTTGGGGGGAACTTGCGGATACTAACATTGCTGTCTAAAATAATGGGGTTTCTTGCTTGCAACTATATATTCACTGTGATATTTATTTTCTTCTCACACGGGGTGAGATGTACTAATCATGGGAAAGTAATAAAATGGAGAGTGATAAACCTCCAACCAATCAGCTCCTACCTGTCATATTTAAAACACAGACTGTAACATGGTAGTTAGAAGCTGATTGGCTGGTGGTTTATCACTCTACATTATATAACTTTTCAAACTTAGTACATCCGGCCCTCAGAACAGTATACAATATATGCAATACATTCCAAATGTAATTGAACCATGGGCCCTTATTCTGATTGAGTCGGACGGCTCTGTGTGCGTTCGGATGGTCGATGTTTGGTGTTTGCGCATGTGCAGAGGCGTATCTGTGCATGTGTGAACGCCTCGCACGTCCAAACGCATCTTGAGTTCCGTGCAGAAAACGATCGTACGGAACCATCCAAGCAGGGGTTGGAGAGGGGCGTGAAGGGATGTTTGGGCTCATTACCATATGCGTTCCCATGAAAACGCTGTGTGTGGGGGGCGGACAGCTGACATAGCCGGATGTCAGCTGCCCACCCATATCCCTGCTTTCATACAGAAAAATGTCCGAGCGGTCTGGAGCACTCGGTGCTGCCTGACCACTCTGTCCATCATTCGATCACACTATTTTATTTTCCCACCATTCCATAGTGGATGGTAGGGCATGAAATACCACCTGTCGGCACATGTCGGCTAAAAAAAAAAACGGGGAAAACTCATGTCAACTTTTTGACTGTTGACCTTCTGACTGTCGACCTTCCCATTGTAGACCTAAGGCCTGTTGACCTTCAGTGGTCGACCCAATGTATGTCGGCCCTAATAGGGTTGACCTAATGACCATATACCATGCACACCAGGTAAGAAGAACCCATTTTTTTCTTGTGCTGTCTCTATCCTGTCAAGAGTTCCCACAAGAGGGAGAATGAAAGTCATCAGAAGCATCATAATCCATTCTGGATCTCTTGGCCAGGCTAGACCTGACAGTTTCTGAGAGTATACATTTAAATAACAAAGACAAAACCAAGCAAAATCCATTTTAAAATAAATTTATTCAATTTTAAAAGTTTCAAATTCTAAGTAAACTTTTTTACTCTGCATTATAAATTAGAAAATGATTGACCAAGGCTGGCCGGCAGCTCTTTCAAGCTTCTCCTATAGAAGGGCCAAGCTGTTGGTAGCCTCCTGACTCACAAAGAGTCATCCTTCAGCACTCAGGAGAGGAAAAAACCCCTGTGGAAGAAACCTCTGGGGACCCATGACCCGTCCCTCTGGGCATTAGGAGGCATACAGAGTTACATTAACAAACTTAATGAAATACTGTATGAACATTACAGATTGAAATATGGATTATACCCTAATAGCTAACATTGGGTGATGTCATTAATATCACTCCTGTCCACGTCTCCTGATATTACCCAATTCACACTCCTCACAAAGCTGCTCAATTTTTGGAAGAGGATGCTCATCCCCGTTTGAGAAGCACCGAATTCAAATGGCGGCGAAGTCACCATAGCTGCAATTCCAAGTTCATTTTGTTTAGGGTAGTCAAGCCCAGCCTGTAACATAGCAGGTAGGAGCTGATTAGCTGGCTGTTTATCACTCACCATTTTATCACTTTTGAAGCTTAGTGCATCTGGCCCAAAGTCCTTTCCCCGCGAATTAATTAATTAATTTTATTTATCACCACTTGGTTTCCTTGTCATCAGTAACCCTCTGTTATGATCACTGTTACTAGTGTAATTGGGTGGGATGTTGTACATCCGCTGCCCATTATCGCCGGGCATCGCATTATTAATAACGGCATATGTTCTAACATATGCGGTTATTTGCGCAAGGGACAGCTCTTGCGATAAGAGCTGTCCCTTGTGATGCAGTGCCGGCACTGGACTTCCGGGTCTGAGACCCGGGAGTCCATCTGCGCATGCACAGAGTGACGGCGCCGGCACGCTGTGGTAAGAAGAAGCTTTTGCTGGCGATTCCCTCTGCAGCGCTGCCACTGCGGATGGGGGTTAGAGCATACAGAAATGCGGTAAAAACCCCGATAGCAGGGTTTTTACCGCATTTCTGTGTTTGAGAATCTCCCCCATTATGTGGCCAGCAGACACTCAACAAATACATGTGCAAACTGCGTATCAGTTGTAGGAGAATAGTGACTTGCGCAACAAAGTTGCTCTGCCTGCACCTGGAACCACATACAAGATTTTGTGCATTTGGTATACTGTAGCTGCTGCAGCATTCTTTTTGCTGATGACTGTATGGGTCCCCTGACCACATCCATTGAATAAGGCCTGCAGGAAGAACAGCTATAGCATTGGATTACCGTAGGATGACAGGAAACGATTACATTTTACGGTTTTATCTCTTTGAAGGAAACCAGAATACACCAGGTAATAGGCATTATGCAGTGTCTTGTAAGCCAAATGGTGTTTATTGAGAAGAAGTACTGTAGCCATGAGCAGTTATATCTCCCAACATTGGTGGTAGTGAAGGAGGAACACAGGAATGCACCCAAAATTCGGAGGCATGGACTCCTGGTCACGGGGTGTAGCCTATGCCTGCGGCACTCCTGTGAGGTAACACCTCCTGTTGTAGCCATTTTGGGGGCATGGCCAGCATTGTAAGAGCTGCTGGCCATGCTCCATCCCCTTTCTGCAGTGAATAGATACTTTTCCCTGCTTATCTACTAAGCAGAGCAGCTGGCTCCAGGTAGGACACGGGACAGACCGCAAAAAACGGGACGGTCCCGTGACAGTCAGGACATTTGGGAGGTAGGAGCAGTGCTGAGGATCTATTCAGAGGCACAAGACGGCACACACTGTGCATGGAGCTAACACAGGTCCCTGCAACTTTAAATGATTCTGGCTGATCCACACAGCTACCATATGAATCAAGCCTGTAAAGAATTGCATTGTTAACAGTGGTGACTCCATATATGTGGGGCTGCAGTGGATACAGATTGCCAAATGTTCTTAATGGTCTGTATGAGATGGTATCACGGCAAGTGTTGGCATGGTTATAGGCATAGGAGCAATTCCCAATTTGTCAATGCCTTGGATCAGGGAAATCCAACATGCTATAGATTCTTTATTTGTCAATTTTTACCAATGATCATGATCAGCATCAGGAATTTTGTTTGTTAAACCCTGTCAGATAACCAATAATCATTGTCTACAGATTAGTGGATCGGATCATTGGTCTGCGGATTGGATTGGTAGAATGAGGAATTGTACCATAGATGGCCCGAATTAGTCAAGAATGCATCTTCTTTGACACCTAAAACTAAGACTGTCATAGGGCGGCATGCTCTAATGCAAATATATGGTAAAAACATTGTTATCGTGTTTTATACCACATTTTTGTATTCTCTAAACCCGGTCCGTCGGGGCAGCGCTGTGGAGGGAATTGCCAGCTTCTACTCTGTAGAAACCTATGGGCTTCTCTTCAATCCCTCTTCAATCCCTCCCAGCATGCCCTGTGGCCAGCGCAATCAGTCCACACATGTGCAGAGGGACTCCCGAGTCATATATTAGAACATCCCACCCATGATTTTTTTTACGTGTTTGTATAAGTTGTTGCCATTGTACTCTTTGTCCATTACAATAAATAATAACATAAAAAAACTTTGGCAAGACTGGTGATAATGCAGAGGAGCTTTGCTGTCCCCATGACATAGCTTTAGGAAACCAAAACTGAGGACATTTTTGCAGGTTCTTGTCGCTAACTTTGGAGAGTACGCAAGTATGCAAGATGCACCTAGGCCAACTATGACAACTGACAGTACTAGGTCTTTCATGCGGAATCCTATTCAAATCTAACGTTTTAACCCACAGTGCCTATATCTAAGTGGCCTAAAAAAGCTGATTCATCATCACTTGCCACGGTAACATAAATAACGTAGTCAGTGGAGCTACTGCACGAGCACTCAGGCACAATGGGCTTCAGACAAGCACATGATATATCTCTTGAAAGGGATAGATACATCTCTCTCAATGGCATCTAGTAGCTTCCTTAACTGTTCATCACTATACACCAAATCAGCTCAAATAAATGTGATTTTTTTTCCCCCCCGCTCCATGTTCACATAGTAATTCCTTCATTTTTAAACACATAATGGAAATGTATAACTAGTGCTCATAAAAATTTATATCTCAATTCTTTGCTTTAATTTATGACGAGCCCTCTAGGCAGTTATTATTCAAACATTAATAAAATGCCTATGCATCACGGAAAGCATCCATCTTTCACACTCAGTCCTCCCAGGTTGGTATAAATACGGAGCTATATTATAGTTAATGCTGGCTCTGACACGTGTGAGTCTGAAAACAATTATGCTTTTAATAAGATAAGTCCTGATGAAATATTATGTTAATCATATTAGAGGTTTTTACAATTCTCTTGAACAAAGTCACATTTTTTTTCCCTACATCTGTTCCAGAACTCTTGTTTAATGTCCTATACGTTTGCAGATTACAGTTTATGTAAATGCTAGCTTTCTATAAATTTTAGATTCGTCTCCATTTATCACGTTCAGATTTGGTTATACGAGGGCAAGATCTGTTTAGCTTCAAATGGGATTCCAGTGTTCTTAAATATTTATTTCAGCCTTACTGGAATAAATATATATTTATATCTAAAGTATTTGTTTTTAAGGTCACCCAAGTTTACTTAAATCATTTTTGGTCTGTTGTTGATCCACAGTGATCCTCCGAGGGATGAACTGGCATTTAAATGTTATAAATGTCATTATAAAGCGAATACACATGACCAAGAATTATATAAAAAATATCATATGGTATAGAGGAACATAAATGTTTACATAGAGACAGCAATGGTTAATGTAAAGCCGTGTACACACTGGGCGATTCTTCCAGACGATATTGACTAAATTGTTAAACTTGCCTTGAAGGTTCATAGCGGGCAATAGCGATGTGCGGCCCCGCATTTTCGCTGTCGTCCGGCCAAATAGACAATGCAGGCAACAATGTTTTCTCTAGACACTGCCTGCACTGTGTATTTGGCCACAACTGGGGAAGGCAGAATGTAGTTAGTCATCTAATCTCTGGCGGCTAGCTAAACACTCGGGGCTCAGTCCAAATCACTGCGACTGAGTCCCATCTGTACACCCCTTTAAGCCCCGTTCACATGGGGTGATGGGTGCAGGAAGGCTTAACGACATGCTTAAGCACGATCGCTCAGCACACATCACGGTACATCTACGATGCACAATGAGCAATCTTATTGTTTATAGGCAAAACCCCGTGATCTAGCAAGAAAGACAGTGAAAGCACTGGTCCGCATCTCGCTGTCACCTGGGGCTATACACACAGAACGATTAGTGCTCCATTTCTAGCTTACAAATGGGGTGCATGCCTCTTTGGTCTTACTGACTGCCGGAGCAGGAGGCACACTGAGTTAATGAATGGTAAGTTAGAAGTATAGGTTATCTCACCATTACTACACTGTTTTAGAGGTTGTGATTATATGACCATGGTAAGTTTAAATTCCCCTAGAGTGGTGTTCTCCTATTTCCCACATGTATTTATCATATATTATTGCCATTGTATTTAGCTATACATAGGAGTTCACGTATACACCTGGTTCTTGGAAGGTTACTGTAGCTACTACCCAAAGCTGACTGCAGTACGTTATATATGTGTGTTTGCCCACTGGCATACAGTAGGGTGGCATTCGCTTGTACTGGTGCCTTTGAAAGCAAAGAATATTAGTATAGTTGGTATTAAAGTACCTAGATGTTGACTTTGTTGAATTAGAGCATAGATATCAGACGGCCCTTCACTTTTATTTCAGAAGTGGCAGGGCAAGAATTTTAGAAATATACCCTGTTACTGTACCTCGCCCATAAAGAGAATTGTAGTATGCAGTCCATAGAATCTATTAATTATAATTTTTTGAAGCATTGGATAGAGATTTACAGTACTAATGGATGTATTGTGTGTGCACCACTTCCTTCCCTGATTCCGCTTAAGTGTAGAAAGGTGTAATGGTGAGATCATGTAGCGATATTACTCTACATGAGCCAAATAATGCCCATTTTAAAGTCTATTACAACCACATATCAATATACAGTAAATGCTAGTCAGCCCCAACTGCACTATGCCTGTGTAAGAAGGACTCGACCACCTCTCCATTCAGAAAGCTTGATACATCCATAATGCATTCTGCAATTCTGCTGTTTGTTTTTTTGCCATTTGTAGGGCAAAACTATGTAAAATACATCACACTACAGCACCTAGTGTGGGGCACACTCTGCACCAGCCTCATTGACTTTCTGATGAGTTTGCTTTTCTCCAACTTTAAAATTGCATGCAGTAGTCAGGAGCGTTCAGTGCATGACTACAATGCAATGGAGTTTTTCTATTTTCCATTGACAATGTCTGTTGACAGAACCATTTTCTATGTAATTACCATCAAGTGTTGATTGAGAATTAATAAGAAATCTAAGCAAATGAACATGACTATGTGGACTGGCCTGATGTTATGTGGCAATTGGCTGAAAGCTAACCTATCTCCACATGCCACCTGCTGGATAATAGGGCATGAAAACCAATGGCCATGAGTAGCAATGTGTATTGGTCATATAACTACCAACCTCCCCCTCCTCACCTAATACCATAAGGGGCGTATGGTGGCAACACTTGTAAGAGACCAGGGTTGTCATGGGGCTTACAGTATACAGATGGAGCACCTCTCAGCCAGCTCAGGGAATCGGTAGATCGGTAGGCTGGCGCTGACAGGGATACACAAGCATCTCAGTTACTCGGCGGTGGGGAGCGGATTCCCTACCTGGCAGCCTCCACTATCCCTTGTGGTGACCCCTTTTCTCAATGTTGACCTTATGTAAGTCGAGCATTTTTAGGTGCAGACCATTGGTGGTCAACCTAGTGACTGTTGACCTAGATATTGTCTATCCACTGACTGCATACCGCCATGGGTGCCTGGCACTGATGATCCAATCCAACACTTCACTGAGAGTTTTCTACTTCACTTTCAATTAGTACAAGTTATACCACCAGTATGCCCCCAATCATGTAGCCATAATGGCAGAGATATTTACATTGGTCTCAATAAAATGTCCTTCACTTGTACAGCTCAAGTAAAACAAGTAGTACAAGTAATAAAAACACACTATACTGATGCTCCTCCTTAGTGAGAGGCACAAATAGGTGTGGAGAGAGTTCTAATGGACATAATAGTGGCAAGAATAAGGTATAAGATCACCTCCAGGATTGTTCTCTTAGACCAGTGGCAGAGCCGGGATTGTTTGGTGGGGTCTCTGAGGCTCACCTCTGGTGTGCTTTCTGTGTGTGTGTATGTCCCAGGGAGGTTAGGAAGTAGCTGTGCAGGCTACTTGCTGACTTTGTGCTTTCCTACTACTGCCTCCCCACTGAAACGGCTAACTGAGCTTTTTTGTTGATTCTGCGGTTAGAGCAGGTGGTTCCCGACACATCTCCTACACTGTGCAACTGCATGCCTTGCCAATTCTAGAAATGGCTCTGGACTTTCCTCTCAATGGGCGAGATTCACCAAACTAAAAATGCCATCAAAACCCAGTTTTCAGGGTTTTTACCCCATTTTCATATGCAGCAAAGCCCCACAGCCGGGGCTTCACTGCGGAGGGTTACGCCAGTTCTAGATGGCGTAACCCCATGGAAGCCTATGGGCTTCCCTTCACGCCCCCCACCCCGCGCACCCCCCCCCCCCCCCCTCCGCCGATCTGCGACACACCCCCCTGACCTGTGTCAACCAAAATCTCCTCTCTCAGGACTGCCATCACTGCTGCCATTACCTCACCCTCTCCCTCCTCCCCTCCTACATATCCACACCCCTCCTTCCCATCCCTGTCCTTATTTTACCCCACCACTGCCACTGAAGTCCATTCTATCCTTCAATCCGCTTCTCCCTCCACCTGCCCGCTCAATCCTATCCCCTCCAATATTATCCGTTGTCTCAGTCAGTCGGTCTGCTCTCACCTGGCTCACCTCTTTAATCTTTCCTTATCCTCTGGGATCTCCCCCTCCTCCTTCAAACACGCTCTTGTCTCCCCAATTCTCAAAAAATCAAATCTGGACCCAACTCTCTGTCCAACTACAGGCCCATCTCGCTCCTCCCTTTTGCCTCCAAGCTCCTAGAACATCTGACCTATAATCGTCTCCTAAGCCACCTTACTGATAACTCCATTCTAGACCCCCTCCAATCCGGGTTCCGCCCTTTACATTCCAATGAAACTGCCAGGACCAAAGTCACTAATGATCGCATCCAGCTTGAACTGTCGGTTACCTTTGACACTGTTGACCACTCTCTCCTGCTCAACACCCTCTGCTCCTTTGACATCACTGGCACGGTCTTCTCCTGGTTCACCTCATACCTCTCTGATCGCTCCTTCTCCAGCTCCACTCCGAGCTCCTCCTCTCCTACTACCCCGCAGCCAGTCGGTGTTCCCCAAGGGTCAGTCCTTGGCCATCTCCTCTTCTCCCTCTACACCACCTCTCTGGGCACCCTCATCAGCTCCTATGGCTTCCATTACCACCTTTATGCTGATGATACCTTAATCTATCTCTCCTCCCCTGACCAATCCCCATCACTCCTGTTCACGGTCTCCGAATGCCTCACGGCCATCTCAGCCTGGATGACCCAACGCTTCCGGAAACTAAACATGGCTAAAATGGAACTTTTAATCTTCCATCCCCCGAACATCCCCTCTTCTCCCACTATCTCCATCAGCATTGGTGAAACCGAGATCACCTCGACCAACCAAACGCGCAGCCTCAGTGTCATCATTGACTCCTCCCTCTCTTTCACCCCCCACATTCGTGCTCTCTTACAGTCTTGCCGCTTTCACCTCCGCTACATCTCGCGCATAAGACCATTCCTCTCCACTAACGCGACCAAAATTCCAATGTCATCTCCCGCCTTGACTACTGCAACATCCTTCTCTCTGGGCTACCTCTCGCCCGCCTCGCCCCTCTCCAATCCATTCTTAACTCTGCTGCTAGGCTCATCTTCATCTCCTGCCGCTCTACCTCTGCCTCCCCCCTCTGTCTATCTCTTCACTGGCTCCCCATTCCTTTCCGGGTTCTCTTTAAACTCCTCACCACCACCTACAAGGTTTTCTGCTCCACCGCTCCTTACCTCTCTTCACTGATCTCTATCCCCACTCCCTCCCGTCCTCTTCGCTCCGCCGCCTGACCTCTCACCTAATCACCTCCTCCCACTCCCATGTCCAAGACTTCTCTCGCGCTGCCTCCCTGCACTGGAACAACCTCCTGCCACCCATCAGGCTTTCTGATTCCCTTACCTCCTTCAAGCGCTCCCTCAAAACCCACTTCTTCCGTTTAGCCTATCCCTCCTCCTCCTAACCTCTTTTGCTCCTCCTATCCAGCCTACCCTACCCCTCCATCCGTTCCTACTTATCCTATTGTTTTTCGTTCGTCCACCCACCTCCTTTTAGTCTGTTAACTCTTATGAGTAGGGCCCTCCTTCCTCATGTACTCACCCTACCTCTTTACCGCACCAGTTCTCCTGCCCAGTTCTTCCCTTCCTCTACTTCATCTTCAGTCTCCTCGACAATTTCCACACAGAACTGATGCTGTCTTTAGTTCTACCAGCTACAGTATATCCCTATTTATTCTTTATTTTATCAACACACCCTATACGTTGTAATTTGTTTTTTGTTTGCAATGTACGGTGCTGCAGACACTTTGTGGCGCCTTGTGGTGTATATTAAACCACCTTGGTAGAAAAATATAAACTGGCGCTTCGAGATGGTTGGTTTGGCTAGCTGCTCACACCTAGGGGTGGTCAGACCCCAAAAGATTAATACAAGAATGAAAAAACAGAAGGTGGTGGAGCGCTACATAAAAATAGGTTTGACCAATTGGGTATTACAAGTTAAAATCTTTTATTCTAGCAAATATAACAATGAGAATACTTAAAAAACAATTGTATATGATATTATTAAAACGTGGTATACACCCCGATTAGGATTACATGGATACTTGAACAAAAATGCATATAAACACAGAATATTTCACTTGTTCCTATTGTTACTTTCCCGATTTGAAGAATCACAATCTCCCACTTTGATACTTGTAGAAACTGGAATGGCAGGTGTCCATAAACCTGACTGGAAGCTTTAAAACCTGATCCTATTTTTGTATGGATGCATAGGTTCAGTCCTTATTGAAGGAGGGCTCCAGTGAGTAACAGGTGGTGGTGTCCCTTCTAATGTCCAGTGAACAGATGTCCAACAGTTGAGAGTTCTGGGAGAGGGAGAGTTGGTCCGAGTGGATAAACTTCTTATTTGTTATCCAAATATTCCGAGTGTAACGCTTGGCCTGACGCGTTTCGTCGTCCACAGAGAACTTTTTCAAAGGTACCAAAGGTAATCATTACTTAAGAGGGAAGTCCAAGAACAGAGCATTGTGTCCCTCCTGGAGATGGTCATGTTGGGAGGTATGGTTATATGGATACAGTATCAGCACACAAAAAAAATCTATCTCTTAAAAAAGTGTTCAGAAAAAGGGATGAAATATTATCACTATTAAATGTAACAGACATTGAACTAGTAACCCCAGCAATGTAGGGTGTTGAAAGCTAAAACCACTGCCTCAAACAAAATGTACCACAGGCAAATGGCTGTTTGTAGTGCAATGCAAAATTAGGAAGTTTACTCACACATTTAGCAGACACTCAATAGCTCAGAAAGCCTAGAGGGCTCTTTAAATTCTAATTAAATCATTGAAATGTCCTTCAGCAACACAGATCTCCTAAAGGTAATATAGATATCAAGGACACTTATAATCACTATCCATGTAATTGTTTTACATTTTCAGTGTTTTAGGATGTATTTACCATTTTACATATCGTGATCATCGGTAATATATACTGCAGAGTTTATATGCTAACATTTTGCTACTAGTTTACTGTGACTTCTACTGAAATTTATACTGTATATACTTTAAAGACATGGGGCCAGATGTACTAAGCTTGAAAGGAGATAAAATGGAGAGTGATAAAGCACCAGCCAAACAGCTCCTAACTGTAATGCTACAGTCTGTGTTTGAAAAATTACAGTTTGGAGCTGATTGGTTGGTGATTAATCGCGCTCCATTTTATCACTTTCCATGGCTAAGTACATATCTTCTAGGGTCTCCTCTTTTCCACATGCCTCCTTCTGCTCTATGTCAATTACTGTATATAAATGATCTGAATATGAAGAATGGACTTATCAGACTGCCATTCATCTATCCCTCCTAGAACCTAGGAATTGTGACCGGACGCTTTTTTTAAATCTGGATCTCCGTTCATTTTTAGATCTGGATTAGTTTTGTCAAAACCACCTTCGGGATATTGGTTTTGGAAAAAAAATCGTAAAAACTGGTAAAATTACAGATTTGTTTTGTTTGTTCTTACAGTATTATTAACCTCAATAACATTTCTTTCCCTTCATTTCCGGCTCAAAAAATTGCTTTATGCCAAAAGGTTGCACCAAGGTAGTTGGATTACTAAACTAAGTGGCACAAGTGGGTTTCACAAAAACGTGGCCCATCAAGGAGTGGCACTGTAGTAGCAGACATGATGGCAGTTTTAAAAACTAGGCCCCAAAGAGCACATAATGCAAAGAGAAGAGGTGCAAGATGGAATTGTCCTTCTAAAAATGATGTCAGTGGTGGAGATTGCAGGCACTAGGCAGGAGATAATGTCACTGCATCTTTTGATCTGGCAAAGACGAGGAGGAGGAGCTAAGGAAGAAAAATGGATGCTCATAGTAGAACCCCCTGGAAAAAGCTCAATGAATCATTAAATGAAGCGTTATTTTTTAAATTTTTAGGGGGGGGGGGGGGCTTCTATCTTCATGAGAAGCTGAACCACCAGTTGTGAAAAAAGGCCAAGGCCTTAGCCCTTCCTTGCCACTTTGTGTTGTAAATGGAATTTTTGCCAATTTTACATTTCTCCTCATATACAGCAGACCACATTGGTGGACTTGTATCGTCAGTATCATGACTGGTGGCAGCAGCTTCAGCAATAGGCTCCTGATCTTTCACTATTTTCCCCTCAAATCTTTATCCTCCATTTCTCACTCAGGCAAGAAGTAGACAAAAAAGGGGGTTTATCGGAGAGCGCTAAGTTTAGTACCACCTAGTCACTTCAGTACAAATTTCTTACTACGTAAGATACTGGTAATATTTATAACAACAATTTATTGTCCCCTTACCGAATGAGACGTGGAATCCGTTCACGGTAAAAAGTTCTTTATTGAAACCCAACGCGTTTCGTCAGAACGACTTCTTCAGGGGTAAGACAGAATAAATTTAAATGTATGGTTTAATCAGCGTTTTGAATCCATACAGGATAATGATAAAATCAGTAGATAGTAAACCAAGTGGAAGCCCGACTGGCTAGGTACTTTGATGAAATTTGAAAGTAGGGATGAAATCCTTTAATATTGGAGTTTTACATATATATATATATATATATATATATATATATATATATATATATATATATATGATGTATATTACATATAATATTCCCAGACAGTATGCCCAAATTCTGCCATTTATTTTAACCCATAAACATGATTTAAAAAAACTTTATTTGCACTGTGGGCATTTTAAATGCCATTTTATCTGTTTTCTTTATATATATATATATATATATATATATAATATATATATATATATATATATATATATATATATATATATATATATAAACAAGAAATATAGAGAGCGCTTTCACCACCTAGTACAATTCACACCAATATCACTGGTACATGATACAGTAACCCAATTAAATTAAAACCAGAATGCTTTATTAGAAGATCCACATCTAGACATTGTTTTCATTTCGGAACACGACATCAATAACCCAACGCGTTTCGTCTTGAAAAATACTTCATCAGGGGTTTTACACTAAATATAATACAGGAACATTTCAAATGCGTATGCACTATCCAAAACCTTCTATTAAACACCTGCAGGGTGTATTAGGTTGGAAGCTGTTAGCTGTCGTGACTTTCCCAACCTTTGGGTAAATTCTGGATCTCAGAAATCCTATAGTTCGAATGTTAGGTTTATGGGGTGTCCGCGGTCTTCTTGGTACACCTGTTTATGGTGTATATATAAGATGTCTTAATCAATACAGGACCACCCCATTTCTGAAGTGCTGACACCATATCTGAGTTGAACTGACGTTCAAATCCACAATATCGGATGCTCAGTCGAGAGGTAGATAAAATACGTGTGGGTGTAAGCTATAGACAGCTCAGTTTCTGGTGGTGGCAGAAAGTGCAAACTGAACTGGCTGCAGGTACTAGATATATATATATATATATATATATATATATATATTAATGGCAAAGTACACTATTAATGGCAAAGTACACTATAAACTAAATTAAACTGGATTTTTTTAGTTGTTTTGCAGATTTTTATATGCCATTTTATGTGTTGCATTAATATTTGCTTTTCCTATATATTATAGATATATAGGAAAAGCAACTATGAATGATATATAGATGATACAGTACACTATTTTTGCTTCTTTTTATGCCACATTATGTGTTACATAAATAGTTAGCTTTTTATACATATATTAATGGCAAAGTAGACTATAAACCAGTGATGGCTAACCTTGACACTCCAGCTGTTGTTGAACTACACATCCCAGCATGCCCTGCATCAGTTTTTAGCATGGCCAAATAGTAAAATGGATGCAGAGAATGCTGGGATGTGTAGTTCAACAACAGCTGGAGTGTCAAGGTTAGCCATCACTGCTATAAACTAAATTAAAATAAAATTTTATTTCGGATAATAATTTGCAGCTTAGCATTAGTGAAACGTGTCAAAACATTGTTGTACAGGTCTACGTTTGTGTACTTTTTCTCATTTAAATATAAAATAAAACTTTGACTGGTCATCCAATGGAAATCAAGACAAAAGTTTGCCCCTGTGAATCACACGGAAGGAATGATCGATGTGACTCTGCAACAACTGGCAATGTTTCTCTGTATTCAAGCAAAATGTATAACCTTTCCACTTCCAGGAGGATATTTCAAGGCTGACATTCATATCTCATCTGCCCCATTTCGGTGACATTGCTTGAACACTTTATTCCTTTCATTGTTAATTGACTTGAAGTAGATATTTTCTTCTTCCGCGAGTTATTATGATTTAGACAGATAAACACTCTCACAGGCAGGAATCATATTACACAACCTTGACTTTGCAGCTTTCTCTATGTGTATGTCAATTTGAACTTAAGTGGGTGTTGAGAGTTGATGAAGTTGATAAATAAATCTTCCTTTTAACCAGTTTAAAGGCACGAGGAAGTTCAGAAGGCTGCCAGCAGTCATATTGAAAATATATAAACTGTGATTTAGAAAATCATTACTATTATTATTTTTAAAAAGCTACCATTTAATCCCCACTCTGCCTCGGAAAGGCAAAATGATAACAGAAATCTCAATTTATTTTCTGTTAGTAATATGTCTTGAACTATATGTACAGTACTTATCGCTGGTTCTTGCTGCTCCTGCATTTTAGATCGCATCTTGAAGCTGGGTACAATGGGAATATGCTGGCATTTGCAGCACAGGGATGGTATTTAGTGTGCACCAAAGTTGAAAATACAGACACTTTTTATTCGGCAATTACTGTCATTATTTTGTACAGTAAAACCCATCTATAGATAAATTTCATTCCGTATGTTAAAAAGAAATCATGCCTACAGGCATTGGAGTACCTATAATGGGTGCAGTGTGTGTGGTGCACACAGACGCTGTGCCCCGGGAGCCCAAAGCTGCACCCATTGCACCCACAGGAATTTAATTATCTTTACAGAGTCCCAGGTTGGTGCTGCAGCCATGGCAAAATCACTAGGTAAATGGCTGCTGCGCATACACAGTACTGTGAGCGCCATGTTTCTGGAGACTTGAACAAATGCAGTAGACTTTGGTACAATGCTAGAGTCTACCGTGCTGTAGAGAATCCATCCCTAATTCAAATGTTGACACTTTGACAAGATGACGAGGTGAGATGCAGATACTTGCATGGTGAGATACTTAGTGAGCCTTCTAATGCATCCACCCGGGCGTGCGAATGCCCGCCAACCGCAGCCCAGCGAATATCCCCGCTGCTTTGCAAATGGATGTTATGCATAAACGTCCCTCCACAGGGTAGCGTGCGGGCCAAAATCATCGATCATGGAATGATTTCTACCCCGCTCGCAAATCTAAGTCAGTCTGGTCTGGAGTAGGTGACTGACGTCCTGTGAGCCACCTGCCTCCGGCCTGTCTGCGTTCACATGGGGATGCCCAGTGTTTTCTGTCTGTGTTTGCATGCAAACAACCCCCTACTTGCCTCTATCCCGACCCCCGTGTGAGTGCCAGACCGACTATGCATGACGACAAAGGCACCTGCACAGAAGACCTTCACATGCCCATATGAGAATATGCGCATACGCAGAACATAAACATCGGTCCCTCGTGCGAACACACCAGGGACCGTTTTTAAATAATGGGGTTCTACTTGTCCAAAAAAAGCTGCCTGTACTCTTTTGAGATGAGGGATACCACCAAACTATCCCTATATTTTAAGACTTTGTGGAAAATAGATATCTCAAATAAATATGGGCGCTAGAAGTGAATAAAAGGAGACTGATACTCCCCTGTTCAGATGTTCAGTCCTGATGTCTCTCCTTACTTCACTTTAATAGGTGCCAGTACATGCAATGATAAGAGAGAGAGAGAGAGCAACTGCCCTCATGTAATACTGTTTGATTTTTAGACTAATAAATTGGTTATTCTGTGCTAATAATCCAAGATATTAGACAGCCAAGTTTTAAGGGGTTGCCCCCTTTGAGAAGCACTCACAATGTATATAATCTATAGAGGCATGTATCACATCACATGAAGTGTATCTTAATTCCGTGATATAAAATAATATTGCGGGGTTGGATACCCCTAATCCAATTACTCACTCAGAAACGGATTTAAAGCGCCTGTCAGGTGGGTCTTTACTCCTCGTTCTCCTCCTCCCTTTTACCAAAACGATAGCTCGGCAACTGACAGTACTGATTCCACAAAGGTACTTATATAAAATAGTAACCTTTATTGACAAATTTTTTATATAAAACAAATATATCCTCCTGTGAAATCCACCTTAGCGCCGCCTCCCTGTGTAGGACCGGTCAGACCTGGAGATGATGGTATAATATGTGTGAACAGAAAGGAACTCCGTCACTCTGATCACATTTAAATCCAGGCTTTTCCGTCCTACCAGTTTGCTGGTCTCTAGGGATAGTATGCAGAGAGAGACTCCACCAACGCGTTTTTCAAGGTGTGTTTCAAAGGACCGTGCTGATCAGAATCAGGACCAATGTGTATGCAGCACAGTTGCTTGCTGTTTTGCTGTGCTTGCAAACTCGAATCAGGCCCAATGATACAAAAAGATATAGGCATCGAGATACAGATGGAGCTACACCTATTTCTGCTCTCTATCATCCCGCCTCAGCACACCGATCGCCGAGAATTGGACATGCGTGCGTGTGAGATGCTTGCGCACCCTATTGCTGCGAATGGGGTGCGCGAGTGCCTCACACACATGTGCGTCCAATTCCTGGCAGACAGCGCACCAAGGCGGGACGCTGTGACGCGAAGGAAGCATAGAAAAGTGTGGATCCATTTCCCAATATGGGCTGCTATGACCCAAAATCTTCTCTACCTGTGTGATAAGGATAGGCTGATCAAGGCCATAGCGCATGTCACCGACCCTCATTGAACATGACAGAGCACCCCTGCATTTTCCCTGACACTCCCAGAAAATGTCTGGTTTCCACCCCCTCCGACTTCCTGTCAATCTACTTGTGAATAGCTTGAAATCAGAAGAGACACAGAATATTTTTTCTGTACACATGCACAGTGGATCGATAATTGTCCACCTTGCAAAATCACAGGTCTTGCAATCAGGTGTGAAGAACCCCCTAATATACTGATATTGCAAAGTTGAACAATGTTTTTGTAGTGCACTTGTGGCAATTGGTTACCAAAGGTGGGCTCAGTGAGGATTTATTCACACAATGAGTACTAATTACTGAGTATTTGTGAGAGGTAGGGGGCGATGACTACTAAGGGTATGTATGCTGGCAGTGGCTCAGAGTCACCACCAGTTAGTGCCTCTGTACAAATACAAATACAATTATTTTTCAGCTCTGTTGCATCTCATATGGCCTATATTCTGTAGATGCATTCTAGACTCCTTCAGTGTCCTACACTGCACTAGTTAATCTTCATACCACCATGTAAGCTCTGGACTCCATCAGTGTTACTACACTGCACCAGCTGCTCTTACCATCTATGCTATATGTTGTTGGACTTCATCAGTGTTCCTCCACTGCACCTATTACCATCTAAGCTATTACTATTTAATGTATATCTTCTGCTGCCTGTATTTACCTGCAATACCTATACCATTATCCAAAATCTACCATTATTGATATTGTCTGCAGTGGTCAATAAAGATTTTATCTTTTAATCTGTGGTCACGTCTAGCTACTGTCCGAGGGTCTCCGACATGCACAGTACTTTCATCAAGGCTCCTAGGTTCCAGTACCAGCCAGTCCATATGCCTGTGGTTGCTTCCAGCCAAGATCTGACCACAGGCGTGACAGACATCTCTTTAAAAAAATTTCAGCGCATTTCAGTATCATCTGTATGTAGATGATACTCAAATCTACCAATCTTCCCCAGAGTTGTCATCATCTGGTTAAGTCTGTGTTCCTGAATATGTTTCTGACATTTCATCTCGGATGCCATCTCATCACCTCAGACTTAATCTTTCCAAAACAGAACTGATAATATTTTGACTGACCAACTGTAGTTACCCCCCCCCCCTCGGGAAATGACGCGGCGGCCTGCATCACCCGACATCCCCTGCCACACACCCCCCCCCCCCCCCCCGGAACGCAGTGAATGGGTGAGCACCACAGCAGCCCCCCCCCCCCCCCCCCCGGCTTCCCCCGGCACTGAAAGAACCCTGCCTGTAGAGAAACCTGCCTGTAGAGTACCCTACCTGTAGAGAACCCTGCCTGTAGAGAACCCTGCCTGTAGAGAACCCCGCCTGTATAGAATCCCACCTGTAGAGGATCCCACCTGTAGAGAACCCTGCCTGTATAGAACCCTGCCTGTAAAGAACCCTACCTGTAGTGGACCCTGCCTGTATAGAACCCTGCTGGTATAGAAACCTGCCTGTATAGAACCCTACCTGTAGAGAACACTGCCTGTAGAGAATCCTACCTGTAGTGGACCCTGCCTGTAGAGAGCACTGCCTGTAGAGAATCCTGCCTGTAGAGAATCCTACCTGTAGTGGACCCTGCCTGTAGAGAAGGATTTTTTAGTGAATGTCTAAGATTTTTTATAAAAAGTCAGTATAGTGAGATGAATATCTGTAAAATACCTATCCATACTATCTGGCTAATGTTTTCATTTTGAATGTTGTAAATGCCATGCCTACTTTGCACATATTCTGAAATGTTAATAGTATCCTTGAAAACCTTGAAATCAGACATATTTTAAGTTGTTGCCCATTTCACTCTTCCTAGAAATCACAGATCTAACATTCGACCCCGTTACAGTGTCTCGCCAGAGCTTTTGAAGAATGTTTTGAAGTCTGTGGATTGAGCTTTTCCTTGACTTCTTTTTTTTACAAAACCTGTCAGAGAATTCACCCTTTCCACAAATGACATCAATATATTGGAGGGCATTTATATGTGCTGCCATGTATTTCAATGAAATGTTCACTTGCGTCAGATTATTAAAATAAAAAAAGGTTCAACATGAAATGAAGACCCTTTTAAAAGGTGGCTGGTAGTGGGAAAAGGACAGTGAAGATCATACACCAGCCAGCTGGAATATGTTAGAAGAATATTCAAGTGCATTATACAGCATTTGAAATAGGAGTGTTAAAACTAAGCCAAGAAAACAGATGACCTTACATTGTAGAATTGAATTTCATAAAATGATTCCTCAGGCAACTCAGTAGCATAATAGGAATAGAGAGATTATGTCACAGGTGCAGAACTATCACGGTATTAACTGTAATGGGGCCTGCACAAAACTAGGCTTCAGCCAGGGTTTCATGGGAGCCCACAACTATAGAGCTATCAACGGCATCGTTTACACTTGTGTAAGGGCACTGCTGTACGTGCGTCTCATTACGCTACACTAGTGAAACACAGAATTACGCTACAGTATGAAAGAAATACAGTAAAAGCAGGCCAGACTTGAGCACTGAGCAGGTTAACAAAATGGCTACCGGGTTTCAGCCAAGTGGATGGCCCTGCGGCTCCAACTGTACAGTAGAGTACAATACAAGCTCTGGCAAATGGAGCATGAAAAATGTAATGTACAGACCAATGGTCAGATGGAGAGATTGAAAAATAAAACCAAATGCTCTAAATCAGTAAATAAAATTAGTGTATTCAGATGCAAACACTATGGAATTCTCTGCCAGAGAAGGTTCTGCTGGTAGACTCAATGGATACATTAAAAAAAAGGGTTAGACAATTTTTCAGCTGAAAAGGTATACAGGGTTATACCTATCAATCATAATTAACTATAGTGGACCAGTAATAAATTGGACAGCCATTTTGGATCATCTGGGATTCTAGTTTATAACAGATAGGCAGATAGGCAGTATCTTCATCCAGGTCATTACACTGCAGGAGATATATACTGTAGGTTGAATTTGATGGACTAAAGTATTTTAAGCCAACCTTAACTACAATGAAACTATGTACTATGTTATGTAAATATATACATATATATATATATATATAGAAGAGTTTTGAAAACAGGTGCTTCATAGTGCAGTAAGCGTTTTTTTTTAAATTATATTTATTCAGGTGAATTGAACAGTAAAACAGGGATAGGGTAAACGTACCAGAGTGAGCGGTATCGACAACCGCAGTATATATATATACACACACAAAAAAGAAGGATTGGCGCCCATATATTGGTCTCCGCTTGATAACCTCTAAAGGTCTGTATAATTATCCACAATAAATAAGCTCCCAATTTTTTTATTATTATTAACCCCTTCAGTGGCATTCCCGAAAAAATTTTTAGGGAGCGCTCCCCCATAAAAGCTCGCCCAGTGGGGAGCTCTACTTGATGCTACCTGTGCCGTATTAGTCCAGAGGTGATGCTACCTGTGCCGCACCAGTCCAAGGGTGAAGCTAGGTGTGCCATATCAGTCTAGGGGTGATGCTAGGTGTGCCATATCAGTCTAGGGGTGATGCTAAGTGTGTCAAGTCAGTCCAGGGGTGATACTAAATGTGCCGTATCAGTCCAGGGGTGAAGCTAGGTGTGCCATATCAGTCTAGGGGTGATGCTAGGTGTGCCATATCAGTCTAGGGGTGATGCTAAGTGTGTCAAGTCAGTCCAGGGGTGATACTAAATGTGCCGTATAAGTCCAGGGGTGATGCTAGGTGTGCAGTATCAGCCTAGGGGTGATGCTAAGTGTGTTATGTCAGTCCAGGAGTGATGCTTAATGTGCCGTATCAGTCCAGGGGTAATGATACCTGTGCCGTATCAGTCCAGGGGTGATGCTAAGTTTGCCATAACAGTCAAGGTGTGCTACTAAGTGTGCCATATCAGTCCTGTTATTGTGCCGCCCACTTGTGTGGCTTAGCATAGTTAACCAGCTATCTCAGTGCAATCTTTTGCCCTAAAAACAAATGTCGGGTGACATTCTATGGGATGAGATAAAAGCGCATTTTTTTATCTCGCTCCACATCATCGCTCTTCGCCCTTTCTGAAATCGCATTTTTTAGTAATAAATCGCATATTTAATGGGATGTGCTTTGGAGGCTGAAAAGTGCAATGTAGTGCGATTTGCGGCAAAGTGGTGCGATTTTATGACACATAAAAGTGCAATTTGTTCTGCCGGTCATGTGCGAGTTTTGGACCAACCGGAGTGCCATTTACAAGACTGTCTCCGCATGACTAAGAACCCCTAACCTATTGGCCCACCTCGGTCCCCTCCATTATGCATCACACCCCTATATAAAGGGGCACTGGCGCCATTTCACTCTTTGATAGGAAGTAAGGAGCAGTGGCAGTGTGAGCAGAGGAAGAGGTGTTGGAGGAGGAGGGGTACATGGATCTGGTATGCAGCTTCCTCCCTCCTGTGCAGCTCCTCCAAATGGGCCACATCACAAATCAGCAACTCCAAACCACTCTGCAAAATCTCCATGTTTCAAACCCTCACAGATGTCCTTAATGATGTTGGGGTATATGTAGGGGTGTTTCTGAGTGAAATTGAGGCCACCTGTGTTGAAATTAACCATTTGTGCAATAGACCAAAGTGAGTTCTGGGCCAAATCGCCCAACAGAACCTGGTTTGAATAAAGTGCGATTATTAGACACCTTAAAAGTGCGATTTCCGGAAACGCATCCCATTAAATAAGCGATTTGTATACTTTTATGTACGAAAACATCTGGATGCGATAAAAGTGCGATTTTCTTCAACACTTTCATTACGCATGAGTTATCGCACAAAATATGCGATATCCGGCCCTTAGCGCATCCTAATAAATATGCAATTTCAAGGAAAAATGCGATGTCGCCATTTTTTTTACTAATAATCACCAAAAAACACAAATCTCAACCCATAGAATGTCACCCATTGTGAGGTGTTCATAATAGACTGGAAATGAGTGGAAATTAATGATATTGAGGTTAATAATAGCGTAGGAGCAAAAAAAAAACAACATTCTGTGATTTTAGCAGTTTTTATGCTTTAAAAAAAAAAAAAAAACAGAACCCTAAACACGAAACACAAAACACGAAACATGAAAATGGTGGTGTTTTGGAACAGATCCAGATCCAAAACACTGCCCAATATATACAATATATATATTATATTTCACAAAACAAGAAAAGGTTCTTGTCCTGAAGACGGGCCCTGGTCCAAAACACTGTTGACGCTACACAGTAAAGTTTTTTTCTACTATTAAGTACCTGTAGTGACTCTACTTCATTCATTTATATATATATATATATATATATATATATATATATATATATATATATATATATATATATATAGTGCAATAGGCTGGCACTCCTCTCTTGATACACTCTCTTTGAGCCTGGTGCCTCCAGCGGGGATAAAGCCAAAGCATAGATCCAAATGTATATAGACAATAGCAGCGGCACTCAGGACTTAACCCCTTCCCGACATTTGACGTACATTTACGTCATGGTCGGGAAGCACTTCCCGACACATGGCGTAAATGTACGTCATGGATTTAAACTGTCACCGCGTCTATAGACGCGGTGACAGTTTCAACATGTCTGCTGTCCCTGACAGCAGACATGTCCGTGCATGCCCAGGGGGGGCTGCGATGCCGCCCCCCCGTCGGCGATCGCTGTGATTGGCTGTTCAGTGTGAACAGCCAATTACAGCGTTTTCCTGTGTCACCGGCGAATAACGTTCGCCGGTGACACGGGATCGGAGGTGATTGGTGCTGTAAAGTACAGCACCAATCACCGCGGGGTGTAAGGGTGACACTGGTGTCACCCCACCTCACCCCGCCCGCCCCCAAAGGCCGTGATTGGTCCGTCGGACCGACGGACCAATCACAGCCATGGAGGGGGGTTTAAACTAACGGTGACTGCACTGCAGACGCCATTCCGGTCTGGAATAGCGTGCAGTGCGGTCACCGTGCCCACCTGCCGCCATATACTGACCAGAACCTTGCTCCATACTTACCTGATCACTGCTTCATCACTGCTTGATCACTGCTTGATCTGTGCTTGTAGTGTGCTGGATGCTTCCTGGATCCTGTTGCTACTTGTGCCTTCCTGTGCTGTGAAATTGTGCTGCTGCAGTGTAATAGCTAGATAGAGAGATAGATAGAGAGAGATAGAGAGATAGAGAGAGATAGAGAGAGATAGAGAGAGAGATAGTGTCAGAGAGTGCTATATTTTGTGCTGCTGCAGTGTGATATAGTTATAGATAGAGAGAGAGAGATAGAGAGATAGAGAGAGATAGAGAGAGAGAGATAGATAGAGAGGCCTAGTGACAGAGTGCTATATTTTGTGCTGCTGCAGTGTGATAGTTATAGAGAGATAGAGAGATAGAGAGAGAGAGATAGAGAGAGATAGTGACAGATTGTGCTATATATTTTTTATATAACTGACTGCTGCCCCCTCCTTTTGTGCTGATCAGTATAAATTAACTGATCAGCAACTTTTTGGGGGCGCAGGTTTTTTTTTATATATAGATATACCTGTCAGTGCTGCTGCTGTAGTGTCATAGAGTGATAGATAGTGATAGATAGTGATAGATAGTGAGAGATAGAGAGAGATAGTGACAGAGAGTGATAGAGAGTGTATATTTTGTGTCTGCTACCCCCCCTTTTTGGGGGTGCAGGTTTTTTAGTGTCCTAGAGTGATAGATAGTGATAGATAGTGAGAGATAGTGAGAGATAGTGAGAGATAGTGAGAGATAGTAAGAGATAGTGACAGAGAGTGACAGAGAGTGATAGAGAGTGACAGAGAGTGCTAAATTTTGTGTCTGCTGCCCCCGCCTTTTGTGCTGATCACTATATCTGAGGTGATCAGCAACTTTTTTGGGGGTGCAGAGGTTTTTTTTTTTTTATATATATACCTGTCAGTTGCACTGTCAGTTGCACCAAAGGTTGTGCACCTGCTGCACCTCACTGGTAATCAGTGTCGCATCACTGATCACCTTTTTTTTTTTTTGTGAGTGCTGTGGGGTCTTTTTTTAATTTTTTTTTTACACACACTGTGATTTTGTGGGTGTCCTGTGGCCACTGTGCGCTGATCAGTGACGTACATCACTGATCAGCTTTTTCGGCACAGGGTTGATCTATTTTATTTTTTTTTTTTTGATCAAATTCCTGTTGCCTTTGAGCGCTGTTCAGTGACAGACGTTACTGACCAACATCTGTGCTCAATTTTTGGCGCAGGACCTTTTTTTTTTTTTTTTTTTTTAACCCCTTCAATTTTTTATTTTTAACCCCTTCATTTTTTTTTTTTTTATTGGTATAAAGTATTTTTTTTTTTTTCTGCACTACATACACACTACATACCCCCCGGGTTGAAATAAAGTTTGTACCCCCCCCTACACTATACACGTGTTGAAACATTTCACTACCAGTAACACAAAAATAAAAATGGCATCCCAAATGTCCTCCCAAATGTCCTCCCAAATGTCATCCCAGTCATCCAGAAGAATGTATTCAGCGGAGGAGGCATATGCCCTGCTTGCTTCTGACTCTGACACAGCCAGTGATGCAAGCGGGGAATTTGAAGGATTCGCCTTAAGCTCCTCTTCCTCCTCTGATGATGAGGGACCCCCTCAAAGACGCCCCCGTAGAGCAGCTGAGACCCCCCCCCCAACAATTGATCTCGTATGGACCCCACCACCAGACAATTTTGAGCCCCAGGTTCCTGAGTTTTTGGCCATGCCAGGAATCCAATTTGATTCCACAGGTCTCAGAGAAATTGACTTTTTCAAATTATTTTTCTCTAAAGATTTTATAAATTTAATGGTGGACCAAACTAATTTATATGCCCAGCAGTTTATTGCTCAAAACCCCACGTCATCATTTGCTAGGTGGACCCCTGTAGATGCAGTAGAGATGATGACGTTTTGGGGTCTGGTGTTTCATATGGGCATAGTAAAAAAGCCAGAAATTAGGCAATATTGGAGTACAGATGTTCTGTACCGTACTCCATTTTACCGTATGGCCATGACCCGGACTCGATTTGAGACAATTCTTAAATTTATACATTACACCGATAATGCACAGTGCCCACCCAGAGATGATCCCACCTTTGACCGGCTATTCAAAGTCAGGCCGGTCATTGATCATTTCAGTGCCAAATTTGAAGAGGTGTACATCCCTGAAAAATTTATTTGTATCGACGAGTCCCTTATACATTTTAAAGGAAGGGTTAAATTCCGCCAGTACCTTCCCAGTAAGAGGGCAAGGTATGGCATAAAAATGTATAAACTGTGTGAAAGCACCTCAGGGTACACCCACAGGTTTAGGGTTTATGAAGGGAAGGATTCAAGAATTGAACCGCCAGAATGCCCCCCCTCCCTCGTAGGTGTTAGTGGGAAAATTGTCTGGGATTTAGTGCACCCCTTCCTGGATAAAGGTTATCACCTCTATGTGGATAACTTTTACACTAGCATCCCCCTGTTTAAGGCCCTTGGTTCAAGAGGTACAGCAGCTTGCGGTACTGTGCGCAAGAACCAAAGAGGCCTCCCAAAAACGCACATTGCCCAAGTAATGAGAAGGGGTGAAAGCAGGGGAATATGCAACGAAAATATGTTGTTGGTCAAATATAAGGACAAGAGGGATGTCCTTATACTGACAACAATTCACGGAGACAGTACCACCTCCGTCCCTGTACGAGGTACCAGTACCCACACCTCAAAACCTAATTGTATCCTGGATTACAATAGGTACATGGGCGGAGTGGATCTTTCAGATCAGGTACTGAAGCCGTACAGTGCCCTGCGGAAAACAAAAATCTGGTACAAGAAGGTGGCCGTGTATATCATCCAGATGGCACTGTATAACGCTTACGTGCTATTCCGTTCTACCGGCCAGAGGGGGACATTTATGCACTTTCAAGAGGAAGTCATAAAGGGCCTAATATTTGGGAACCAGCAGGCAGAGGGCCCCAGTACTTCTAGTACTGGCCCCCGTATTGTACCAGGGCAGCATTTTCCTGATGAAATCCCCTCCACTGGAAAAAAGGGCAGGACACAAAAAAGGTGCAAAGTTTGCTATAAAAAGGGAATAAGAAAGCAAACTATTTTCCAGTGTGACACTTGCCCCGACAAACCCGGCCTATGTATAAAGGAGTGTTTTAAAATATACCACACATCTATGGAATATTAGGTTCATAATTTCACCGTGCTTCGGGGGTCTTGCTAATGCCACATAGCACCCACCATTCATTCCACCAGAATCTGAGCCGCAAAATCCAAAAATCACTCCTTCCCTTCTGAGTCCTGCCATGCACCCAACTGGTATTTTTTGGTCACATGTGAGGCATTGCCGTACTTGGGAGATATTGGGGCACAGATTTTGGGGTGCTTTTTCTCCTTCATTCCTTGTGAAAATGAAAAATTTTGAGCCAGAACTGCATTTTTGTGTAAAAAAATGTAATGTTTCATGTTCACTGCCCAGTTTTATCAAAATTGGTGAAACCCCTGGGGGTTTGAAATGTACACTATACCCCTAGATGAATTCCCTGAGGGGTGTAGTTTGCAAAATGGGGTCACTTGTGGGGGGGTTCCACTGTATTGGTGCTTTGGGGGTCTTGCTAATGCGACATAGCACCCACCATCATTCCACCAGAATTTGTGCTGCAAAATCCAAATATCACTCCTTCCCTTCTGAGTCCTGCCACTTTTTGGTCACACATGAGGCATTGCCGTACTCGGGAGAAATTGGGGCACAGATTTTGGGGTGCTTTGTCTCCTTCATTCCTTCTGAAAATGAAAAATTTTGAGCCAGAACTGCATTTTTGTGTAAAAAAATGTAATTTTTCATTTTCACTGCCCACTTGTATCAAAATTGGTGAAACCCCTGGGGGTTTGAAATGTACACTATACACCTAGATGAATTCCCTGAGGGGTGTACTTCGCAAAATGGGGTGACTTGTGGGGGGGTTCCACTGTATTGGTGCAACATAGCACCCACCATTCATTCCACCAAAATCTGTGCTGCAAAATCCAAAAATCACTCCTTCCCTTCTGAGTCCTGCCATGCACCCAACTGGTATTTTTTGTTCACATGTGAGGCATTGCCGTACTCGGGAGAAATTGGGGCAAAGATTTTGGGGTGCTTTTTCTCCTTCATACCTTCTGAAAATGAAAAATTTTGAGCCAGAACTGCATTTTTGTGTAAAAAAATGTAATTTTTCATGTTCACTGCCCACTTGTATCAAAATTGGTGAAACCCCTGGGGGTTTGAAATGTACACTATACCCCTAGATGAATTCCCTGAGGGGTGTAGTTTGCAAAATGGGGTCACTTGTGGGGGGGTTCCACTGTATTGGTGCTTGGGGGGTCTTGCTAATGTGACATAGCACCCACCAAAATTCCACCAGAATCTGAGCTGCAAAATCCAAAAATCACTCCTTCCCTTTTGAGTCCTGCCATGCACCCAACTGGTATTTTTTGGTCACATGTGAGGCATTGCCGTACTCGGGAGAAATTGGGGCACAGATTTTGGGGTGCTTTTTCTCCTTCATACCTTCTGAAAATGAAACATTTTGAGCCAGAACTGCATTTTTGTGTAAAAAAATGTAATTTTTCATGTTCACTGCCCACTTGTATCAAAATTGGTGAAACCCCTGGGGGTTTGAAATGTACACTATACCCCTAGATGAATTCCCTGAGGGGTGTACTTTGCAAAATGGGGTGACTTGTGGGGGGGTTCCACTGTATTGGTGCTTTGGGGGTCTTGCTAATGCGACATAGCACCCACCAAAATTCCACCAGAATCTGAGCTGCAAAATCCAAAAATCACTCCTTCCCTTCTGAGTCCTGCCATGCACCCAACTGGTATTTTTTGGTCACATGTGAGGCATTGCCGTACTCGGGAGAAATTGGGGCACAGATTTTGGGGTGCTTTTTCTCCTTCATACCTTCTGAAAATGAAAAATTTTGAGCCAGAACTGCATTTTTGTGTAAAAAAATGTAATTTTTCATTTTCACTGCCCACTTGTATCAAAATTGGTGAAACCCCTGGGGGTTTGAAATGTACACTATACACCTAGATGAATTCCCTGAGGGGTGTACTTCGCAAAATGGGGTGACTTGTGGGGGGGTTCCACTGTATTGGTGCAACATAGCACCCACCATTCATTCCACCAAAATCTGTGCTGCAAAATCCAAAAATCACTCCTTCCCTTCTGAGTCCTGCCATGCACCCAACTGGTATTTTTTGTTCACATGTGAGGCATTGCCGTACTCGGGAGAAATTGGGGCACAGATTTTGGGGTGCTTTGTCTCCTTCATTCCTTGTGAAAATGAAAAATTTTGAGCCAGAACTGCATTTTTGTGTAAAAAATGTAATTTTTCATTTTCACTGCCCAGTTGTACCACAATTGGTGAAACCCCTGGGGGTTTGAAATGTACACTATACCCCTAGATGAATTCCCTGAGGGGTGTAGTTTGCAAAATGGGGTGACTTGTGGGGGGGTTCCACTGTATTGGTGCAACATAGCACCCACCATTCATTCCACCAAAATCTGTGCTGCAAAATCCAAAAATCACTCCTTCCCTTCTGAGTCCTGCCATGCACCCAACTGGTATTTTTTGTTCACATGTGAGGCATTGCCGTACTCGGGAGAAATTGGGGCACAGATTTTGGGGTGCATTTTCTCCTTCATACCTTCTGAAAATGAAAAATTTTGAGCCAGAACTGCATTTTTGTGTAAAAAAATGTAATTTTTCATGTTCACTGCCCACTTGTATCAAAATTGGTGAAACCCCTGGGGGTTTGAAATGTACACTATACCCCTAGATGAATTCCCTGAGGGGTGTAGTTTGCAAAATGGGGTCACTTGTGGGGGGGTTCCACTGTATTGGTGCTTTGGGGGTCTTGCTAATGCGACATAGCACCCACCAAAATTCCACCAGAATCTGAGCTGCAAAATCCAAAAATCACTCCTTCCCTTCTGAGTCCTGCCATGCACCCAACTGGTATTTTTTGGTCACATGTGAGGCATTGCCGTACTCGGGAGAAATTGGGGCACAGATTTTGGGGTGCTTTTTCTCCTTCATACCTTCTGAAAATGAAAAATTTTGAGCCAGAACTGCATTTTTGTGTAAAAAAATGTAATTTTTCATGTTCACTGCCCACTTGTATCAAAATTGGTGAAACCCCTGGGGGTTTGAAATGTACACTATACCCCTAGATGAATTCCCTGAGGGGTGTAGTTTGCAAAATGGGGTCACTTGTGGGGGGGTTCCACTGTATTGGTGCTTGGGGGGTCTTGCTAATGCGACATAGCACCCACCAAAATTCCACCAGAATCTGAGCTGCAAAATCCAAAAATCACTCCTTCCCTTCTGAGTCCTGCCATGCACCCAACTGGTATTTTTTGGTCACATGTGAGGCATTGCGGTACTCGGGAGAAATTGGGGCACAGATTTTGGGGTGCTTTGTCTCCTTCATTCCTTGTGAAAATGAAAAATTTTGAGCCAGAACTGCATTTTTGTGTAAAAAATGTAATTTTTCATTTTCACTGCCCAGTTGGACCACAATTGGTGAAACCCCTGGGGGTTTGAAATGCACACTATACCCCTAGATGAATTCCCTGAGGGGTGTAGTTTGCAAAATGGGGTAACTTGTGGGGGGGTTCCTAAATTTTAGCATCTTATGGTGCCTAGAAACCTACATGGTGCCTAAAAAATAATCTCATAAAAAGGAGGCTCCAAAATCAAGTAGGTGCTCCTTCTATTATGAAGCCTGTGGTTTGGTCAACGTGCACACTAGGGCCACATATAGGATATTTTTGAAAACAAAAGAATTGGGGGAATCAATTTTTAGTCACATTTCTCTAGTAAAATCTACTGTGTTCCTTAGAAAAATGTATTAAAATTGCAAATCTGCAAAAAAAATGAAATTTTGAAATTTCACCTACACTTTGTTTTAATTCCTGTGAAACACCTAAAGGGTTAACAAACTTCCAAAATGCTGTTTTGAATACTGTGAGGGGTGCAGTTTTTGAAATGGCATCATTTATGGGGGTGTCTCACATACAAGTCCCTCAAAGTCACATCAGAACTGAACTGATCCCTAAAAAAATCAGTGTTTGAAATTTTCTTGAAAATTTGAGAATTTGCTATTCATATTGTAAGCCTCCTAGTGTCCCAAAAAATTAAAAGGAAGTTGAAATAATGATGGAAACATAAAGTAGACATATGGTCTATGTTAGTTATTAACTATTTTGAGTGGTATGAATATTTGTCTCACAAGCAGAAAATTTAACATTTTGCAAATCGCTAAATTTTCCATTTTTTCACGACATTTTGGTATTTTTCACAAAAAAACACAGACTGTATCGACCCAAATTTACCAGTAATTTGAAGTACAATGTGTCACGAAAAAACAATCTCAAAATCACTGGGATAAGTAAAAGCAAAAAAAAGTTATCCCCACTTAAGTGAGACATGTCAGATTTGAAAAAAATGGCTCTGTCAGGAACGCAAAAACTAGCTCTGTCAGGAAGGGGTTAAACCAACAAACGACTCGTAGCCAAGACCAGTGACGTTTCAGCCCCTCAGGGCTTTTATCAAAAAACAGCTTACACAAATGTAAAGGGTGAGCTTACCTCTATTTATAGTGCAACATCAGTGCTGCAAGCAGGGACCGCGGTCACTCGTGCACGCCGATGGCGCTGTGTTGGTGACGTCACTGTCAGTGAGACTGTTGCCGTAGCAACGCGTCTGTTCGTTGAAGGGAACATTAAAGTTTTGTTGAGACTGAAGGAAAAAAAAGTGAGAATGTGCCTTTGAATGTTTCTGTATGTGAGCCGCTGTCACTGCTTATAACCCGGGTGTTAACACACAGCAAAACATGAAAAAATTAAGTGGAAACAAACAACTTAAACCTGAGTAACAGCGGATAAAAATAGATAATATACTTATAAAAAAATGGAAGTAACGATGACAGTGTCCTAGAGCTAATCTGTGAAGATATATAGTACGAAAAAATGAAAATATAAAGTAGCCTAATTTCAAACTACTGCATAGCGATTATGAAAATGATCTATATTGTAAGCATGGATCATTGAAATAATCAAAATCTATAACTGCTCATAAGAATTTTTTCAAAAACAAGGGTATATTGCTAAACACTAAATAATATATAATGTATTTATTTACATATGTGGGCCGCTATTAAGCTCCCAACTGTCAGCAAAACGCGGTGTAATGCTGTATTAATAGTATACTAATATAAGCAAAGGAAATGTGAGCACTACGCTTCAGTATTCTGCACATAGCACTTTACATATCTTTATACACGTAGTTGTATGACCATTATTACTGATTTGTATACTTCTGGATTGAGGAAGTGGGTGGTGCCATTCTGGGCATATAAGGCTCCCATTATGATGATGTAGTTGCACACTGAGGAGGGCAGGAGAGGAGGTCTTGAAAAAGGTCTCGCCATTAGACCGAAACGTTGACCGTACCCACTGTCATGTAATTGTTTGTCATACTTTGGTGGTATGTATTAAAACCCTTTTTTCACGCAAGAAAAAGAAGACCGGTGAGTGCATCTGTGTTTCATAAAGACTATATATCTATATAATAAGTTGAAGAGTCTGTGTGCGTGTGTGTGTGTGTGCGTGTCTGTCGCATTGCGGACACACCGTGGCACTCAGAGACACCAAATTTGGCAACAAGATACCTCTGGACCCGGTGGTGTGCACCTCGAAGCCGTTTTTGGGAAATTTCACTTAGAATTTTAAAAAACACCAAGGGTGAAATGTAATAGGATGAGAGATTCAGAAAGTGAGAGATTTGGTAAGAAATCTCCAGTTTTTTTAAAGCAGCAATCATTTACACTGCAAAAACCAGTTTGATTTTGCAGTGTAAATGATTGCCGCTTTAAAAAAACTGGAGATTTCTTACCAAATCTCTCACTTTCTGAATCTCTCATCCTATTACATTTCACCCCAAGTTTTAATTTTCCTTCATTGATGATCTGGGGAAAAGATCGACGATCTGGGAAACCGTGGACGAAGGAACAACTCCACACCTGATTTTTATTGCTGTCATTGAGTATGACAGACACATTCTAACATTATGGTGAAGGCTTTAAACAATTAGGAAATAATTGAGGATATACATAGACCACACATAACACACACACACGTACACATTGTACACGCACACACACAGTACACCACATACACACACATAGCACACAACACACACATTTATACGTAGAGCACCTCACACACTTAAGCTGTGTACACACGGGGGAGATAGGGGCTGAAATTGCTGGAAACACACCGCATGCAGTACAATACAAATCCATACACACTACAACACACACCCAAACACAGTACAACAAACACACAACTCCTGGCTTCAATCAATTCTATGGAGACAGACCACGATAAAATGGCCGCCCCATAAAGCAAACAGTTCTCTGATGTCATTTTCCCACATCTATCACTAAATCTATAATTAATGTCATTTTTAAAAATACAAATGCTCAATTCCCACTGTGGTCTGTGGAACAGGATCTAAAATATTAGCAGCTTTTTGAATACTGTGACACTGTAGTGAAAATCCCATCAATTGAGGGCCCCATGTAGGTGTAACAAACACCAATTATGCCCACAATATCCATACCCCCACCCAGTGTTCCCTCTAAGCTGTGCGCGCGTGCGCGCGCACACACAACTCGACGAGCATGCGCACAGACATTACAACAGAGCGCACAAAGCAGCAGTGGTCCCTTTTTGCAGTTGTGGACTCAATTAATGTGTGTGTCACCCATTAACTACATTGTGTGCTGTGTTTTGAATGTTTAAATGTTTAATATCATTTTGAAGTAAAGCTAACACAAATGCTGAATGTCATGTTCCAGTTATATATAAGTGACGCACAAAAATTTAAATTTCCTTCAAAAGTTGCACAGCCAAAATCTTTTGCCGCACACAGCCTTCTAAAATTAGAGGGAACATTGCCCCCACCTATAGATTTGTTTCACAACCCACCCCATTTAAACAATTATCAGTTTGAATCAGAACTTATTTTTTAATCCTACTTTCATTTCTTGATTGTACTTCTATGTACACTTACATTTGTTTCACGATTTATTGAGTAAATTGTACACTTTGTAACATGGCAATTCTTTTTCTCAGTCTTATTCTTCAACTTCTTACACTCAAACCTTATCAATGCACCCATTGATGATTGTGATGGCTGGATCAGTGGATTGGCTCGGCAGGTGTAGGGAAGAATTTGGCCCATTGCACCCATTCCCAGTGGGGCATTATAGTGGTGCGGGTAGCGTGCGTCACGTCATGACATCATGTGGCCAGGCCTGTGGACCTGCTCCCACACTCAGGGGCTGCCCCACTGTTTGGTAGAGATGCCCGGTGCATGTGCTTTACAGATCCCCAGACCTCAGAGACTGCTGCAGGTTCGGTGAGGGGAGTGGCAGTGGCAGGGAGCAGTGAATTTTTAATTAATTATGGCGGGGTAAGTAACGCCCACCCCAGTCTCCACACACTCAGCGCCTGTAATTACACACCCTAGAAACTGTACAATTTGAAAGTATAGAAATGGAGGTGTGGCCACGTCCCTTTCTGATTTTGTACCGATTTCTGACCCTCAGATGTTGGAGGATATGTCATACAGTAGGTGCTAAATCTCAGGAGTGGATGTGGAATTCATTAACACATACAAGTTATCAACTCAGGAGCGTTGTGTTTCAAACAACAACACCACACCTGATTTCATTGCCGTCAGTGAGTATTAATGCAAACACATTCTAACATTATGGTGGAATCTATAACAAATTACAATCTTAGGTCTTTGGCACAGCATATTGTAAGATGACATTTTTCAGCAATTTTGGAAATAAAGAAACCCCAAGGGTTTCCCGGGCAACGCTGGGCGGGTCAGCTAGTATATATATTTCGGGAGTGAGGACATCACTCCCGAAACATGTTGGAAGAAACCAAAGTTATCTTGCATATCAAGCCTGACGAGTGCCGCCTCATTTGTTGAATTTATAGGTTCAAGGGAGGCACCGGAGCATTTAACACAATTCCTTTAAAGAACAAGAGTGCCGGATTACTGGACTATATATATTATACACATTATATATATTTATACATAAAACATGTCGCATACAGTATGTGAAATATCCTGATGTGCAATAATTACTGTAAAAATGAACTTTACCCTGGTGCTGTCCCACAACAGTAAAAGAGAACCTCTGTTACCAGACCACCGTCGGTTAAAGATTCGTGCTTTGGAGTTTAAAATTCCTTTTGCTTCCTTTGCAGATAAAAAAAAAAAAAAGACAGCATCAATTTTCTGCTTGAATTTCCCCCTGACTAAACCCATTGATCATCCCTTCTGTCTGAGAGAGGACTGTGTTCTTTCTTTAATAACTCCTATCCTGTGCCTTGTTTTTTTTCTCACTTGTTTGTGTTGTTGGTCAGTCCTCAAAGCAATTCCTCTGAGAGCCACAGAAAGTGCAAAATTTAAGTTATTTTATGCTTGGATTCCTACCATCCCAATTTTCAAATCCTCTTGTCAATTTCCGCACATTGCTGTCATGAGGAGGAGGGGTGGATGCTATGGAAATTTTCCCAGCCTCATTGCAAGGTGATTTATATCTGATCCTCCCCTGTCATTTTCCCACATCTATCACTAAATCTATAATTAATGTCATTTTTAAAAATACAAATGCTCAATTCCCACTGTGGTCTGTGGAACAGGATCTAAAATATTAGCAGCTTTTTGAATACTGTACTTTATTAGTTTGCAGCATTTGTCCCAATTTGTCATGTCACAAGTTTTGCTAATTGTGGATGCTTATTCAGGTGAAAAATGATTTGCTTACTAATTTTTACTGTTGTCTGTATTGTTGACCGTGCATTGCAGTAGCAGCAGTATACAGGAAGTATGGATGCACTGAAAGACTAACCTAGAACACAAGATTTTGCTGGCCCTGTTAAAATTCTATCACTTTTTATATCAAGTCTTTGTAACATGCAATGTATCAGTATATTACCAATGTGATTTAGGTCATTTAACATCATTAGTCCAATCTGGAATCTAATGAAATTGGTCAAATACCATTATTAATGTTGCTGTACACTATCATGGAGGGGCGTGTACAGGGACATTGTACACGACCCCCCATGGTTTTGTACAGTGTTGTACACAAATGTGTATGCAGGCATGCAGAGTATGTTCCTGGTCACTATGATTGTGCCCTCACTCACTCTGAATGCGGCCTCAAACAAATGCGGGTCATGGGGCAGTGCTTTTGGGGATTTTAAGGACAGGGCTGTTTAATATTGAGGGTGGAGCTATCTGGAGCTAGGGATCTAATGTAGGAATTCTGGGAATTTTGATGCTAGTCCCCATAAATTGATACTGTGTGTTATGGTGGCCATATGACCATAGGGGTCCAGCTATCACTGATAAGTTGTCTTATCTTTCACCCTTCCAGTATCAGAGCAAGATTTACACACACATAAACAGTATGTACCTGAGTGTTAATGTGGAGATTAAACAGAGATGCAGCAGTATTTTCTGCTGGAAATCTTTGAATTTTTATCAGATGTGCAGACAAGGTAAGTGGGAGAGACACTGCCTCACCTGCAGGGGCAGATTGGGTTGGAAAACCAGCCCGGGGAATTTCTGGAACCAGCCCTAATGGGGGGCGGGGTCTGTTGATGGGCGGTGTATGGTGATGAGGCAGAATACTCTCTGCTCAAAAGCAGTCAAAATTCCCATGGAATGAGCCAACATTCAGGGACTGAGAGAGAGTGACAGCAGAGACAGATAGGGACATCAGGGACATAGGGACAGAAAGAGTGACAGTGGGGACACAGGGAAAGAGAGAGAGACAGCAGGGACATAGGGACAGAAAGAGTGACAGTGGGGACACAGGGAAAGAGAGATAGACAGCAGGGACATAGGGATAGAGAGAGTGACAGCAGGGGCATGGAGACAGAGAGAATGACAGCGGGGATGCAGGGACAGAGAGAGTGACAGCAGAGACATAGCGACAGAGAGAGTGACAGCAGAGATGCAGGGACAGAGAGAGTGACAGCGGGAACATAGAGAGTGACAGCGGTACAGAGTGAGTGACAGCAGGAACATGGACAGAGAGAGTGATGATGGGGAGTGTGACAGCAGGGACATACAAGTGGGAGAGAGAAAGGCAGCAGAGTAAGATTACCTTACCTTAGGCTGTGATCGGCAGCGGCAGTGCAGAGGAGGAGGACGGGAGGACAGTCTGGCGCAGCGGCAGCCGCCAGCAAAGGCAGGTACTGAGGAGGTGGGAGGAAGGGTACAAACAGCAGCAGACAGAAGGGATGGGCGCTCCACTCCAGTCAAATAAAAAATAAATAAAAATCTTCCGATCAGTGGAAACAAAGTAGCACCGAATAACGGCCCACTTCCCCCACTCATAACCCCAAATATATATATATATATATATATATATATATATATATATGCACACTCGAAAAACACTTGCAGAAGGTATGGTGTCTTCAATGGAAATGTCACAGTGGGAGTCCAAATACATAAATATGGTAGAAGCGGCACTCAATAATAAAGCAGCATAGACACAAATGAGATAGCAACATTTTGATGTTTTAATCATACCGTCATCAGTCAAGCTTGATGACCATGTGATTAAAACATCAAAATGTGTCTATGCTGCTTTATTATCGAGTGTCGGTTCTGGGTGTGGTACAGGGGTCCGACAGTCGGGATCCCGACAGTCATTAGCCCGACGTCGAGATCCTGACTGGCCGGACCCAGACAGCATGGTGAGCGCAACTAAGCCCCTTGCGGGCTCGCTGCACTCTCCACGCAGCGGGCACGGTGGCTTGCTACGCGAGGGGCGGCGGTACGCGTCCTCCGACCTTTTCATACCCCCACTATCCACGTCGGCGTGGAGTTGAGAATAGAAAGTGTGGCGAGCGCAGCGAGCCACCGAGCCCGAAGCGTGGCGAGCGTAGCGAGCCCAGCGAGGGGACGCGGATACCTTCACAGGTATCGGAGTCCCCTCGTGGGCTTCACAGGTATCCGCGTCCCCTAGCGGGGCACGCTGCGCACGCCACGCTTCGGGTTCACGTTTATAGTAGGGGGGTGGCGTGGGGGTGCATTTAACATTGTAAGCACCCATTAGGGTGCTTATACAATGTTTAATCGCATCGCATTGTGTGGCATTGTATGGCATTGTATGCCATATACAATGCCATACAATTTTAAAATTGTATGGCATTGTACAATATCGCGCGATATTGCGTCGCATCGCATACCATCGTATGCCTTATGGTATGCGATGCGATGGGCGCCGCCACAATACACAAGTACCCACATTTTTTTAAACATCAATAAAAAACATTTAAAATTGATAAACTATAGAGAGTTCTCTTTTTCACCAAATTGGGGGATAAGTAAAGGGCAGTCTGGAAAGGTAATGCTCCAGTGAGTGGGCAAAAGAGGCAGTTCAAGTGCACCTGTAATAGTTGGATAGTGTGTAGTTTGGCAGTCTCTCTCCTGTATATTTTGGAGAGGAGGATGGATGGAGTCCCGGAGAATTATCCAGCAGATTATGGATCCAGATTGACTCAGAAAGACCGCAGAATATTTTTCGGGTTTAGATGGTATCAGTTTACCCAGATGCGTCTGTGTTAGGGAAAGCTGAGATTGTTGAATCCTTGTATATCATTTAAGCCGGTCCGGGTATATTGGTACAAGTGCAGATGAAGGGGATGCTGATGGTAGCTCAACGCATTTCGACGTGTTGGCACGTCTTCTTCAGGAGCATCTTATTTACCCACCGAGATCAAAGCAGGACAAACCACTCTCCAATTTGGTGACTATAGAATTGGGTCCATTCAATAGATTTTATATTATATTTTAATTTTTGTTTTTTATTGTTGTGTATTTTAACATGTCAAATTGTTATTAAATTTATTACATATTGATTGGTAAAAATCAGCGCTGCTTCCTCCTGTCCATTTTCTACAAAACTCTGGTTTATACTGGAGCATGGCACACGAGGCTTTCCCTTACCTGCCTCCTTTGGTCGCCACTTACATCACTGCTCCTTAGTACCCTTTCTGGTTCCATCTCTCTGCACTGGTATTCATCACCCCTGTCCTCTGTGCTTGTGGTTGCCTCTAGCAGCTTTGTAAACTAGGATAGTGGCTCAGGATGGAGGCTCATGATTGGCTGCTGGGCAGCACTGGCCTGGCTCTGCAGCATATCACCAGTGGGAGAGGCCCATCTACTGCCGCAGTATTCCGAGCCATATGTTGAATGCCTAGGGGCCTCAACAGGGTTTTATCTAGCACTAGGTGAAAAGGACAGGTAAAGTTGTTTATCATCTGCATAGCAGTGGTAGACCAGGCCGGGGTGCCTGATTATTCCATCAACTGGTAGCATGTATACTGCTAAAAGTATGGGATATAGTATAGAACCTTGTGGAACACCAAATGGCAGGGGCATTAGTGACGACAAGTTTACTCCAGACAAAACTCTCGGGAGTTGCCTGTAATAAATGATTTGAACCAGCTAAGGATTGTGCCATCCAGTACACAGAAATATTTTACAATCAGAATTCCATGGTCCACGATATGAAATTCTACAGAGAGATCCAGAAGGATTCAAATTGAACAGTCACCTCTGTCTATTGCCATCAGAAGATTATTAAACACACATCTGATTTCAGTGCTATGTTTTCTCCTGAATCCTGACTGGAATGGAGCACAAATATCATGGGTTGTCAGTCGGGTTACCACCTTTGTGTTGAGCGATTCCCAGACAGTAACCCGCCCCATGACACACCCACAGCCCACCCATTGACCCGCCCCTAGCCCCGCCCCTTGACCTGTCTTATGGTTGTTTTTTTACATTTGCTTCAAATCTATCTTTGATTTTGCACATGGTAATGCAACATACACGTTACGTCACGTCACGTCACGTCACACACTATAATGACCATTATACGTTATGCCACACACTGATGCCCATTATACATTATGGCACACATTGTGATGCCCATTACATGTTATGCCATGAGGGGACAATAAAAAAAATAGGGTCAAAATAGACAGTGCGCGCCGAAGGCTCAACAATTTTTCTTGAAAGAAGGACAACAGTGACAATGCGCATCAGAGGCCATAATGCCCATTACGAGTTATGCCAGGGCTCAACAATTTTTTTTTTCTTGAAAGAAGGATAACAGGGACAGTGCGTCCCGAAGGCGCGCCCCAAAAACACACCAGAATGCCTATTATACGTCCAACACAACCATTACATAAGCATACTACATGCCCATTACACATTATGCCCCACACCATAATGCCCATTGTGCCGCTGTTGCACAACTGATGCCCATTACTAATATGCCCCCACAGTGCCAGATATGCCCCCACACTGCTATGTATGCCCCACAGTGCTAGGTATGCCCCCACAGTGCCACACATATGCCCACACAGTGCCACACATATGCCCCCCATGCCCCCACAGTGCCAGACAGTACCAGATATGCCCTCACAGTGCCAGATATGCCCCCAGTGCCAGATATGCCCCAGTGCCAGATATGCCCCCACAGTGCCACACATATGCCCACACAGTGCCACACATATGCCCCAAGTGCCAGCCATATGCCCCCACAGTGCCAGATATGCTCCCAGTGCCAGATATGCCCCCACAGTGCTAGGTATGCCCCCACAGTGCCAGTTATGCCAGTATGTGGGATTTTGTCCAGAAACTTTGCCGGAGTATCATGATGTCATGACGCGGCAGCGGGCGCTCCTGAGCCTGCTGCCTCCAGTCCTGGCTGCCCGTCACTCTGCGCCACCCCACCTGTCATTACCATTTTGACATCATACCGCCACCGCACCTGACCCGCCAGTGCCGCCACATCCAGACTGTGACAGTCCTGAGGAGGGGGGGCTGAGGGGCGGGCCAGCCACGTGCCACCCTCCATGCTGCGGCTGACAACTGCAAACCAATAGACTCCAGGCCGCTGTCCTCTGCTTTCTGGGAATGCACCCCTTACATTCCGGTGCTTAAGAGTTTCCGTCCACCTGAATTCTCAAGTGAGTGAGACAAAAACTCCTCAACTTCCATCTACAGTATCTGCCGGGTTAGACCTCAGCTTATTGCTACCTGACAGCTTTACTAAATAATATTGCCTATGCTCTAAGTACTCACTGTTTAGTTATTGTTTTTATATTATATTCTTATGTTTTATTATAATCCAATTTCTGTTGTTTCTGTTGTTTACGGTGTGTGCCGCCACAATGTGTAATAGGAATTAGGTGTGTGCCACAATGTGTAATGGGCATTAGGGAGTGTGCCACAATGTGTAATGGGCATTAGGGAGTGTGCCACAATGTGTAATGGACATTACGGTGTGTTCCATAATGTGTAATGCCTCCTTTTTTGTGATGCCACCCCTCATTCCCATGAGGCCATGCCCCCTTTTCACCGCGCAAGGGTCCCGCCTAGTACAGGTGGGCCTATGTGCTCAAAATTCCAGGGCTTATTTCCTGGACAGGTGGTAACCCTAGTGCATAGCATTCTAGTGGATCTGTCAGTGGAAACAGGCAGTGATATAGCTGTATACATTAATTTATTTGTGCATGATTTAAAAAAATACAGAAAACATAACTTGTTTGTACTTAAGGATTGAAGTTCAGTACCAGCAGGGCTTAAAGTGGTCATGCAGAGGTGGGGGAACTCATTTCTCTATGTCACCCCCCCCCCCCCCTCCCCTCATTAGGCAGAGACAGGGCCCTTGGTAGATTTTTTGGCATCCACCTGCAAACTAAAATGCTTTTCTGTGAGAATTACTGTGCAGGGCCAATGTGGAGTTTAAAATGTTCCACCTCACCATTAGAGGTGGTGGAACTCAGTTCCACCCCATTCCTTCTCACTTTAACCCCTGAGTACCAGTAATCTAGTATATTGGCAGACCCACAAGAATAGGCCAATTTCCCTTTCACAGGGCCAGTTTCCAGAATTGGGATATGGCGCACATCTTGGAGTGCTGAGCGATGTTGAGCGTTCTGAGTGATCTAGTACCCTCTTGCAGCACATCTCCCTATGTGTTGTCCCCATTAGAGGTGTGTTCAGATCACTTATGTAGCGGTTCATTGTGTGAAAGTTCTCCGCACAAATAATGGACAGTATACTATGACATCATTTACCAGCTGTCATTTTCTAATCTTTTGTGTACTATTCATTTCTAATCCCAACTTCAGGCACTTTACGGAAAACTGACGCTAATTGGCTGTCTACAAATGAGGTAAACTGGAAGAAACATTGAGGGTGATAAATATTAATACACTATTGTTTGTTTTCTTCTCCTTGCTTATGAATTCATACAAAGGCAGCGCTAAGACATTAACTTCAGTCTATTAATTGCCACCTGATAATTGCCACCTGATACTTTTCTCCCGGATAATTAGGTACCCATTAGTTCTAATCAGGTAGTTACTTAATTATTGCAGTAATTAGTCTAATGGGCTAGCAAATTGAAGCTTTATCACTTTTGGATACCTAATGTTCCTGACAGAATACTTGATAAGTGTCAGGGTTCCTGATTTAGATGCTGGAAACTGTACTCATCATATAAGTTCTGACCATACGTGTACAGACAGATGATCCTTACAATGATATATGACTGGATTAAAATCATTATATAACTTTTTGCCATACGTGTACCGTTAAATGATCCTAAACTTGCACATGATAGATTGTTGTAATTATATATATATATATATATATATATATATATATATATATATATATATATATACTGTATATGTATTTTTTTAGATAGTTTTGTTTGATGTTCTCCAAATACTTTACATAGTTTGCTGTGTTATACAGTAGTATTACAACTTGTGAAAAATTCATGCCTTTGTTTGGGACACATACATAAGTTATTAGTTTTTATCTGTATAGTCTTTCATATGGTTGAGGCACTTGGTATTTTGGCTCTGACTTGTGATGCAGGTTTACCTACAGTAAGTTAAGTGCAGTGGCGGCACCTCCTGATAAAATCCGCCACTGTTCTCTGGCTAGTGAAGCCAGATGCAGTCTGTGAGATTGCTCTGGCTTCACTGTGACGGCAGTGACTTCCCATTGGAACTCCGACCTGCCAGTCACCCAAGGCAGTCCCATTGGGAGGTGTTTCCTCCCTTCCGGGATGCCTCTATTTGGGCTGCTGAGCGGAAGCTCATAAAAACTGGGTTTTGCTCATGCGCAGTACGGGGATGATATTGCACATGCGCCAGATCTGGGACCCTGAATATGCCTCTGTGGGCTGCTGCGAAAGCAGCCCATAGAGGCTGGGGGCCAGCTCATGCGCAGTACCGCCGAAGCTACTGTGCATGCGCCACCCCCGTGGCGGGAACCAAGACCAGCAGTTGGGTGCGGTAGCATTGGGGACCGGAACCAGAAGCACGGTGGCGGTGGCGATTATCCCAATCTGTATCTCAGATATCTATGGGTTGTGATAAATAAGGCCAAAAATCATATTCCAATAATTGAATAATCGCAAGGCTGTATAAAATATCACTTGCAGAGACAGCGCATTCAAAAAAGCTCTGAGCCTATTTCAGTTTGGATTGAATAAATGATCCAACCCACAGTTTACCAATTATAGGGAAACTGCGCACGTTCGGGAACATTCTTTATTTGTATAGAATGGGTCCAGCAAGCGCATCTACAGCACATAATGCAATACATCTGCCTGTCAGAGGCATCCAAGGGGGCATGGGGGTAACTGGCGTTCATGAAGACATTGGAATGTCCCATTTCCCAGGTGTGGCAAGACCAAGGACTGTGTTACAATTGCAGTTTCCTTCCCCTGCAACTGTAAGTCTGAGTAAGCTCAGACCTACTCAGGCTGCAGTCGCAGATCATTGTTCCTCTAGAACTGCAATTGCAATTTTTTGCAAATGCAGACTGGAGATGGTATGCACCTTCTCCAGCATTTGCATTACTAAGGGTAACATACAATAAGCTGTCCCTGATAATTGACTTCACTCACTTATAATTTTTCACAAACTAAATAGTACAGTGTCCACACTTGTAGACTATCACTACCCCAATCCCCCAACACCCCCTCCCATTTGTGCAGGGCCAAAACTGGTGCCCGGGGCAAACTAGTAAATTGTTGCCCCCTCTCAAAAAAAAGTCGGAGTTCCTTGGTGGCAGAAAGGAGGGACAGACCCAGGCCACACAGTGACGGTACTGATAGGGCCCGCCTACGGCCGCGGTCGCATGTCACGAGGGTGCATGGCCATACAAAAGAGAGAGGAGTGGGTACATGACAATAGGGGTGTGGCCACGTTATGCCTCATACCAGAATGGCCATTACACATGACACCACACACCATAATACCCATGATGCCACACACCATACTATCCATTACACATGATGCCACAAAGTAATGCCCATTACACATGATGCCACACACCGTAATGCCCATTACACATGATTCCACACACCATAATGCCTATTACACATGATGCCACACACCCCGATGCCCATTACACATGACACCATACACTGTACTACCCATTACACATGATGCCACACAGTGATGCCCATTACATGTATAATACATCGCACTTCACCTCTGTACATATAGATATACACATATACACACAGCCCATAGGGCACCTTACCAATGGTGCTGGGTCATTGCAGTGCTGCTGATGGGTCATGGAGTAGTCTGAAGCCCGATGATTGATAAATATGTCCCTAAATAACTATTTTTTTGTCAGCTAGTTTACTTTTTACATTTTCAGTTTTCATGCGGCATGTCCAGCGAGAAAGAAGAAAAATTGTACTTCATTTGGGTTTCTTTTGGAAAAATCTATCTTGTTCTTAGTAACCAGGGGTCCTACAGCAACCAACAAACCATGCCTTCAGGCTACAACTAAAAGTAATTTTCAATTATACTTTGGCAGCGAGTAGAGTGGGAACAAAATCAATTTTCGCACACAACATGCACTGAAAGATTACATAGCACAAAGTAAGTGAACTTAAATCCTAAAACTACAGCGGCCTGATTAACAAAGTCCTTGCAGTGATATAACTTACATCTGGATTTAGCCAGACATCCTACAGACGGTGCTGACACAACAATTCTATGCCATTCTATGACATTTTTCATTTAGCTCTCTTGCATGTGGCTCAATATCATAATGGAAATAAGGGAAGCAATATATTTTAGAAAATTGCTCTCCTTCTGTGTCCAAGAACAATGCAATGGAACACAATTATTATATAGAAATATAGAATATGAACCTGATTGGCCCGTATAATTTGGACATTTTACTTAGTAATGGTTTATTCCCCGGATTGACCTGCATGCTTAAATTCCTTTAATGTTGTTTTACAATAATAACTTTTTGAGATTTGTTTCCATTATGTAATCCTCTTTTATTATAGTAGTATATACTAATACTATTCCAAAACTTTTGGCTCTCCCAGCTTCCCTTGGTGTCTCTTTTATTGGCTATAAACTTACTTAGTTAAGGAAAAGGATTATATTATGTTGGACCTTTTTGAAACCTGTAATTAATCTTGGAGGAGTTACTTTTCTATAATGTTCGGTGGTTTCATTAACTAATTAATATACTGATGGTAAGAATCAGAATCAGAATCAACTTTATTGGCCATGTATACATGTGTACACTAGGAATTTTTTTGTGGACAACACAGCAGCACCAGTATGAGAATGAGAAGAGGGGGGAGCTATATACCTTATAAGCATTTTGATCCTTAAGGTACATTTTTAGTGGACATGTAGCTAAGAGTTTATTTTATTTTAACGGGCAGAGTTCAGGACTTCGCATGCTTGGACGCAGTTGTACAGTAGGTGGATGGCTAATGGGAAGAAGCTTCTTTCAGATCTGGTAGTCCCAGGGGTTAAAGTGAGGCGGAACGGGGCGGAACTGCGTTCCGTCAGTTCCATATTGGAGGCGGAACGGTTCCGCCTCTGTCCGGTCACCTTGCCCCGCTGTGGCAGTGTCCCTGCCTGCAACTTTGCTATAAGAGTCTGCTGGGCAAAGCGATGTAAACCAGGCTGTCTTTCTTATCTATCCCCACCGGCGACTCTGCAGCATGGCGCGGCTATTTAAAATGACGCGCCAGGCTCACATCCCGGCAGCCAATCAGGCAGCTCGTGACTCTTGAGCCAATCAGAGCTGCTTGATTGGCTGCTGCGCCGTAAGCCAGGCCCGGCGCGTCATTTTAAATAGCCGCACCGTGCTGCAGTGCAGAGTCGCGGATGGGGATAGACAAGAAAGTCAGCACTTATGTGGGACGAATCAGCGGACAGAAGAGGAGGTACCTGAGAGGGTCGGAGGTCCCGGGAACGGAGGAAGCTGCTGCGCGTGTGAGGAGAGGAAGCTGCAGCGCATGTGAGGAGAGGGAGCGGCAGCGCGTGTGACCGGAGGGCTGATCAGACCGGAGAGAAGAGGAGCCAGGCTGACAGGAGATGGGAAAGAGATGCCGCATCGGCCTGACAGTGACCGGCTGAAGCCGCAGGAGTGACAGAGCCCGGCGCGAGAGAGAGAAGAGGAGCCATAGCTACCCGGGGAGCAGCAGCGCGCCGTAGCGGGACCGGAGAGAGCCTCTGAGTGTGGCAACGCTGCAGTAGCAGCGCCCACACTAGTGTGCCCTCCGCCGCCGAAGAGCAGCAGCATCGTGACGGGCAGGAGCCTGCAACTGTCTCCGGCTACCAGGTACTGTCCACCACTGTGCCCAGGCAACCCCGCTGCATCACCATCCGGGCAAACCCTGCCGTGCCCACCAATCCTGGGTATCCCACTCTGCCCAAAATACTTGGTAGCCAGTGAGTCCATTTGGCCTGTACTACAGCCCCCTGACGACCGGCGTGGGAGTAGTGTGGCTGTCCGTTCATTACCCCCTTGTTCCCTGTGTAAAGATTTCCCTAATCTGTTTAATAAGGCTCTTTCCCTTTTCCACCATTTGCAGTGGTTAACTGGTCAGGTGGCCCTGAATATGCAGATATAACAACAAGAAAGTGAGGTGTGAAGCTCCCACAGGCTTTTTAACACAGTTACAGGAGATAAAATAAGCAACAGATCACAGGTCTAATGGCATTTAGAATAATTGTGATTGCATTTCTTCCTGCTGCATAAAAAAGTTCCATCACTTTGCTTATATAGGGTTTACATCGCTCTGCCCGGCTGTCTCTTTTATAGCAAAGCTGCAGGCACAGACAGACACAGCAGCAATGGCGGGCTGGGCCAGGGGCAGGGTGCCATCTGCCCACCAGGCCACTACAATACTGCATAAGTAGGGCCACCGCAGCCTGTCACCTTCATGGTGTCTGCTGCACAGTGTGTGTCAGGCTCTGACAGGCAGCAAGCATGATAAAGGGGGCTGCTGCTGGCATGCTGTGTGCGCTATCTATGAGTACAGTAGCATGTTACCACTGGCACTGAGCAAGAAAACCCTAGCAATGAGCATGTAGGTAAGCAGCACTTACTGTATGTGGCATAATATGGAAGGGTCATTACCGTGTGTGGCATATTGTGGGGGAATATGTTGTGTGACATAATGTATAATGGGCATTACGGTGTGCATAATCCCCTGTCCCACAAAGTCATGCCCTAAAATTTTGTGGCGCGCCTACGGCGCGCACTTTCACATTGTTTGGCCTGTTAGATTCTTTTGCACTTTGGGGCATAATTTGCATTAAGGGTGGCGTTATGTGGCCGAATACCCTAGCACCCGCCCTGGTTGTGACATATGGGGGGGGGGGGGGGGGGAGATGGCGGGGAAGAGAGTTCCACCACCTCACCAGGACCACTTTAAGCACTGGGTAGTCCTCACAGGGACGGACTTAAAACGTCTTCCCGATGGTAGAATCTCAAACAGGTTGTAACCTGGGTGCAGCTTGTCTGACACAATCCTTCCTGCACGCTTCCTGACCCTGGCTGAGTGTATATCTTTGACAGGTTGGAGGCCAGTTCCATTAATCTTCTCTGCTGTCCTCACCACTCTCTGTAGTCTTTGTTTGTCATTTTCACTGCCCCCCCCCCCCCCCCCCCCCCATACCAAGTTGTGATGGAGGAGCATAGAACAGTGTAGAAAACACACAGCACATCCTGTGGAATGTTGAATTTCTTGAGTTGCCTCAAGAAGAACAGTCACTGTTGGGCTTTTTTGACATTAGTGGTTATGTTTGGTCCCCATTTCAAGTCACTGGTAATGGTTGTCCCCAGGAATTTGAAGGATTCAACCCTCGCCACCTCTGCGTTGGATATTTCTAGCGGGGCCAGGGCTTTTGGTTTCAATCACCATCTCAACTGTTTTAGAAGGGTTTAGGTCAAGGTTGTTGTCGCAGCACCACTGTGTCAGCTTGTCCCCTTCTAGTCTGTACGCAGATTCATCACCCTCTTTGATTAGGCTGAAGACAGTGGTGTCCAGGGGCGGGCTGGGCCGGGGGGCAGGGTGCCATGTGCCCCCCGGGCCGCTCTAACATGCACTGTAGCGGGCCGCGGGCTGCCTGCCTCTAATGTAAAATCCTGTAGGCAGGGTGGCTTAAGTGGACAGGTGAGAGGACGCTCTCTATCGCTGCATCCTGCGTCTGCCCACCCGCACCTAGCCACCTGTGTTTGTGGGGGAACCTCCAGGCACACTCCGGTCATCTTAAAAGCCGGATTGAGCTGCCCGCTGCCGAGATATCCGCTCCGCCGGGACGCTGCTGCGGGGCAGGAGTCCAGCGCTGGCACCATCTTGGTACTGTTCCTGCGCCGAGGGGACGCCGTCAATCTGAGCCCCTGATCGGCGGCTGGCCGATTCTCCACATCCTGCTGCTCTGCACGCCCCGGCCCGCTGTAGTCCCCAGTCGCTCCTTGCTGATTTGACCCGGCGCGGCTCAGCCGCACATTGCAGAGGTGGGGGTCTTGAAACGTGCAGGGCCGCGCCGCCCAGCGACATTCCCTGCTCCTGACCTGCACGAGCCACCAGCGCAGAGCATCACTGCTGCGCTGTGGTGGGAGAAAGTCTGTGCCAATCCTAAAAGGTACTATCTGCACAGTCTGTCATCATAAACCTCCTGTCCTGTAGTGGAGAGTTCTGCTGCAGTGGAGAGCCCAGGACCCAGAGACCATTCTGCCTGCCTGTGGGTGCCCCTTCATGGAGGACATCTATACTATTCTATTAAAGGTACCTGCAGCCCCTGAGACACACAAGAGTGCTATTGTAACAAATAACACAGAAATTGCATACTGCTGTGCTGGATATTTCCACACTTTTCCTGTCATGAACTAAGAGACTGGTGTGTTAGTACATTAATAAGCTTCTGTGAGTGGGGGTGAGGTGTGCGGGTGATCTCTCAGAGTTTTTAGCGGGGAGCGCGGGAAGCGGTCTCATTCGGGACACGCTGCCGCGGTCCACACTGGGGGTGCCGGCGCCATCTTGCTCTACACATACTTTTGCTGGACTGCGGTGCTTGCTGTGGGCTGCTTTGGCTCCTGAAGCTGTCGGCTGGTGTCAGGGTGATTTGGTGGTCCCCAAAACCCCACAAGTTGCTCCCCCTGTAAAATTATACCCGCACAGTCTTGGTACAATTATACAGGAGGAGCAGCCTGTGGTGTCCTGGCATAATTATACAGAGGGAGCAGCCTGTGGTGTCCTGGTGTAATTATACAGGGGGAGCGACCTGTGGTGTCCTGCCAGGACACCACAGGCTGCTCCCCCTGTATAACTATACCAGGACAGTCTTGGTATAATTATACAGGGGGAGCAGCCTGTAGTGTCCTGGTATAATTATGCAGAGGGAGCAGCCTGTGGTGTCCTGACATAATTATACAGAGGGAGCAGCCTGTAGTATCATTTTCCCCTACTATAGGGGGCAGCCTGTGGTGTCTGTTCATTTTATGCAGGAGAGCAGCCTGTGGTGTTTTCTTGTTGTTATGCGGGGGAGCACCCTGTGGCGTAAGGTATAATTATACAGAGGGATCAGCCTGTGGTGTCCTGGTATAATTATACAGAGGGAGCAGCCTGTGGTGTCCTATTCTGTTATTTGAATAAAAGGGGGCAGCCTGTGGTGTCCTGTTATTGTTATTATACTGAGGAGCAGCCTGCGGTGTCCTGATATTGTACAGGGGAGCAGTCTGTGGTGTCCTGTTATTATACAGGGGGAGCAGCCTGTTGTGTCCTGTTATTATACAGGGCATCAGTCTGTGGTGTCCTGTTATTATACAGGGGGAGTAGCCTGTTGTGTCCTGTTATTATACAGGGGGAGCAGCCTGTGGTCAATGTTCCCTCTAATTTTATGAAGACTGTGCGGCAAAAGAGTTTGGCTGTGCAACTTTGGAAGGAAATTTTTATTTTTGTGCGTCACTTCTATATATAACTGGAAAATGACGTCCAGCATTTGTGTTAACTTTTCTTCAAAATGATATTAAACATTCAAAACATTTAAACATTCAAAACACAGCACATGATGTAGTTAATGGGTGAAACACAGCGCTCTGTTGTAATGTCTGTGCGCATGCTCGGTGAGTTGTGTGCACGCGCACAGCTTAGAGGGAACACTGCCTGTGGTGTCCTGTTATTATACAGGGGGAGCAGCCTGTGGTGGTGTTGTTATCTTTTTTTATTAATACAATTTTTTTTACCGAAAAACCTCCATTTTAATGATGCACTGTTACTTATGGGCCAGTGCTCTGGACTTGCCCCCCAGGCTAAAAGTTGCCAGCCAGCCCCTGGTGGTGTCATCCGCAAATTTTATGATTTTCACTGATTTCGCCATTGAGGTGCAGTCGTTAGTGTAGAGGGAGAAGAGCAGTGGGGAGAGGACGCATCCTTGAGGGGCACCAGTGCTGATCGTGTGTGCACTGGACATGTGGGCACCTGCTTTCACCACCTGTGTCCTTTCCGTTAGGAAGTCCACAATCCAGGAGCATGCTGATTCTGGTACTCTGTAAGGGATTCTTTGGCAGAGTGGAAGAACTTGGAAGGAGTGTAGGATAAGTGGGAAAAATTAAAAAGTGCAATTCTAAAAGCAGCAGAACTTTGTGTCAAAAGAGTTAGGAAAAACACAAGAAAAAGAAAGCCATTGTGGTTTGCAAAAGAAGTAGCAAGTATTGTTAAAGCAAAAAAGCTGGCCTTTAACAAATTTAAGCAGACGCAGAAGAATGAGGACAAAGAGGTGTATCTTGTTAGACAGAAGGAGGCTAAGAATGTAATCAGATGTGCAAAAGCACAGGCTGAAGAGAAAATGGCCCAGTCAGTGGGTAAAGGGGGGAAAACTTTTTTTAGGTATATAAGTGAAAGGTGAAAAACAAAAAGTGGAATAATTAGACTGAAGACAGAGAGTGGAAGTTTTCTTGAGGGGGACAATGTAATAGCAGATAATATTAATAATTATTTCTGCTCAGTATTCACTGCTGAAAGAGAGGGGAAGGGGCCACAGTTAAGTTGCAAGTATAGTCAGAAAACTGAGGGAGAGACAAGTACATTTACAGAGGAGAAAGTCCTCACAGAACTCTCAAAACTGAAAGTGGATAAATCAATGGGGCCAGATGGGATACATCCAAGGATACTAAAAGAGCTTAAAGGGGAGCTGGTAAAACCAATAACAGAATTATCCAACCAGTCATTAGCTACTGGAGTAATCCCAGAGGACTGGAAAACAGCGAATGTAGTCCCACTGCACAAAAGTGGAAGCAAGGAAGAGGTAAGCAACTATCGACCAGTGAGCCTTACATCAGTAGTAGGGAAATTGATGGAAACACTCTTAAAACAAAGAGTTGTAGAACATCTCAAAACCAGTAATTTACAGGATCCAAAACAGCATGGGTTTACTTGGGGAAGATCATGTCAAACAAATCTTATTGACTTTTTTTGACTGGGTGACTAAAGTAATAGATCAAGATGGGGCTGTAGATGTAGCTTATCTAGACTTTAGTAAAGCTTTTGACACTGTCCCACATCGCAGACTGTTAAATAAACTTGAAAGCTTGGGATTGGATTCTAAGATAGTTGAATGGATAAGAGCGTGGTTGCAGGACAGAAAACAGAGAGTTGTAGTAAACGGAGTACAGTCAAAGGAGGGAAAGGTTACAAGTGGAGTACCCCAGGGATCTGTACTTGGACCGGTGCTTTTTAATATCTTTATTGGTGATATTGCAAATGGAATTGAGGGTAAAATGTGCCTTTTTGCAGATGACACAAAGGTAAGCAACAGGGTAGACACACCAGGAGGGGTAAAACAAATGATTGAGGATCTAGGTAGATTAGAGAAATGGTCAAGAGAATGGCAACTACAGTTTAATGCCAAAAAATGCAAAATCATGCACTTGGGTCTCAGAAATCCAAAGACTCAATATAGTATAAATGGCACTATAATGGAAACTGCTGAGGAAGAGAGGGATCTAGGTGTCACTATTTTAGGGGACTTAAAAGCAGGTAGGCAATGTAACAAAGCAGTGAAGAAGGCAATTCAGATGCTTTGTTGCATAGGGAGAGGTATCAGCAGTAGAAAGAAAGAAGTAATAATGCCACTGTATAGGTCATTGGTACGATCTCACCTAGAGTATTGTGTTCAGTTCTGGAGGCCATATCTCCAGAAGGATATAAATACATTAGGGACTGTACAAAGAAGAGCAACTAAAATGGTGCATGGCCTACATCAAAAAATGTACCAGGAAAGACTAAAAGATCTTAATATGTATACTTTAGAGCAGAGAAGGGAAATGGGGGACATGATAGAAACTTTCAAATATATCAAGGGTTTTAACAAGGTACAGGTGGGAGACATTCTTCACAGAAGAGGAGCAACAGAACACGAGGACATGCACTGAAACTAGAGGGAGGAAGATTCAGGGGAAATGTGAGGAAGAATTTTTTCACAGAAAGAGTAGTAGATAAGTGGAATAGCCTTGGTAGGATGGTCAGGTGGAAATATAATGCACTGGACATCCTGCTCGAATCTGCAGTAAAAAAATGTAGGTCTTCCGCCAGTTCCTGATGTATTTCAGGCTGCCTGGGGGCTTTCTTGTAGTTTGTAATGCATTGTATGCCCTTCCATACAGATGCAGGGTCGTTTGCCGAGAGTTTTTTTGTCAGCTTGTTAGTGTACTCCTTTTTAGCTAGCCTGATTGCATGCGTCAGGGAGTTCCTGGCTTTTTTGAACAGGGCCCTATCTCCACTTCTGTAGCCCTCCTCCTTATCCTGACGAAGCTTTCTGAGCTGACTGCCGAACCATGGCTTGTTGTTATTGAAAGGCCGGACCCTTTTGGAGGGCACACTTAAGTCTTTGCAGAAGCTGATGTAGGATTTTACTACGTCAGCTAGTTCATCCAGGTCGGACACAGAGTATTGGAATACATTCCAGTCGGTGCACTCGAAGTAAGCTTGAAGCTTTGTCTTTGTCTCAGCAGTCCATTTTCTGACAGACCTGACAGCAGGTTTTGTAGACTTTAGCTTCTGTATGAGAGAAGATGGACTACGCAGTGGTCAGAGAGTCCCAGGGCTGCGCGTGATATGGATCGATAGGCAGACTTTATAGTGGTGTAGCAGTGGTCTAACGTTCGCCCTTCCCTTGTGTGACACATAACCTGCTGTGAGTATTTTGGAAGTTCCCAGCTCAGGTTGGTATAATTGAAGTCTCCAAGCACTATGAGCATTGAGTCCGGGTGTCTGAGTTCAATGTCCGTGATCAGCGCTGTCAACTGCAACTGGAGTTGTGATTCGGTTGGGCTTGGATGAGGGGGGATGTACTCCTACCAGGATAATTGAGACAATTTCCCGGGGGGAGTAGAATGGTCTGCATTTGATGGTCAGTGTATCCAGTTGACATGTCTTGCCTAGGACCTTTACGTCAGTACACCACCTGTCATTTACATAGAGGCAGATTCCTTCTCCCTTGGATTTGCCAGAGAGTTCTTTGTCACGGTCAGCCCTGAAAAGGCCGAAACCCGGCAGAGTCAGAGAGGAGTCGGTAATGTGTTTGTCTAACCAGGTTTCAGTAAAGCAAAGGATTGAGGAACTTGCACTGACTGAACAAAATATACATGGTTGGTGCAAGAGAGGCGGTCCGTTTTCAGCCTCATGTAGGCACTTCCCTCTCTAGCTACTGCAGGTCTTCCGGTAGACTCTGGAACGGTGTCAGAGTCTACTGGGCATGTTTCATTCTCCAGGGAAAAGGCACAGGAGCAATTATCCGAGTGATTTCTATTTGCACGTGCACAGAGCTCCGAAACATGTTTTCTGTGCCATGCTCCTATATATCGTTGGCACCAACGGACAGGTAATTATAATGAATGCGTGCAGTGTCTGGGCCTGGAGCCAGAAACCCATGTTCTCTGCACACCCTGCACTCATTATAGTTACACTAACATGTTCATAATACACTAATCAGGACTATTTCAAATACCTCCACTTATGCAACCAAGGTTACAGCTAAGGTGCCCATACACATTACAAATATTGTATACAATATTGTATACAATATCGCATCTCATAGCATATCGGTTTTGCGATGAGATCAGATGAGATGAGATCTAGTTCAAAAAGTATGTGCTTTTTGTACTAGATCTCATCTCATCTGATCTTATCGCAAAACCGATATGCTATGAGATGCGATATTGTATACAATATTGTATACAATAATTGTAACGTGTATGGGCACCTTTAGGCTACATATATGAGGCTGCTCAGATTCGAAGTGCACAGTTCAAAGTACTATTACAATTTTTACATGGAAGCTGGAGTTATTCAAGAGTTAAACTGGAGGAAACCAAAACCTTCTCCCCTTCCTCCTGTGGATATCATCTTCTGCTCCCTGAAACATGTGAACCATCTAATTCCATTACTTTTATGTGGACCTCACCACTATTTTAATACTGCCTTTTTTTTATGTCACTGTGATTTGTTTTTATCTTTTATTTTTTATCCTGTAACCCTATAATAAATGCTATACGGTACATCTACTATCTGTGCACACTGCCAACCTCAACCTACAGTCCACATACATATTTCATATTTCACATCCATTTCATATCCATATGTCCAAATAAGTCATGCAATTGAATCTGCAACATACTGTAGCCTCATTTTGTGATTTTTCTAAGGATGTGATATAGTTTCGGAACCAGGACTGTAACCAATTATCAGGTACCAAAATGAGCTACAACATTTCTCCTTTTAGTCAGCCTGCCTTGTTACCTCATTTAGCAGAAAACGTCACAGTCCATGCACCCCTACATCCCTTCAGTGTCCTTTCAGTATCACTGGTCACAAAACAACAAATTATTTCTGACTGTGTGTGTCGATCTTTTGTCCATTTTTAACAAAGCATGTCAACATTTTTACATGTGTCGACCTACTGTGTGTCGACCAACTTATTGAGTCTCGACCTATACACTGTCAACCTAATGAGAGCATATCCCTAACCATAGCTGTCCTCCCTTTAATGCCTAACCCTCCCCATTAAGTTTCTAACCCAAACTCTCCCCTTTTTTTACTAACTACCCCTAACCCCCCTCCCCCTATGCCTAAACCTAAATACACCCCACCACAAACACACACACACACACACACACCATCCTTCAGCCTAACTCTAAGGGCCAGATGTATCAAGCTTCAAAAAGTGATAAAGTGGAGAGTGACTTACAACCAGCCAATCAGCTCCTACCTGTCATTTTTCAAACCCGGCCTGTATCATGACAGTTAGGAGCTGATTGGCTGGTTGTTTATCACTCTCCACTTTATCACTTTTTGGAGCTTGATGCCTCTGACCCTAACCCTCTAACATACTTGCGATTCATTCTGGCGCATTTACACATAAATATAACTTGCACATAACGTAACTTGCACTATGAACCCATAATTGTGCATATGCTTAATTCACCTTTCCTGATTGTGAACAATGTCCAAACATTTTATTCATCCAGTGAGAGTAAGTTGGAGTGGTTGTTGGAAACCGGGAAAGTCTATCAAACACACCTCTCCGAGTACTTCTGCTCTTAAGATACCGCTGCCTCAATACATTTAGCTAAAATAACCAATGAGAGAAATGTGCCCTTTCGGTTATTTGAAAAGCAGCTGTAGAATTAAATTGAGTCATGCAGAAAAAAGCAATTGAAGAAGAGACAAGAAAAACCTGCATTACGTTTATATATTTTCACTTTCCAAGCTCGCCGCTGATCTACAGACTGCTGATGACAGCAATAGTGCCAGATATCTTACTACACCTGCAGGAAGCTATTTCACTCCACACAACCCATTTTTTGGTCAAACTGAAATACAGTTTTAATAGAAAACATGCAATTATGAGGTTATTTTTCTTTAGGGAAAATCCATACTAGATCTTCTTAAACAAAACATTGTATTATATTGGCTTGTATTGTTTAATGAATATTTACAGAGAAAAAAAAATGTGGCGTTGGAAAAAAATAGCATCTAAAGAAATATTGTCTTAATTATTTCATATAAAACCTGGTGTTGCAGGAAATACTTGGCTTATATTATATATGACACTCTCCTTGTGTGCTGCTTTTTTCTCATGTATTATTATTGAAGCAAAACGATCACCTATAGGTTTCTGTATTCCTCAGTAAAATAAGCAAATCATGTTGCCCAGGAGAGGCAACTGTTGGGTTATTCCCTATAGTAAATGTCGGATAAATCCTTTTACTTAGAAAAGTATTCATAGGTTTGACATCACCAGGGCTATTTCTAAGGCCAGGCGATCTTTGCAATTGCCGTGGCCGCTGTCTCTTTCAGATAGTATTTCAGCATTCTGGATGTCCACATGGAATACTGTTGAAAACATCAATAACAAAATGGCCGCCACCTCAGAAGCGACTGGCGTATGTAGCAGTGCTGGGATAGTTGCGCGGCAGCATCATGAAACCCCTGACAATGAGCAGGTAGTGTAGCAGTTTTTAGGGGCATTACTATGTGAGGCATAATATTATGTCTGGGGCAAAATTGTATGGAGCATAATTAGATGCTATGGGCATTAATGTGTGGGCCATAGTATGATAATAATGTGCAAGGTACATTACTTCGCTGGGCATTATATGATAAAACAGTGCAAGGCATGATATGATCATGTGAGGGTCATTACTGTGGGTGGCATTATATGGTGAAAAGAGCATTACTGTATAGGGCATAATATGTTGTAAAGGGCACTATTGTGTTGGTGTACAGTAGACTTTTGCTGCAAGGTCATGACCACCGCATAAAGGTCACACCCCCTGTTTTCAGGACATACCCCTTTTTTGGCATGCATGCCTTTGGCACATGCAAGTATTTTATTTTTACAATGTCAGTGGGGTTGGTGGGGGGTATTTTTGTGTGTGTTTTGCATCTAGAAACATCCCTGGTCATCACACCTAGCCATATTTATTTTGAAATACTCAAGTAGCATTATTTCTGTGTTTAAATCAGAATCAGAATCAGCTTTATTGGCTAGGTATACCTGCGTATACTAGGAATTTGTTTTTGGTTTGCAGCCAGGTGGGTACAAGTACACAGCATACAGTATAAACAATAGACAATATAAACAGGTGGGGGAACATGTACAGTCATACAGAAAGTAATTCCGAGGGGTCGCAGTGTTAGATTATGTGCAACGGGTTATGGCGTGACTAGATAGTAAGGTGTTCATTAGTTCACGTGTCAACAGGTGAACCGCTTGAGGAAATAAACTTTTTAGGTTTCTGGTGGACCTGGTGGGAATAGCCCTGTAGCGTCTGCCTGATGGCAGCAGGTTAAATAAGCCATGGCCAGGATGTAGTTGGTCCTTGACTATCTTCGCTGCCCGCTTTTTTTGCTCTGGACAGGTACAGGTCCTGGACAGAGGGAAGGTCCATCCCTATGATCTTCTCCGCAGTTCTGACTAAATTTTGAAGTCTGCATTTGTCTCTCTCGCTGGCGGAGCCCTACCAGACCAGTATTGAGGAGCACAGTACAGACTCCCTAATTGCAGAGTAGAAGAGGAGTAGAAGCTTCTGTGGGATGTTAAACTTCCTCAGTTGCCTAAGGAAGAACAGCCTCTGCTGCACTTTTCCAACAATAGTATCAGTGTTGGGCCCCCATTTAAGGTCCTGGGAGATTGTGGTTCCTAGGAACTTAAAGGAGTCCATTAGCGACACCACACTGTATGCTAGCTAAAAACATAACAATAGCTATGTATTTTGGTTGTTATATAGAAAAACATTTTATATTCTCTTTAGTTTGAACAAACTATTGTATACTGTAGCTCACTTTTTTAAATGTTCAGGGTGGCTCGGGGGACTCAGACACCTGACCGACCGAGCCGCCCCGAACCTCCCCGAGCAGGGCCTGCTGCCTGCTTTCTGCTGTGAATGACGGCGGGGGCAGCAGGAGTACGATCGCCAGGGTAGGGACTCGCCGGTGGTGAGCAACAGGGGAGGGGGGGGCGACAGGATGGGGGAGTGATAGGGGTGCCCCTAGAGGTGGTGCGCCAGTGGTGCATAGCTGGAGGCATCACTGGCACACACCTCCTTATCGGTAGTGAATGCATGAGAATTGCAGTCAAGACATCTTTAGTGGTTCAGTCTCAAACTCTCCCATCATAAAGACCCATTGATCCCTCTCTGCTGGTTGGGTCCATGTCAGGTGCTGTAACTGTGATATTTTTGTGTTGGTAACACAGACCTGGAGGTGGTAACTGGTAATGGTGGTGTTGATGTGTGTGTGTGTGTTCCAGTCTCGGAGGAGTTACTGTAAATTTGGTAATGGCGCATTTGCCCTTTGGGCTCACCACCTTGCAGCACTGCATAGCAGCAGGCCACAGTCCATCTGAGCACCTCCCACCACTTTCCCGCAACCCCCCCTTAATCACTGATCCAGATGCACACATTATTTAGTGGACGTCCTTCACTGGTACAGTGCACCTTGGCAGGTAACTTGCCCACACAACCAAGGAGTGCCAATCTCTGGACATTTTTCATATATATATATATATATATATATATATATATATATATATATATATATATATATATATATATGTATATATATGTATATATGTATATATATGTATATATATATATATATATATATATATATGTTGTACACCAAAATTCCACTACGCGTCATTTTTGTTATACAAATGTAAATACAAAATGTGGCAGCCCAATCACTAAATTCCCTGAAGGTTAGAGAATTAACATGCAAATATACAACCCAATAGTGATCTGGCGCCTATAACTCTCAATTAACATCAACAGTTTTAACGGGATTGTTCGTAATCTCCAACACAGTTTAAGAAGAGGCGTTGTTCATCCACAAGATGCTTTTTATTAAAAGGTTTTCCAGATGTCAACAGAATACAAAAAAGATCCCAACACGTTTCGTCAACCAAGTGACTTCGTCAGGGGGATATTAATAAGTCTAAGAACATAAATATTGTAATCAATATCTTATCATGGTACAATTTAAATACTGTACAGAGTATATAATACAAGGATACATTATTACATATTAGATAAATAGCTGATAGGATTATAGTAATAAGGAGCACAAAGAAGACAGGGTGGTGGCGTGGGTACAAGGTAGTGATAAGTTCATTATTGGATGTTCACCTCCAATCTGGAAAACCTTTTAATAAAAAGCATCTTGTGGATGAACAACACCTCTTCTTAAACTGTGTTGGAGATTACGAACAATCCCGTTAAAACTGTTGATGTTAATTGAGAGTTATAGGCGCCAGATCACTATTGGGTTGTGTATATATATATATATATATATATATATATATATATATATATATATATATATATACACACACACACACACACACTGTAGTAGCTATTTTTTAGGCCATTGGGGCCCCCTTTTTGATATTACCCTGAGCCTTACAGGCCTTGATCCAGCTAAAGTGCTCACTTCTGATCACTAATACTCTATTGTTCCCGATTGTTTATTCATATAATTCCAAAATCCTGATTAAATTAAACAGCACACAAGAACCCTTCTAGTTTTACCATTAAGTGTTTGAAACAAAGTAACAATATATATCATTATGCAGGAGTTAAAGGTTCCTCTTTGTAGTGTTGTCAGACAACATTACTACTGTTTGTGGGCATTAACACGGCATTGAGTATTGTACTTCTTCACTTCTAATTCTAGTTTTCTCCCATAACCTCTGGGGTTCATGTACTGAAATGTAAGAAGTAATGCGGTGCTCAGAAGTTCAAACAACATTTGTTCTGAAATAAATCTTCTGTTTCTTTTATTTTGAATACATTAGAACAGTTTGAAGGAGACTCCTTTGAGTTATGTTAGTTATTTATTTTTTGTTAAATTAGAATTGTTCTTAGTCTGTAATATCTGTAATATATGTATAATTGTAGAACCATCTGAATGGGTTTGCTATTATACCTCTGGATGATAGATGCCATTCATGTGATTGGAATCCTGGAGCAAAGAATATCTGTATAAATGAATTTTGTTTACTGTTGTAACATGATGATAAATTGGTCACATGACGGGGCTATATTAATCCCATGTTGAGTTGGCCCTGTGTCTAATTGGGAGTCAAGTGATAGATGTTGAGCACATGCAATGGCGTAACTATAGCACCGCAGCCCCCGCGGTCGCGGGGGAGCGCTGTGCATATGGGGGCGCCGGGGGGGGGGGGGCTGCGGTGCTATAGTAATCCCCCCGCCCCCCATCCCCATGCTTACCTGTCCGCGCGTCCCGGCTCCCCTCCTGCCTTCAATCAATGCTATGGAGACGGACCACGATAAAATGGCCGCCCCATAAAGCAGACTGTTCTCTGAAACTGTCTGCGGTATGGGGGTGGCCATTTTATCGTGGTCTGTCTGCATAGAATTTATTGAAGCCAGGAGGGGAGCCGGGACGCGCGGACAGGTATGCGGCAATGGGGGGAGGGGGCACGGGGGCCGGCCAGGCAGGCGGGCATGGAGGGGGGGCGCCTCCCCATTAACGGCGGGGGGGCGCCCCAAACAAAGCTACGCCGCTGAGCACATGTTAGACTTTACTTAGACCGAGACATTGTGTCACGTGACACTGAACTACCAATAAATTGGGAGTGTGAGACTTTAATTCTGCTACTTTGTTATTGAGCTTTGCTTTATATTAACCTTTATTATTCAGATTTATTATTTTTCATGTATTTTATATAAGTATATTAAATTCTTCGTTATTTGAATATTGCAATATCTTGTAATTTATTAATGTAAATTAATGTAGCTATAGATAGATCTTTTTTGTTTTAGAACTGTTTGATGTGTTTAATAAATGCATAAGTATATATATAGATTAAAGAAGGTCCGCACTCACATCCAGGGGTGGACTCAGTAGTGGGGTGCACCATTAAAGAGATCCCAAGGGGGATATCCAAATTTAGCAGCAAAGTCCAGTATTCAAGCAAAACACTGAGGAGGGCACTCACTTTAAATGCAAAAGATGATTTATTCAAATAGAATCCATATCACGTGGTCGACGTTTCGACCCTAATCGGGTCATTATCAAGACTGTACATCAGCAACACTGTTCACTGTTGCTGATGTACAGTCTTGATAATGACCCATTTAGGGTCGAAACGTTGACCACGTGATATGGATTCTATTTGAATAAATCATCTTTTGCATTGATTGGTTTACCCTCCTCAGTGTTTTGCTTGAATACTGGACTTTGCTGCTATATATATAGTGCAGAGGGGGTGGGTGCCACGCTCCAAGTGACTTGAATAGATTACTTACAACGCATGTCTAGACAATGTTTCATTGCCTTTAATAGTGCCAATTTCATCAGGTCCTTGCCACTTTTAACCCCTTCCTGACACAGCCAGTTTTTGCCTTCCTGACAGCCCTTTTTTTCAAATCTGACATGTATCACTTAAGTGGGGATAACTTTTTTTTGCTTTTACTTATCCCAGTGATTTTGAGATTGTTTTCTCGTGACACATTGTACTTCAAATTAGTGGTAAATTTGGGTCGATACAGTCTGTTTTTTTTGTGAAAAATACCAAAATGTCGTAAAAAAATGGAAAATTTAGCAATTTGCAAAATGTTAAATTTTCTGCTTGTGAGACAAATAATCATACCACTCAAAATAGTTAATAACTAACATAGACCATATGTCTACTTTATGTTTCCATCATTATTTCAACTTCCTTTTAATTTTTTTGGACACTAGGAGGCTTACAATATGAATAGCAAATTCTCAAATTTTCAAGAAAATTTCAAACACTGATTTTTTTAGGGACCAGTTCAGTTCTGATGTGACTTTGAGGGACTTGTATGTGAGACACCCCCATAGATGATGCCATTTCAAAAACTGCACCCCTCACAGTATTCAAAACAGCATTTTGGAAGTTTGTTAACCCTTTAGGTGTTTCACAGGAATTAAAATAAAGTGTAGGTGAAATTTCAAAATTTCATTTTTTTTGCAGATTTGCAATTTTAATACATTTTTCTAAGGAACACAGTAGATTTTACTAGAGAAATGTGACTAAAAATTGATTCCCCCAATTCTTTTGTTTTCATAAATATCCTATATGTGGCCCTAGTGTGCACGTTGACCAAACCACAGGCTTCATAATAGTAGGAGCACCTACTTGATTTTGGAGCCTCCTTTTTATGAGATTATTTTTTAGGCACCATGTAGGTTTCTAGGCACCATAAGATGCTAAAATTTAGGAACCCCCCCACAAGTGACCCCATTTTGCAAACTACACCCCTCAGGGAAATCATCTAGGGGTATAGTGTACATTTCAAACCCCCAGGGGTTTCACCAATTGTGGTACAACTGGGCAGTGAAAATGAAAAATTAAATTTTTTACACAAAAATGCAGTTCTGGCTCAAAATTTTTCATTTTCACAAGGAATGAAGGAGACAAAGCACCCCAAAATCTGTGCCCCAATTTCTCCCGAGTACAGCAATGCCTCACATGTGACCAAAAAATACCATTTGGGTGCATGGCAGGACTCAGAAGGGAAGGAGTGATTTTTGTATTTTGCAGCTCAGATTCTGGTGGAATGTTGGTGGGTGCTATGTCGCATTAGCAAGACCCCCCAAGCACCAATACAGTGGAACCCCCCCCACAAGTGACCCCATTTTGCAAACTACACCCCTCAGGGAATTCATCTAGGGGTATAGTGTACATTTCAAACCCCCAGGGGTTTCACCAATTTTTATACAACTGGGCAGTGAAAATGAAAAATTACATTTTTTTACACAAAAATGCAGTTCTGGCTCAAAAATTTTCATTTTCAGAAGGTATGAAGGAGAAAAAGCACCACAAAATCTGTGCCCCAATTTCTCCCGAGTACGGCAATGCCTCACATGTGACCAAAAAATACCATTTGGAAGCATGGCAGGACTCAGAAGGGAAGGAGTGATTTTTGGATTTTGCAGCTCAGATTCTGGTGGAATGTTGGTGGGTGCTATGTCGCATTAGCAAGACCCCCCAAGCACCAATACAGTGGAACCCCCCCACAAGTGACCCCATTTTGCAAACTACACCCCTCAGGGAATTCATCTAGGGGTATAGTGTACATTTCAAACCCCCAGGGGTTTCGCCAATTTTGATACAACTGGGCAGTGAAAATGAAAAATTACATTTTTTTACACAAAAATGAAGTTCTGGCTCAAAATTTTTCATTTTCAGAAGGTATGAAGGAGAAAAAGCACCCCAAAATCTGTGCCCCAATTTCTCCCGAGTACGGCAATGCCTCACATGTGACCAAAAAATACCATTTGGGTGCATGGCAGGACTCAGAAGGGAAGGAGTGATTTTTGGATTTTGCAGCTCAGATTCTGGTGGAATGTTGGTGGGTGCTATGTCGCATTAGCAAGACCCCCCAAGCACCAATACAGTGGAACCCCCCCACAAGTGACCCCATTTTGCAAACTACACCCCTCAGGGAATTCATCTAGGGGTATAGTGTACATTTCAAACCCCCAGGGGTTTCACCAATTTTGATACAACTGGGCAGTGAAAATGAAAAATTACATTTTTTTACACAAAAATGCAGTTCTGGCTCAAAATTTTTCATTTTCAGAAGGTATGAAGGAGAAAAAGCACCCCGAAATCTGTGCCCCAATTTCTCCCGAGTACGGCAATGCCTCACATGTGACCAAAAAATACCATTTGGGTGCATGGCAGGACTCAGAAGGGAAGGAGTGATTTTTGGATTTTGCAGCACAGATTCTGGTGGAATGTTGGTGGGTGCTATGTCGCATTAGCAAGACCCCCAAAGCACCAATACAGTGGAAGCCCCCCACAAGTGACCCCATTTTGCAAACTACACCCCTCAGGGAATTCATCTAGGGGTATAGTGTACATTTCAAACCCCCAGGGGTTTCACCAATTTTGCTACAACTGGGCAGTGAAAATGAAAAATTACATTTTTTTACACAAAAATGCAGTTCTGGCTCAAAAATTTTCATTTTCAGAAGGTATGAAGGAGAAAAAGCACCCCAAAAGCTGTGCCCCAATTTCTCCCGAGTACGGCAATGCCTCATGTGTGACCAAAAAGTGGCAGGACTCAGAAGGGAAGGAGTGATATTTGGATTTTGCAGCACAGATTCTGGTGGAATGTTGGTGGGTGCTATGTCGCATTAGCAAGACCCCCAAAGCACCAATACAGTGGAACCCCCCCACAAGTGACCCCATTTTGCAAACTACACCCCTCAGGGAATTCATCTAGGGGTATAGTGTACATTTCAAACCCCCAGGGGTTTCACCAATTTTGATACAACTGGGCAGTGAAAATGAAAAATTACATTTTTTTACACAAAAATGCAGTTCTGGCTCAAAATTTTTCATTTTCAGAAGGTATGAAGGAGAAAAAGCACCCCAAAATCTGTGCCCCAATTTCTCCCGAGTACGGCAATGCCTCATGTGTGACCAAAAAGTGGCAGGACTCAGAAGGGAAGGAGTGATATTTGGATTTTGCAGCTCAGATTCTGGTGGAATGTTGGTGGGTGCTATGTCGCATTAGCAAGACCCCCCAAGCACCAATACAGTGGAACACCCCCACAAGTGACCCCATTTTGCAAACTACACCCCTCAGGGAATTCATCTAGGGGTATAGTGTACATTTCAAACCCCCAGGGGTTTCACCAATTTTGATACAACTGGGCAGTAAAAAAGGAAAAATTACATTTTTTTACACAAAAATGCAGTTCTGGCTCAAAATTTTTCATTTTCAGAAGGTATGAAGGAGAAAAAGCACCCCAAAATCTGTGCCCCAATTTCTCCCGAGTACGGCAATGCCTCACATGTGACCAAAAAATACCATTTGGGTGCATGGCAGGACTCAGAAGGGAAGGAGTGATTTTTGGATTTTGCAGCTCAGATTCTGGTGGAATGTTGGTGGGTGCTATGTCGCATTAGCAAGACCCCCCAAGCACCAATACAGTGGAACCCCCCCACAAGTGACCCCATTTTGCAAACTACACCCCTCAGGGAATTCATCTAGGGGTATAGTGTACATTTCAAACCCCCAGGGGTTTCACCAATTTTGATACAACTGGGCAGTGAAAATGAAAAATTACATTTTTTTACACAAAAATGCAGTTCTGGCTCAAAATTTTTCATTTTCAGAAGGTATGAAGGAGAAAAAGCACCCCAAAATCTGTGCCCCAATTTCTCCCGAGTACGGCAATGCCTCACATGTGACCAAAAAATACCATTTGGGTGCATGGCAGGACTCAGAAGGGAAGGAGTGATTTTTGGATTTTGCAGCTCAGATTCTGGTGTAATGTTGGTGGGTGCTATGTCGCATTAGCAAGACCCCCCAAGCACCAATACAGTGGAACCCCCCCACAAGTGACCCCATTTTGCAAACTACACCCCTCAGGGAATTCATCTAGGGGTATAGTGTACATTTCAAACCCCCAGGGGTTTCACCAATTTTGATACAACTGGGCAGTGAAAATGAAAAATTACATTTTTTTACACAAAAATGCAGTTCTGGCTCAAAATTTTTCATTTTCAGAAGGTATGAAGGAGAAAAAGCACCCCGAAATCTGTGCCCCAATTTCTCCCGAGTACGGCAATGCCTCACATGTGACCAAAAAATACCATTTGGGTGCATGGCAGGACTCAGAAGGGAAGGAGTGATTTTTGGATTTTGCAGCACAGATTCTGGTGGAATGTTGGTGGGTGCTATGTCGCATTAGCAAGACCCCCAAAGCACCAATACAGTGGAAGCCCCCCACAAGTGACCCCATTTTGCAAACTACACCCCTCAGGGAATTCATTTAGGGGTATAGTGTACATTTCAAACCCCCAGGGGTTTCACCAATTTTGCTACAACTGGGCAGTGAAAATGAAAAATTACATTTTTTTACACAAAAATGCAGTTATGGCTCAAAATTTTTCATTTTCAGAAGGTATGAAGAAAAAAAAGCACCCCAAAATCTGTGCCCCAATTTCTCCCGAGTACGGCAATGCCTCACATGTGACCAAAAAATACCATTTGGGTGCATGGCAGGACTCAGAAGGGAAGGAGTGATTTTTGGATTTTGCAGCTCAGATTCTGGTGGAATGTTGGTGGGTGCTATGTCGCATTAGCAAGACCCCCCAAGCACCAATACAGTGGAACCCCCCCACAAGTGACCCCATTTTGCAAACTACACCCCTCAGGGAATTCATCTAGGGGTATAGTGTACATTTCAAACCCCCAGGGGTTTCACCAATTTTGATACAACTGGGCAGTGAAAATGAAAAATTACATTTTTTTACACAAAAATGCAGTTCTGGCTCAAAATTTTTCATTTTCAGAAGGTATGAAGGAGAAAAAGCACCCCGAAATCTGTGCCCCAATTTCTCCCGAGTACGGCAATGCCTCACATGTGACCAAAAAATACCATTTGGGTGCATGGCAGGACTCAGAAGGGAAGGAGTGATTTTTGGATTTTGCAGCACAGATTCTGGTGGAATGTTGGTGGGTGCTATGTCGCATTAGCAAGACCCCCAAAGCACCAATACAGTGGAAGCCCCCCACAAGTGACCCCATTTTGCAAACTACACCCCTCAGGGAATTCATCTAGGGGTATAGTGTACATTTCAAACCCCCAGGGGTTTCACCAATTTTGCTACAACTGGGCAGTGAAAATGAAAAATTACATTTTTTTACACAAAAATGCAGTTCTGGCTCAAAATTTTTCATTTTCAGAAGGTATGAAGGAGAAAAAGCACACCAAAATCTGTGTCCTAATTTCTCCCGAGTACGGCAATGCCTCATGTGTGACCAAAAAGTGGCAGGACTCAGAAGGGAAGGAGTGATATTTGGATTTTGCAGCACAGATTCTGGTGGAATGTTGGTGGGTGCTATGTCGCATTAGCAAGACCCCCAAAGCACCAATACAGTGGAACCCCCCCACAAGTGACCCCATTTTGCAAACTACACCCCTCAGGGAATTCATCTAGGGGTATAGTGTACATTTCAAACCCCCAGGGGTTTCACCAATTTTGATACAACTGGGCAGTGAAAATGAAAAATTACATTTTTTTACACAAAAATGCAGTTCTGGCTCAAAATTTTTCATTTTCAGAAGATATGAAGGAGAAAAAGCACCCCAAAATCTGTGCCCCAATTTCTCCTGAGTACGGCAATGCCTCATGTGTGACCAAAAAGTGGCAGGACTCAGAAGGGAAGGAGTGATATTTGGATTTTGCAGCACAGATTCTGGTGGAATGTTGGTGGGTGCTATGTCGCATTAGCAAGACCCCCAAAGCACCAATACAGTGGAACCCCCCCACAAGTGACCCCATTTTGCAAACTACACCCCTCAGGGAATTCATCTAGGGGTATACTGTACATTTCAAACCCCCAGGGGTTTCACCAATTTTGATACAACTGGGCAGTGAAAATGAAAAATTACATTTTTTTACACAAAAATGCAGTTCTGGCTCAAAATTTTTCATTTTCAGAAGGTATGAAGGAGAAAAAGCACCCTAAAATCTGTGCCCCAATTTCTCCCGAGTACGGCAATGCCTCATGTGTGACCAAAAAGTGGCAGGACTCAGAAGGGAAGGAGTGATATTTGGAATTTTGCAGCACAGATTCTGGTGGAATGTTGGTGGGTGCTATGTCGCATTAGCAAGACCCCCAAAGCACCAATACAGTGGAACCCCCCCACAAGTGACCCCATTTTGCAAACTACACCCCTCAGGGAATTCATCTAGGGGTATAGTGTACATTTCAAACCCCCAGGGGTTTCACCAATTTTGATACAACTGGGCAGTGAAAATGAAAAATTACATTTTTTTACACAAAAATGCAGTTCTGGCTCAAAATTTTCCATTTTCAGAAGGTATGAAGGAGAAAAAGCACCCCAAAATCTGTTCCCCAATTTCTCCCGAGTATGGCAATGCCTCATATGTGACCAAAAAATACCAGTTGGGTGCATGGCAGGACTCAGAAGGGAAGGAGTGATTTTTGGATTTTGCAGCTCAGATTCTGGTGGAATGAATGGTGGGTGCTATGTGGCATTAGCAAGACCCCCGAAGCACGGTGAAATGATGAACCTAATAATCCATAGATGTGTGGTATATTTTAAAACACTCCTTTATACATAGGCCGGGTTTGTCGGGGCAAGTTTCACAGTGGAAAATAGTTTCCTTTCTTATTCCCTTTTTATAGCAAACTTTGCACCTTTTTTGTGTCCTGCCCTTTCTTACAGTTGAGGGGATTTCGTTAGGAAAATGCTGCCCTGGTACAATACGGGGGCCAGTACTAGAAGTACTGGGGCCCTCTGCATGCTGGTTCCCAAATATTAGGCCCTTTATGACTTCCTCTTGAAAGTGCATAAATGTCCCCCTCTGGCTGGTAGAACGGGATAGCACGTAAGCGTTATACAGTGCCATCTGGATGATATACACGGCCAGCTTCTTGTACCAGATTTTTGTTTTCCGCAGGGCACTGTACGGCTTCAGTACCTGATCTGAAAGATCCACTCTGCCCATGTACCTATTGTAATGTAGGATACAATTAGGTTTTGAGGTGTGGGTACTGGTACCTCGTACAGGGATGGAGGTGGTACTGTCTCCATGAATTGTTGTCAGTATAAGGACATCCCTCTTGTCCTTATATTTGACCAACAACATATTTTCGGTGCATATTCCCCTGCTTTCACCCCTTCTCATTACTTGGGCAATGTGCATTTTTGGGAGGCCTCTTTGGTTCTTACGCACAGTACCGCAAGCTGCTGTACCTCTTGAACCAAGGGCCTTAAACAGGGGGATGCTAGTGTAAAAGTTATCCACATAGAGGTGATAACCTTTATCCAGGAAGGGGTGCACTAAATCCCAGACAATTTTTCCACTAACACCTACGAGGGAGGGGGGGCATTCTGGCGGTTCAATTCTTGAATCCTTCCCTTCATATACCCTAAACCTGTCTGTGTACCCTGAGGTGCTTTCACACAGCTTATACATTTTTATGCCATACCTTGCCCTCTTACTGGGAAGGTACTGGCGGAATTTAACCCTTCCTTTAAAATGTATAAGGGACTCGTCAATACAAATAAATTTTTCAGGGATGTACATCTCTGCAAATTTGGCACTGAAATGATCAATGACCGGCCTGACTTTGAATAGCCGGTCAAAGGTGGGATCATCTCTGGGTGGGCACAGTGTATTATCGGTGTAATGTAAAAATTTAAGGATTATCTCAAAACGAGCCTGAGTCATGGCCATACGGTAAAATGGGGTGCTGTACAGAACATCTGTACTCCAATATTGCCTAATTTCTCGCTTTTTTACTATGCCCATATGTAACACCAGACCCCAAAATGTCATCATCTCTACTGCATCTACAGGGGTCCACCTAGCAAATGATGACGTGGGGTTTTGAGCAATAAACTGCTGGGCATATAAATTACTTTGGTCCACCATTAAATTTATAAAATCATCAGAGAAAAATAATTTGAAAAAGTCAATTTCTCTGAGACCTGCTGAATCAAATTGGATTCCTGGGATGGCCAAAAACTCAGGAACCTGGGGCTCAAAATTGTCTGGTGGTGGGGTCCATACGGGATCAATCATTTGGGGGGGGGGTCTCAGCTGCTCTACGGGGGCGTCTTTGAGGGGGTCCCTCATCAGCAGAGGAGGAAGAGGAGCTTAAGGCGAATCCTTCAAATTCCCCGCTTGCATCACTGGCTGTGTCAGAGTCAGCGTCAGAGGCAAGCATGGCATATGCCTCCTCCGCTGAATACATTCTTCTGGATGACTGGGATGACATTTGGGATGACATTTGGGATGCCATTTTTATTTTTGTGTTTCTGTAAGTGTAATGTTTCAACACGTGTATAGTGTAGGGGGGGTACAAACTTTATTTCAACACAGGGGGTATGTAGTGTGTAGTGTGTATGTAGTGCAGAAAAAAAAATACTTTATACAGGAATTTGATCCCAATAAAAAAAAAAAAATTGAAGGGGTTAAAAAAAAAAAAAAGGTCCTGCGCCAAAAATTGAGCACAGATGTTGGTCAGTAACGTCCGTCACTGAACAGCGCTCAAAGGCAACAGGACACCCACAAAAACAACGTGGGTGTAAAAACAAAAAAAAAACAATTTAAAAAAAACTGCAGAAAAAAAATGATATCAACCTGTGCCAAAAATGCTGTTCAGTGATTGTACGTCACTGATCAGCGGCCACAGGACACCCACAAAAGCAACGTGGGTGTAAAAACAATTTAAAAAAAATTTCCACAGCACTCTCCAAAAAAAAAAAACAATTTAAAAAAACTGCAGAAAAAAAATATCAACCCTGTGCCAAAAATGCTGTTCAGTGATTGTACGTCACTGATCAGCGCTCAGCGGCCACAGGACACCCACACAAGCAACGTGGGTGTAAAAACAAAACCCCACTGCACTCTCTAAAAAAAAAAAAACTGCAGATCAGTGATGCAGTGATGCACCACTGATTAGCAGTGAGGGGCAGCAGACACACAACCTGACAGGGTATATATATATAAAAAAAAAAACCTGGACCCCCAAAAAGTTGCTGATTAATTAATTTAAACTGACCAGCACAAAAGGGGGGGCAGCAGGGGGGGCAGCAGTCAGTTGCACACGCAGCACAACCTTTGGTGCAACTGACAGGTATATATATAAAAAAAAAACCCTGGACCCCCAAAAAGTTGCTGATCAGTTAATTAATCAGCACAATCAGCACAAAAGGGGGGGCAGCAGGGGGGGGGGCAGCAGTCAGTTGCACAGGCAGCACAACCTTTGCTGCAACTGACAGGTATATATATAAAAAAAAAAACCTCTGCACCCCCAAAAAGTTGCTGATCACCTCAGATATAGTGATCAGCACAAAAGGGGGTGCAGTAGACACAAAATATAGCACTCTCTATCACTCTCTATCACTCTCTGTCACTCTCTGTCACTCTCTGTCACTATCTGTCCCTATCTCTCACGATCTGTGACTCTATGACACTGCTGCAGCAGCACACACAGAAGTCACAAGATCCAGGAAGTATCCAGCTGCTGGCAGCACGCTACCAGCGGTGATCAGCGGTGATCAGGTAAGTTTCAGGCAAGGATCAGGTATGTATCACGACAGATTGGCACGGTGACCGCTCTGCACGCAATTCCAGACCGGAATGGCGTCTGCAGTGCAGTCACCGTTAGTTTAAATCACGCGCCTTGGCTGTGATTGGTCCGTGAGTCCCACGGACCAATCACAGCCTTGGGGGCAGGTGGGGTGAGGTGTCGTCGTCACCGATGACCCCCTCATGCCCCCTGACGCCCGGCGGTGATTGACACCTGTGTTACCGAGCGTCTGATTCGCCGGTAACACAGGAAAACGCTGTGAATGGCTGTTCACACCGAACAGTCAATCACAGTGATCGCCGACGGGGGGGCGGCATCGCAGCACCCCCTGGGCATGCAGGGACATGTCTGCTGTCAGGGACAGCAGACATCGTCCCTCTGTCCCCGCGTCTATAGACGCGGGGACAGTTTAAAGTCATGACGTATATATACGTCATGTGTCGGGAAGTACATCCCGGCCATGACGTATATATACGTCAAATGTCGGGAAGGGGTTAAAGGCAATGAAATCTTGTCTATACATGCGTTGTAAGTAATCTATTCAAGTTGCTTGCAGTGCGGCACCCACCCACTCTGCACTATACCTAGTTTGATGTGGGCACCCAGCGTAGAATTCATCATACAGGGAGAGCCGGACACATACCAGCTAAATCCAAAGTGCTAAGGGCATGACAGTGGGTGTGCAGGTCAACGTTTCGGTCTAGTCACAGACCTTTTTCAAGACCCCTTTTCTGTCTTCTTCCAGTGCAGAATGTGCATAATGTGTCTCCATTCTGTAGCAATCTCTGTAATATCATTGTTACTTATTCCTGTAGCATATATATATAAATCTATCAGTATAATTTCAGTACTAGAAATCAAAAAGTGCTTTTAAGGCTGCTATATAATATATGCTTTCGGTACTCTTTACCTAGAAGGGCGCCCGCGATTGGAATCGCGGGCGTCGGGGGTAAAAAATCGCGGGCATCGCGGGTAAATCGCGGGTACATTAAAAACGGGTGCCCGCGATGACCGCGATTTTCCCATAGGGATCAATGTTAAAAACGGTGATTGACCGCGATTTTAATGTTAAATGCCTCAATGCCCGCGATTTGGCCATAGGAATCAATGTTAAATGGGCCACAGAGCCCTAATAGTCACCGTGAACTCTGAAATGGCCCCCACAATTGTTAACGCCACCCCACGATCAACGTGAACCGGAAGCGTGGCGAGCGCAGCGAGCCCGCGAGGGGTGGCGGTACGCGTCCTCCAACCTTTTCATGCCCTACTATCCACGACGGCGTGGAGTTGAGAATAGAATAGTGTGGCGAGCGCAGCGAGCCACCGAGCCCGAAGCGTGGCGAGCGCAGCGAGCCCCGCGAGGGGACGCGGATACCTTCACAGGTAAACGCGTCCCCTCGCGGGCTTCACAGGTGTCCGCTTTTCGCCACGGACACCTGTGAAGCCCGCGAGGGGACGCGTATAACTGTGAAGGTATCCGCGTCCCCTCGCCACGCTTCGGGCCTCGGTGGCTCGCTGCGCTCGCCACACTATTCTATTCTCAACTCCACGCCGACGTGGATTGTAGGGCATGAAAAGGTCGGAGGACGCGTACCGCCGACCCTCGCGGGCTCGCTGCGCTCGCCACGCTTCCGGTTCACGTTGATCGTGGGGTGGCGTTAACAATTGTGGGGGCCATTTCAGAGTTCACGGTGACTATTAGGGCTCTGTGGCCAATTTAACATTGTTTCCTATGTAAAAATCGCGGGCATTGAGGCATTGAACACTAAAATCGGGTCCAATCTCATTTTTAACATTGGTCCCTATGGGAAATCGCGGCCATCGCGGGCATCGCGTCGCACCCGATTTTTAGTGCATTCGATGGTCGCGATGGGCGCGATGGGCGCCCTTCTAGGTAAAGAGTACCATGCTTTCATATTAAAAACTGATGCAATATGTTCTTGGAATAGAGGAAATACAAATACTGCTTTCACATAGCAAAATAAATCAAAATACAAGGATTTTAAAAAGGTATTGTCTCTTGCATTTTGCTCATTCTGGCCCCCTTCAGTGTACCGGCAATTTTTTCAGTTCGCTATCGTCATGTAGGGGCGGGGCGAAGAGGCGGAGCATCATTTGGGTCTCCATCATTATGAACGGGAACCGGGTCGCTTGACCCGATTAATCCATTAATAATACTGCACAGCAACCCGGCAACAAACCGGTAAGAACCCTGCATTTCTTCCAGTTCGTAATGCTGGATTGATCCCGAGTTGCTTGGCATGGTAAGCCCTTTCAGATCGCACCAATTACTGGGTCAAACCAACAACAAACCGGCATGAACCTAGTAATTAGGTGCAATCTTAAAGGGGTATAACTAATGCCATTCTATCTTCTTTCAAATTTAAGCATGGGTACATTAGACAATACAGGATGGGACGTTCATGATGTCAGTGGGCAAGATCACGGGGTAGTGCGTACACACAACCCGATGTGCACTGTAGTGTATGATATTTACTACAGAAATGTGCATGCCTACCATGAAAAGTATCTCCTGTCCATAAATGGCCATATATGGGAAAGCAGATTTAATGTTATCTTATTGAATTTTAATTTAATGTATTTTACAGTATTTGTAATTTTATTTTGTGCTTGCATATAATGAATTTTGGTACTTGTGTACAATCACGGCTCCCACGATGTCCATCGCATAGTAAAAAATCGCATCGCATGCGATCGCATCGCATGCGATCGCATGCGATTTTTAACAGAAATTCATCCAAATGCATTGAAATTAGTATCAAACATGTTCAATGGCCCCCAAATGTCATTTTTCAGGCTGTACCACCCCCACTATCAACGCAAACCCGAAGCGTGGCGAGCGGCGGCGGTACGCGTCCTATGACCTTTTCATACCCCCACTATCCACGTCGGCGTGGAGTTTAGAATAGAAAGTGTGGCGAGCGCAGCGAGCCACCGAGCCCGAAGCGTGGCGAGAGCAGTGGCCTTCACAGGCATACGCGTCCCCTGGCGGGCTTCACAGGTGTCCGCGTCCCCTCGCCACGCTTCGGGCTCGGTGGCTTGCTGCGCTCGCCACACTTTCTATTCTCAACTCCACGCCCACGTGGATAGTGGGGGTATGAAAAGGTCGTAGGACGCGTACCGCCGCATGCGATTTTTAAAAAAAATGCTTAAAACCGGCAAAAAATTGCATCCCATCGCATGCCATCGCATGCCACTACATATGGCATGTGATGGCATGCGATGGGAGCCGTGAAAGTACACAAGTACCTGAATTTTTATACAAAAAATATAGAACCTGTGAGGACACTGTTGTGTATGTGACTCCATTACATTGTTCGGGTTACAGGATGCTAAATTAAAATGTTCTAATAAAGCTACTGTATATGCTATATGTATGCAGCAGTATTGTGAGGTGTACGTAGGTACACTTATAGACTTGACGCACTGGTAGTGTATATTCTACTGTTTACAGCTGGCTGTAACTTGAAATGTGCACTACTACACTTAACCAGGGCCACTGAAAGGGGCCTGGAGTCTAGGCACATTACTTGGGGGGGGTGCCCAATTGATAGGAGTGGTGGCCATGCCCCTTCCCCAAAATAGATTTGATGGTGGCTTATGTCCTGGCCTTTCCAACAAGTCCAGGTGATTGTACATGTACACCCTTTTCTTGGCACCTCAGAACCATATAAGTATACTTTTTTAGGCATATTTTCAGTGCATGTTTCAGAAGCAAATATATACTTTGAGCCCCTTAAATTCTACATGTACTGCGTTTAATCATTGCTGTACAGAATATTTGCCTCCCTTCCAGTTCTTAAAGGAGACATCCTATTTTACAGAATGACCCCCACACCCCTGGAAGAGTGGGCACCCCTCCTGCACTCTGGTCACTTCATGGATAAGTGGGCAGATAAATACAGTGACTCCTTTGTCCCTGTGGAGGGGACTGGGTCTAACGATGCAATTCTATGCTAATCATGTCTGCCTCTATGCAAGTATTGTCCAATATGGTCCATTTGCTGTATTTACTGTTCTAGGAGGTGGGGCCTAAAGATAAGAAGAGCCCCCCCCCCCCCCCCCCCCCCCCCAAGTATGCTCTACAGCAGTGGTTCTCAAACTCGGTCCTCTGGGCCCCACACAGTTTTCCTTTTCAAGGTAACCCGACAGGTGCACTCATTACTGACTAACAGAAGATCCACAGAGCTAATTATTTCACCTGATTCTGTGAGGAGACCTGCAAAACATACACTGTGTGGGGTCCTGAGGACCAACTTTGAGAACCTGTGCTCTACAAGCAAATAAACCAAGTGTTTTTAATGTCATGTTAATCCTTGAAAATTGTAAGAGGTAAATTTACTGTGATGTTGCCCATAGCAGCCAATCAGATATTGTCTGTCATTTCTCTGTTGCATCTTATAAAATAATAGACAGAATCAGATTGGTTGCTATTGACAACATCACCTATTTTCATTTTAGAAGCTTTAATAAATTTACACCTAAAACTCTACTTTGGAAACTATACTTTGCAACAATTTTCTTATTACAAAGTACATAACTAGACTTACTATAATATATACATTTTTTGTAGAAAAAAAATCCAAGGCATTGAAGGCTGCTTACATTTTTTCAGCAAGAAAAGAAAAAGCCGAGCTTAAGATCTAAATGGAAAGTTAAAATTAATGCCCTACATTTATCATGCACTGGGCACATATTAGCCTGGGCCATGGACGGGCCACCTTTATTCAGGGGAATTTGTATAGTCAACTCTGTTCACTCAACAGAAAGCCTTGAAAGAAAGAATCAAATACTTCACATAGACAGCAAATGAAACACATCAGCTGAAAGATTGACTGACTGGTTTCTCTACAGATCTGATGGATAGCTCCTACTGACCTGTAAAGGCATTGGTTGGGCTATAAGCCAAAACAGCAAGGCACAACATAAAAGAAAGCTAACACTTATTAGTGGCTGGCCTGGCACAAACTTATCAGCCATGACTACAGTTTTAGGAAACAGTATATTTAGTAGCTTGAGATTGAGGAAAGGTTATTTTTCTGCATGTCTAGCAACTTAAGTAAGTACTATAGCATTCTAACATTTTTACCTATTGACCGGATACCGCATTAAACACCAGACCTCATGAGACGATTCAGACCTGATCGCAGGGCTGCAACTTTTTGCAGCCCTGTGATCAGTTAGCTCCCTCCCCACCAGAGTGAACTCCTGCCCTGTGCAAAGAGGGAGAATATATTAAAAAATGACTCACTTTTGAATGGGTTTCCTCCACCCCATGTGCAGCACCATGTCAGTCAAAACTTAGTCGGTGCTGCGATGTCCGTAGGCGGAAAGGTGCCACTGATGAAATCAGCGTCCCTCCTTCCCAATGGCTGGGCCCATCTTTCGGCAGCACTACCAGAAAATGCTGGAGTTCCGCCCACAAACACTGGCCGGCTGTCAATCAGCCAGCATGCAAGCCTGCGGTCACAGGCCTAGGCCACGCCCCCTAAAATGTTTAGGGGGTGAAAACACACCCTAGAGTCAAAGGAGTGTTATTGTCGCCCCCCCCCCCACCCCCCCACAACAACAGCAGCACACCTACAGCATGTGCTGTGCTGACAGCAGGCTCAGCATGAGCTCTCACGCTGTCAGTGAGATACTCATGCTGAGCCTGCTGTCAGTACAGCACATGCTGTAGGTGTGTGCTGCTGCTGCTGCTACCCGGGAGGGACAGAGGAGGGCCGGACCAGGTCCCCCGCCAGGCCCCTGCGGTAAACTCGAGTAATTAGTACCCGCTCCCACCCCCTCTTGGCAGCCCTGTTCCTAAGCAGTGCATTTTTATTTTTACCCTTGGCGCTATTAACTATGAAACCTTTAAATGCCCCTTAGCCTACATCTAAAAATGCAGTTAGAAAATACGTGGTTTCATTTGTTGCTCAGTGGAAAGAAATGACGACTAAATATAAGCATATGCTAAGCAAAGGATTGTGGGTAGGAGCATGAACAAATGTTATGCCCAAGTCCCCTGATGGTGCCTGTGGGTTACGTGATGTGATGGCACAACAAAAAACGCAATTAACCTCTGTAACACTGGGTGCATTATAGGAAGAATAGAAGGGGAGTCGTATAACTGTAGGAGCAGCCGACAATGCAGGTATTTCTCTTTTTGCTGTCATTCAGCATTTGCAATAGTTGTCAACGCTTAACAATTAGTTGTATTATAGTCAGGTAGCTGGTGAGAGATTGTGTCACCGGATGAGCCAAGATGTCTTAGGGAAGTGTTTAGTCTTTTTTTCGGTCAGTCACTGGAACAGACCCAATGAATGATCACTGGAACAGACCTAACGAATGAATAGAGAATTTGGACTGGTTTTTTTTGCCTATAAAACCTGAAGAAAATGAAACAATCTCCAGCGAATTGTGGTAACACTTAGCTTGTGTAGCCTAGATAAGCTGAATAAGCTTCATTTCACATCAGGAAGGAATTGCTTTTCTGATCTCGCTAATGTGGCCTGAGATGTCCAAGCAACATGTAAAGACATGACTCCCGATTCTAATCACATACAAGCTTCATTGAGCAAATGTACAAAAAGTTCACAATGCCTTTATTTAGAAAGAAAGTAAGTAAAAATATATTATTATATGTTGACAGCAGAGCCTGAACTGTATTGTCTTAAACACTGCACAATGATGCGCCTACCAATAAGGATAAAAAGCATTACTATGTACAGATGGAGAATGTTTGTCATGATAAAGGCACAATTCGGGAAGGGATGCAGTGTTCAGAATCCCGACGCTGGAATCCCGATCGCCGAAATCCCGACACTTTCTCCCTCCGGGGGTGTCCACGACACCCCTGGAGGGAGAATAAATTAGTGTGCCTAGTGTAGCGAGGCACCGGGCCCGCTGCGTGGCGAGCGCACGGGGCCCGCTGCGTGGCGAGCGCAGCGAGCCCGCAAGGGGGGGAGATCCACATCCCCCCCCTTGTCGGGATTTCGGCGATCAGGATTCCAGCGTCGGGATTCTGAACGCCAGGATCCCGACCGCTGGGATTTAATACTGAATCCTTCGGGAACCATCAAGGTGTGTTCAATGCACTAGGTAGAGCTAAAATTATTCTGTCTACTTGGTAATAAATATGTTTGTGGACCCCTGTGTTTTGGTTGTAATTCATCATTGTGTTTTGGTTTTGGCAAAACCACCGTCAAGTGATTTGGTTTCTTGTCTGGTATAAAATATGAAAGATTATTAATTTAAAAAAAATGTAATAAATACAAATTCTAAAACCAGATAAACTAAAGTAGTTTTGGAAATCCAAGACCCACAATTTGGATTTCAAATTTGAATACCCAACTGGGACTCAGGGTTCAGATCGCAAATTCTCAGGAGATCTGGAACGGGTTTTTGTTCAGTTCGGATCCACAAAATGTGAGAGAACTGAATCACTTATCTTGACATTGTAATTATAGAGCAGGTTATAGGGTAGGTTAAATGCATATGGTCCAGATGTATCAAGCTTTAAAAAGAGAGTGATAAACAGCCAGCCAATCATCTCCTACCTGTCATTTTTCAAACCCAGCCTGCAAGATGACAGGTAGGAGCTGATTGGCCGGCTGTTTATCACTCTCCACTTTATCACTTTTTGAAGCTTGATACATCTGGCCCTATGTGTTTTTTCTCCCTGAATTTTTTCATGATTTTGACAAACTCACCCAAGCTCCTGAGAGAGTAGGTCAGCCTTCTCGATCCTTCTACTTCAGAAAAGAAGTGTGCATTCTGGGGACTAAATGGTGCAATTCACTGTTTATTACATTATTGTGGCCCTACACAGATGTTTTGCCAGTTTAACTCAGAGGGCATGATAGGCATATTTGCATTTTTTTTATCACAAAAAAAAAAGGGTTGGGAAACAATGCTAACACGGCTACCCATGTCTATGGCTGAGTATAAACTATCCTGTTTTCAACAATCTCTTATATATTTAGCCAGATCTGTCAATCTGTGACTGTGTGTATAACGCTGGGCAGAGTCATAGGCTAATAGCCTATCAAAGCCTCTTTGACTCCGCCCACACACCGTCACAGAATGCCAGAGAGGCACCACCGCCCAACCCTCCCTCCATCCCCCATCCCCATCATGCTGCAGCCGATAAACATCATATGGCTTTTTAACAGAGAGTCATCGCTGCTTCCCCATCACTCCAATCCCCACCAAGCTCAGCAAGTCCCTGGCCATCACTGTCCCCGCCCAGAGCCGCACACCCCGCCCCCTTCTCCCGCCGCCGCTAAACAGCTGACCCAGGCGGATATGTCGCAGAGCAAGTCCCCGCCCAGACCCGGCTGTCCCTGTCCCCGCCCACCCCGCTCCCATCTCCTGCCGCCATTACACAGCTAACTCAGGCAGTTATGTTGCAAACCAAGTCCCCACCTGGAACCGTCTGTCCTCACCCACCCCGCCTCCGTCTCCCGGCCATGCTAAACAGCTGACGCGTGCAGGTATGTGTGTGTGTCTCCGTACCTGCTCCCCCACCCTCTCAGCAGCTCTGAAGGGAGTAACCATAGAGACACACAAGCCATTGTAGCCATTAAGGTCTATTCTAATCGGATGTGTTTTAAGCATTGCTAATTATATTTCTCTTGCTGTTATCATAACACTTACAGCCAATGGAACATTGCAGTGTGCTTTAGAGAATTGTACACTATGGGACAGCACACAAAAGTTGATGTGCTGTAGTGTAAATAAATATAGTGCACAATAGTGTCCTTTTGGGTGTGTTGCGCAAAGCAGTTTCCTGTATGTGCAGTGTCGTGCAAAACAATTAGCCCCATTCACATCGCACAGCCCCCCACAACTGCCCCTCACTTCACCAGTGCACCCCACCAACCCACACCACCCACACAGGCCACCCCTGCACCTGCAACTCCCCCATCAACCCCACACCCAATCAACCCCCCCACCCGCAGCACCCTCGCACCCAACCCTCACCCACTCACGCAACCACCACACCCATCCAACACTCCACCCACAGCACTTCCACATCCACCTGGAAAACAACACACCCACCCCTCCTGTACCCGCAGTATTTCCTCACTCTCCCCTCCTGCACACACGATCTTTCACGCAATAAAGGCCTTAACAGGTTACGAGGGCGCGACGAATCACCTAGTACAGTATAAAAGGAGAAACATGTTTTAAAACGATATCTTTGAGAAAGTGTCATTAACGCATTAAACGCATGACACGCATTGGGGCCAGGGAGCTGGAGATGAATACTGCACACCACACTGCACCATCTTATAAACTCCCCAGCAAGTTGGCGGCCGTGTGACATCATTGGAAGCGGCCCGGTGAGAGCAACCAGTAGAAGGGGCGTAGCATGAGAGTTGGACCCAGCAGCTACAAGTTTTCCGGCAACAAACAACGGTAGGGACATCCTGCTAGGGTCAGTCACATCCAGCCAATCCTGCACCAAAATTACTCGCAGAGTTGTAAACAATATTTTTTTATAATAATTTTTATTTTACAGGTGTCACTTATTGATATTTTTTTTTATTGTTTTTATTTTATACCTCACTAATACATACATAGCGCTTGTTTTTTTAACCACTATCCAATATTGTATATAATTTAGCTGCTTATATATCCTAACCAGACCCATTATTTGTGTTCAATCTGTACAAGTTTTATGATACAGATGGAGCCCCTCTCATTATTAAGAGGGCTGGAGATAGAATCGCCAGCCCTTGCCAGCCGCCAGGCCCTCCAACTGTTGGCTTGCGTGCCCCGTTCCGATGGAGCTCCCCGCTGCCATGAGCCGCCACGCCATTGCTGTTTCCGGCCACCACAAACTCCCAACACACACCCCCCCCCTAACTCTGCCCTTCTACCTGAAGGGAAAACAGGCAGGATTTCTGCCGCCGAGTGACTGGGGCGAGCGTGCGTGTGAGACAGTCTGATGGAGTCCCTCTCAGCCAGCGCTTGCCAGCGGGGACATTCTAGCTGAATGAGAGGGGCTCCATTTGTAATTGTATAAAATAAGGCAGCCTTTTCCACAAAACCCCTGTTGGCAAGGGGATGGATACAGAATCTATATATACAATAGTGGAGTGGTGCCCTGAGTATAAGAGCTGATTCTGTAAATGTCACAAATGATTGACCAAAAGTCTGTATAGATGTTTAGGGACTTCTTCAGGGGTAAACTAAAAATAATCGGAAGACCTTAAATCAGGCATGTCCAACCTGCGGCTCTCCAGCTGTTGTGAAACTACACATCCCAGAAGGCCTTGCCACAGTTTTGATATTAGGGAATGCTAAAAGTATGGCAAGGCATGCTGGGATGTGTAGTTTCACAACAGCTGGAGGGCTGCAGGTTGGACAGGCCTGCCTTAAATGAATAAATTGGTCAGGATATCCAAGTTTTAAATAAGGGCACTGTTTGGCTGGATGTTTATAGCCTTATATATTTTGTGCTGTGCCCCTTCTAATTGAATAGCACTGTATGATGTGCGCAAAAAAATATTTTTCAATAGCCATAAATTATTTCATGCCATAAACACTATTTTGTGTATGGAAGACCTTGACCCTCAAAAGCAGGGGTGGGTAACAGGCGGGTCGGGTCGGATGCGGCCCGCGAGCCGCTCAGGTCTGGCCCGCCGCATGGACTTATATCACAATGACAAGCGGCCCGACTAGCTGAGCCGCTTGTCAGTTAACTGGAAGGCCGCCGCCGATGTCCTCCGACTGCGCCCGCCCCTCACAGCATTACTGGGAGCGTGGGAGGGGACGCGGTCACGCGGCTGCTGCCTTCATGCCATTGGATGGTCCGGCCGCAGTCCCAGTTAATGCTGTGCGGGGCGGGCGCATTCGGGCGGCGGCGGCATGACTGAGGCAGCTATGCAGGCAGCTACTTCTCCTGGCTTCCCCTTGGGGTGCTGGATGGGGGAGGACATAGTTACCGAGGCAGCACCTTCAACTGGCTCCAGCGTGGTCCGGAGTAGGAGGATCCTTCAACCGCTGGGTTCCTCCTCCATGTAAAGCAGTATGTGCGCATCTGGTATCACCTGGCTTGCTGCTGTGCCCGGGAGTCTGAGGGCATCCTGCACCATCTTGGGGCCTCCTTGCTGCATACCTCCACATGGTGAGAATGAAGCAATTGCTGTAACATTCAGTACACGGTTTCCCACCTGCACAACTGGGCTCTTTATTGCTGTTACTGGTATCCACATTTTCTGGCTCCTGCTATTGCTATTATTGTACTGCTAATAATCACCTTCTTATTAACTGTCTCTAGCTTCTATATCAGAGGTAGCCAATTCTCTCAGGAGACACCTGATATTGGCGACAAGACTACTACATTCCCTTGCGATAATACTAAGGTCCTTGATGATCCTGCCACTTCTGTTGTCTATATAACTAGCTACCTTATGGGCTGAATATGTTTTCTGACTTTGCATTATCTCCAGACTTCTTAGTACCGTTTGCTTTGGTAGTGTGGCATGGGGGCCCTGCTCTCTATAATAACGCTGCTGCTGCTTACTGGGGTGCTCTGGACTCCTGTATACATGGCTCCTGTAGCTACGTATTTCTTGCCACTGCAACCTGGGACTAGTCATAGAAACATTTGACTGCAGATAAGAACCATTTGACCCATCTAGTCTGCCCCCTTTTTTTTACCCTTCAGGTAATCTCAACCCTTTTTAATCAAGTGCTATTAAATGCGTATAAGGGGTATATGGTGTGGTACACTACACTTAAGGAAGCCCCCTATTTGTGTGACCACACCCCCTTTTGCATGGCCTCACCCACTTTTCCTGAGTGCGGCCCTTGAACATTTACTGAAAGTGTTAAGCGGCCCCCCAGCTGAAATTATTGCCCACCCCTGCTCAAAAGGTATATTGATCTCAAACCAATGGTATACAGGTCCTTTACTCATTCAAGAAGGCAATAGACCTATCACCAGGCCTCCGTCGGAAGGGGACAGTTTTTAGGTGGAACGTAATATTAACCTGTTCATGTATTTGAACAATTAGACAATCTCATTTAGTGCCAGGAAAAGTCACCTTAAAACCAGCAGATGTGTTCATCAGTCAGGCAGTGCACCAGGGTATCTGAGGACTAAGGGACTGGTTATAGGGACTGATGCCCCTATAACCCTCTTCCTGTCGCCCACTGTTATTCCCTGTTACACTCTGCCTCCCCCTGCCTCTTTCTGTAAAATGATTGACCAAAAGTCTGTATAGATGTTTTTCTCTTTATTAAAAGTGTTTCAGCTGGATAAAACATATTCAAGTTGCTTTTGTTGTATGTTCATGAATGTGTTATAACACCCGACGCATTTTGTCCACTAAGGGACTTCTTCAGGGGTAAACTAAATACAATCAGAAGACCTTAAATGAATTATTTGGTCAGGTTTAGCTGTAATATAAATCTACCCAACATTATATTAATCTCTTCTGGAATAGCTATTACATAACAGTATATTCTGTACCCCAGTGGCAGGACTTGTGAGTGGTTGGTCAAGGTGCAAAAATAAAATTTGGGCTCCCCTCCTCCTCCTCATCCCAACTTCACAATATGCAACATAGCGGTGGGTGACAGGGAGAGGCAGAGGGGAACAGGAGGAGGTAGAGTGTGACAGAGAACAACAGTGGGTGACAGAAAGAGGGTGATAGGGGAAGCAATGGGCCCTTTAGTCCTCAGAGGCCCTGGTGCATTGCACCTGCTGCACCAATGATAGTTCTCTCAGCGGTTTTAGGCACATTGCTTTATATTTGTTTTTTCCTGTCTTTGTTGTCTTTTGTGTTCTTTTCTGTTGTTCTACTGAACTAATCATTTTGGTAAAACTGCACGTCTGCTACCCTAGTCACATAGACTGAAAATTCCATTATACATCACATTTAACATCTGATAAAACTATTCAAAATCGTACTAAAACAGTTTTCTCTGTATTTCTGCTCAGGTCACAGTCTATGCCCTGGTCTATTCAGTGATTCTTCCACACTGCATTGTACCTCGTCAGCTTTACTTTGCTCAGTACTGTGCCAGGAATCACAGAGGTCAAAATCTCTAATTCAAAATGCACAAAAGTGACCCCACACTGTATTGTCTAAGTCCTAAAGCCGATTGTTGTTGACATAAAACAAATGAGAGGCTTGGAAAACTTTCTGTTCCTCTGTTGGGATCAACCAGGATACTAATAAGGTCAACTAGAGTATTAAGTGGAGATGACCCGGTAACAGAATGGAACTTCCAGTTTACAAATATGAGAGCTACCTTTTACTGGTAATAAAATAAGGTCACAAAAACGTCACTTGGAGTTTTGTAGCGTAAACAGTCCAGACAGAGTGAAATTAAATTCTATCACACAATGATTCAGAGATAATAACACTTAGCTGAATTTCACTGCTCAAGTAATCGTGTTGTAATGTTAGATTTCTTGTGTCAATTTTTTTTTTTTTATCAGAGCAGGCACTTAAAGCAACAAAAAGTACCACAACAGAACATCGTATAAAAGTATGGAATGTAGTTAATTTGCCGACGGACAAAACACTGATTGACAGAAAGAAATACAGATGGAAAAAAATACCGATATGGCACAGAACACCGACAATCGAAATACCGACAACTTCAATATACCGACAATTACAACACCAAAAGGTACAAAACACAGATGAACCACAATGCCGACAGTAATAATATTGACAAATAATACCGAATACGGTTTTTCGCGATTTTTTTTTTTACAAAAAACACTTACATTTGTTATATACATTCAAATAAAAAAATTGTGTTTACTATATAAATTAAACATTACAGGTTTTTATGATGAATAAAAATGTTTGCTTGGCATATTTCACACCTATTTTGGAAAATTCACTTGGCACTCAAAGGGTTAAATCACTAATGTTCTGTTGCACTGACCAGCCTGAACACCGGCATAGCTACACTGTGGGCCTAATTCTTGTTGTCTCGGTAAGCAGTGAAAGTCGCAGCTTACCAAGCACTGAAACGCCGCCCCACCGAACACCTGCCCCGCTCACCACCGAATACCCTCAGTAGCATGGAAGGGAATGTGTCCTCCTTGCAAGGAACCGCCCTGCGAGTGTCTACCTCGCTGAAGCCGTTCAGTGCCAGGTCTGCACATGCGCAGACTGACCACCATCGGAACAGGGCCGATCTCTAAAGAAACACCCCCTTTATATGGAAGGCTTTGGGGCAAGTTGGTTGTAATATGTACAGCAAGAGTGATGGTTCTTTGAAACATTGCACATACAGTATAGTTGGTGAACTAAACATATTAGTGTATGTATATTCTGTGGATGTAGGCTGCTCAAATCCATGTACAGTATATCTTCATGTAATTCCAGGTAGACTGGATAATTTTGAGAGCAGGGCTCTGTGCGACCATATCGTTACTTGCGGGACTCCTTGTTCTTCTTCATGCTGAAGACAGTTCTTTATGACATTGGCTATATGTTTGGGGTTGTCCTGCTACAGAATAAATTTGAGGGCAAACAGAAGCCTTATTGATGGTACCGCATGATGGATAAGTAGCTGCTTGTATTTCTCAGCATTAAAGACACCATTGATACTGACCATATCCTGAACTCTATTTGCAAAAAGGCAGCCCCAAACTTGCAAGGAACCCCCACCATTCTTCACTGTTGCCTGCAGATGCTCATTGTTGTACTGCTCACCTTTGGGGAACAAACTGCCTTCTGCTAAAGCCAAATATTTCACATTTTTTATACTTAATTCCTTGAAGACCACTTCTGGCCAGACTTCTCCAAACAGTAGATGGTTGGGTATACCTGCACCCACCGACTTCTGCCAGTTCTAAGCTGATGGCACTGTTGGATATCTGCCGATGATTTTAAAGGGATGTAAACATGATACAGGTCGAGTATCCCTTATCCGAATATCCGTTATCCGAATTATTCCGAAAACCATACATTCCAGAAAGTGGAAAAAAAATTTTTTTTTGCTACAAACTCACTGGGGACCTTTGTAACAGCATCACTGGTGACATGATATGTAACTGGCACTATATATGTGCAAGACAATGATTGCTTGGCATTCAAATTCAGTGCTGAGATAGTACACACATTTTGTTTCACGTTTTGAAACCTTGTTTTTTGAACAAATAAAATATATTTGTGTGTATTTTATGTTGTAATAAAATATATTTGTGTGTATATTATGTGTTTATACAGCATAAATGCAAGATACTTCAAAATACATCATTGAAATATTAAAATATTCCGAAATACGGAATAATCCGTTATCCAAAATTCTCCTGGTCCCGAGCATTTTGGATAAGGGATACTCAACCTGTATGTCTTTCCCCTGAAGCACTTTGGCTGACCATTGCATGTATGGTCCTCAATCTTACACATTGCTTTGTACTTCTACAAAAGAGCTTGAACAGCACATTTTGATACCCCAGTATGCATTGAATTTTTTGCCTGGGAGAGACCTTGCTGATGCAGTATAACTACTGTACCTTGTGTCTTGGTGCTGTGCTCAGTCTTGGCATGGTGTGTGACCTGTGACCCGAAACTGTCTTCCACAACCTCAACTTTGCATAAAAAAATAATGGATGCTGTTTTGAATATATACTGCAAATCCCTTCGCAATTCCATTTGCAATACCCAAAACATCTACGAGACAAGTGTCTGTGCAAAAGTGAGTAAGTCTGAGGCTTCCACAAAACAGCGACTGAGACAGGCCGAAAGTGGTCATTGCTGACGTCACAGATTCTCTAGAAAAAAATGCCTGGACACGCCTACTTTTTTCAAACGCACACAAAAAATGTCAGGATTCCACCCCCTCCAACTGTGGCTTCCTGTCAGTCGAACTCTGTCCTCATTGAGTTTATCATCCATGCACATTACCAGTCGCTAATTCCCCTTGCACATGCGCAGTGTACGCTATGCATGCAAAGTCTTCTAATAATCGCTCGATTTGCAAATTCTCTAATTAACGATTCATGCTAAATTAGGCCCTTAGTACAGTGTATATGTTATGAATATGCCACTGATCTTATATTTATATGCTTAAAATGTGTAATTTGAATAAGACATATCTCTGTAGTTATAGGGGTAAATATACTAAAGGTTCTAAAAACGAAAAGAGGTGATGTTGCCTATAGCAACAATTAGATTATTTCTATCATTTCACTATTGCGTCCTACAAAATGATAAACAGAGACTGATTGGCTGCTCTGGGCAACATCACCTTTTTATTTTTTAGAACCTTTAGTAAAGTTACCTCAGAGTGTCAATAGTGCCCATTGCAGTGTTTGTAGTCAAGGGTTTCACCTTTGGAAAGCATAATTATTGAAATGGGGTACAGTAGGGGTGAACAGGGCTCCATTATGCAGTGCAATCGGCTGAGTGTCATACAGCCAGGGCCATAATTAGGGGTGTGTGACTGGTGCCACCTCCAGGATGCCAACCCTAGGGTGTGGCCCTATCCCTGACTCTGTAGCACCTAACTGCCTTGTCTCTGCATGGATTGTTGAGCCCCCTTTCTCTTTATTTATTTTAGCATGTGATCACAGGCCACTGCACCCCAACCTGGGAATGGCAAGTTGAATTTTGCACCAACACATCTTGTACTCTAAAAGGGGCACATTTTGTGTCTCTGTAGAGTACTTCAGCAGTACAAAATACTGGAGATGGGGAGTTAAAAATGTGGACCAGCTACATATTTATATGATGGAACATGTGAATGCGCCCCTACTCCCTCCTGGACTCAAATCTCAGCTCTGGTATGTTGATGAGTGCCGGGGCCCAAAGAACACGCTTTCCTGGCTGAAGTTCCACCACTGTTCCTCAGTAGCAGTATATTAATTGAAAAATGTTTTGAAAGTATGGCTTCTAAATGCATGTAGGTACTTACAGTTGTACAAGTTTAATGTTTTGTATAGATCCAACACTAAGGTGAAAGCTAAAAACAAGGCACAACTTTGCTTTGCTTTGCTTAAAATTCCCCAAAATATTGAGTCTATCCACATACACCCAATATTTGTACTTTTATCGCCATGGCTTGTACTTCCTGTAGATCCTAGTTTGCAGTATGCTCTTTAGTTTAATGTGTGGTGCGCTTGGCTGAGTGATGGGGCTTTCAGAATGTTCGAAAGTTAAGTGCTGAGAGAGGTCAGCAGTGGCAAAACTCCATAAAGCTCAGGGAAGTTTGGTCTGTTATAAGGAACTGACAAAGCATTTCTCAGGGTTATGAAATGTGGAGGTCTAAGGAAGATCATCCAAAAATAAAAGCTAACACCCCAAAACACCAAACTGTAACCTGTACTCTTTAAAGCTTGTGTTATTATTGTCTACCATACATTGGTGAATTTACAGCTTTCATAAAAAGCAAAGTTTTCAAAATAGAACATTTCAGCACAAAAAAAAGATGTTTCTAAATTGTTGTAGAAAACTTTGTGACAGATTTAAGTAACCCCTGCTACTATTTGTCTCTGCCTGTGTTAAGTATTAATGGTATTTGGATGATAACTCAACAGTGTCTAGGTCGACATCATATGGTCAACATATATTTGATCAGCAACGTCACAAGGTGGACAAGTACACAAAGTCGACAGGCTCTAAAGGTCAACACAAGGGTTGGTTTTCCAACATGTGTACCCCACATGGACATTGCTCTCCGTGTGGGGTACACTTTTTTCATTGATTGTGCTTCCATATGATGAAACATACAAAACAATACCCCAAAAAATAAACAAAAACTTATGTCAATCATTATCATGTTGACCTTTGACCCAGTTGACTCTTTGTACCTGTAAGCCTTACCCACTATCAGAATCAGCTTTATTGGCCAGGTATACTATACTAGGAATTTGTTTTTGGTTTACTGTGCAGCAGCCAGGTGGGTAACAAGTAAACAGCATACAGTATAAACAATATAAACAGGTGGGGGAACATGTACAGTCATACAGAAAGTTATTCCAAAGGGACACCGTGTTAGATTATGTGCAAAGGTGTTCATGAGTACACGTGTCAACAGGTGAAACGCTTGAGGCTTCTGGTGGACCTGGTGGGAATAGCCCTGTAGCGTCTGCCTGATGGCAGCAGGTTAAACAAGCCATGGCCAGGATGTAGTTGGTCCTTGACTATCTTCGTTGCCCACATTTTTGCTCTGGACAGGTACAGGTACAGGTCCTGGACAGAGGGATGGTCCGTTCCGATTATCTTCTCTGCAGTTCTGACTACCTTTTGGAGTCTGCATTTGTCTCTCTCGCTGGCAGAGCCATACCAGACCAGTATTGAGGAGCACAGTACAGACTCCACAATTGCGGAGTAGAAGAGGCGCAGAAGCTTCTGTGGGATGTTGAACTTCCTCAGTTGCCTAAGGAAGAATAGCCTCTGCTGCACTTTTCCAACAATAGTATCAGTGTTGGGCCCCCATTTAAGGTCCCGGGAGATTGTGGTTCCTAGGAACTTGAAGGAGTCCACTAGTGACACCACACTGTCAGTCCACTACCATCTCTACGGTTTTAAGTGGGTTAAGCTCTAGATGGTTGCTGCTGTACCACCGGGCCAATTGGTCCACTTCTTGTCTGTAGGCCGATTCATCACCGTCCTTGATAAGGCCAATGACGGTAGTGTCATTGGCGAATTTGATTATCTTTACTGATTGCGCCTCTGAGGTGCAGTCGTTGATGTACAGGGAGAAGAGCAGGGGTGAGAGTACACAGCCCTGGGGGGCTCCTGTGCTGATGTACCGCACTTGGGAGGTGAATTCCCTTGCTTTCACAACTTGTTTTCTATCAGTCAGAAAGTCCACAATCCAAGAACACATAGCTTCAGGGACTCCTAGGTGGAGTAGTTTGTGGTGGAGGATGTTGGGGATGATTGTGTTGAAAGCCGAGCTGAAGTCGACAAACAGGACCCTTGCATAGGTACCAGGCATATCCAGGTGCTGCAGAATGTAGTGCAGGCCCAGGTTGACTGCATCCTCAACGCATCGATTAGATTGGTAGGTGAACTGGAGGGGGTCTAGCTCGTGGCCAGTCACCGCTTTCAGGTGATTCATTACCAGGCGCTCAAATGTTTTCATGATCACAGACGTCAGAGCTATCGGCCGGTAGTCATTCAGATTTGTAATAGTTGATTTCTTGGGGACCGAAACAATAGTGGCAGGAGGGAACCTTGCATAGCTCCAGTGATTTGTTGAAGAACCTGGTAAATATGGGGGCAAGTTGATCTGCGCATACTCTCAGGGCAGATGGTGACACCCCATTGGGACCTGGTGCTTTCCTTGGTTTGGCCCTCTTGAACATTTCCTCCACCTCTACTTGGGTGGCCTGGAGTGACTGGAGTTGGCTGTCGACATTTGGGGCAGCACAGAGGGTATGGTTTGGTTCACAGTAGACTACTTTTTCAAACCTGCAATAGAAGTTGTTCAGCTCATCAGCTAGGTCTTGGTACATGGCGGTGGGTTTTTGGTGTTTTCTTGTAGCTGGTTATAGATTGCATTCCTTTCCACACAGATACAGGGTCATTAGTGGATAGGTCATTTGTCAGCTTGTCAGAGAACTGTTTTTTTGCTAGCCTGATTTCTTTTGTTAGCGAGTTCCTGGCTCGGTTGTATTGTGCTCTGTCACTGCTGCTGTAGGCCTCCTCTTTGGCTCGGCAGAGTTGTCTGAGCTGGGCATTGAACCAGGGCTTGTTGTTGTTGAAGATGCGGTAGGTCTTGGTGGGTATATAAATGTCCTCACAGTAGCTTATGTAGGATGTGACGGTGTCAGTCAGGTCATACAGGTCAGTTGCTGAGGCTTTAAAGACCCCCCAGTCCGTGCAGTCGAGGCAGGACTGGAGTCTCAGCTTAGCTTCATCAGTCCATTTCTTAACTGTCTTGATGACAGGCTTAACTGTTCTCAACTTCTGCATATAGGTAGGGAGTAGGTGGACAAGGCAGTGGTCAGATAGTCCGAGTGCAGCATGGGGGATTGACCGGAAGGCAGACTTAAGGGTGGTGTAGCAGTGGTCAAGGGTACGCCCTTCCCTGGTGGGGCATGTGACTTGCTCTTTGAACTTGGGTAGCTCCTGGCTTAGGTTAGTTCTGTTGAAGTCGCCCAGCACTATGAACAGAGAATCTGGGTGTTTTTGCTCCATGTCAGATATGCTGGTGGCCAGGTGGTGCAGGGCTTCCTTTGCACAGGCAAGGTGGGTATGTACACTCCCACTAGGACAATCAAGGCAAATTCCTGGGGGGAATTAGAAGGGTTTGCAGTTGATATATAGCATCTCCAGGTGAGGGCTGCATGATTTGCCTAGGATTGTGATATTGGTGCACCATCTATCACTGATGTAGAAGCAGATGCCGCCACCTGAGAGAACCTTGGAGCAATCAGCGCTGTAGAGACCACATTCTGGCAGGGACACCGGGGAGTCAGTTATGTGGTCATCCAGCCATGTCTCTGTGAAGCATAGGACAGATGATCCTGCAATGCTCGACCATGTGCTTCCCATGAGGAGGGACAGCTCATCGAACTTGTTTGCCAGGAAGCGCACGTTTGAGAGCAGGATCGCGAGGAGTGCAGACCGGTGCCCCCGCCGCTTCCACCTTACTGTGGGCCTTATTCTAGTTTACTCTTTCTTACAAAATCCTTCTTAGATGGACAAAACCATGTGCACTGCAGGGGGGCAGATGTAAAATGTGCAGAGGGAATTAGATTTTGGTGAGTTATTTTGTTTCTGTGCAGGGTAAATACTGGCTGCTTTATTTTTACACTGCAATATAGATCTCACTTTGAATTAAAACACCACCCAAATCTAATATCTCTGCACATGTTACATCAGCCCCACCTGCAGTGCAAATGGTTTTGTCCATCTAAGAAGGATCTTGTCAGAAAGACTGAACTAGAATAACCCCCTACGGCACCGGCACGACAGCCTCTCCTCCATGACCAGGGCAGGTACACACAGCGGCTTAATCGAGGTTGGCCTCTGCTGGCAGTGCAGGGGAGCTGATGGGCTGTGGCTCGGTCTGGGACAACTGCCACACTGCCCTGGGGGTTTAATTTTCTGCTACCTCTGTGAATGGTTCTCCATGGTCGCCGGTCCACTCTCCAACAACTGCCATTCCTCTTTACTGCATCCTTTCTGCACAGGGCAGCAAGGGCAGCTTGGACTGTGAGGGCTGCCGATCTGCCCACGCCCTGCTCCGTCAGGCTCATATGGGTGGTCTGCTCAAGGGGTGAGCTCCATTTCAGAAAGGCTTCTCTGCTGTGCTTGGTTGCAGGGTCATCACACTCGAGGGGGTGATGAACGAGGACAAGGACAGGGGGAGACAAGGAGAGACATGTAGTCTGGTTGAGCTGCACAGCTCCGAGGCACCCTTCTGCGGTGCCATTTTTGTGGTATCCAGTATGATGAAAACACTTTTCCACAAGTCTGTGAGTGCTCCAGGTTATTGCTGTGTTCGTTTGCTTCTTTCTTGTACTGTAACTATCTGCCTTTACCTGTCCACCTTTTGTCCCTAAAGTATGTCGACTACATGGGGTCGACCTAATGGGATATTATCATCTATTCTGATTGGTTGATATGAGCAACATCCCATTTTCAAAAGAACTCCCATCTTAGAAAATAAACCCCAGTAAATCTTCTATATCACACTTGCACTAAAGAAACTGGTTATAACAATGCCGCATGAGCTGGATGGAAAATTGTGGTTTAAAATGTATCCTCTGGGACTTATCGCATGTGGAATCCAACTCTTCCAGCACTGATGCGCATTACCCATGGGTTTACTATGAGTGAAACTGACAAATTGAATAGCTCCAGACATAAGTAGTACAGTACATGTGCAGTAAGCACTACAGAGTAACCAGGGACTTACCGGGCGCTCTGATGGAAAAATGCATATCTGGCCAGGAAATCACAAAGCCCCTCCCCTAAAAATGCTCGGGCATGCCTAGCATTTTTCCGGACACTCCCAGCATTTTCCTAGGCACACCTGCAGTTTTCTTAGCAATCCCACTAAATGGCCGGTTGCCATGCCGAGATGCCTAGTTCCTGTCAATCACCTTTCCAACGGCCAGCAATCAAAAAAGTATCAGGAGTTCACCGCTGCCATTTCACAACATCGACCTATTGCATGTCGACCTTTTGTCAGTGTCAACCTAGTGCATGCCAACATTTTTGTGTCCACCTATTGATTGTCTATCTAGACACTGTAGATCTATAAACCGGAACCACAATGCATTAGGTCGACATGGGGTTTTTCACTTTTTTGTCCTGAATGTTGACACAGTCGACATGGACACTAAAAAAGTGCACCACGTCCCCTCGCATGGCTCGCTAAGCTTGCTACACTCGGCACACTATTGTATTCTTCCACCATGCCCTAGTGGATGGTAGGGCATGAAAAACAAAAAATGGAAAACCCGATGTTGACCTTTTGACTGCCGACCTTCCCCATGTTGACCTAATGCTTGTATCGACCTAATGATCTGTCGACCTAACCAATGTCGACCGTTCAGTCATGTCGACCTTCATGCATGTCTACCTTCAGTCATGTCGACCTAATGCTTGGACCTCATGACCATATCCCCATTGAACTGTGATGTTGACGTCGGCTGCTCTCCAAACACAAGGATTCCACCTTCAAAGAATGGTATAAAAAAAGAGCACTGTTCTTCACAGAAATCCCTATACACTATTCATTGGGTCGAAATAATAAAAATAAAATCAAAGCTTTGCCACAGATGTCATTTTTCGATGAAATTGACCTTTAAAATGCACAATGATTTCAATTGCTCCAGTGGTACTGTTTTATTGCATAAACATTTAGATAAACATTTTGTTTTGTCCTTTTAACATTTACGTACTAAAATATGTGGCTGTTTGAACAAACATAAAATGAATAGAGACACTACACAGTGGAATGGGAGGATTAAATCTGAATACCACTGTATTGTTACATTAATGTACATGGGGTAGATACAAAGACCTTTTCCAGCCCATTGATTACCATAACCATTTTGAACTGTAATTGTAATACCTAGCACAATGGATGCTCAGCTGATAACTTTCAATGTATTATGATAGGCAATGCCATTAGAATTACATTACGCTAACATACTTATTGCCACTGAATCGGAACATTATAGATGATGCTTAAATAAACACTACACTGAATATGATATTATTGGCAGAGAGGGACGTTTAGCCACACAGGTGCAAAAAAATAAGCTGCTTTACAGTACTATGCAAAAACACATGTATTAATTGTATTATTATTATTATAATAATAATCAGTAGTACACTGTAGATATAAATCTACATTTTATACCATTATTGCATGTGCTTATTATACAGTATTAGTTAAAATCCTGACAAAATGACAGCTTCTGCAATGTACTGTACTTTCACTCTGAGCTGTGACAGTTTTTACTTTCACTTTGAGGTGTGACCGTTTTTAACCCATAAACTCTCCACTCCCATCTTAATAAGTAAAGCCCATAGAGTTGAATGGATATTTTGTGTGTGTAGTGATGAGAAAATATGGGTACTTGTTTCCTACCACGGCGCCCGTCGGGTCCCATCGCATACCCTAACTTAAGGTATGCGATGGGACCCGACGGACCTGATTTTCGAGGTTTAAAGACGTTTTTATACAATTTTAAAATCGGTCGCATCGCATGCCATTACAATGACATGCAATGCGACACGACCGACCCGATTTTACATTGTACAGCCACCCTGATGGCTGATTACAGACCCAAATTTGAATTGTATACCTACCATGATGGTTAATTATTAGGTGAAATGCCCCCCCCCCCCCCCCCCCCATTGTTAACGCGACGCCACGCTAAGGTAAGCGTCCTCCGACCTTTTCATAACCCCACTATCCACGTCGGCGTGGAGTTGATTTTATATAGTGTGGCAAGCGCAGCGAGACACCGAGCCTGAAGCGTGGCGAACGCAGTGAGCCCCGCGAGGGGACGCGTAATACATGTAAAGTAATACGCGTCCGGGGCTCGTTGCGCTCGTCACGCTTCGGGCTCGGTGGCTCGCAGTGCTCGCCACACTATATACAATCAACTCCACGGTGACGTGGATAGTGGGGTTATGAAAAGGTCGGAGGACGCGTACCGCCGCTGCGCTCGCCACGCTTCGGGTTGATCGTGCCGTGGCGTTAACGATGGGGGGGGGCATTTGAAATAGTAATTACCCATCAGGGTGGGTATATAATTAAAAATCGGGTCTGGGGGGCATTTCACATTGTAATCAGCCATCAGGGTGGTTGTACAATTAAAAATCGGGTTGGTCGCATCGCATCACATGCAATGCGGTGCAACCGATTTTTTAGACCCGACGCCTTCCAATGTTAATTGGTGGCGCCGTGCTAGGAAACAAGTACCAAAATATACAAATACTGCAGAATATATCTGAGGACAACAGACGCTTACTTCCGGCATCAGATCAGCATCGAGCAGTTACTTGTGTAAATACAGTATAAGCCTACCGGCCATCTGAACTCCACAGCTGAAGTATGTGAATCTGTATTGAAAGACACAGACTTGGCCAGCCCAATAATCAGGTAAGACATGCTCCTGTTTTCTGAAACGGTCACCCTCCCTTCCTCCAGACTGTTACAGGCTGTCAATCAGGCAGCATCTTCACCAACGATGCAACTGGATAATGTTTATAATGGATACCTTCCAACTTATGAAAGATTCAATTCGAGACCCTGCATGCGCCATAGATGCTTGCCCCAAATTTTCAGGCATGGGCTAATGTCAATTGGGTTTGGCATATGCCGGTTGCTCTTCACGAGGCCATGCCACGTTTTTGCCACTGTGGGGGCATGGCCAGCAGCTCTCAGAGCCGCTGGTCATGACCCCAGCGCCTTTGTCTCCATAAATAAATGCTGTGTGCATCTATTCACTGCAACTCCGGGCAGGGGGGACTTCCCCCCCCCCCCCGCGGGACGCTGCCAGCAACCGAGCGGGACATGGGACCGTCCCAAAAAAATGGGACAGTTGGGAAGTATGATAATGTTGCATGCATACCTTTATGCAACAGATACATTTAGTCAGATGTACCTCATCAAACTTGCAAATCCTCATACAGTACATTTTTTTTTTCTCATCAGGTTTGAGACACAACAAGAGTTGCGGCAAAATCACAGAAAATATCCATTTCAGTGATTTAACTGCTTTTCTCATATGCACCAAACTCCTGAATGCAATGCATTCCAGAGCTTGGTGGGTAATGCCATCTTTAGTTAGCGTTACCCAGCATATTCTGGATACAAATACACCTATTTTTTACAAATTTCCTTTAGTAAATTTCCCCCTATAAAGCACTGATAAATAATGTTTTCTGAAATTGCAGTCTCAGATACTGTAAGTATAGAGGTCAGCATGTCTTCATAGTACAGAATTGTTTTTGGCTCCTCCCAGCCACCATATTGTCGTAGATTAAACAAGACATATTTTTAAAAATCATGCACTTTCATAACAGTGATTGTCACAACCGATGTCAGCCTTGGTGTAAGCAAGATCATTGTCCGATATAATAGTCTATGAGGCAGAGCCGGCCCTAGCCTAAATGACGCCCTAGGCAAGATTTTGGCTGGTGCCCCCTAGCACCGCCACTAGTTCCGCCTCTGACCTTGCTCCCCTTTCCTAGCACTATCAACCCTCATCATAGCAGTCATCATTTTGGTGCTCCTACCCGCAATATTTTAAATAGAAACAGTGCACACATTTGGTGCGCAGCCCAAACAGGGGTGTGTTCTTGCTGGGAAGGGGCATGGCCACACAATTTTACCCCCAATTCAAATTATGCCACACAGTAGTGCAACTTTATTCACATTATATCATGCAAAGGTGTCCCTTATTCACGTTACATCACACAGTAGTACCACTTTACCTTATATACATTACTCCTCACATTATTCACATTATACCCTTAGAAAAAAATCCTGAGAAAATATTGTATTTTAACCATCTCCATGGCCACACTGCAACCCAGCACAAAGCAGTGTGTGCTGGGCAGAGGAGGGGAGAAGAGCTGCAGCTGCTGCTGTCACTTAAGGGGAGGGGGCCCGGGGCTTCCACCTAGGCCATCCCATCAGACTTTGTCCTGGGTAATTTGTACCCCCTACCCCTTTCTTTCGGCACCCCTAATAATACCACACAGTAATGCCCCTTACACATGACACACATTATTAATGTCCTTATAACCATAATGCCCCTTACACATTATGCCAACCTTTATTAATACCCTTCATACACATAATGACACACATAATGCCCCTTACACATATGTTGCACATTATTAATGCCCTTATACACGACACACATAATGCCCATTAAACATATGTTGCACATTATTAATGCCCTTATACACATGACACACATAATGCCTGTTACACAAATGTCGCAAATTATTAATGCATTTATACATGACACACATAATGCCCCTTACACATATGCCGAACACTATTGCACAACCAACCCACCCACAGACAGCACTCGCACAGCTGCTAACACTGTGACCTCTGCCTCTGATTGGCTACAGATGTTTCCTCATACATCTTGCCTCAATAGGCCATGCAGCTCCTGGCCAGTTCTGCTAACGTTGGGTGCCTTTTTTGCTGAAATTCATCTTATTTGCATTGTTATGACCAGCACACACAAGGAGCTTCCGATTATTAAAATGATATGCAGCATGCCTATATTCTGTGTGCGACTGTGGCTGTACCTGCATACGGAATGGTACTGTATGTTACAGTGATTTCCACGAATACACTATTTCATATGCAGATACAGCCTCACTCACACACAGAATATAGGAATGCTGCATATCATTTTAATCAGCAGAAGCTGCTGATGCCCCTAGGCATTCCAAATGCCCTAGGCAATTGCCTAGTTTGCCTATGCCTAAGGCCGGCCCTGCTATGAGGGAGATTCTCTAAGCTAAAAATGCGGTAAAAACCTCGTTATCTGGGTTTTTACCGCATTTTGGGATGCTATAAGCATCCCCCGCAGATGCCCCATAGAAGCCAATGGGATTCTACCGCAACCCTCCGCCGCACCGACCCACCGCCACCCCGCATGGACCCCCGCCGCTCCGCATTGCCCCCCCTCTCACCTGTGTCCGGGCAGCACAGTGCTGTGCTGCCCGGACCTGTGACCTCTTCCTCCCTGCACTGATCCTCTTCCGGGTGCAGGGAGGAGGAGAGCCCGGCGCAGCAGCGCCGGGTAAGGGAGGGAGGGGAGAGCTGCCGGGTCCCCATGGGACCCGCTGACTCTATCGCAAAGGACAGCTCTTAACGCAAGAGCTGTCCTTTGCCATAATTATCGCATATATTACTGCATATGCGATAATTATGCAGGCAATGGGTGGCGATGTGCGGCGGAGCTGGGGAGCGGATGTTAGAGCATTCCCCCCCTCAGCCTCTGATAGGTCAGGTGTACCACTCAAGGATAGCCATATACTCTCCACAGGATTACTTCAGGCTAATTGTTCCTGTGAGTATATGCATGCGAGTGTCAATACTTACAGCATGCTGGTGATACAGGAGAATTTACTGAAGGTGACTAATCTTGATGAGTACTTGGTTTTGCACTTGGTATCATACTAAAAATAATAACAGGACCAGTACCAAAAGTTGTCACGTTTATAGACTGTTCTTGCAGTAGTGGTTAGCATATGGGATTTGGGTGGGTGAAATAAGATATTGGTATTTTTATTTGTATTCATTACTGTTGTTATCATGATGTTTTCATATAGTGCTTAATTGAACTGTTGTTTTTAGGACAATTATCCAGCATTTTTGGGTACTCACATTTTCTTTCTACATCACCTTTAGTTGTAGTAGTACTTCAGCCAACAAAATAATGTATACAGTATTATTCCTGTTCAATAGAGTAACCCACTACTACAGTAAAGCCGTGTATTGTAGTATCACTACAAAATAAAAAAAATTTCAGTGTTCTATTTAAGCTGCCCATACACAAAGGTAAATGCAGAATTTGTGTGTATGGATCATTGGATAGAGAGACATTAGGTCTACAAGCATTAGGTAGACCACTGAATTTCAACATGCATGAAGGTCGACATGCATGAAGGTTGACATGACTGAAGATTGACATGGGTTAGATCGTCAGGGTCATTAGGTCAACACAAGCATTAAGTCAACATGGGGAAGGTCTACAGTCAAACGGTCGACATGGGGTTTTTCACTTTTTTTGGCACAATCGACGTGGAGACAAAAAAAGTGCACCGGCACACTATTTTATGACCTTCAGTCATGTCGACATTCATGCATGTTGACCTTCAGTGGTCCACCTAATGCTTGTCGACCAACAGTAGTGACCGTATCCCGAATGAGTTAGTGTAAGCAAAGACTAGGCAAAGTTACCTTTTCTATTAGTCACTGCCACACAGCGCTAGTGTTTGATAGCTGTTTTTTTCTCTCTCTCTAATTACTTTTCTCATAGTATCATAAATTTATTTCAGTGTTTTGTGTTTGCTTGTTTTGTACGTGCTCAGCTGAGCATTCTCTCCTATAACTTATTAGTTTTACAATTGCAATTAGGTTAATTGAAATAAACAATATCTTCTACATCATTAACAGCATTCTGCAATACAACAGGAACATACACTATATTCTTTAATGTGAGATTTTACATCAAGTAACCAATATTCTAATATTTAGTAGGAATTTAACTTACAGTAGTCTTCTTATAATTTATTTTAGATAGTGTATTAATGAAATTATGCTTTACTTTTTTTATTAACTGTGCTGTAGGTTAATTATTTAATTAATAGTTACTACTAATAAGTAAAACATTGCTGTTTAAAAAAATAAATAAAATAAGCTAAAGTAATGTAGGGTACACACCAGAACGATTTGGCCTCAAAACACCCAATTTAGATACAATCTCGAACGATTGTATGTAAAATGGGCATGTTTTGGGCTATTTCGGATCCATTTCCAATCCGATGCGCGGTCCGGCGGGTCATTTGGTCATTTCAGAGATCCTACCTGCAGCAGGTAGGATCTCGAAACGACCACTCATCTGGGTACAGGTCGAGATCGGATCGGATTCAGATCGTGTGCTCCAACAGATCGTGAGCCAATCGTACGGATTCAGTACTGAATCCCGGCGGCCGGGATCCCGGCGTTCAGAATCCCGACGCCGGAATCCCGACAGCCACGGAGGGAGAATGTGTCGGGATTTCGGTGGTCGGGATTCCGGTGTCGGGATTCTGAACGCCAGGATCCCGACCGCCGGGATTTTAACTGCATCCCGATCGTACGTTCGTCTTACGATCTGCTCACAACCTGCATCGTTCTGGTGTGTACTTATAGTAATGGTCACGCTGTGGGCCAAATGTAATGACGCCTGACTTTTTTAAAGGGACAATCATTTACAAGGCATGGTTTTATCTTGTAAGTGATTGCCCCTTTAAAATAATGTCAGTTTCGTCTGGCATCCTGCACGGCCGCCAAGGTGTGAGAATCAGAAAGTTGTAGATTTTGGGAGAGTTTTCCTATTTTTTTAAAGTGCCAATTAATAACATGGTAAAATCAACCTGGTTTTTCAGTGTAAATGATTGCCACTTTAAAAAATGGAAATACTCTCCCAAAATCTCTCACTTTCTGATTCTCACACACTATTACATTTGGCCCTATATATCTATTTTTTTTACTTGTACCTGTAATGGTGATAAACCTTACTGTGCACAGTATACCCCTATTGGGAATATTCATTTAGACAGTATTAATACACTGGAAAATGTATGGGGTATACTCAGAATCTGGGCGCTCTCTTCACGGACATAATCGATGGAGTACAAAAAATGAAGATAATGATATATGAAAAATATAGAATTGAAGCATACTCCCCAATATATTGTTGGGTCCTCCTCTCAGCTGTTTTCAAATAATGGTTCCTCGTTCTCTCCAAACGAATATATCGATATAAAATGGGAGATACTGTATAAGGGGAGCCAATGTGTAAATCTGTATATATACAAATTGCAGCAGTTTCAACTGTATTGTTTGATAATGGTGTACTTTAGGCGTAACCCAACTCACCAGAGCCTGGAGAACCCCTGCAGTCTTGGGGACATCTAAGGGATATACACTGAAAAAATGTTGGCTAACAATCATCCTGAAGCCAGCTTGATAGCTGACATTCAGGTACTCACGAAAGGAAGGCACTTCCGGTCACGGAGCTCCGGAACCGGAAGTCCATCACAGAGAGGATATATAAACTGAGGAGAAACACTCCACTAGTCAGGAGCCTTAGGAAGAGACAGAAGTCTCGAAACATGTTGTTCCTGGACTAGTGACCTTTTATTCAGAGAAGGAGGTAAGTGTGAGAGTAAGTCCGCACAGGCTCTAGGTCCGGATCCTTAGAAACCCTGTGCGTCGACTCTATTATTGACACTGCCTTCACTCTGTGTTTTATGTCTAAATTTTTATGAAATTAAAAAAATCTGGTACTTCTTTACTTTCACGGCTTCGCTCGCCCACGCTGCGGGCTCGGTGGCTCGCTACGCTCGCCACGCTAATTAAAATCAACTCCATGCCAACATGGATAGTGGAGGTATGAACTATCCATGTTGGCATGGCGTTAACTTCGTTTATTTTACTTAGTTTGTGGCGAGCGTAACCCGGAAGTAGCGCGGCGCCATGCTGGCGCCGTGAAAGTAAAGAAGTACCAAAAATCTTTTTAGAGTATTGTGAATAAATATCTTTTTACTTCAAGCAATTGAAAAGATACCTTTGTGTGCGTCCAAGCATCCAGTTGATCGTGAGTACGGGTACGCTACCCAGTTTTAAAGAAACCCTGATATGCCTGTTTTTATGCTATAAGAGTGAGTTGGGGTACGCCTAAAGTACACCATTATCAAACAATACAGTTGAAACTGCTGCAATTTGTATTTATACCGATTTACACATTGGCTCCCCTTATATCTCCCATTTTATATCGATATATTCGTTTGGAGAGAAAGAGTAACCATTGTTTGAAAACAGCTGAGAGGAGGACCCAACAATATATTGAAGGGGAGTATTCTTCAATTCTATATTTTTCATTACCATTATTTTCATTTTTTGTACACCATCGATTATGTCCGTGAAGAGAGCGCCCAGATTCTGAGTATACCCCATAAATTTTCCATTATCTATCCAGGGATAGGGGGATCTATCCCATTACTCAGAAGAAGCGAACTCCAAATCACATTGGCGCCAAGGATTTTCTCTAAAAAACATCACAAATTTTTTTAAGTATTAATACACTATTAATAGACTAGTAATTAGTTGAAGTACAGATGGAGCCCCTCTCATTTAGCCCCAGCGCTCGCCAAAATGTCCCAGCTGGCAAATGCTGGCTGAGAGGGACTCCATCAGACTGGGATGTGCGGGTGTCTCACACACACGCACGTCCCAGTCACTCTGCAGCGGAAACCCTGCCCATCTCCGCTATAGGGAGACGTGCAGGGTTAGGGGGGTGCGGGGAGGTGGTGGGGACCGGCAACGTCGGACTAAGAGGTAGCGGGTGGCAGCGTCTCGCGCACACATGCCCCCTTCTGATGGATGGCAGGGCCTGGCGGCTGGCAGGGTACATGCTAGATACACAATTTGCAATATATTGTTCGATCAATCGGGTAATATATACATCAGGCAGCACTGCAACACAGCCAATGCTGATATATTATGCAGCTATATTGGTGCACAGGCTAACCATCAGAACCGTTATTCAATTAAAGGAACAGCCAAAAATGACATCACAACTGCCCGGTTGTTATGTCTGGCCATACCAATTGGTAAAAATGTATATCTTAACAAATCAACTGCTTGGTCGGCAGATCCGTCGGTTGATGGCTCTGCTGTTAAAATGTATACCCAACCAAGTCTATTGGTACAACTTGATACCAGATCAGATTCCAAATGTATTAAGTTTGTTTACTGTAGCTAAAGGCAATAAAGCTGTCGCATGCACTATCCTCAATCACCACTTACAGGTCATGTTTTGTGGATTTCCCTCTGTGAAAGTAGGTGGTGCAGATGTAGCCCTCTTCATCCTTGCCTGGTGCCTGGAAGATCCCCTTCTCTGGCGAGCGCCGGTGATAGGGACTGGGACGCGCATGCATCTCACGTGCATGCGCGTCCCAGTCTGGCGACGGCAGCGCATCGGGTCCCTGTCCGTCTCCGCTTCAGGGAGACGGGCAGGGTTAGTGGGGGTCGGGGTGGCGAGGGGGACCGGCGGCGACAGTGTGGAGGCAGCAGGGACCCGTGGCAAGCGATGTGTGTTGAGCGATCCATCACAGCTAGTGTTTTCAATTGAGTGAACTCTGGCGATGACTAGATTTAAGCTGCAAGCAGTATAAGTCTTGTTATTCGATAGTGACATGCAGGGCCATGCATCGCTGTCCCCGGGGGCCATACAAAGGGATCGATAAGTGCTTCATTTCTAAGCAATCTAGACTGATTGCTTAGAAATGGGGCTGAAATCGCCCCGTGTGTATGGCTCATAACTCGTGTGCATGATTAACGAAATCCTCAAAACATGACATGTTGGTATTATTTAAGGGTTAGGATTGACAATTTTGGAATATATAAACAGGGTTGAATTGTCCCATAGGAGAATACGGGAAACCCCGGTGGGCCCCACTGCCAATGAAGTACCATTAAAGAAATTATTGTTTTATTGGTGAATCTTTCTGGATTATGAGAATTCTACACATGCATATATATATAAATATATATAGTCCAATCCGTCCCTGTAGCTAACTGCAGGGTAACTGAACACTCTCTAATAGGATAAGAATAAATCCAATTTTTCAGTCGAAAAGTAGATAAATAATTATTGGTGGTTTTTATTCAACATAGTAAACACATCCTGCTCCGACGTTTCGGTCATAGCCTGACCTTTTTCAAGGAGCCTATAATGTAAACAACAATAACAATATCAAGGTGTATCCTATCGCAGATAAAAGATTACACCTGATGAAATACAAAAAAATACGTTACATACTTTTAGAGGATGCATCAAAGGGACAACAGAACGGTGCCTCAGCCCAGGAGCGGGAGAACAGCTACACTGGGAGAGAGGCCCAAATCCAGCTTATATACCTAACTAATGGCTATGATTAGAGACATGTGCGTCTTAATTGCCACAGCGCTGTGACAGTGCCGCCGCACTTCCGGTAGTACCGGAAGTGCGTCTGGCCGGAAGTGACTTCACGTGGAACGCATATTGCTATGCGAACCCGGAAGTCACTCCCCGGTGACACGCACGGATGTGCAGTGATGCGGACTGCTATTGCAGCCGCATCCTCTGGCCAACAAATTAAAAAATTTAGTTGATAGCATATGGTGATCGATCGCTGTCTGTTAAACAGCGTGGATGGGCTAGAGAAAAAAAACGTATATGCACACCATAGTGAACTTATGATTACAGTGTGGACCATCAAGGGGGAACGCTAAAAATGTCTAGCGCCACCTATAGGATCAGGTTATATGGGCAATATGGGATGACCATCTCAGGATTACCAATATGCTAATTATGGGTATAAGCTGGATTGAGGGATGAATTAAATATATCAGTTATGAAAACGAGTGGGAGGAAGATATTTAAGTAAATATATCTTCTATATGAAAAGTACAAAATATAAATATAAATATATGATATTAACTCATGAGCCGTCTATACATCCTGGGTCAGTGTGTAAAATACACATCTAAAGATAGTGATACTAGTCATATATCTAATGATCATCCCTGTAGCGCTAAGACTGGATTTGGGTCTTCTTATATAGGCATAATGCAAAAGTTAGATGTAAACAATTTTATGGACCGTATACATATCAGCACATATAAAGATGAAGTGAGAGTGCGGTCTATCTGGACATATAAATATATATATATATATATAGAGACTGTCTGGCCCGGCACACCTCCTGTAAATGCAGCTGACTGGGTGCCTTCACGTAAATGGTATATAACGTACAGTATCCGGTGTGGCACTCCAAAACAAAAAGACGGTAACTTCAGTAAGCTTCAACCATTTATTAGGGAAGCTTAGCAGCAACGTTTCAATGCCACGGCGGGCATTGTCATCAGGCTGAAGATATACAAAACAGGTACATACCTTTATAGCACCCAGTGACACCGGCGCCAGAGCGGGAGCGATGCGCATCCCGTTGGCGCACACCCATGACGTCAGACGCAGCTGACGTTCAGGCGTACAGACAAAGAACGTGCTCCCATCACCAAGGAAACAGTGTAAACAAAATAGGGGAATCACGGCTGTCATGCTGCTACAGACGCTTACTGCTGCAGCTCCATCGCTCACTGTTATAAAAAAATACAGAAGAGAAGTACAAAGTACATATTAGATACAGTACACAAAGACATTTCATCTAACGCAACACATGTATATGAATAAATAGCACAAATAAGGTTATTATAACAGGACAGAAATGCCAGAATATTCATTCAGTCCGTGAGGTGCTACTGTACCTAGACGGATGATCCATCTAGCCTCACATCTCATAAGGGCGGACCCACGATCACCCCCACGGAGCGTGGGGGGGATGTGATCAATCATCCTATATTTGATGGAGGTGGCGTTATGTTTGTGGGTCACAAAGTGACGTGCTACCGGCTGGTCACTTTTGCCAGATAGCAGAGCTTTTTTAATGGCGGATCTATGTCCAGCCATACGTTCTTTGAACGTACGCTCTGTTTTCCCAATATAAGATAATCCACATGGGCAGATTATTTGATAGACCGTATATTGGGAATTGCAAGAAAGGGTATGACGTATCTCCATTTTTTTGCCTGTTTGGGGGTGATTGAATGAAGGTCCCGGGATCATAAATTGGCAGGTAGTACAGGTACAACGAATACAGCCAAGCTTACGGGATTTAGGGGCAGTGGTATTGGGTGCTGCATCAGATTTCACTAACATATCTCTGATGTTTCTCGATCTTTTATAGCTTGTGAGGAGTTTAGTATTCTGGATGCCAATGTCCGGATCCGATTGGACCAACGGCCAGTATTTGTGGGCGATGCGGTTTATGTTAGGGCTCATTTGATGGTAAGTAGATACCCAAGGAATCACTTCCTGGGTAGCAGGATTAGTGGTTTTCTCAACAAGCAGGTCCTCACGTTTAAGTTGCATGACCTTGTGTTTTATGGACATAAGCTCATTTAAAGGGTACCCCCTGGCGACAAATTTGTCAGCCATACTGTCCATCTGCGCAGATGCCTCGACAGGATCAGACACTATGCGCTTCACACGGAGCATCTGTGAGTGTGGCAGACTTCTCACAGAAGCACGGGGATGACAGCTCGAATATAATAAAGCGTTATTGCGGTCAGTCGGCTTAGTATAAAGGCAGGTGGTAATTTTCCCATCATTAAGTTTTATGAGCACGTCTAGGAAATGGATTTGATGTTGGTCAACATTATAAGTAAATTTTATGGGGCTAGAGGATGCATTGTGTGCATCAATGTACTCACAAAGTGTCGATGGTGGCCCTTTCCAAAAGATTAAAAGGTCATCGATATATCGATGAAAACAGATGATGTTGGGTGATATCGTGGAATTGTTGAAAAAGAAATCCTGTTCAAAACTAAACATAAAAATATTGGCATATGAGGGAGCTACCGCCGCCCCCATAGCCACGCCCACTAGCTGTAGGTAGAATTTGGAATTATACAGAAAATTTTTTTTTGTGAGTATGATATTCATGAGCTCAGCAACAAGACCAATATCAGGCCCCTCATAGGTATTGGAGTTACTTAAGAATGTCCGCAATGCAGACAACCCATCTGCATGGGGAATCGTCGTGTATAATGAGCATACATCAATAGTGAACATATAAATCGGCTCATCAGGCAATATCAGACTGTTTAAGGAACGTAGCAGTGCTGTAGTATCTTGCAGGTATCTAGAGTGGGCCCGTATGCTGGGCTGCAAGACACTGTCAAGATATACAGATAAGGGTTGCATCAGGGAATCCCTGGCGGCCACAATTGGTCGACCAGGGGGGTCCACAAGAGTTTTGTGAATTTTAGGAGTACAGTAGAACAAAGGCACCAGAGGGTGACTTGGTAGAAGGGCTTGCTTCAGTTTTTCCGTGATAAGTTCATTATCCAACGCTGATACAAGGATGGTCTCCAGATCTCGTTTAAAAACTGTGGTGGGGTCATCAGCTAATCGCCGGTAGGTTTTGTCATCATTTAGATGTGTCATAACTTGAAGATGGTATTTATCAAGGTCCATAATGACAAGGGCCCCGCCTTTGTCAGCAGGGCGAAATACCAGGGCATTATTCGAGGACAAGTCCTTAAGAGCATCCCGTTCCAATTTGCACAGGTTATTGCGGGGCGCACGAAATTCACGTGCAGACACTTGAGTATCATGGTTTAAGACCCTAGAGAAGGTCTTAATGGATGGGTTAAAAGATTGTGGATCATAAGTGGAACGGGGAAGGATTTTCCTGAGTTGTACAGGAAGAGGTTCTTCTTGTGGCATAACTACAGCATGCAACTTGGGGGGCTGTGGTTTATTAAAATGTTCCTTAAGTCTTAGTTGTCTGGTGAGTCGGTGGTGCTCAACAGCCCAGTCGATTTTGTTAAAGGACGTAGAGGGCACAAAGGATAGCCCTTTGGAGAGGACTTTAGATTCTGTATTGGCCAATTGGTATGAGGACAGGTTAATTACCGGGGTTACTTGCCCCTCGGTGGTTTCTTTGTTGTTCCTCCTCTGCCTCGCGTTTCGTCCGCCTCTTCGGGTGTATCCACGTGCCCGCCGGTGCGTGCCCGTGTGAGCACTGCTAAAGGGATCATCTTCTTGGGGTTTCTAGATTTACTACGGGAAGATTCGCCGCTGGAGGAGTTGAAGTCGGTGGACGATTCGTGATCATTATCACGCCTGTTACGGTTACGGCGGAAAAATGGTTTTCTCTCACCATTATTGCGGCTAGGGACTGTCCATTGGTAAACGCAATGTGTCTCATAGTCCATATCGACTTTAGTGCGCTTATCTTTTTTAAAGCGGATGAGCTCACGCTTATAAGTTTGCAGTTGTGTATTGAGTTTCTCCAGCCATGCATTGGTGGTATCCTGCTCTAGGTTGGCTTTATGTATAGCTTCAAAAGCCGATATTTTAGTTTTGCATATGTTGACTTCTTTATTGGAGAACTCGATAATAAGTAGCATAAAATCGAAGGCACATTTATTAGCAATTGCTACCCATCTCTGGCAAAATGCCGAGTCATATTTGCCAATGGTGGGTGAGTTTTTTACCCTAAGTCCCCTAGGGATTTTTCTGGCCCGGTGGTGTTCACTTAGTGACAGGGCATGGTAGTAATAGTCAATTTCACGTTTTTTCATTCTAAGAAGATCCCTATAGACTTCTTCCAAGGGAGTTGCTTCCATAAGATCGTCCAATTGTCCTCCTTGACAGATCCTATCAGCTTCATCATCCGTATAGGTATATGTCGCACCCAGGGTGTAGATCGGCCTGGTATAGCCGCTAGCACCCGCTGGTGGAAGATCTTGTGATGCAGGGTCCATCACGCAGAAGTAGTGATACACTTGCGATGTGCAGTACAGGTATCTGTATCAGTCAGATAGCGTGATTCGTGAAAAAAGAGTTTAAAAGGTGATAAAAAGCTACGTTAGATGGAACTAGCACTGAACACAGTGCAGTAGTGTGATAGAAGCACGGAGGCAATCACACTTGTAGCTAGGTAAACAAAGTCCGGAATCACCAGATGACAACTTGAAGTAACTTGCGGGGGTGCCAGTAGCAGGGAGCAACCTACGGTGGATCCCAATATGCAGAGACTGTCTGGCCCGGCACACCTCCTGTAAATGCAGCTGACTGGGTGCCTTCACGTAAATGGTATATAACGTACAGTATCCGGTGTGGCACTCCAAAACAAAAAGACGGTAACTTCAATAAGCTTCAACCATTTATTAGGGAAGCTTAGCAGCAACGTTTCAATGCCACGGCGGGCATTGTCATCAGGCTGAAGATATACAAAACAGGTACATACCTTTATAGCACCCAGTGACACCGGCGCCAGAGCGGGAGCGATGCGCATCCCGTTGGCGCACACCCATGACGTCAGACGCAGCTGACGTTCAGGCGTACAGACAAAGAACGTGCTCCCATCACCAAGGAAACAGTGTAAACAAAATAGGGAATTCACGGCTGTCATGCTGCTACAGATTATCTGCCCATGTGGATTATCTTATATTGGGAAAACAGAGCGTACGTTCAAAGAACGTATGGCTGGACATAGATCCGCCATTAAAAAAGCTCTGCTATCTGGCAAAAGTGACCAGCCGGTAGCACGTCACTTTGTGACCCACAAACATAACGCCACCTCCATCAAATATAGGATGATTGATCACATCCCCCCCACGCTCCGTGGGGGTGATCGTGGGTCCGCCCTTATGAGATGTGAGGCTAGATGGATCATCCGTCTAGGTACAGTAGCACCTCACGGACTGAATGAATATTCTGGCATTTCTGTCCTGTTATAATAACCTTATTTGTGCTATTTATTCATATACATGTGTTGCGTTAGATGAAATGTCTTTGTGTACTGTATCTAATATGTACTTTGTACTTCTCTTCTGTATTTCTTTATAACAGTGAGCGATGGAGCTGCAGCAGTAAGCGTCTGTAGCAGCATGACAGCCGTGATTCCCCTATTTTGTTTACACTGTTTCCTTGGTGATGGGAGCACGTTCTTTGTCTGTACGCCTGAACGTCAGCTGCGTCTGACGTCATGGGTGTGCGCCAACGGGATGCGCATCGCTCCCGCTCTGGCGCCGGTGTCACTGGGTGCTATAAAGGTATGTACCTGTTTTGTATATCTTCAGCCTGATGACAATGCCCGCCGTGGCATTGAAACGTTGCTGCTAAGCTTCCCTAATAAATGGTTGAAGCTTATTGAAGTTACCGTCTTTTTGTTTTGGAGTGCCACACCGGATACTGTACGTTATATATATATATATATATATATATATATATATATATATATATATACATATAGTCCAGGAATCCGCACACACATCCAGGTCCAAATAAACGGTAGCGGGGTGCTCCCCAAGGAAGCAAAGTTCCATAAATATTCACAAAGTCCTGATTTATAAACCAGAGAGGGCACTCACCAATTTGCAGATAAAATAGATGCTTTTATTTGGAACGTAAAGTCATGGTCGACGTTTCGACCCCCGAAGGGTCTTTGTCAAGACAGGATATGCTTTTCAAAGTATCACCCAGGTAAGCCAAGCAGTACGTCGGTATGCTTGGCTTACCTGGGTGATACTTTGAAAAGCATATCCTGTCTTGACAAAGACCCTTCGGGGGTCGAAACGTCGACCATGACTTTACGTTCCTAATAAAAGCATCTATTTTATCTGCAAATTGGTGAGTGCCCTCTCTGGTTTATAAATCAGGGCTTTGTGAATATATATATACATAGATATAGGTCACAGGTCAACGTTTTGGGCCTAACCCCCGTCGTCAGGACAATACAACCCTTATGTATTTGTCCTGACGACGGGGGTTAGGCCCCGAAACATTGACCTTCATGGAATAAATTTGGTCCACTTGTTTCACCTGCATCACTAGTCCCTAAGTGCCCATTCTTAAAAACTTTTCTATTGTTGGTTCTCCTTGGACCCAGGAGGTTGGCACCAGGGCAGTATATATTCCCCCGGCTCACACTAGCCCTGAGTGACGGTTCTCAGCGCTAATTAGGTAGGCCAAAACACCAGTCTAAGGCAAAGGATATAGAGACCCTTAAAGTAATGGGAACAAATGGCAATCTGTTCAAAAAGAAACACAGGAGGAGCGCTCCATAGTGTAAAACCAATATGATTTAATTGATATATAAAATATCTCCGGTACAGACAATCAGTACTCGTACCGTTTTAAAAGCAGCAGTGGACTCGTTACCACATGATGTAATGATAACAAGCCAGGCAAGCCTCCTACCAGAATCCGGTGCACTGCACGACACGGAACCTCACCGCACAATCCACGAGGGAGGCGATGCGGGCCTTGGTGACAGCGAGCTCCGTTCGTGTTGGGATCCCCCTGCCGCATCTGATCCTGTTAAGCCTGTCGGTGCAACGCCTCCCTCGTGGATTGTGCGGTGAGGTTCCTTGTCGTGCTGCAGTGCCCCGGATGGTGGTAGGAGGCTTGCCTGGCTTGGTATTATTACATCATGTGGTAACCAGTCCACTGCTGTTTTTAAAACGGTACGAGTACTGATTGTCTGTACCGGAGATATTTTATATATCATTTAAATCATAAAAAGAAAGAACATGTGCCAGAGCTTGCTGTTTCAATAATTACACAGTTCTCTTAAAATAATAATATTTAATTAACCATATAAAGTATAAAATACATACATACATTTAATAAGAAAAATAAAAATAAATATAGAAATAAAATTTTGAGTGCTGGTGAATCATTTATCGCTCGAGAATATTCTCATACAAGTATATAGTCCCGTAGTAGGGGAATGTATAAGCTGACTGGTGTATATTACCATCCGATTTGTCTGGCAGATTTTGTATCCAGAGTCCGTGACAGCGGTGGTTCTGTGGTGCCTTATATTTTCAAAGGCTCAGGATTCCCTTGTGACGACTCTCCTTTTCAGTGTAGATATATTAGGGATAAAGCTGTAACCCATAAGATTTTCATCCAATTTTTCAAAGGGGCGTCTGTGCCGGTGTCAATCAGGTGTGGGCAATCGGCGGTAGGTGGGGACTCCCTGACAGGTAAGCCTAGTCACCGGACCCATGCATCCCCGACAATTGGCCATCGGACCAATGTTTCTGTTAATAAAGATTCCGATACGAATCACACTTCATTTCCGGGTCATGTGACCCCGAGACACATATGTACGTAATGATCTGTCTTTTAGATATGGATTTCTAATAAGAATATTAAGTATATCTATTCAGGTATTGCCTCCTGTATGAATATAGTTTCTAGAAATGTTATAGTATACACGGTTCTCTGTATATTTTTTATTATTTTACTTTTTACAATGAGTTTGGTCCACCTGTGAATCATCAAGCTAATTAGCAGTACAGGTATAAAACCTGAGACTGGCTGCCCAAACATCACACTTGCTCCTGAGGAAGCCGGAGGAGGATATTCCGGGGAAACGCGTTGAGCACATTAAAAACTACTGCTGACCACATCCATGAAGTGACCTGGTTCAAACATCCCACAGACGCCCCTTTGAAAAATTGGATGAAAAATCTTATGGGTTACAGCTTTATCCCTAATATATCCACACTGAAAAGGAGAGTCGTCAAAAGGGAATCCTGAGCCTTTGAAAATATAAGGCACCACAGAACCACCGCTGTCACGGACTCTGGATACAAAATCTGCCAGACAAATCGGATGGTAATATACACCAGTCAGCTTATACATTCCCCTACTACGGGACTATATACTTGTATGAGAATATTCTCGAGCGATAAATGATTCACCAGCACTCAAAATTTTATTTCTATATTTATTTTTATTTTTCTTATTAAATGTATGTATGCATGTATGTATTTTATACTTTATATGGTTTATTAAATATTATTATTTTAAGAGAACCGTGTAATTATTGAAACAGCAAGCGCTGGCACATATTCTTTCTCTTTCTTTTTCTGCCTTACAAATTAGGGCCTGACAAGCCCTGTGCCAGCAGCTATTTGATTGCGCAACACACAAAAGTATTTTTTTCATCATTTAAATCATATTGGTTTTACACTATGGAGCGCTCCTCCTGTGTTTCTTTTTGAACATATATATATATATATATATATATATATATATATATATATATATATATATATATAGGATGCAGATTGTTCGGCACTCACTTTATAGGAGACAACTGCGAGCTGGTGCCTTCCAATGGAGATAATATGCAGACAATATCCATGGAAACCTTAAACAGGTAGAGCCCAGGAAATGAGGCGGCACTCAGTCGACTTGTGCAATAGATTTTTATCAAGTATTACAGATTTAGGTACATGCGATATCGCATGTACCTAAATCTGTAATACTTGATAAAAATCTATTGCACAAGTCGACTGAGTGCCGCCTCATTTCCTGGGCTCTACCTGTTTAAGGTTTCCATGGATATTGTCTGTATATATATATATATATATATATATATATATATATATATATATATACCAGAGGGAAAAACATTGATCACTACTTTCTTGGGCCCCATGAGACTAGGTTGCTTTAAATGTACCTGTATAACCTGCCAATTTTTACTCACGGGCGATGTATTTCATCGTGGAAGAAATGGGCACTCACCAAGGTCAAGGTTCAACTTTGTAAATTTATTGCATATGTAGCAACATGTTGTATTCCGATGCAACGTGACGTTTCGGTCTTCTCAAGACCATCATCAGGAATTAGTACAGCATATCAATAGAAAACATCAGACTGTGTCCTCTAAGGAGGAAGGATGCCATGTTGCCTGTCTGATGTTTTCTATTGATATGCTGTACTAATTCCTGATGGTCTTGAGAAGACTGAAACGTCACGTTACGTCGGAATACAACATGTTGCTACATATGCAATAAATCTACAAATTTGAACCTTGACCTTGGTGAGTGCCCATTTCTTCCACGATATATATATATATATATATATATATATATATATATAAACAGCCAATACAATTACTTTAAGGGTGCTGGGCCAGAAGACCCACGTAGGGACACCAATATACTCCACAGACGGCCGCACTCCCAATAAATACTCTGGACTCAGGTCGCTTAGTGGATAACGTTTCGAGGCTTCATTGCCTCTTCATCAGATCAAAGTGTACAACAAACATAAAATTTATACCCATCACCGCAAGTCACTCCGGGCGCGGGAGCAGCAGTCGGCGTCTTCCGCATCCGTCATCCATGGGCGTCGCACTGCGTCACCACGCACAGGTGTAGAGGCGGCCCGACTTCCCGGCGGCTCCGTTGCCACGCTAATCTGTAAACAGACATGTCACATAGTTTATTTACAAAAGAACACCAAGTGAAATACATATAGAATTTAAAAACAGCACAAACATAGCAGGCTATGCCTGGAATAGAGACGTTAGAAACATTAAAGTTTAAGATACCTAGCAATTAATCTAATTAGGTATATTGTAATATAGAGTGTCCATACACGTAGGCATAAGAACAATAGTAATGGACTTGCCTTGTAAATGGCTATAACCGAATGAGAGCTATGGCCTTAAAGATAGACACAAATAATAGATATACTGTAAAGAATGCACTATAAAAAATGCACTATAAAAAATGCACTATAAAAAACAACGAAGGCCCAGATGATTATTGAGCCCCCGTGGTGATAGCATTCCCAAACTGTGAATCCATGCCGTCTCGCACTGTATTAGTTTAAGGGACCTGACACCATGTCTAAGTGATGCTGGGACATGGTTAATGAGAATGAACCGCAAAGATGCGACGCCATGTGCCGCCTGCAAAAAGTAGCGAGCCACCTGCTGATCACTGGTGCCACTTTCAATGGCACTCTTAATTGAGTGGCGATGAGTGGCCATCCACTCCTTGATGGTTTGGTCCGTCTTCCCGACATAGCCGAAGCCGCAAGGGCAAGTTAACAAATAAATCACAAACTTGGTCGTGCAAGTCAACCTGTGCTTTATGAAATATTTTTTACCAGATAGGGGGTGACAAAAAAATGGGGATGCTGTCATGGACCTACAAGTGAGGCACCCTAAGGACTTATAACATCCATTCTTGCGTGCCAAAAACATGTTGGTATGCACCTGACTGCTGGTTATCCTGGTGATGTCTGTATGGACCACCCAATCAAAAATATTACAGCCATAATTATGGGCCTCCACTTCTTAGCGGTTCTGTTGATCTCATTGCTCTGGGTGTTATAGTGGTTTACCGACGGCATGTGGTCCACTGTTGATTTACGGGGTTGTACCCTAAGTAGATCACATCTATCTTTGCCCATGGCTTTTGCTCTGGTGGCTAATACTGAAGCTCTATCATAGCCGCGTTCAATAAATTTGGATACCATCCTTTCCATCTGTACAGTGGCAGCGTCATCAGAACTACATATCCTCCTTACCCGTAAAAATTGAGATTAGGGGAGAACATATTTCAGCGACTTAGGATGGAAACTATTCGTATGAAGTATGGTATTTCGATCTGAAGGTTTAGTAAAGAGATCAGTACATATAGACCCCTCACAAACAGTCACCCTAACATCTAGGAAGTTGACTGTAGTCGGGTGTATACAGTACGTAAGTTTAATAGGACTGTTAGACGAATTATGAATTTGAAGATGTATCACAGATTGCCGTGGCAACGGAGCCGCCGGGACGTCGGACCGCCTCTACACCTGTGCGTGGTAACGCAGTGCGACGCCCATGGATGACGGATGCGGAAGACGCCGGCTGCTGCTCCCGGGCCCGGAGTGACTTGCGGTGATGGTTGTGAGTATAAATTTCATGTTTGTTTGTTGTACACGTTGATCTGATGAAGAGGCAATAAAGCCTCAAAACGTTATCCACTAAGTGACCTGAGTCCAGAGTATTTATTGGGAGTGCTGCCGTCTGTGGAGTATATATATATATATATATATATATATATATATATATACTGTATGTATGTATGTATGTATGTATAGATAGATACTGTAGAATATACTTTATACTTTTATTAATCTGGAACATACATGGTGATGCATATACCAGCAGTATTTGCAATAATTTGTCATATTATTTATTGCCTAATAGTTAGCCAAACTTCTGTGGACAATGGCAACACCCCCTCTGAAGACTGGTCACACCCGTAAGCATGCGCCCCTATCACTGCATTCCCCAGTGTGCCCCATCATGCCCCAGTCCGACACTGTATGTAAACAATAGAATCCTCTAATAATTTTTGCGGCTTGTCTGAGTTTGGACCTACAGATGGAGCGCCTCTCACTATTGCTTCGCGAGCGCCAGAATCTGTCCACTGGCGATCGCCGGCGGAGAGGCGCCCCAGTTTCCCGTTGGCGGGGGGACGGGAACCCTGTCCGCCTCCGCTCCAGGGAGACAGACAGGGTTAGGCGGGGGGCGGCAAGGCGGCGGGGACCCGGGGCGACCCTCGGCGAGGCAGCGAGGACCCAGGGGGAGCCCCGTTGTAAGTCGACGTGCGCGCATCTCGTGCGCTCGCGTCCCCTTATGGTGGCTGGTGGGGGATGGCAGCTGGCGAATCTTCCGCCATCCCCTGCAAGAGCGAGGGGCGCTGCATCTGTAAGTAACTATTTTAATGCACACCTATGGATTTTTATTATAGAATCTTATGAACTTAACCCTTATTTTATCTTCTTGGCACATGAACATGCAGACATCTGTTGTCACTGTACCATTTGGCTGTCCCTTATCAGCATTGCCATTCACAAAAAAAAAAAATTCTGATTAAATAAATTACAATATTAATAGATGAACCGTAGTCTGCGGCAATGAAAAAGAGGCCTATTTTGTACCTTGCTCCTGGATTATCTCCAATGCCACTCACAATATTTGCATCAGATGGCTACTGATTCAGTAGGGCTCTTCACAATGACCCTGATTACACTACCTTGGAGAAGTGCTCTCTCATCCATATGAATCAATTAATATCATCAGTGTATGTAAATGAAATATTTAGAAAAGGCCATGGAGAAGTGAGAATGTAAATAAGTAACAGCATAAAACTACAGGTTGAGTTTCCCTTATCCGAAATGCTTGGCACCACGAGCATTTTGGATAAGGAATTTTTCCAGTTTTTGGAATATTTTTTTTTAACATACTTACCTGATACCCTGGTGGTTTCCTAATGGTCCCCCAGCATCCATGGTTTCCCCTGCTGTCCCAGGGGTGCATTGCACGAGTTTGCAAGCACGCCGGTGATGCTGGTGTCACGCAATGCACCCCTTGGACCTGAGATGCAGCTGAAGAGGATCTCGAAGCCCGCCGTGGACGCCAGGGGACATGGTAAGTATGAAAAAAGGTGCAAGAGGAAAAAATTCAAAAAAACCATGTTTTTTGGAATATTTCAGTTTTTGGATATACGGATACGGGATACTCAACCTGTATTGCTATAGTTATTATACGAATTAATAGAAAATTCATTGATCGGGTTAAGTTTTAATAAAAATATCTCCTGTATACCTTATGAATCAGTGTCACTATGTTCTGTAACTTTTGTCCTTGAGAACACAATAATATAATTACGCCATGTGATCACCTTAGGAATCCAGAAGCTCAGCAATTAATTTCTGTTCTTTGGAACAGAAATATACTCTTTTTGCAAAATTAAGCACAAAAGTCTAATTTTCAAAAGGATGGCAATATGTTATGCTATGATAAAAGGTTATACACTAACAAACCAAAGAAGAACTATTTCAAATACGTATGCATTGGGCATGATTAACATTTCACTGTATACAGTTCTATGGAAATTTATAATTTGAAATTTCAATGGAGCTTTTTCCTACCTCAACCTAAAAGTTACTGTAAATGATTTAATAGAGAATGCAAGGATCATAAGTAATTATTTCCTTTTGTGCTGATTTTGTGGTCTTTGAAAACATAATTAATACTCAACAAATAATGAAACCGTTCTGCGGTCTGCACAAATATATATATATATATATATATATATATATATATATATATATATATATCCTGGAAGCGGCCTGGCACTCTCCCACCTGGGTTCAAATACCCCGATGCCTTCTGGAAACTGAAGATAGTAGTAGAGCAAACAGACAGCGGCACTTGTAGGAAGTTTTCAACATGTATTCAAAAAATACCAATCCAACGTTTCGGGGCTGGTGCGCCCCTTTGTCAAGGTATAGTCACCTAAACCTTGACATAGGGGCGCACCAGCCCCGAAACCTTGGCCATGTGCTGCAAGCTTAAATGCATTGATCAATTCATGAACTAAAACCCCATTATTTATTTGATCATTTGTATATTAAGGTGAGTTAGTTTATTATGCTGAGTGCTGAACCCCCTTTATTTGTATATATATCAAGGATAATAAAAACGCTGACACAGCATTTACGCTTAAGGTTTCAATTAACATCGGAATTTTCATCAGAAGCAACATATCAAACAACAGACAACATTTAAATACCCTTACCTACAACTCGTGGTGTGGACAGCCGTCCCCGGCCCATATTCCCACCTCTGTATGTCCCGACGTTACCCACCTGATGACGTCACTGGCGTCATCCCGTAACCTAGGTGCCGCCAGCAACACATCCCTGTGCTGCGCTCGCTTCCTGGTTGTCATGGCAACCCGCCATCCAGTCAGGTGGTCCATCTCTGTGTCGGCTACGTCACCGGCGTGGTCCGTTGCCTAGGGAACGCTGCCTGTATGAAAAACAAAAAGTGACTTTGCTGGCGGCACCTAGGTTACGGGATGACGCCCGTGATGTCATCAGGTGGGCAACGTCGGGACGTACGGAGGCGGGAATATGGGCCAGGGATGGCTGTCCACACCATGAGGTGTAGGTAAGGGTATTTAAATGTTGTCTGTTGTTTGATATGTTGCTTCTGATGAAAATTCCGATGTGAATTGAAACGTTAAGTGTAATTGCTGTGCCAGCGTTTTTCTTATCCGTGAGTGCCGTCCACACACCTATTGCTATATATATATATATATATATTTATATATATATTTATTGATAAAGGTCCGCAAGACCGAAACGTGTAGATCCTGTCAGAGGAAAGTGAGCAGCCACACTCCCGGATGAAAAAAGAAACCTTTATGGGCTTTTGTCCACCTCTTTAAGGGGTGAGTAAGGTATGCTATCATTGGTCAGCTAATAGACCTACGATATAAAAACATATTCCACAGGATATCCAATTATATTGGTACAATCCCCCCTTTCTCTATGTTTTGTATATCCTGAAATCTTGGAGCCTAAGTCAGCAGACACCCACCTGGTCTTCTAACAAGCCCTTCACTTGTCACACCAGTACAAAAGAAACCTTTATAGGTTTGAAAATTACCAAACACACCGTGAGTAGGGGTACGCTCTTACGTATTCTAGAGTTAAAGAAACCTTTTTATGTGTATTTCACTTGATTAAAATGTGAGTGAGGTACGCTGTCAAAATATATTATTTTTGCACAGCCCCCCACTTATTTAAAAAAGAATCATTTAATTGCTGAGACATTATATCTCTCTCTCTTTCGAGCACCTGTGTCATCTCGTTACAAAATTGGAATTTCCGAGCCAATAGACACTCACCTGGTCTTCTCACAAGTTCTTCACTCGCCACACTAATATAAAAGAAACCTTTATAGGTTTGAAAACCACCAAACACACCGTGAGTAGGGGTACGCTCCCACGTAATTCAGAGTTAAAGATACCTTTTGATGTGTACTTCACTTAACTTAAATGTGAGTGAGGTACGCTGTCAGAATATATTATTTTTGTACAGCTCTTCACTGATTTAAAAAGAATCACCTTGTTGCTGAGACACTATATTTCTCTCTTTTTCGAGCACCTGTGTAATTTCATCATAAAAGAAAATTAATCTATTGAAAATGAGAAGCTGAGCTCCCCAGGACTGGGCCTAAAGAAACCTTTATAAGAGGGACCACATTTTAAATCCACGTGAGTCTTGGTACGCCTTGTGGAACTCAGCTCACCTCAACTTTCATAATATCACTCATTAGAGTGCTTATAATAACACAAACACGGATTTTAATTATTGTTTATTTTTCTGTTTTTTCACGTACCCATATGGCTTGGTAATCCACATCCATCTGAGATCCACTTCATCTCACGAAAAGAGGAGTCCGAAAGTATTCCTTGAAGTATTCTTATATTTGCGCCACTGTATCTATATCCCATTTTTTTCCATATGCCATTGTGGTCTGCCTGGCATCCAGCCTACCACTGCTGTGCTTTTATAGATGTGCTATTTTTTTTTTAAACTGCAGTGTGTTTGTGACGCTTCTTTGTCGCCTAGTTTAGGCAACAAGCTCGCTGTAGCCATTGGCCAATATTAATGAACAGTAAAATGAGGGTGTTTTTTATGGCCATGTGAGCAAAAACAACATGTAGTGTATGTGCAAAATAAAATTGCCTAGAAACCCACCTTATAGCAGAAAATACAATATGAAGAAAATCTCCAGGACTGGCAATCAATGGAGTTTTCACTCCTGACTCTGAAGTCATTTTATAGTGTGCTGGTAACCAGTTTAGCAGTGTGGGCAGTTATTCAGGGAACCATCAAGCCTTAGAAATGCTGAACCTCTGCAAACTTGCCAGATGGAATAAATATATATAGTAATGGGATATTAGATTTGTGATGTATACTGTAAGTATTCTTTATGGGTATCAACTATCAACCAGGTGTCTTGCTTGGGAAACAGTGGCCTTTTAATTTACAAAGGTTGCCACTAAAATGAAACATTTATTTTACTTTATTATTATTATTTAAAAATAATTAACATCATTTATCAACATTGAATCTGAATGGGAGTACCGCCTACACCTAGAAGAATGCAAACTCTGAAAATGAATTTCAAGTCACAAATTTAAATGGCTTATCAGTGGCTGATTTGACCTCTTGACAGCCATCAAACAGGAGATGCATGCTTCTGGTTTGCATTTGTATGTCATATGTAACCCTTTAAGTTATATATAATTAAATCTTGAAGTTCTTTAAAATCAGCTGTCAACCCCATTATAGTATTACTGTTAATAACAAAAGGAATATGATTTGAATGACTGGGGTCAGCGTTGATCACCATTCTGCAACAGATCATACCAATAACTTGGTTTCTTTGAAAACATTGGCTTGATGTCCATCATCGATATCAGACTGAGTGGGAGTGGTAGGGTTAATAATAGGAGAAGTGAAAGAGAAACATCTAGACAGGAAGATGACTCGCAAGTCCCGGCAGCTGATGAACAAAGGAGCAACCGTGAGCTGTAACCTCTTGGAGTCGCAGCCTGAAACATGACACATGTCAGCCTATGATAAATGGTGCAGAGTGTGTGCAATTTCAAGCGCAATGCCCCAGAGATGTGCGGGACCCCTCATCACAAATGTTATTGTTAAATTAAACCTTAAAGGAAGGATTTTTAGATATGGCCTCTGTTCTATTGTTCTATTTATTTTTTATTTATTTTTATTAGCAGTGCGCATATGAAGGTTGCAGGGGGCTTGTTTTTCCTCTTTTTCCCTGCACTCGATTGGACTCTAGATATGTGTACTTCTATTATATTTCAGGTTTCATATGGCTTCCCAAGATACTGTAAATTGGACGTACAAGGGCAATGCATTGGAGGCTGTTCTCTAACCAAAAGGACTAAAGGGTCTTAGTTGTCAACTTATACGGGCATATTCAGACATGTAACATTCTGACATTGCAGCTATAATCTAATAGATTCTCTGTGCTTTCCAATCTAAAGATGCTCAACTGACACAAATAGAAAAGAATGAAGTTTAAACCAGAGCCATTGAAAAAAGTATAACAATATTTTATTTTATATATATATATATATATATATATATATATATATATATATATATATATATATATATATATTAAATTGAGATAAAGCACCATGTATCATAAATTAAATAGGCAACATTGATAAAGTGATATAACAAAATCTTCCAGTAGCATGGGCACTACGGTTCCGTGGTGTAACTTTATCTCAGTTGCCCGGAGGCAAGGTAGATGTTGGGGGGGGGGGCATGACAACTTGTAAAATTAATGACATGCCAAAGATATTCCTATGAATATTATAGGCCAAATGTAATATACTGTAGTGTGAGAATCAGAAAGTGAGAGATTTTGGGAGAGTTTCCCATTGTTTTAAAGTGGCAATTACATGGAAAAACCAATGTGTTTTTTTTTTTTAGTGTACAGTAAGTGATTGCCGCTTCAAAAAAATTGGAAAACTTTCCCAAAATCTCTCACTTTCTGATTCTCATAACCGATTATATTTGGCCCGTATAGTCAGTACTCCTTATCCACTCACGTTTGCTCATGGCTTCAAATAAAATCTTATTATTGTAAGAATTGCTGTAGTGTAAAAATTGCTAATTTCCTATGCAATCTTTGTGGGTGCCAGAAAATACATGGAGCACTTTAATGACCAACAGACTGAGAGGGATATTCAATCTCCCGCAGTCATTCCTGATAGGGGAAATGGTGGCGGGACCCTATTCAATGCTGTCTTCTTCGACAGCATTGAACAGGGATCTTGGCAGAATGTGGTGACTTCACAAGCAGTCACAAGAACTCTCGGCCGCAGCTCGCCTATTTCCGGCTGCTTCTCGCAGCCACACCCCTTTCTCGGCTCTCAGCAGGCAGGACATTGAATCCTGCCTGTAAAATCTCTGTTGAGCAGACCGAGAATGGGACAGCCTGACAGTCGTGACCCTACATTGAATACCCTAATACTGTGATCAATTTAATAACTACCATACATTACTGACATCATTTTATTGACTACCATATACAGTAATACAGATAAGATCGCCAGACAATACAGAGAGCATTGCAGTGATGGTCATATAATACAGAGAGCATATATAGAGAGTTACACAAACACACATACAGTATATAGTTACTCAGATACAGTTACATATACACAGACACACATACACAGTTTCATAGACACATACGGTTGTACAGTGTAACAGACACATATAGAGTTACATAGTCTTATAAAGTTATACAGATAGATATATGCACAGACACATAGAGTATATAGTTACAGACATACAGTATATACACAGACTTATACATAGTCCCCGGCAGAGACACTGCAACATCTATCTCTTTATCCTTTCTGGTCATAATGGTTGGCCCCTTGATGGAGAGGTTCCCTGGACACATGCCTTCAGAAGCTCCCTAACTGCTCTACAAGTGAATGCCTCTTTCTCATTTTGTAGGTGGAGCTTCTGCCTGTCCACTTGGGAGGGAAGGTAACAACGCTAGTAGAGGTTAGAGCAGCAGGGGCCAGGAGGAGACAAAGCAGACCTAGCTAGTACACAACATGTAAGGAATCAAGAGCAGGGGAGGAGTATTCAGATAGCAACTGCTAATAAAACCTGCGGTCACAAGAGGGATCACGTGAATGAGCTCTCCCATTTATTACCGGACCTGCTGAAGAGACCTGGTACAATGAAAGGGAAGTGTCCCCTTCAGAGCTGGATCCTGGCGATAGCAGACTCCACTGTCTCCAGCAGTTCAGCCACTGCTACAGGTGCTGTTCTTCCAAGTAGGTGAAATTATTGTGTTTTTTTTATAGTTATTATCTATGTAATATATATTTAATGTTTTTATGTATATTGTTAGTCTAACAAGGGTTATTATTAGAAAATTCAAAGAAAAAGACATTGTGAAACCCATAGCAAACAATAAAACCAAAGGCATAGCTATAACTTTGTAGGCCAAATACAGTAGCAACATTTTGAAGCTTCTCTCCGAAGCAGTTGTTCATGTTATGTTCCTTAGTAGTACCCTAATTTATTTTGTGTCTCATAGTTGGGCCCTATTTTATATTATGTCCTGTAGAAGTGCCCTACATTAATTATGTTCCACAATAGTGCCACAGTTAAAATTATACCACACAATGGTTCTAGTTCAATAGGTGTCAATTCATAGTGCCTCCAGTTTACATTATGCCACATTGTTGTGCTCCCAGTCATATTATACCACATTATCATACTGCTATCTATCTGAGTCTCCCTTTTTGGGTCAGGCAATGTTCCAGACATACTTTCTTTGTAGTCATTTTTGTGAACTTGATTGACAACGGGTATGGTATAGCTTACAGACAATGTCTAGTAAGACAGTCAATAAGTGGATATCAAAAGTAAGACATGCATGGACATTGACAAAAGTAACAAATGCATTACTAGACATTAACAAAAGTTAGACATGCATTAGTTAGAGACATTTACAAAAGTAAGACATGCATTAGCCTGACAGTGACAAAAGTAATGATACAAATAAAATGTTAACATGGAAAATCAATCAACGGCCCCTTGCATGGCCGCTGTGCTCACTATTCCGTGGGCACTTGGAACACTATTATGTTCTCCCGCTATGACCACTGGGATGATAAAGTATGAGCAATTTGGTTAAAAAAAAAAGCTGGTTGTCGGAATATTGAGTGCGTTGGCATGTGTAATTAATGCATGTCTAACTTTTCTCAATGTCTAACTAATGCATGTGTTACTTTTGTCAATGTCTAACTAATGCATGTCTTACTTTTGTCAATGTCTAATTTTAGTCAATGTCTAAATACTGTAATGCATGTCTTACTTTTGTCAATGTCTTACTAATGCATGTCTTACTTTTATTGATGTATTACTAATCCATGTTTAACCATTGGTGTCAACCTTTTGACTGTCTGACTAGACATTGTCTATCAGCCACATGGAGCCCATTGACAACTATATGACCTGGGTATGTGCCCCCCTAATGCAATGGCACCGGATGCACCCACTATAGACATTCCAATGGGCATAACTATTGTAGGTGCAGCTATTAAGGTGCCCACAACTAAGGAGTGCCAATGGTGGGAAGATGTGCCATAGGCTGAGTACAGTAAGGGCATGTTCATGCAATTGTGTAAAGGTAAAGACTTTCACACAGATACATATACATTACTTCAGTGACATATGCATGCATTAATAATATTCAAAAAAATACATTTGAAAAGTTTGGGAGTAGCAGCTTTGGTCAAGTTGACACATCACAGCAATCCAGAACACTGTGTTTTCATGGGTGTGCGGCCATCCCGTCTTTCTGTTCACTTGTTTTCATTATAATCTCATGGCAGTCTGTGCATTCTTTGGATCATGGCATGTAATGATTGCAGCCTCGTATGAATGGTGATCTGTTGCCCCAGATGTATCGCTAAGTGATAACCCATTCATGTGTTGGTTTGTTGTCCCAGATCAGTTATCTCTGTCACATTATCTAGACCTGGTAAATATTATACACACTGTAAACCATATTGGAAATAAACTGTGGGAGTATAAGCCTTAAAATTGCTAGAATATAACAATCTCTAGGTGCACCATCATTTATTCAAATGGAAATATTTCTCAATAAGGGATCTACTAGCCTTGGGTGGAGATAAAGTCGCTGAAGACAAAGTACAGATGGAGCGGGTCTCTTCTTTGCAGGAGATGGCGATGGCGACACCAGCTGCTGAAATCCCCCACCACCCGCCATCTGTATCTGCAAAAGGGGATGTGTGCGCACGAGATGCGCACGTGTCCCCTTCGACGGCTTCCCCCGGGTCCCCGCTGGCTTGTCGGCGGTCACCCGGGGTATCCACCGCCTCCCCGCACCCCCCCCCCCAACCCTGTCCGTCTCCCTGAAGCGGAGACGGACAGGTTCCCGTCGCCCCGCCGCATGAAACTGAGATGCGCGTGAGACGCACGCTCGTCTCAGTCAGATGGAGAGCCGGGTGACGTTCTGGCGATTCGCCTGCGAAAGAGGGAGCCCGGCTCCATCTGTACCAGCCAACTCTGTCCTAACTGTAGTTTTTCAAACATGTAACATGTCAGTTAGGTGCTTTATCTCCATCCACTTTATCTCCTTCCAAGGCTTAGTAAATAGCCCCCTAGAAAATAGAAATTACAAACCAATAAAACCATACAGGAATATTGTCATATTATAGTCCTTGCATGAATGATAGCGTGTTATACAGTATTGTAGTTTTATAGTATTATTTTTTGCGCATACTGTATGTTTATAGAATGAATATATTTTGTCAAACATTATGGATTTCTGGGCATACAGTATTTATCAATTAAAATTTACAGGATAATACCCCAGAAACTACACGAGGGGGTACCCACAATTATTAAATATCCCCCCATTGTATCAACTGGGGGCCACTGCAGAGTTACTGTATTGCAGCAGTGCCCCTTTTAGCTAACAAAAAGGCACCTATCATAATTAGGTGACTGATATTCTGTATACTCTTGTAAATACAGTAATATGGGATAAAACAAAGTAATGTAGTATCGGCCTCCTGTCACCGTGTAGGGGCTGACACTCTACTCACACTTGTCTTCAGGGTCAGCCCGCATCTCCAGGACTACAGTATAAGGTCAGTAGGTGAGAAATACTGGTGACAAAGGAGGTGGCTTCTCTAGAGTTTTATTGGGTACACAAGTGAAAGTGAGGCTTTCACTAGTACACAAGTGAAAGTGAGGCTCGCTGAGCGAGTATAGTGATTTATCCACAGGTACTACCCAATGTCTGCTTTGCAATTGCTTAATGACATTAGACTAATGTAGATTAAACTAATCTTTTAAAAGATCAAAAGTTGGTATTGAAGACTGGAGAAAATCAGAGTCATCACTCATGTCTTAGGCAATGAGAGACAAACTAGGGATCAGATTACCAAAGGTCTCCATAGAAAGGTTGTTCGCTTAGAGCAGTGGTCACCAAGTTGGGAGCTGCTGGCATTTTAGTTTTTGGGGGGCATTACATTTTAAGGGTGTGGAAGGGGGGAATTTTGTGCCCTTTAGTCAGACTTCGGTGTACGTAATTAGTAACACTGGTAGTAAATAGCTCCTTGGTTAGAGTGCTCAGACTCTAATGAGCAGATCTCTGAGACACTGGTGCAGCACATTTCCTGGTGATTTCTGTAGAGCAGCTGTAGTCTGTGCAGGACTCTGGAGGGATAGGTACAGTAATGGGTGCAGTGTGGGCCCACTGCGGGGTGGGCCTAATCATTATAAATATACCAGTGCAGAAATAGATCTAGACTGATATGCTCTGCCTTCTGCTGTGCAGGTGTGTGGCCACCTGTGAAAATGGACATTTCTTGCTAAGGAGTTCGATGTTTCCTTCTCAACGATTGATCCAATAATACCATGTGACCTTTGCATCAGCTTTCTGGAAAGTAATTATGCTACTGATATAATCGCCTGTACAGACTTGACTACACTAAAATTTCCATAATTTCAAAAGTCATGTGAAAATAACATTTGCCTCATATGCAGGTCCAAGCTATTTCTAAGACCAACCAAGGCCTAATTTAAATATTGACCTGAATGTGTATCCAGGTGATAGATCAACATTATATGAGCCAACAGGTATGCATCGTATGGTCAACATATATTAGGTTGACAGGTACAAAAGATCAACAAGAAAATGGCTGATACACACATGGGGACTAATTCAGACCTCGCAGGACACATTTGTTCTCAAAACCATGTGCTCTGCAGGTGGGGTAGATGTAACGTGCAGAGAGAGAGTTCGATTTGGGTGAGTTATTTTGTATCTGTGCACGGTAAATACTGGCTGCTTTATTCTTACACTGCATTTAGATTTCACTTTGAACGCACCCCACCCAAATCTAATTCTCTCTGCACATGTTACATCTGCCCCTCTTGCAGTGCATCATGGTTTTGCCCATTTTGAGAACAAAATTGTCCTGTGATCAAGTCCGAATTAGGCTCACGGTCAAGTGAAGGGAGCACCGATGATACAAGTGGAAAGATACTACATTTGGGAAAAAAATAGTTGAAAAACTTTTATAGTATCTAACATTTTTGTGATTGAAATGTGAAGTATAATTACCTACCATATTTGCATTCTGTTTTCAAGTCGTGTGTTTTATTATGTTAATGGTCTGTTTCTTTTGCAGTTTGGAAGAGGTAGGGTTGGAGATGCTCGAGGCTTTTCTAGTAAATGCCTTGTGCTAATGCGCACTCCTGATTACAACACGGATAGTTAGAGATGTGTGAGAACTGGTGGCGGTAATATTTCTCTGCTGTTCCTTCACAAAGATGTTCACCCTTCCATTGGAAAATGAATATCCAAATCTAATTGCAGAGCGAACATTCCTAACACTGTCAAGGTAATCGTGTTGGGGATCTCACACCTTTAGCTATAATGCATTTATTAAAACAAGATTATTGTTAATTAAAGCCAGAGAAGTAACAAAATGGGGACCACTTAGTAACATTATAATCATTGATATATGGTCAAATAACAAAATATAATTACTGACTCTATAGAGATGTATTATCTCTTAGGGAATATCTGTTGGAGAATGAAATACATCCAATATATATATTTGCATGATTTAAAGCAGATATAGTTATATTGTAAGCCTTCATACATTACCAAACTTATTTCTCATTTTCTCTCTCTCTGGGCCCAATTCAGACCGGATCGCTGTGCTGCAAATGTTCAGTGCCCAGAGATCGAGGAAACGCTGCCCTGCCAGCCGTGCACACAGGGGGAACCCATTTACATTTAGAATTTTGAATCATTTGAATGGTTTTCCCCCTGTTCGCAGCCACAGAGGAAGTCTAGAATGACTTGGTGCTGTGATCACTGTGGGGAGATGGAGGCTGCTGCTATTGCTCCCTTCCCACAGCCGTGCCCTTCTTCACTTTTAGGTGACACTCCCAGAAACCATCTGGGTGCCGCCTACAAATGCCCCATGGCTGTCTATCACTTTGTGAACAGCCTGCAATGGCTATCCATCTCTCGCTTTGCTCACATGGATGGCTCGCACATGTGCCCTGTGGACCTGCCAGAGGTGGATTTAGACCTCATGGGTCCTAAGGCAAGATACTGGTTTGGGGCTCTCCTACCTCCAACAATTCATAGCACTACATGTTCATGCACAGTCTACTGATAAATGCTGAGATACCATTAGCATTGCGTACAAATCTGAACCAGGCCCTAGGTTTTTTGGAAGTAGGCCTAATACCTGTGTCCCATTTAAAGTAAACTGCCCACATACAGTCATTTTGTGAGTCCAAAAACTTTTTAATCCTATTACAGAACATCAAAGCGACTTTGAAAGTGGGGGGGGGGGAGTCCTTGTGATACTCGCATAATACTCCTCTGGGAATGTTTTGGAATGCTAGGATAGCTTTATAGGGCCCCTTAGCACCTGCTGGGCTCTAGGCGATTGCCTTTGTTGCCTTGTGGAAAATCTGGCTCTGGGCACTCCAACACACACATACAAACAGGGCCGCCGAGAGGGGGGGGGTACTAAATACCCGGGCCCAGGCTTGCTGGAGGAGCCAGGCGGGGGCCCCGGTCCGACCCCACCCCCTTACCCTTCTGTCCCTCCCAGGCAGCAGCAGCACACACCTACAGCATGTGCAGTGCTGACAGCAGGCTCAGCATGAGCATCTCACATGCTGAGCTCTTACACCCCCCCCCCCCCCTGACTTCAAAGTGTTTTTTCACACCCCCTAAACATTTTGGGGTGTGGCCTAATCGTGGGAGGTGGCCACGCCTGCCACAATTAGGCCACACCTCTAAAATTTTACCAGGTCCCGGCATAACTCTCGGCGGCCCTGCATACAAACACACATTCACTCTCCCCTTCTCTCACTTTGAAGTAAAGCCCCACCCAAATCTTATTATATCTGCACAAGTAACATCTGCCCCACCTGCAGTGCACATGGTTTTGTCCATCTAAGAAGGATTTTGTCAGAAAGAGTGAACTAGAATAAGGCCCTCAATCTCTTTCTTCCTTACATTAGGGACCACTCTCCATAATACGGACACTGTACAAAGTGAATTGGACACTCCATACTTTCGTAATCTACAAACTGAAATATGCATTCTTGCAAGTTTGCATCTATGACTATTAGCCCAGAATGGGCTAATGCTTATGACCATACCACACATACTTTATATGCATTAAACACACACACACACGTGCCGTTTTCTGGGTAAACATCCTAAAGATGCTTTTTTTAGCTTGCCAATATTCCCTACCATGTCAATGAACCTCTGTTGTCTTTTCTGCTATTATAAATGATAATAATTAAAGCCAAATACACAATAATTAGTCACACTAGGCTTATCCATCTGGTGTACCTGCCTACCATCACTCTGTCTGTGAAAGTGATGACAAGCAGCATATTGTAACTTGTCCTGGAAAAATAGCATCTGAACTGGAGGAAAAGGGCTGATAAATTAAGAGAGCGGTGCAACATTTACAATTTTAAATGTGTAATATTTAAAATAATGTTAAAAAAATGTAATAATATATCTTTTAATAAGCAAGGTTTATATGTGTCATTTACCTTAAAATAACAAGGCCAGGATGTAAGGGTGCTGCGTTCTGATTAGGTCTGTCATTACAAGGAACACCATGGGCACTAAACCCCTGTATAACTAGGGTCATCTAAGTTCATCTATGTGACACTAATTTTAAAATAGGTAGGGTTAGGACCAGTGTTCCCTCTAAGCTGTGCGTGTGTGCGCGCGCACACAACTCGCCGAGCCCGCGCACAGACATTACAACTGAGCGCACAAAGGTTAAAATCTTGTTTTAGTGTGCCACGAGTTTAATAAGGTTGAAAATCACTGCTATAGTCTATATGTGTGGTGTGTGAAGTCTGTAAACATTCAAATTGCTTTATTAACTCAACAGAACTCGAAACCTAGGCCTGTATACGTTATGTGACGCACAAAAATGTACATTTCCTTCCAAAGTTGCACAGCCAATATCTTTTTCTGCACAAAGCCTTCGTAAAATTAGAGGGAACATTGGTTAGGACCTCCTGTGTCTAAAAATAAGGGCATTATAGATTTTGTAATGGGTAATAAAGGTGGTTTAATGGTTAGCATCACTGCCTCACATCACTGAGGTACAGTATGATTCCCAACAGTGTGGAGTTTGTATTTTCTCCATGTACATGCATAAGTTTCCTCGAGGTACTCTGGTTTCTTACCACAATTTTAAAAATACTGTATACTGATGGATTAATTGGCTCCTGACAAAAAATAGTGTATAAGTGTGTGTATGTAGTATGTACATGGGCAGACTAGATGGGCAATGTGGTTCTTATCGGCTGGCATATTCTATGTTTCTATGTAAAATCATTAGTATACTCACCGAGCAAAGTACTTTACACAATGGGGCAGATGTATTAAGCCTGAACAAGAGATAAATGCAAGGGTGATAAAGGGCCAGATTCTCTAAGCTTCAAAAGTGATAAAATAGAAAGTGATAAACAGCCAGCCAATCAGCTCCTGCCTGACATTTTTCAAACACAGTCTGTGACATGGCATTTATCACTCTCCATTTTATCACTTTTGAAGCTTAGAGAATCTGGCCCAAAGAGAGATAACCGTCCAGCCAATCACATCCCAGCTGCAATGTTACAGGCTGTGGTACTTGTGTATTATCACGGTGCCCATCGCATCGCATACCAAAAGGCATGCGATGGTATGCGATGCGATATCGCGCAATGTTGTACAATGTCATACAATTTAAAAATTGTATGACATTGTATATGGCATACAATGCTATACAATGCGATGGGTGCTTACAATGTTAAATGCACCCCCACACCACCCCCCCCACTATAAACGTGAACCCGAAGTGCGGCGAGCGCAGCAAGCCCGCGAGGGGCGGCGGTAAGCGTCCTATGACCTTTTCATACCCCCACTATCCACGTCGGTGTGGAGTTGATTCTATAAAGTATTACGAGCGCAGCGAGCCACCAAGCCCTAAGCGTGGCAAGCGCAGCGTGCCCCGTGAGGGGCCGCGGATACCTGTGAAGCCCGCGAGGGGACGCGGATACCTGTGAAGGTATCCGCGTCCCCTCGCGGGGCTCGCTGTGCTCGCCACGCTTCGGGCTCGCCACACTTTATAAAATCAACTCCACGCCGACATGAATAGTGGGGGAATGAAAAGGTCGTAGGACGCGTACCGCCGCCCCTCGCGGGCTCGCTGCGCTCGCCGCGCTTCGGGTTCACGTTTATAGTGGGGTGGTGGCGTGGGGGTGCATTTAACATTGTAAGCACCCATTTGGGTGCTTAAAAGCACCCTTTAGGGTGCTTATACAATTTTTCATCGTATAGGGGACAAAAATCGCATTGCATGCCATCTGGTGCATGGCATGCGATGCGATGAAAACATTGGGCGATCAATATCGGGGGCGCCGTGATAATACACAAGTACCCAGGCTGTGTTTGAAAAAAGTCAGTTAGGATATGATGAGCTATGATCTCTCTATCACCCTTGCATTTAACTCTTGTTAAGGCTTAATACATCTGCCCCTATGGCCCTTATTCAGATCTGATCGCAGTACAAATTTGTTCTCAAAATGGGAAAAACCATGTGCACTGCAGGTGGGGCATATGTAACAGGTGCAGAGAGAGTTACATTTGGGTGGGGTATGTTGAAACTGAAATCTAAATTGCAGTGTAAGAATAAAGCAGCCAGGATTTACCCTGCACAGAAACAAAATAACTCACACAAATCTAACTCTCTCTATACTGTACATGTAACATCTGCCCCACCTGCAGTGCACATGGTTTTGCCCATTTTGAGAACAAATGTGTAGTGCAATCAGATCTGATTAAGGGCAAATGAGTGTGTTGATTGTGTGCAAGTCAGTTGCATGTTCACATAATTGATTAGATTATATGAAAGCAGTTTAAGGATAAGGCTATATAAGAGTCCTTCGATTTTTGTGATTGGTTGAAGAACTAGTCAGCAGTGACTAGACAGATAGTGTTTTTTGTTGTTTTTATTATTGGTCAGCCAGTGCCCTATAAGAGGATACACAGAAGTGTCAGTTTGCAGGGTACATGGGATAGAGGGTAAAGATGGCAGCCATCTTTGCCAGTTGGTTGGACCCACCTTCAACTCTTGCTTCGTTCCCTTTGTTGTTTGTCTTTAGTTAACTTCCTTGTCCTCTGTTGAGGCACAGCTAGAATGGTAGGTGATACAAACCAGTGTGCATATACAGTGTAAAGGTGGGGTACACTCGGATGGCTAGTTTGGCCAACCTCTGTGAGAGAACATCAGTCTCCTGTCCCTGTAAATGTGCTCTTACTGGGCCATAGGTAAGGGTGGGTGTGTCCTTCATAGTGCAATTTAGTAACCCCCTAAGTTAGATCTTAGTGTTTTGTAGCATCCTCATTTGCCACCCATTAAAACATTTTGAATTTGTCCCAAATTACACTAAATAAAAAGCTTTGACTTTTAATCTACAGCTGTTGGTGTTTGTGTGTATATTTCTAGCATGATAAGTTGTGGTGTTGTTATTATTGGTTAAGAACAATACATTTATGGATGCCATATGAGAGATAATGCACAGCTACATGAGAAATGCAATGCTAGGATGTCAGAAGCTGAAAGAAGGCAACTTGGAATGCCACCAACAAGGAGCAAGGTAGTCAAAGAGACAGGGTCCTCAACAGCACTAAGTACTATTATGATACTCCTGTTAAACTTGATTTTTTTCTTGGGTTAAATTCAAAGGTAAATAATAGGACTATTATCTAAAGAGCTTAATTACCCATTTCACAAACTGCAAGTCTACAGTATTTTTTCGGGTGGGGGAGTGTGCGGTTTAGGGTTTATTAACTAGGTAAGATTTGTGACCCTAGCTGAGTTCCCAAAAAGATTTAATGCCTCTAATTTAACCAGTTCCAATGTATTAACCCCTTCACGACAATTGACGTATATATACGTCATGGCCGGGAAGTACTTCCCGACCGTTGACGTATATATACGTCATGGCTTAAAACTGTCACTGCGTCTAGAGACGCAGTGACAGAGGGACGATGTCTGCTGTCCCTGACAGCAGACATGTCCCTGCATGCCCAGGGGGGGCTGCGATGCCGCCCCCCCGTCGCCGATCGCTGTGATTGGCTGTTCAGTGTGAACAGCCATTCACAGCGTTTTCCTGTGTCACCGGCGAATAACGTTCGCCGGTGACACGGGATCGGAGGTGATTGGTGCTGTAAAGTACAGCACCAATCACCGCGGGGTGTAAGGGTGACACTGGTGTCACCCCACCTCACCCCGCCCGCCCCCAAAGGCCGTGATTGGTCCGTCGGACCGACGGACCAATCACAGCCGTGGAGGGGGGTTTAAACTAACGGTGACTGCACTGCAGACGCCATTCCGGTCTGGAAAAGCGTGCAGTGCGGTCACCGTGCCCCACCTGCCGCCTATACTGACCAGAACCCTTACCTGATCATTGATCATTGATATTGTGACATTTTGTGACATCCTGTGCTGCATCTTGTGCTGCATCTTGTGCTGCTGCGATTTATTAGATAGATAGAGAGTTAGAGAGAGTTAGAGAGAGAGAGATAGAGAGAGATAGAGAGAGATAGAGAGAGATAGAGAGGCCTAGTGCTATATTTTGTGCTGCTGCAGTGTGATAGAGCTATAGATAGAGAGAGATAGAGAGAGAGAGATAGAGAGAGAGATAGTGACAGATTGTGCTATATATTTTTTATATAACTGAAAGAGATAGAGAGAGATAGAGAGAGATAGAGAGGCCTAGTGCTATATTTTGTGCTGCTGCAGTGTGATAGAGAGAGATAGAGAGAGAGAGATAGAGAGAGAGATAGTGACAGATTGTGCTATATATTTTTTATATAACTGAAAGAGATAGAGAGAGATAGAGAGAGATAGAGAGGCCTAGTGCTATATTTTGTGCTGCTGCAGTGTGATAGAGCTATAGATAGATAGAGAGAGATAGAGAGAGAGAGATAGAGAGATAGTGACAGATTGTGCTATATATTTTTTATATAACTGCTGCAGTGTCATAGAGTGATAGATAGTGAGAGATAGAGAGAGATAGTGATAGAGTGCTAAATTTTGTGTCGGCTGCCCCCGCCTTTTTGTGCTGATCACTATATCTGAGGTGATCAGCAACTTTTTGGGGGTACAGAGGTTTTTTTTTTTTATATATACCTGTCAGTACCACCAAAGGTTGTGCACCTGCTGCCCCTCACTGGTAATCAGTGTCGCATCACTGATCACCTTTTTTTATTTTTTGTGAGTGCTGTGGGGTCTTTTTTACATTTTTTTTTTACACACACTGTGATTTTGTGTGTGTCCTGTGGCCACTGTGCACTGATCAGTGACGTACATCACTGATCAGCTTTTTCGGCACAGGGTTGATCTATTTTTTTTTTTTTTTGATCAAATTCCTGTTGCCTTTGAGCGCTGTTCAGTGACGGACGTTACTGACCAACATCTGTGCTCAATTTTTGGCGCAGGACCTTTTTTTTTTTTTTTAACCCCTTCCATTTTTTTTTTTTTAACCCCTTCCATTTTTTTTTTTTTTAACCCCTTCCATTTTTTTTTTTTTGAACCCTTCAATTTTTTTTTTTTTGTATTTTTTTTTTCTGCACTACATACACAATACACACTACATACCCCCTGGGTTGAAATAAAGTTTGTACCCCCCCCTACACTATACACGTGTTGAAACATTTCACTACCAGTAACACAAAAATATAAATGGCATCCCAAATGTCATCCCAAATGTCGTCCCAGTCATCCAGGAGAATGTATTCGGTGGAGGAGGCATATGCCATGCTTGCATCTGACTCTGACACAGCCAGTGAGGCAAGCGGGGAATTTGAAGGATTTGTCTTAAGCTCCTCTTCCTCCTCTGATGATGAGGGACCCCCTCAAAGACGCCCCCGTAGAGCAGCTGAGACCCCCCCCCCAATAATTGATCTCGTATGGACCCCACCACCAGACAATTTTGAGCCCCAGGTTCCTGAGTTTTTGGCCATCCCAGGAATCCAATTTGATTCAACAGGTCTCAGAGAAATTGACTTTTTCAAATTATTTTTCTCTGATGATTTTATAAATTTAATGGTGGACCAAACTAATTTATATGCCCAGCAGTTTATTGCTCAAAACCCCACGTCATCATTTGCTAGGTGGACCCCTGTAGATGCAGTAGAGATGATGACGTTTTGGGGTCTGGTGTTACATATGGGCATAGTAAAAAAGCCACAAATTAGGCAATATTGGAGTACAGATGTTCTGTACAGCACCCCATTTCACCGTATGGCCATGCCCCGGGCTCGTTTTGAGGCAATCCATAAATTTATACATTACACCGATAATGCACAGTGCCCACCCAGAGATGATCCCACCTTTGACAGGCTATTCAAAGTCAGGCCGGTCATTGATCATTTCAGTGCCAAATTTGCAGAGCTATACATCCCTGATAAATGTATTAGTATCGACGAGTCCCTTATACATTTTAAAGGAAGGGTTAAATTCCGCCAGTACCTTCCCAGTAAGAGGGCAAGGTATGGCATAAAAATGTATAAGCTGTGTGAAAGCACCACAGGGTACACCCACAAGTTTAGGGTATATGAAGGGAAGGATTCAAGAATTGAACCACCAGAATGCCCCCCCTCCCTCGTAGGTGTTAGTGGAAAAATTGTCTGGGATTTAATGCACCCCTTCCTGGATAAGGGTTATCACCTCTATGTGGATAACTTTTACACCAGCATCCCCCTGTTTAAGGCCCTTGGTTCAAGAGGTACAGCAGCTTGCGGTACTGTGCGCAAGAACCAAAGAGGCCTCCCCAAAACGCACATTGCCCAAGTAATGAGAAGGGGTGAAAGCAGGGGAATATGCACCGAAAATATGTTGTTGGTCAAATATAAGGACAAGAGGGATGTCCTTATACTGACAACAATTCATGGAGACAGTACCACCTCCATCCCTGTACGAGGTACCAGTACCCACACCTCCAAACCAAATTGTATCCTAGATTACAATAAGTACATGGGCGGAGTGGATCTTTCAGATCAGGTACTAAAGCCGTACAGTGCCCTGCGGAAAACAAATATCTGGTACAAGAAGCTGGCCGTGTATATCATCCAGATGGCACTGTATAACGCTTACGTGCTATTCCGTTCTACCGGCCAGAGGGGGACATTTATGCACTTTCAAGAGGAAGTCATAAAGAGCCTAACATTTGGGAATCAGCAGGCAGAGGGCCCCAGTACTTCTAGTACTGGCCCCCGTATTGTACCAGGGCAGCATTTTCCCAACGAAATCCCCTCCACTGCAAGAAAGGGCAGGACACAAAAAAGGTGCAAAGTTTGTTATAAAAAGGGAATAAGAAAGGAAACTATTTTCCACTGTGAAACTTGCCCCGACAAACCCGGCCTATGTATAAAGGAGTGCTTTAAAATATACCACACATCTATGGATTATTAGGTTCATCATTTCACCGTGCTTCGGGGGTCTTGCTAATGCCACATAGCACCCACCATTCATTCCACCAGAATCTGAGCTGCAAAATCCAAAAATCACTCCTTCCCTTCTGAGTCCTGCCATGCACCCAACTGGTATTTTTTGGTCACATGTGAGGCATTGCCGTACTCTGGAGAAATGGGGGCACAGATTTTGGGGTGCTTTGTCTCCTTCATTCCTTGTGAAAATGAAAAATTTTGAGCCAGAAGTACATTTTTGTGTAAAAAAATGTATTTTTTTCATTTTCACTGCCCAGTTGTACCAAAATTGATGAAACCCCTGGGGGTTTGAAATGTACACTATACCCCTAGATGAATTCCCTGAGGGGTGTAGTTTGCAAAATGGGGTGACTTGTGGGGGGGTTCCACTGTATTGGTAATGCAACATAGCACCCACCATTCATTCCACCAAAATCTTTGCTGCAAAATCCAAAAATCACTCCTTCCCTTCTGAGTCCTGCCATGCACCCAACTGGAATTTTTTGGTCACATGTGAGGCATTGCCGTACTCTGGAGAAATGGGGGCACAGATTTTGGGGTGCTTTGTCTCCTTCATTCCTTGTGAAAATGAAAAATTTTGAGCCAGAAGTACATTTTTGTGTAAAAAAATGTATTTTTTTCATTTTCACTGCCCAGTTGTACCAAAATTGATGAAACCCCTGGGGGTTTGAAATGTACACTATACCCCTAGATGAATTCCCTGAGGGGTGTAGTTTGCAAAATGGGGTGACTTGTGGGGGGGTTCCACTGTATTGGTAATGCAACATAGCACCCACCATTCATTCCACCAAAATCTGTGCTCCAAAATCCAAAAATCACTCCTTCCCTTCTGAGTCCTGCCATGCACCCAACTGGTATTTTTTGGTCACATGTGAGGCATTGCCGTACTCGGGAGAAATTGGGGCACAGATTTTGGGGTGCTTTGTCTCCTTCATTCCTTGTGAAAATGATAAATTTTGAGCCAGAACTGCATGTTTGTGTAAAAAAATGTAATTTTCCATTTTCACATCCCAGTTATACCAAAATTGGTGAAACCCCTGGGGGTTTGAAATGTACACTATACCCCTAGATGAATTCCCTGAGGGGTGTAGTTTGCAAAATGGGGTCACTTGTGGGGGGGTTCCACTGTATTGGTGCTTGGGGGGTCTTGCTAATGCGACATAGCACCCACCAAAATTCCACCAGAATCTGAGCTGCAAAATCCAAAAATCACTCCTTCCCTTCTAAGTCCTGCCATGCACCCAACTGGTATTTTTTGGTCACATGTGAGGCATTGCCGTACTCGGGAGAAATTGGGGCACAGATTTTGGGGTGCTTTGTCTCCTTCATTCCTTGTGAAAATGAAAAATTTTGAGCCAGAACTGCATGTTTGTGTAAAAAAATGTAATTTTCCATTTTCACATCCCAGTTGTACCAAAATTGGTGAAACCCCTGGGGGTTTGAAATGTACACTATACCCCTAGATGAATTCCCTGAGGGGTGTAGTTTGCAAAATGGGGTCACTTGTGGGGGGGTTCCACTGTATTGGTGCTTGGGGGGTCTTGCTAATGCGACATAGCACCCACCAAAAAAACACCAGAATCTGAGCTGCAAAATCTAAAAATCACTCCTTCCCTTCTAAGTCCTGCCATGCACCCAACTGGTATTTTTTGGTCACATGTGAGGCATTGCCGTACTCGGGAGAAATTGGGGCACAGATTTTGGGGTGCATTGTCTCCTTCATTCCTTGTGAAAATGAAAAATTTTGAGCCAGAACTGCATGTTTGTGTAAAAAAATGTAATTTTCCATTTTCACATCCCAGTTGTACCAAAATTGGTGAAACCCCTGGGGGTTTGAAATGTACACTATACCCCTAGATGAATTCCCTGAGGGGTGTACTTTGCAAAATGGGGTGACTTGTGGGGGGGTTCCACTGTATTGGTGCTTGGGGGGTCTTGCTAATGCGACATAGCACCCACCAAAAAACCACCAGAATCTGAGCTGCAAAATCTAAAAATCACTCCTTCCCTTCTAAGTCCTGCCATGCACCCAACTGGTATTTTTTGGTCACATGTGAGGCATTGCCGTACTCTGGAGAAATTGGGGCACAGATTTTGGGGTGCATTGTCTCCTTCATTCCTTGTGAAAATGAAAAATTTTGAGCCAGAACTGCATGTTTGTGTAAAAAAATGTAATTTTCCATTTTCACATCCCAGTTGTACCAAAATTGGTGAAACCCCTGGGGGTTTGAAATGTACACTATACCCCTAGATGAATTCCCTGAGGGGTGTACTTTGCAAAATGGGGTGACTTGTGGGGGGGTTCCACTGTATTGGTGCTTTGGGAGTCTTGCTAATGCAACATAGCACCCACCATTCATTCCACCAAAATCTTTGCTGCAAAATCCAAAAATCACTCCTTCCCTTCTGAGTCCTGCCATGCACCCAACTGGTATTTTTTGGTCACATGTGAGGCATTGCCGTACTCGGGAGAAATTGGGGCACAGATTTTGGGGTGCATTGTCTCCTTCATTCCTTGTGAAAATGAAAAATTTTGAGCCAGAACTGCATGTTTGTGTAAAAAAATGTAATTTTCCATTTTCACATCCCAGTTGTACCAAAATTGGTGAAACCCCTGGGGGTTTGAAATGTACACTATACCCCTAGATGAATTCCCTGAGGGGTGTACTTTGCAAAATGGGGTGACTTGTGGGGGGGTTCCACTGTATTGGTGCTTGGGGGGTCTTGCTAATGCGACATAGCACCCACCAAAAAACCACCAGAATCTGAGCTGCAAAATCTAAAAATCACTCCTTCCCTTCTAAGTCCTGCCATGCACCCAACTGGTATTTTTTGGTCACATGTGAGGCATTGCCGTACTCTGGAGAAATTGGGGCACAGATTTTGGGGTGCATTGTCTCCTTCATTCCTTGTGAAAATGAAAAATTTTGAGCCAGAACTGCATGTTTGTGTAAAAAAATGTAATTTTCCATTTTCACATCCCAGTTGTACCAAAATTGGTGAAACCCCTGGGGGTTTGAAATGTACACTATACCCCTAGATGAATTCCCTGAGGGGTGTACTTTGCAAAATGGGGTGACTTGTGGGGGGGTTCCACTGTATTGGTGCTTTGGGAGTCTTGCTAATGCAACATAGCACCCACCATTCATTCCACCGAAATCTTTGCTGCAAAATCCAAAAATCACTCCTTCCCTTCTGAGTCCTGCCATGCACCCAACTGGTATTTTTTGGTCACATGTGAGGCATTGCCGTACTCGGGAGAAATTGGGGCACAGATTTTGGGGTGCTTTGTCTCCTTCATTCCTTGTGAAAATGAAAAATTTTGAGCCAGAACTGCATGTTTGTGTAAAAAAATGTAATTTTCCATTTTCACATCCCAGTTGTACCAAAATTGGTGAAACCCCTGGGGGTTTGAAATGTACACTATACCCCTAGATGAATTCCCTGAGGGGTGTACTTTGCAAAATGGGGTGACTTGTGGGGGGGTTCCACTGTATTGGTGCAACATAGCACCCACCATTCATTCCACCAAAATCTGTGCTGCAAAATCCAAAAATCACTCCTTCCCTTCTGAGTCCTGCCATGCACCCAACTGGTATTTTTTGGTCACATGTGAGGCATTGCCGTACTCGGGAGAAATTGGGGCACAGATTTTGGGGTGCTTTGTCTCCTTCATTCCTTGTGAAAATGAAAAATTTTGAGCCAGAACTGCATGTTTGTGTAAAAAAATGTAATTTTTCATTTTCACATCCCAGTTGTACCAAAATTGGTGAAACCCCTGGGGGTTTGAAATGTACACTATACCCCTAGATGAATTCCCTGAGGGGTGTAGATTGCAAAATGGGGTGACTTGTGGGGGAGGTTCCTAACTTTTAGCACTTATGGTGCCTAGAAACCTACATGGTGCCTAAAAAAAAATCTCATAAAAAGGAGGCTCCAAAATCAAGTAGGTGCTCCTTCTATTATGAAGCCTGTGGTTTGGTCAACGTGCACACTAGGGCCACATATAGGATATTTTTGAAAACAAAAGAATTGGCGGAATCAATTTTTAGTCACATTTCTCTAGTAAAATCTACTGTATTCGTTAGAAAAATGTATTAAAATTGAAACTCTGCAAAAAAAAAGAAATTTTGAAATTTCACCTACACTTTGTTTTAATTCCTGTGAAACACCTAAAGGGTTAACAAACTTCCAAAATGCTGTTTTGAATACTGTGAGGGGTGCAGTTTTTGAAATGGCATCATTTATGGGGGTGTCTCACATACAAGTCCCTCAAAGTCACATCAGAACTGAACTGGTCCCTAAAAAAATCAGTGTTTGAAATTTTCATGAAAATTTGAGAATTTGCTATTCATATTGTAAGCCTCCTAGTGTCCAAAAAAATTAAAAGGAAGTTGAAATAATGATGGAAACATAAAGTAGACATATGGTCTATGTTAGTTATTAACTATTTTGAGTGGTATGATTATTTGTCTCACAAGCAGAAAATTTAACATTTTGCAAATTGCAAAATTTTCCATTTTTTCACGATATTTTGGTATTTTTCACAAAAAAACACAGACTGTATCGACGAAAATTTACCACTAACTTGAAGTACAATGTGTCACGAGAAAACAATCTCAAAATCACTGGGATAAGTAAAAGCAAAAAAAAGTTATCCCCACTTAAGTGAGACATGTCAGATTTGAAAAAAAGGGCTCTGTCATGAAGGCACAAACTGGCTCTGTCATGAAGGGGTTAATGATAACATCTTAATGTATGAAACATATGTACTTATGGTGTAACTATTAAATCACAACTTTAGATCAATACAATGAACTTGGCAACTAAGCTTGAAATAGTATAACAGAAAATGTAAATATTTATACACATGTAAACTCTATTTATTTGCTACTGTTTCATTACAATTTATTTTGTCTTTTAAAATTAAAGTGGTGTTTTCCTATTCTTAAAATCACTCTATTTTCCAAATAAAGTGTAAAACTTTAATATACAGTATTATAGAGCCTAGCCCTAGAAAATAAATTCACCCGCAGTTTATAAATTTGTGTCTGGCTAGATTAAGCTTTTGTCCGCTTCAGTGTGTTATCACTTTGAATATTGCAAGACAACGGGGAAGATGTATTAGGCTTGGCAAAGTGATAAAGTGGTGATAAATTGGAAGGTGATAATGCACCAGCCAATCGGCTGTGTTTAAAAAAATCACAGAAGTTGATTGGCTGGTGCATTATCACCTTCCACTTTATCACCACCTTATCACTTTACCAGGCTTAATACATTTACATCAATATGTCTAAGTGTACAGTATAGCTTAGTGATGGTGTGCCTACCATAGATATCCATTGACGGTTGCATAGGCAATAGATAACCATAGATGGTTTCAAGATCCAAAGGTCGTCCCTTCTATTTTAATGGATAGGCAATGGGCTAATTAGAACGTGTGGGTTGGGTTTCAAAGGTGTTGGCTGCAGGGTTATACTCCATGTCCTGGCACTCTGTTAAGAGGTAAAAAAAAAAACACTGAGTGGATCTTCTGTATACCATCAATGGCAAAAAAATACCTGTTATTTAGATGGGGGCACTATTAACCCCTTCAGTGGGAGGATTAAACAAACACCACCCCCCCCCCCCCCTGGAAGGTGTCTTTTTAATTTGCTATGTGTGCCAGGGAGAAATGCAGGGGGGGGGGGATTGTAGATGGAGCGCACCTGAGGATCGCCAGCAGGAATCCCTAGCATCAGCATGAAGCATTACACAGTTAAGCCCACCCTCCATCCAATAGGAGTCCGGGGGCAGGCTTAAGTGTGCAATGCTTTACATTGATTCCCCGGCACCAGGATCTGTGCTTTGGGTCCCTAGGGGATCAAAAAGTGGCCCAGTCCAGAAATCTTTCAGGGTGGCCAGGGCCAGCAGCGGAGCATGCCCTGGAAGATTTACCGGCTTGCCACTTAAGAGGTTAAATCAGCCAGAGGTGGATTAGGGAGGGAGACTCAAGCATGTTCCCCCCTGACCTCCATGGAACTATAATTTATCACAGCCTGTGGCGCCAATATGACAGGGAGCGCTTGGTACAGTATGTGCCGGGTACTTGCTTCCGGGGTCAGAGCTGGTGCACTGCACACATAATCCCCTCCGCATGTGTCAGAAACAAGCCAATGGAAGACCACAGGTGCTCTAGTGCAGTGATTCTCAAACTAGGTCCTCAGAACCCTACACAGTTCATGTTTTCCAGGTCACCCGACAGGTGCACTCATTACTCACTGACACATTTTAAAAGATCCACAGGTGCAGCTAATTATTTCACTTGATTCTGTGAGGAGACCTTCAAAACATGCACTGTGTGGGGTCTAGTAGAAATCTTAAAAAGGTGCTGAAAGATCGATGAGACTGTAGCGCTGGTGCCTGAAACAACAGAGAAGCCAGAAACTGTGAGTAATAACATGGGAGGAAGAGATGGGGGAGGGGGAGGGGGAGGGGGGGGTTTGTACTGAGTGTAACCAAAAGGCAGGAAACAGAACACTAACACAAAGCAGTACTTCAAAAAAATAAAGGGACAATATAAAAAAAAAATTCACCCTATCAGACCTCACTGCCACCCACCAGACCTGTCCTCGCACACTCACTGTCCCATAACAGACCCATCCATGTACACATACTCACCATGTCCTCTTCTAGACATGTCCCAGTACATTCACCCTGTCCCCTACCATACCTGTCCCCCATACACTCACTCTGTCCCCATACTCTCACCCTACCAGACCCGTCCCGCAAACTCACCCTGTCCCCTTTCAGACCTGTCCCGCACACTTACCATGTCACCTGGTAGAACTGTGCACCATGCCCAAGAGCAATGAAATTGAGAGTGTGAGCGCATTCCCTGTAAGACCACTCACCTTGTTTTGAGGCCAAACCCACTTTCCCAGAGGTGCGTGCAACATCACGCCCCCTCACTTTTTGTGTAGCACCCCTGTAATGTTTTTTCTGTATCCACCCCTAAAATCAAGCAATTAATTATTAATGCTGTTACCAGAGCATAGGTTCTGAACTGTGTGAGAGGTGCCAAAAGTGAACAGTGAATGCCTTTCAGTTCTCCGTTTCATGCATTTTACACATTCGCCAGCAGGGGGCCGGGAGCCGCTCATTAGATATTCATATATTCACTGCTCCGGCTCATTCCATATGCTGAGCGGGAGCAGTGCAGCGGCTCCCTACCCCAGTCCCCTGCCAGCTCTCCCGGGGGGGGGGAAGCTTCTGCTGCCTGTGTCCCCGGAAGCCCTGCTTCTGCCCCACAGTGTCCGGCGCAGGCAGCGAGGCTTCCATCACCAGCCCTCCGGAACATGGCGACTGTGCAGCGAATCCTAAACAGGATTCACTGCACATGCCGTAAATCCACATTGAATACTGCCCTAAATGTGCCGAGAGACCTGTGTGACACCCACCCTCCCTCTCTTCCTTCCCACATTTGGTTTTAAACTAAAATGCACTGTGCAATGTACTGTATTAGGGAAAATCCACCTTGAGTTCTATTATCTACCAAGCCATTGTTCTGATCCTTTTTTTCTCTTATGTATTTTTATGTTATTATGAAAGGATGAAGATCTGACGGAACTCTGTATGCTTTATAAGGCTTTCAATAGTATTCTAACCAGAAATTATCATTAAAAAATGCAAAGCATCCGCTATACCATTTTAAACAATGAATACTAGTCTGCCTGTATTCTTTTTGCCAAGTAACTCAAAGCCCCAGATCCAAGCAGAATAATTTTCTTTTTCTTTCAATTTCAAGCTAATATAGTTAAAGGGAAGGTAACACTTCTGTTACAATGTCCTTGTGTCCTACACTACCCAACCCTTTCAGTAGTGAGCAACTAAATGCTTCCTTCAAATGTCTATGCTAACCCAGCTTTCCTATCTCGTGGGAATCATATAGCTATATATTTATCCATATATAGTAGATTATTACAGAGGTCTCAGTGGAGTAGCATAGGTATTAATGCAAATATCAGGCTACTTATACCCCTTTTACTCCAAAAATGGCGGGTCGCACCCGGGTTTTTGATCCCTGCTTCAAGCCAGGTGCGACTCTGCGTTTGCTCCCGTTTACACCGCCCGCAGCCCACCGCCGCCGCTTGGAGATGATGCCATCTCTAAGCGCCGATCCCCGCTGCCGGGACCTGTACCGCCGCGCTGGGGGCAAACCCAGCACTAAGGTAATCTGCTGGGCTGCCCCCAGCCCCCGTGCACCCCCCAGCCCTTGTCCGGGAGGTAAATGGATGCAGCACACAGGCATCCATTCACCTCCTCCGCTGCCGCTGCTGCTGTCTGCAGAGTATAGCAGACAGCAGCTCAGGCTGTGTGTGCCCCCCCTGTCCAACCTGCGGACGCTGCGGTCCGCAGGTTGCACGTCCCCCATTGATGTAAATGGGAGCCGGGTCTGATGACCAGCCGTACCCATTTACACCGTCCTCTACCCAGGTCCTAGCCATGTTCTACCCTGGATAGAAGTCCCGTAAAAAGGGACACAGCGTGTCCCATTTACACCGCCGCTGACCCGGGTCTGACCTGCCAAAGACCCGGGGTTTTGCGGCGGTGTAAAAGGGGTATTATTTTCCTTAATCAGTCTTCCTGATCCACATTTTTCCCGTGTCCAGTTTGACAAACTAAAAACTGGTTGGTAGGCGGATCTTACGGGTGGCCAGACTATAGTGGTAGTTTAGGGGAAGGTTTTTAAGGCCATTTTGTGAGTTGGCGTGCATCGGCCATTTTGGCATCATCTCTTCAATGTTACAGTTTCCCTTTGTCCCTTGCTTTTAGCTTTGTTAATGTTGGCTTCATTCAGGGGTGAGAAATAAAATTAGCCATATGCCTTTAGATCGATCTAATACACATATTAGGCTGATTTTTATCCTACTTGAGTTAGTGGCACCACTGGACCCGGTGCTCCTTTTGTTGTGTCAATGGTGTGATTGGTAGATACATTAATGTGGTAATGGATTGGCAGCTGGGCCTCCTATATAAAAGGATGTGGTACTGTAATATAAGCCAATGGTGATATTGCTTAGTGGGGCTGTTTTTCTCTGCAATAACATTAATTTCTGTCAGTGCCCAATATTTTTTGTAAGTGAATATGGTTCTTAGGACCCATATAAAAACAGCTATACTATCATTTAGAAATTTTGTCACGGTTTTTCAAAACTCTCCTTGGACCCCTCTACATGTCTATTACAGTATTTGCCATTAGATTCTTCCACATGAACCCAGTCTCCTCCACATGCCCTTCATAAGCCATCAATGCAGTGTGAATGTGATTACAACTGTGAATGTGATTACAACTGTGATTGCGATATTTCATTTAAGTATGTATTATACTATTTGCAAGAACACTCTCATAAACGTCAGTATTATTGCAGTTGTGGCAGGCCTTGCATTACTGTTCGATTTATTAACAGCAAAACCTTTTATCCTGGCCAATGTACACAAACATATAGGTTCTGTTATTAATCAGCATCCAGAAATATTGCATGGACATAGAAATTTACATCAGACAGAAACAGATGGTAGAGGATAAAGGGACTGGGAAGAGATTGACTAGGATCATTGTGTGTGTACACAGGAGTTTGCCCTATATAATGGATTTATGCTTGTCAATATATGAGCCATGTTTTAGGCATACACATAGAATAATATGGCCCATACTGCATACCCTCCAACATCTGAAGAGCAAAAATCGGTAGAAATTCGGTAAGGGGGCGTGGCCATGGGTAAAGGGGGAGTGGCCACGTCACCTTTCCTATATTTACAATGGGCAGTTGGAGACCCAAAAACAGGTACATGCCATAAAAAAACTGCATTGTACCATACCCTCCAACATGGCCCATTCCATTAGGTACAAAATGCTGTTTCTGGACTTCCCTGCCAGTGGCAGTTGCAGAGGTGGAGCTGCAGCATTGTTCAATATTCAAAAAGGGGAGCCACACCAAACATCACTGTACTGGACTCACTGGCAGTTGATGTGACCCCCCTCTTTGAATTTTGGACTGTGCTGGAGTCCAACATCTGTAACTGCCACTTGCAGGGAAGTCCAGGAACAGAGCATTTTGTACCTAATGGAATGGGTCATGTTGCAGGGTATGCTGTACCTGCCAAAAAGGTACAGTCGGAGGGTATGATATTGCTTACCCCTGGCTTCAAGACCGATCTAGAGACACAGAAGAGAAAGTAAAATAGGTTTCTGGGTTCTTCTTAGCTTGCAGGGCTGCACTCATTTGTGATGTCATGTGTCCTGTTGCACAGCATTTGCCTCGAAGGTGGATCTTTATTCTTTACTGGACCCACAATTGGTCTGAAAAAACTTTTACTGACAATACCACAAACAGAAGTATCTGGGGGATTAGCCAACATTTTCTAAACTATTTGGTGGAATTCCACATTTTGCTGCAAACCTTACATGTTTTGTTGGCACCTGACTACTACAAAACAATCCTCACTCAGCTATAGACAATGCATTCTGTGTATTACACATTACCTAATATCATACCACATGAAATGCCGTTTTGTGGGATAATTAAGAGAAACTGGAAGATGATATCATTGCAAGTTGGCACAGGTGTGAAAACGACTGTTCCGCTGCAAAATTCAACTTCTGCAACATACGGCCGCAACTTTGCTCATTGCTGGGAGCAACATACTGTAAGTCGTGGCTACGCAAGGGTAAAAACCTTCCAGATACTAAACTTTATTATCACATCCCTTCATCTCAGCAGAGAGTGCCAGTCTGGACCGTTACCATAGTAACTCAGGTCTGACCTCTCACTAAGCTCCCAAAGGTAGGAAAAAAATGCATCCCTTTAATGTGAGATGAATATCAGGCAGTCTATGCCCAAATTCCTTCATGCAGACAAGGCCTTGTGTGAACTGCTGACCTGGGCTGCAGTGATGCTATCAGACATAGCGGCTTTGCCTCTTCAATTCTTCAATTCTTTGTCCTGTCAGGATTTGCTGCTGTTGTCAACTGTAGTCATAGGGTTAACGGTGTGGCAGGCGGCCCTTCAAAAGATCCTGGTTCTGTCAATTAGAAGGGAGCTAATTCCTGGCCTTGCCTGGGGTAGACGCCTGATCGCATATTGAGCAGGGGCCAATGTGTCTAAAGCACTTTAAACATTAATAATACACTATAGTCAGGAACCTAAACCCACAGTGCTGCAATGCATAACTCAGGCCATACAGTACTGTGGGATTGACAGGAAAACCCTATTACAGTTTTTCCCAGAACTCATAATTTGCCTCGTGTTCACTTCCTACTGCTGAGGCCATTGCACGGGCTGTGGATATTTATTTTTTTTTCATTGCAAAACCACGGGCAGGAAATCAAAATATTGATTGAGCTTAAACTTAAACCACATTACAATCCATTATTGGTTTCCCGACCATATGTGCAACTGTAAAGGGTAAATTCATTTATATTCATTAATATGTTCGAGTCCCTGTCTCCAATAAACAGCTGTTTGCATTGCTGACAGAGGTAGATGGAGCAGCATGCAATAATTATCTCTGCAATTAACCCACTCCGTGCCGCTAGACTATCTTATCATTAGACAAGCTGGTGCTGTGTCTACGGTGTCACTTTAGGACAAATGAAGGGTAAGAAGCACATTTAAACCAACACCTGGGTCAATAGACAAAATCTAGCTTTTGGTTGTACAAGGTTTTTCAGGAATTATCAATATATATATATATATATATATATATATATATATATATATATATAGTGAAAAGGATCACAAACACGGGGACTCAGATGAAGACTTTTGGGGTGAGATTTAAAAGCATGACAGATTCAGAAAGTGAGAGATTTGGTAAGAAATCTCCAGGGTTGTTTAAAGCAGCAATCATTTACACTGCAAAATCAAACTGTTTTTTCAGTGTAAATGATTGGCGCTTTAAAAAAACTGGAAATTTCTTACCAAATCTCTCACTTTCTGAATCTGTCATCCTATTAAATCTCACCCATGGTGTTTATTCTTAACAGCAGGTTACAGCATAGCATGTTAAATCCATACAGTCGGCATTACAGGCAGTAGCATATAGGCACTCTTAGCATGGCAGACACTTGAAAGGCTCCAACGGACCTATGCTAAACACCCCTGGCCTATCACTTGGTTAGATATTCCACCTTCGAGAGCAAGGTGACTCTTCCCTGGAAACCCTTATATCAGGAAATCCCAGGTGCTTCTGATTACACCTAGGATTCTGCTACTGCTACCAAAACCTGATCTGGATCCTCCGCATTACTCTCATGTGGGGGAATGCTGGCTCTGCCACTATATATATATATATATATATATATATATATATATATATATATATATATATATATATATATATACACATATCAACGTTGAAGGCTACAAAATTTATGTTACTGTATCAAATTTCATTTCCCCCGTAGAAAGATCAATTTTCACTATCTAATGTGGGGTCACAGAAATATGTAGGAAAGGTGACCAGATCCCTCCCATTTACTGGGTACATAACATTATTTTGATACATTTCCACAGTTTACATTTTTCATTAGCACATTACATAAGTGCCCCTGAGGCCTGATTGCCTTATTGTAGATAGAATTGCAGACCGTGGCATATGTTCAGAAAAAAGGCTTGAAATGAATCTGTAATATATCCCTGATGTATCTGCTTAGCAAATATATCCTGATTAACCCATTTGCACCTGGCTGTTCCAAAAACACTTTCCAGGATATCTTCATGGCAGCGATATCCCTTAGGAATTAAGGTCTTGTGAAAGTCTTTCTTTCCTGCTCACTCCCCGCCTATCCTCTTGAGGGTTTTTTCCCTTCAGCTCGTGCAATTCATTATGAGGACTTGATGCAAATTTCCTAGCCTGTTAAATACATTTGTCAGACCTAATCCTGCATGTGAATTGGTTATAATTGCAATAAGCCAAGGTGTAGCTACTGATTTGTCATGAAAGAGCTGAGCTTTGCTAGGCTGTAACATCTGCATGGTCGCCACTAAAATAGCTAAGAAGGGCTAGGCAGATGTGATTGATTGTGTCCTGACAAATACCACTGTGGTAATATATCTGCATCATATACTTTTTTTCTTCTGATGATTAAAATCTTCTGTGATGTAGTGTTTCAGCAGGTATGCAAATGCAGCATGTTTACTGAATTATGTAGATATATGTATTTGTATATGCTATTGTATATACAGGAACTCTACAATTTAAAGAGCATGTCAATCTGTAGAGTTTGAAAACTATAACTAATCTTCCATAGAACACTAATGGTGTTCAACATTGTACCGAATCTGCAATTTTGGATGGAGAAGGATACAGTGTGTATATATATATATATATATATATATATATATATATTTATTTTTATTTATTTGCGTTGGTGTGCAGTTACTATGTCCACATTCAGATTATCAACAGGGTCCCAATGTCAACATTATGAATGTTAACTGTCATTATAGTGTAAGACTACATTTACGGTTAGGTTCTGGTTAGGGTTACGTTGCGGTTAGGGTTATGCTTCGGTTAGGGTTAGGCTGCTGATAGATTTAGGCCGCGCATAGCATACCCTCCAACATTTAAAGATAAGAAATCGGTACACATTCAGGAAGGGGCGTGGCCATGGACAACGGGGCGTGGTCATGGGCAAAAAGGGTGTAACCACGTCCCATTTCCGAATGTGTACTGTGCACCAACTACTACACGTATCATGCAGCTCATGTCACATGGTGGCTTGGTGGGCTGCTGGCATATTAAGTATATTTAATATATTTTATTATATATACTTATTGGTACTTGTGTAATATATGGGCGCCCGATTTTTTCATTGTATTGCATCGCATCGCATCGCATGCAATATAGTGGCATACAATTCATGCGATGTGATTTTTCATTGTAAAGACCCGATTGTATAGTCACCCATGGGTGATTTCATACCCCCACTATCCAACTATGCATGGAGTTGATTTTATATAGTGTGGCGAGCGCAGAGAGCCACCGAGCCCGAAGTGCAGCGAGCGCAGCGAGCCCCGCTAGGGGACAAAGAATACATTTAAAGTAATCCACGTCCGCTCGCCACGCTTCGGGCTCGGTGGCTCGCTGCGCTCGCCACACTATATAAAATCAACTCCATGCGTAGTTGGATAGTGGGGGTATGAAATCACCCATGGGTGACTATACAATTAAAAATCGGGTCTTTACAATGAAAAAAAAATCGGGCGCCCAGATAATAAACAAAGTACCTACTTATTTAATAAATAAGTATATTAAATATACTTATTTTATATGCCAGCAGCCCACCAAGCCACCATGTGACATGAGCTGCAGGCAGCAGGTGCGTCACACGATGGATAGAGTCCTCTGAGGAGATAATTTAGTCAAAGTGCAGCCTGGCTGAGCCACCATGACCTACTTGGTGCACATTAGAGTCTGATGTGCTGAACACAAGTCAGTGGCAGGCTCTGTCCGATGCTGTCGAGATCCCACCGTCACGCACACAGGGGCTGGCCAACGCACCCCTCTCCCTGGCCTCAGGCAGATTCACGCCAGGCACTGCAGCCCACGGAGCGGGGCCCGGGAGCTCAGCCAGGAGGAATGATCAGATTTGCGGTGCACAGTGAGTGACAAAATCGGTACATTCGGTACAAACTATATTTGCCGGTACAGACTGTTAAAAAACGGTACTGTACCAGCAAATTCGGTACAGTTGGAGGGTATGGCATAGGCTTGGGTTGTGGTTAAAGTTTGGCTGTAGCTAGGGTTAGGCTTTGGTTATAGTTAGTCTTGTGGCTAGGGTTAAGCTGCAGTTAGGGTTATACTGCAGTTAGGCTTGGGTTGTGGTTATGGTTTGGCTGCAGTTTGGCAATTCCTGCAATCCCAATGATCAGTCCTCAACATGCTGGGTGGCATTGCCTAATGCTGGGCGCTCCCCAGCATACGATTAGTAACAGTAGCAGATTCTGTTACTGATACTGAATAAGGCCCAGTGTCTTTATCAGTTTGCTAAAACCACTTGATTGGACACATCTTGGACTACAGAAACTTTCAACACCCTGGATAAATAGCAGGTTTGACATTTTCCAAGCACTAATGCATGAAGAAAGTTTATACATTACTTTGCATGTGCCTGGATGTCAGCCCTTGCCCCCAGCAGGCTTTGCCGTTCCGTGTCCCCCCCCCCCCCCACATACTGTACCCATGGGAACGCCCAGCACTTTCCCCATAAAACGCTGGGCGTTCCCATGGATGAGGCCCTTTACCTCCGCCCTCCCCCCAGCTATTGGTGGTTGCCCATCTGAGACTTAATGCAAATGTCCCATCAAAGTCCTTCCCGTGTGGCTGAATGCTCTCATCCTCTCACCAGTTTGTTGCACCCAGAAATAAGTCCTCCATCATAAGTCATGCATCCAGTAGCCTTAACTAGTGCCATGTTTATTATATTCCAAAAAACGATTGCAAATATTCTGCTGCCATTTTCATAAAACACTCCATATGGTTAAATTACTTTGCCTCCCTGAGGCTTCCTTGGTACACACTTGAATTTGGGATTTTAATCACCAGATACCTTTCCTGGTGAAATTTCTTAATATAAAATATTGACAATACAGTCCTTCTGCATAGCAATCTCTCATTATTAGGTGTCCTTTATAATAGAACCATGAATATACAAAATGATATATCAGGAGTGCCGGGAGCTCGTCTCCTCTTTACTAGATAGGACAGGGAGCAGTTTCTATTGCTCTGGGATTCTCATTATTCTTTATTCACTTGGTTAGATTACAAGTAAGATGGAAGTTTGCTTAAGCTCAATCTTTTAGCCTTTCCTGCGGAACACGACTTATTATACAATACACGGGATGTGCTGATGCGTGGAATGCACTACTCAGTACAAATTAAAGGCAGTACCGTAGGTATGACAAGCTTGTAATCCATTTTTTAGTTGATTTGAACTTCTTTTCACATAAAGTACACTATATATATATATATATATATATATATATATATATATATATATATATATATATACATATAAATATTCGTGATCTCCCGGCACTCCTGCTCCCCCGTGGGGCTCACTTGCTCCGGTGCCCCTCGTAAGGCACAATGCTGTAGCCAATAGACAATCCAAATATAATAGATGGCACTCGGAGGCTTGTAGTATGGTGAAACAGGAAAAAGTGCTTTAATCCAGCGTTAGCGACGTTTCGGGGACTATGTCCCCTTCATCAGGATACATTTGACAAGTGACATGACAGTGCTTTAAATAGTAACACTTACCAATCGGCGTCTTCCATTCTCCCGCCCGTGGTTCGTGCCGCCCGTCCGCGGTCCCCGCACTTCCGGTCTCTCGGAGCTTCCAGCCGGCGGAAGTGACGTTTTCCCGGACGTCGGGCCTACCACAATGACGTGGTGAAGAATTTCGCCATGGCAACCTGAGTAAATATAAACAAAACAAGCGGTGAATAACGAGTACATGGTGTAAGAGGGCAAATTTGCCCATAGATACAATTCGAGTGACGCTCTGTGTGGCGTGTTATACATATAATATCCATTTGGCACTTCTAATAGCTAAAAAAACAAACAAAGAAAAAACGGTGAAACAAAAAAAACAAGTGTAACATGCAGAATATGCTGTGGCCTCGCCTCTGTTATTAACATGTACTATGTTTGCTCCTGAGCGATCTTTTGAAAAAAACCCTATACCTGAAACTGACTTTACTTGACAAAGCTTTTCTGAAACTGTTTGATTTTAAATGGGAACCTGGAAAAAATGTCCCTAGTTATCTAACAATAATAATGATGGTACTGCTGTGCGGCTTGAATACTGTTATACAAAATGGATCAACCCCAGGGACTCGTTCAGCCCTTTGGGCTTCAACGTGTCCAAGCGGAAGATCCATCTTGTTTCTAGTTGGAGAAGTCGCTTGGACCTGTCTCCTCCCCTCGCACTATTGGGTACATGGTCTATTGCTTTATATTGGAGGGTGGCCATTCCGTGGCGATGTTCTGCGAAGTGCCTGGCTACAGGCTGGTCTCCTGTGCCTGATGCCAGTGCCGCCCTGATGGCAGTTCTATGTTGGGCCATACGTGTTTTGAGTTGACATTCTGTTTTCCCCACATAGTAGAGCCCGCACGGGCATATTATAACATATACCACGTACTTGGTACTACACGTGAGGGGCCATTTGATGTCATGCTTTCTGCCAGTATGGGGGTGAACGATGTAGCTGCCTGTCATAAGATAGTTACACGTTGTGCAGCCTAAACACCGATAACATCCGTTTTTTCGGCTTAGAAAATGTGTGCTTTTGGCTTTTTTGAAACTGCCTACATCCGTTTTTACCACCAGATCCCTGATGCTCCTGCTTCTTGTGAAGCTGGACATAATCCTTTTATCTTTGAGGGATTTGAGGTCTGGGTCAGTGGTTATGAGGGGCCACCAGTGCTTTGCTTTTTTGTTAATTCTCTCACTATTGACACTAAATTGTTGTACCCACGGGAAAGGATCTTTTTTCTTGTTGGATTTATTCGTGAGACTCCGGGCTCCCTCTAGTATCTCTCGTCTGGGAATTGCCAAGGCTTTGTCTCTTGCCTGTGCTAATTCTTTTCTGGGATACCCCCTTTGGGCAAGTTTCTCAACCATCTCATCGAGTTGAATCTTGGCGGTAGCTGGATCGCTGTTTGACCTCACTACTCTGAGAAGTTGCGAATATGGGAGACCTTTGACAGTCGCCTTTGGATGAAAGCTCTTATGTCTCAGGATAGAATTTCTATCAGTGGGTTTAGTGTATAATTTAGTGGTGATTTGACCCTCTTGCAGCGAGATTTGTAAATCCAGATAAAAAATGGATTCCCTGCTGCTTTGAAATGTGAGTTTGATTGGGCTGTCGGAGGTGTTGTGGGCCAATATGACCTGTTCTAGTTGTTGCTCTGTCCCTGTCCAGAACAGTAGCAGGTCATCTATGTACCTACAATAGAAAAAGACATGCCTTACAACGTCCTCCTGTAAGAAAAAAATGTCCCTTTCAACCTCCCACATATAGGAGTTGGCGAATGTAGGGGCCACCGAAGACCCCATAGCACATCCTGTAAGTTGTTTAAAGAAATGACCGTTAAACAGAAAATAATTATGTTCCAACGTGAACTGTAATAAAAGCATAAATAAATCAATATCTGGGCCTTGGTAGCACGGGTTCCCTGTAATGAGTCTCCTGGTGGCAGCCAAACCCCCTCCGTGGGGTATGCAGGTGTAGAGGCTGCTTACATCGATGGTAGCCATAATCGCACCCGGTGGAATAGTTGGTAATTCCTGTAGTTTCCTTAACAACGTGTTGGAATCTTTTAGATGTGTAAATGTGTCCTGGATGCATGGTTGGAGATACGTATCCAAAAATATGGCCACTGGTTCACATAATGAGCCCCTCGCCGATATTATCGGCCGTCCTGGGGGGCATTTGTTGTCCTTGTGGACTTTCGGGATTGAATAAAAGATTGGTACCACCGGATGTTCTGTATAGATTTTATGGAGAATTGTGGCTGTTATCAATCCTTGGTCCATAGCCTGTTGTAACAGGTTCTTCAGTTCTTTTTGATAGATGCTGGTATCCACCAATGCGGCCATTAAAACATTTCATAGGATGCTTGAACAAGAAGGAACAAAGAAACCCCAAAGCATCACCCCCAATCTAACGAAGGAAGAACGACAAGCCCTCAAAAATCTGAGTACCCGGCAAGATATCGTGATAAGGGGGGCGGATAAAGGGGGTTCCATTGTCATTCAGGATATAACATCATATGAGACTGAGTGCAATCGCTTATTGGGGGATGTAAACACCTATTTACCTATGACCAAAGACCCAACCAGCATCTATCAAAAAGAACTGAAGAACCTGTTACAACAGGCTATGGACCAAGGATTGATAACAGCCACAATTCTCCATAAAATCTATACAGAACATCCGGTGGTACCAATCTTTTATTCAATCCCGAAAGTCCACAAGGACAACAAATGCCCCCCAGGACGGCCGATAATATCGGCGAGGGGCTCATTATGTGAACCAGTGGCCATATTTTTGGATACGTATCTCCAACCATGCATCCAGGACACATTTACACATCTAAAAGATTCCAACACGTTGTTAAGGAAACTACAGGAATTACCAACTATTCCACCGGGTGCGATTATGGCTACCATCGATGTAAGCAGCCTCTACACCTGCATACCCCACGGAGGGGGTTTGGCTGCCACCAGGAGACTCATTACAGGGAACCCGTGCTACCAAGGCCCAGATATTGATTTATTTATGCTTTTATTACAGTTCACGTTGGAACATAATTATTTTCTGTTTAACGGTCATTTCTTTAAACAACTTACAGGATGTGCTATGGGGTCTTCGGTGGCCCCTACATTCGCCAACTCCTATATGTGGGAGGTTGAAAGGGACATTTTTTTCTTACAGGAGGACGTTGTAAGGCATGTCTTTTTCTATTGTAGGTACATAGATGACCTGCTACTGTTCTGGACAGGGACAGAGCAACAACTAGAACAGGTCATATTGGCCCACAACACCTCCGACAGCCCAATCAAACTCACATATCAAAGCAGCAGGGAATCCATTTTTTATCTGGATTTACAAATCTCACTGCAAGAGGGTCAAATCACCACTAAATTATACACTAAACCCACGGATAGAAATTCTATCCTGAGACATGAGAGCTTTCATCCAAAGGCGACTGTCAAAGGTCTCCCATATTCGCAACTTCTCAGAGTAGTGAGGTCAAACAGCGATCCAGCTACCGCCAAGATTCAACTCGATGAGATGGTTGAGAAACTTGCCCAAAGGGGGTATCCCAGAAAAGAATTAGCACAGGCAAGAGACAAAGCCTTGGCAATTCCCAGACGAGAGATACTAGAGGGAGCCCGGAGTCTCACGAATAAATCCAACAAGAAAAAAGATCCTTTCCCGTGGGTACAACAATTTAGTGTCAATAGTGAGAGAATTAACAAAAAAGCAAAGCACTGGTGGCCCCTCATAACCACTGACCCAGACCTCAAATCCCTCAAAGATAAAAGGATTATGTCCAGCTTCACAAGAAGCAGGAGCATCAGGGATCTGGTGGTAAAAACGGATGTAGGCAGTTTCAAAAAAGCCAAAAGCACACATTTTCTAAGCCGAAAAAACGGATGTTATCGGTGTTTAGGCTGCACAACGTGTAACTATCTTATGACAGGCAGCTACATCGTTCACCCCCATACTGGCAGAAAGCATGACATCAAATGGCCCCTCACGTGTAGTACCAAGTACGTGGTATATGTTATAATATGCCCGTGCGGGCTCTACTATGTGGGGAAAACAGAATGTCAACTCAAAACACGTATGGCCCAACATAGAACTGCCATCAGGGCGGCACTGGCATCAGGCACAGGAGACCAGCCTGTAGCCAGGCACTTCGCAGAACATCGCCACGGAATGGCCACCCTCCAATATAAAGCAATAGACCATGTACCCAATAGTGCGAGGGGAGGAGACAGGTCCAAGCGACTTCTCCAACTAGAAACAAGATGGATCTTCCGCTTGGACACGTTGAAGCCCAAAGGGCTGAACGAGTCCCTGGGGTTGATCCATTTTGTATAACAGTATTCAAGCCGCACAGCAGTACCATCATTATTATTGTTAGATAACTAGGGACATTTTTTCCAGGTTCCCATTTAAAATCAAACAGTTTCAGAAAAGCTTTGTCAAGTAAAGTCAGTTTCAGGTATAGGGTTTTTTTCAAAAGATCGCTCAGGAGCAAACATAGTACATGTTAATAACAGAGGCGAGGCCACAGCATATTCTGCATGTTACACTTGTTTTTTTTGTTTCACCGTTTTTTCTTTGTTTGTTTTTTTAGCTATTAGAAGTGCCAAATGGATATTATATGTATAACACGCCACACAGAGCGTCACTCGAATTGTATCTATGGGCAAATTTGCCCTCTTACACCATGTACTCGTTATTCACCGCTTGTTTTGTTTATATTTACTCAGGTTGCCATGGCGAAATTCTTCACCACGTCATTGTGGTAGGCCCGACGTCCGGGAAAACGTCACTTCCGCCGGCTGGAAGCTCCGAGAGACCGGAAGTGCGGGGACCGCGGACGGGCGGCACGAACCACGGGCGGGAGAATGGAAGACGCCGATTGGTAAGTGTTACTATTTAAAGCACTGTCATGTCACTTGTCAAATGTATCCTGATGAAGGGGACATAGTCCCCGAAACGTCGCTAACGCTGGATTAAAGCACTTTTTCCTGTTTCACCATACTACAAGCCTCCGAGTGCCATCTATTATATTTGGATTATATATACATATATATATATATTCCAGACTTTTTTTAATGTAAAGGCAAGGCGATTACTTTGCCATTAAGAGACTTTGGCTATGACAATTTCTTGTCATTCGCAGTGGCCCATTCGTTCGCACGGGACCGATGTTTTCTCAATCCGAGCTGGGTGCATGCGGCAACGCCGAACAGGCGGAGGGGGGTGGCGGGAAGGGGTACTCGCCCATGGGAATGCCCAGCGTTATATGGGCGGTCCCATGAAACCGCTGGGTGTTACCATGGTAATCGTCCGGTACTGAATGCCTGTATCCTGATATGCAGATGATGAGTTCCCGGTTATGCAGATTAGGTGTGCACTCAGATATGCAGATTAGGCAAGCACACTTATATGTAGAGTTGGCAAGTACCCTGTCTGCAGAGTAGATGTGTATTTCATCAACTGTCCTGTGGACACAGGCATCTTTTTTTATGACTAGGTGATGTCATTAAGGGCCCGATTTCGACATGCTTTCTGGGCTGCAAGTTTTAAGAGCCCAGCGAACAGGTCAAGGCCACCCCGCTCGCAAGTACTCATCATCAAATGGATTCCCCCGCCCCTGTTCCCAATCACTGAATAAGTCTAGACTTATTCAGCACTGCGAAGGCCTTGGGGTATGCCGGTGTTTTCTGGGGCACACACAGAAAATGCTGCATTACCACCTCCAAACGGTCACCGGGTGTCAATCACCCTGCATACGGACAGTGAAGGCTAGCCTTCGCTAGTTCCATTCGTACAGACGGCTCATTCCATGCGCGGTTGTCTGATAAGCGGCAGGGCTGCGAGTTCACAGGCCTGCGTATAGGTCTGAATCAGGCCTTAGCTCCCAGTGAGTTGATACTGTGAGTTCATTTTGGTTCTGCCTCCAAAATGTTAATTTTGTGATGTATATTTAATTTAAGATTACAAACACACAATGACTTACATTTTCCCTTTTCAGAGATACTGAGATTACATCCGATCAGTCACTCAATAACACATGCACAGTATTTTGTGTGGTACCATTGCAATAGTGTACTGGAAAGAAGAGCGCAACACTAGGCATTCTAAGAGAAAAACGACTACAGTTATTGTAGTAGTGACATAGAGAAGAGAGTTACTGGTCCATTATTAACAAGCCCTGCTCCCCATAATCGAGAACAATAACTCAATTCGCTTTATCATGGCATCGCAAATCTCTTTTTCATCATCTTGGAGCAGCTAATAGAAATTAATTGGGGATGTCATTGTGTGGGGCTGAAAAATAGCAGAGATGTTCTGTATAACTTTTTAGATTTTGTAACTTTCTACTGGTGCTTGTCCAATGCAATGTATTAAGGTCCCTTGTCTGTAGTTCTATACACAAGGCAGTCTGTTCCTATTGGACCCATAATATAAGCTGTACGCAGAGATTATGATAAGATGCATAGGCCTGCAATAGACCCTAGATCTGGAATATACAACATTTTTAAACATGCTTTTGTTATCAATATAGTGATATTGACATACTGTAATTCATTCATTGTATTTACAGCTGTAAAATATTAATTGCTGTAAAAGTTCTCATAATGGGGGTTATTTAGACACTGTCAGATAGCCGCCGCCCACCAGAGTGAAATCTCGCCCTGTGCAATTCTGTGAATGGCTTGAAAAAATCAAGCCGGTCGGCAAATAGCTGCAAATCCATTAGCAACTCACTCACCACTGAAGGATGTTTGCACTGTGTGCAGCCTGTGCCTAACCCAGGACCTACTTGGCCAGGCTGATCGAGGCCGGAGCTGACGTCCTACACCCTTCCTGAAAACTCCAGTGCTTTTGATCACACTCCCAGAAAATGGATAGCTACAACACTTAAATGTCGGTTTCCTGTCAATCAATTTGCAAACAGCTTTCGAGCAAAGAAGATGCTGGATGTTTTCATTGAATGGCTTTGCTACAATTCCTACACATGTGCAGTCGATCGATAATTGGCCGAACTGTGAAATTGCAGGGCTGTGATCAGGTCTGAATAACCCCCTATGGGTTTCAGCCATGTAGGGGTCTTTTACTTTTATTTACACATTTGAATTAGCAATATAGTACATGCCAAATTACAAAGTATCCATAACATCAGCAAAAGTGTTGTTGTGTTCCATGAATAAGCCATAATGCAATCACTATTCAGAATACAACCAATGAATGTTCATAGATAGGGGCTGATACCGTGTTGAAGCCCTAAAACACAGTCACATTACTCTGTAATTCAATAGGCATTCCTGGGCGGTGACAGGGAGGTGGCTAAACAGAAGTATATTGGGGCTAATTCAGAAGTGTAAAATCACTATCAGCATTTTTTGCACTTGCTATGCACTATGCATATGCAGCAGCTGCAGTGTGCATGTGTGAAACCTCACAGTGGTATCACATCCCAGAACAATGTGAACGCAGTTTGAGTGATGACAGCAGGCGAAGCATTTGGCGGGCCCAGTCCAGACAACACAGGCATTTCCAGACCATTTTAGGTGACTGCTTGACATCACATGAAGCCACTTTGAATGGAAAAAGGCCAGCACTGCACCTGTCTTCACAGCCAGGCTGCAAAGGCAGATGGCTACCCTATGACTGCAATCACAATGGGGCAGATGCCTTAACAAGAGATAAATGCAAGGATGATAAAGAGAGATAAACGTCCAGCCAATCACCTGCTAACTGCCATGTTACATACTGTGTTTAAAAAAGTCAGTAAGGATCTGATTGGCTGGACGTTTATCTCTCTTTATCACCCCTGCATTTATCTCTTGTTAAGGCGTAATACATCTGCCCCATTATGTCTTATGGGTATGTTATGGCAGTGTCGCAGGCAGTGGCAGCTCCAGAGCGGAGCTGCAGCAGAGTCTACAATTCAAATAATGAAGCCACACCAACTGCCACCTCAAACACTATATTGTAATGCACATTCTACACCTAGCTTGGGTCCCAACTGCTGCAAGTACAAACTGTGTTTCCAATGGCTGACATGAACTGGGTAATTCAAACCTTACTGCACAGCTGCGGATTTGCAGCAACCAGCATTCAGGTAGACGCTGCCCCGCTAGAGTCAAACATGGCCCTTGCGATTTAATGTGTTCACTGTGCGAATAAATGTGTATGGCTGCACATCTATGCACATCTGTGTGAATGTGTCCAAATCCATTTCATTTAATGATTTTTACACTGGTCACCACTCATCGCAGGCTCAAAGTAACTAGAGACATACTAGGTGGCTGTGATAAAAACAGGCATATCCGGCCTGTTGCTGGCTTTACACACCCTCCCCTAAAATGCTTGGACTCACCTGTCTCTGAGACTGCACTGGCTTCACTGTGACTGGCAGTGACTTCCTATTGGAAGTCTGACCTGCCAGTCACCAAGGCATTCCCATTGGGAATTGTTTCCTCCCTCCGGGACGCCTCTCTATGGAACGACCTCTATTGAAAGACCAGAAGGACCAGCAGTGGTGCGGGGGGATGGGGGGAGGTCTGCAATGCGTGTATGAGCCGCCACTGCATTTCATCATGGTAAATTTCACCCTCCAACTTAAGTGCCAGGTGCAATGCTGTTAGCATGGACAGTAAGCTCCCAACTCACATTGTGGATTTCTGCATGCACCTCGGGAGGATATGAGCAGACATCCGAGACTAATTGAACAGCTCACTATTAATAACGCCGGCATCCTGTCCATCAACTTGCGAAGGATTAGAAAAGTCACTGGATTTTATAGCTGGATGGCCTTGTGCATGTGCACCACGGGCCTATACGCAGTCATTTGATAATCGGCCAGCCTGTGAATTGGCAGCCCAGCATTCAGTTCTGAATAACCCCTAAGTTCCAACCAAAATAGATTGAGTATCTGGATAGCTGACAGACAATGTCTAGGTTGACACTTAAGAGGCTGACATGAAAAGTTCAACATGCACAAAGGTCTCTCCTCCACTATGATCACTGCTTCCCATGCTAGAGTATAGGACTTTGCCCATGCTGCACCCCTTCAGTGGAACGCACTCTCTCGCTCCATTAGACTCTCCCTGACCTTGCAAAGCTTCAAACGGGCACTGAAAACTCACCTATTTATCAAAGCGTACCCTTCCACTGCATAAACCAGTGGTTCTCCGACCCCTTGCCTGTTTACATCCTACTATCTAGCCACCACCCACTTGCTTGCACCTCTTGTAATCTGTCTGTCTCCCCTTCCTACTAGATTGTAAACTCCTCTGAGCAGGGCCCTCTTCCCTCCAGTTGTCAAAGCCCTCTTCTCTTCACATTTCACACACAGCTCTCCTATACTCAAACACTCTGTGACCATCCTCGTCCGCATACTCATCTCCATCATTGGCCTCAAGCCTTTAGTAGTACATTGATTGAGTCCTAACTACTTATATTTAAGCTGTAATGTGTATTGAACTGCACTTGAACGTTATTTGTACTCTATTTTTGTTATTTATTCAATGTACCTGTAATGCCAAGTTTTGTTTTGTACTGTTCCTTGGTATGGTTCTGTGAAACACTTGTGGTGCCTTATAAATAAAATTATAATAATAATAAAAATAATAATAATACATTGAAAAAAAGGTTGATACAAGCAAAAGGTCTTCGCGGAAAATGTTGACAAATGAAAGGGTCGATTTTAGTTTTTTTGTGATTTTTTCAATTAATTTGTTTGAACATTTTCATATTTTATCAAACCAGGGACACAGTACACGTGAACGGTAAAGTGTGCCGAGTGCAGCAATAGAGGAGCGAGGCACCCGGCCTGAAATTTGGGGAGCGAAGTGGTACACTCGTTGGATGCAGGCTGCAAGGACAATGCGGGTGTCCACGTGTTCGGGTATCGACAATGACACCAAAAAAGTGAAGTCATTGTGCTTTGTAGACCTTTTGGCAATGTTGACCTAGTGCATGTCAACCTTTTGCTGTTGACTTATAAACTGTCAACCTATTTATTTATTAACAGTTTCTTATATAGCGCATACAAATTCCGCAGCACTTTACAGAGAATATTTGAACACTCACATCAGTCCCTGCCCCCAGCAGAGCTTACAGTCTATATTCCTTACCACATATACACGCACACACAGACATTCTAGGGTTAATTTTGTTTGGAGCCAATTGACCTACTACAGATGGAGCCCCTCTCATTCAGCTCCTGCGCTAACCAGAATGTTCCTGCTGGCGCGTGCTGGCTGAGAGGGACTCTATTAGACTGGGACACACGAGCGTCTCACAGGCATGCGCGTCCCAGTCACACGGTGGCTGGGATTCAGAACCCTGCCCATCTCCACTTCAGGGAGACGGGCAGGGTTAGGGGGGTTGTGGGGAGGCAGCGGGCACCAGCGATGACGGACGGGGATATGGCGGACGGCAGCGGGGAGCTCCATCGGAATGGGGCACATAAGCACGGGGAGAATATACAAACTCAATTCGGGCCATGTTGGGAATCGGACCCATGACCTCAGTCCTGTGAGACAGTAATGCCAACCATTATACCGTCCATGCTGCCTGACCTACTGTCCATTGTCTGTGAGCTATACCACACTATATACAGTAAATGCTGTGACATGCATGGATGAACTGTGCCCAGTAATTATATATTCTACACACAGGAAGTAACTATTTGCCTACTGAATGTCTGGACATGGATATCAGAGTGCTACACCAGTCAACTGCTCTTGCTTCAAATGTTATTCACTGGGGATGGTCTGTTCCTGTCAGTGATTTTTATACAGTCTATTGAGTCTCATGTTGTTTTAGTTTTGTCCAGTCTTACAATTCAGTCCTTATGTGTATTATTGACCTATTTGAATCCTTGACTTTGTTCTATGTCCATGTAGCGGTTTGTGAAACTGCTGACTATGAATGATTACTCTACCCTAAAAGATTATTACCTGCCTTCCAAAGCCTTTATGGCCTTTGTGGCCATTCTCCACTGGGCTGCCAAAGTTGTAATCCACAGACAAGAAGAATTGCACTGTGGATTGTATACATTTGTATTTTTTAATTTTTTTTATTCTGTTTTTATTGAAAGAAGACACAGATACAAATTGTAACAAAGACAAATAGTGGGACATCAACAGACACATTTGACAATTTGGAGAACAACAGTGTGTAGCCGTAGAAATGCTGTCAAATTAAATAGTCCAATATCGTTTAGCTCTGCATCGACCTATAACAAAATACATAAGTAGAGAAAGAAGAAGAAAAAGAAAGTAAATGAGAGAGAGAGGGGGGGGGGTGTCCTGGGGCCACATTTGGATTTCTATATAACCTATTACACCTACAGTTTGCCTCTATGATTGCAAATAATTCTGCAGACTTATCTGTTGGAACTACTTATTTTCTAAGGATCTGCCAATCCTTAGACGCCTATTCCATATTAATAAACAAAATTCTTTGAATAAAGTGGAATACAGTTGCAATACAACAATATCCTTTGGTCACCTCATGCTGAGGATTTAATGTTCTTTGTCTGTTAAAAAAAGTATAATAAAAATGTATTATGATCATGCCAAGTTGGCAAATGATGCGTTCTGTTTTTTTTTTTTGCAAATCACATGAACAGCAGAATGCCCAAGGAAATGGCCTCAAAATGTTGGCATATATTTTATATCATCCTTGTAAAAAACGCCTCTCTGGTGGTGGTTACAAGGATGCTTTCTGTACTGAATGGCAATTACAGGGATGCCCTATGTGGGCCAGATGTACTGAGCTTCAAAAAGTGATAAAGTGACAGATAGGAGCTGGTTTGCTCATCCCATGGATGTTCATGGTATTGGGCATAAGTCACTAGGATGCTGTCTGTATTAAGTGGTGGACACTGGTATGCTCTCTACATGTATATAGTGTAGGCCACTAGAATGTTCTCTTCTCTCTAGTGAAATGTTGCTGGCTAACAGCTGTAGAGCTGGGTACACACTGGGTGATATATCATTAACGATATGGACAGTATCAATATTGTTAATGATGTGGTGTGCATATCATTCAGTGTGTACATTCAATTTCATTAACGATGTGTGTGGCCGTCTGTCATCTGTACATGCAGCTCAATCTGACAATACTGTCAGCAACTGCTTGTACGGAGCGGGAGGGGGGTTGCGGGTGAGATTACTGATCCATATAGTGAACAATATCGCTTGGTGTGTATGCACTATATCATTCTCCTGCAGCACCGCCAATATTGCTAAGCATGAATCATTTAGTGTGTACGCAGTTTTAGACATACATTTCACTACTATTCTGGGGTCTCTGTCTTCCGACAGAGATGTCTTGGTCTCCTGGTGATAAGAGCTGCGGGCAACCAGTCGGCCTGTGTAATGTGTCATAGGTTACTCATCCAGCCGATGGTGTCATAAGTGGCCTGACACCTCATCAGATGCAGCACTGCAACACTGAATCACACATGCATGCAAGAGTTGTCTATTTATACCAGCATATGAAAACATAGCTGCTGTTATATTGAACAAATTTGTTTTATTCACTGAGCTTCCAATGACTAAAACTGGTCTCATACATCTTCAATACACATACTGTATCTGTTTCCATAGTCTCCATTGCTCAATTTTTGTAATTGTCCAGTTTGATCTGGTTCCCGTTGATAGATCTAATAATAATAATAATAATAATAATAATAATAATAATTTTATTTATAGTACAGAAAAGCTTTTCATAAACAATACTTAAGGGGATGAAGGAAATGCTTGAGTAAACAGGAAAGTCTTGAGTCTGTTTTTTGAAGCATTCTAGAGTGGGGGCCTCTTGAACTGTGAGGGGAGGTGAGTTTCATAAAGCCGGAGCTGCATGGCTAAAAGCTCCACCCCCAGAGGAATTATGGGAGATCCTTGGTACTGCTAAAAGCCCTTCATCTAAAGATCTCAGTAATCCGGTGGGCCTTGGTCATGCAGGGCTTTTGATTGATCTTGAAAATGATTCGCCATTTTATGGGCAGCCAGTGAAGAGAGTAGAGAATTAGAGTTATGTGGCTAGTACTAGGCTGGTTGGTTAACAGCCTGGCAGCTGTGTTTTGTACCAAGTGTAATCGGTGCAGTTCTTTTGCTGGTAGACCAAGGTAGAGGTCATTGCAGTAATCCAATTGAGATGATACAAATGCATGTATGACTTTTGGAAGATATTCAGAGGGGATTAAGTGTTTGATTCTGGCTATTTTCCTCAGATTAAAGAATGAGGATTTGATTGTGGCTGATATCTGATGTTTAAGTGTCAAGCCACCATCCAGTAACACGCCTAGATTCAGTCCAGTTGGGTGGCTATGCTGCAGACTTGTCCTTTGATGTTGATGTCCTATCATAAGGACTTCTGTTTTATCAGGATTCAGTCTCAGCCAACTGGCACTCATCCATTCCTGGAGCTCAGCTAGACAGCAATTTAGGATTGTTATAGGGTTTTCAGTGCCCAGAGCAAAGTACGAGTACAGTTGTGTATCATCTGCATAGGAGTGGTAGACAAGGCCATGGTGCCTAATTATTTCACCCAGTGGCAGCATGTACACTGCAAAAAGCATGCTGGATAATATAGAACCTTGTGGGTCACCACATGGCAGTGGCACGTATGAAGATGAGTACTGTATACTCCAGATGACACTCTCTGTGACCTGCCAGCGAGAAATGATTTGAACCAGCTTAGTACTGTGCCATCCAGTCCACAGAAATTTTCCAGGCACTCAATCAGAAGCCCAGTATCAAATGCTGCAGAGAGATCCAAAAGAATTAAGATTAAACAGTCACCTCTGTCTCTTGCCATCAGAAGATCATTTAGCACATATACCAAGTGCTATGTCTTCTCCTGAATCCTGATTGGAATGGATCATACATATCATGAGTTATCAGGTGGGTTACCAGTCGATTTGCAACCAATTTTTCAATGAATTTTCCTAGAAAAGAAAGGCTTGATACTGGTCGGTAGTTGGTCATGCAGTCTGGATCTAAATTAGGTTTTTAAGAAGAGGTCTAACAATTGCTTCCTTTAGAGGTTGAGGAAAAATTCCTGTCTGCAATGAGCATTGAACAATTTTTGCAAAGGCGTGGCCAATTATTTCCATACACCCTATTAGGAGCTTGGTTTGGGCAGGGTCGAGAATACAGGAAGTGGGACGCAAAATCTGGACAATTTCAGCAATGTCCTTTACATCCATTGGGTCAAAGCTGGTCCATTAGTATAGGTGGCTTACATTGTCAGGATTGATAGTTTGGCACTCATCTGACATCACTGTGGTTATTTCAGCCATGATGGCAGATATTTTATCTGAAAAGAATTTTGCAATCTCATTACATCTTGGCTGGGAGAGTGTTTCATCAGGCTGTAGGCATGCTGACTTGCAAAGCATTTCCACTGTGCGGAAAAGTTGAGCAGGCCTATTGTTTGCTGCCATGATCTCGGTTGACAGGAACTCTGATTACGGGTTATTGTCAATTGATATTCCTCAATATGCTTTGTTCGTTTTATCTTGTCCTCCAAAAGGATAGTCTTTCTCCATTGTCTTTCAATTCTATGCCCCCTTTTCCTGAGCTCATTAAGACTGCTGTCAAACCAGGGAACTTACAATGTGGTTTGAGGCGTTGTATACGCACAGGGGCTATAATATCAATTGCAGCCGTCATATCCATATTATACTATAGTTACGGACTAGGGAACAGGGATCTTCACAAACTCCTAGTTCAGAGAGATCCAGAGTTGCTGCAAGACCCTGTGGAGTCATACCCCTCCTTGGACTATACCTGGTCAACTCCATTGGCAAAGTTTTTTTTTGTTGTTGAGGGGTTGCAATTGAGAACCAAAGCGAGTGGTGGTCTGACCACGTGACTGGGTGTATTTTAAAGTCAGTGACTTGTAATGCAATCTGAAAGACAAGATTTAGCGTGTGATTACTTTTATGTGTGGCAGAAGGAATGATTTGGTTGAAGCCCAGACCATTCATTGTGCACAGAAGGTCTTGGCCAAGGTGTGACAGCTCGTCATCAACCCGTGCATTGAAATCCCAGAGAATGAGTTACAGTGCCCCCAAAAAATCAACATACTGTACAATGGGTGGACAGAGTCAAAAGGTGAACAGGGCGAAAAAGTCAACATGGGAAATGTCAACATGTAAACGGTTGACAGGGCAAAAAGGTTGACAGGGTGAAAAGGTAGACATGAAAAAGGTAGACACATGAAAAAGTAAACAGAGCTTGATTTACAGACACACGGAACAGGCAGGGTAGCCCAGGGTGCCCATTGGCCCAACCCTAGCCGAGTGCAGAAGGACCCATCACAGGAGAGGACAGCCTTAGTGGTGGGTGTGGCCTCAGCTCCCATGCCACTACTGTACCCGGCCACTGCTGTACAGTATGGGCTGTTGCCGCTGTGAGAGGTACAATTACTGCTACTGCTGTGAGAGGTAGAATTATCAGGGGTGGGGGGGCAACGTTGATGTATCTAAATATATTTTGGGCTTAAAGGTAAAAAAGTTCTCTGACCCCTGATCTAGACACTTTCTATATAAAAATCTACACCCATTCTGGGTGGCTAAAGTTGTCTTCAAACCCAATAACTTCAGTTATAATATATGCAAACCTACACATCAGCACTGTCTCACGTCAGACACCCAGCTATTGATTGTTTACTTTAAAATGACTGTAATATTATGTATACAGGAATCAGCTGTAGTACTCTGTCCAAGTTTTTCCTAATGCTATATATCAGATTAGCAAAGGGTCATTGTGACTGTCAAGAATCTGACAGCTAATTCAGCAAATAAACACAATGGACGTCATTTTTTATTTTACAAAGCAGCAAATGTGTTTTGCTTAACAGAGCAGTTTGCATTTAAATCATTATTAGATACTGGCTCTCCAAAATACAGTGGGTATGTTTCCCTATAGATTGTATTCCTTGTCTATTACTTATTATTACCAAGTCACGTTTTATTAAAATTTTCTTCTCAATTGAAAAGTACTGTACAATGCTTTTACTATATAAGTAACTTTTGTTTAAGTTTTTGGGTACTTATGTAATATCTGGGCTCCCGTTTTTCTTATGATACCGCGTCCCCTCGCGGGGCTCGCTGCGCTCGCCACGCTTCAGGCACGGTGGCTCGCTGCGCTCGCCACACTATATAAAATCAACTCCATGCGTAGTTGGATAGTAGAGGTATGAAGAAATGGGGTGCATTTAACATGGGAGCCCAGATAATACATAAGTACCTATATATATATATATATATATATATATATATATATATATATATATATATATATATATATATATATATATACACCACATGGAAAGCCTGTGTTTGTCCCTCTGCACCTTAATCTAGGACTGTAGGAGACCTCACAGTCCCAGTGATGCCTCTGATTAAAAACCCTCCAATGACTAGGCTGCTGCTGTTGTCTTCCATGGGCCTGAGAAGCATGTAATGAGCTCCACCAATCAGAGCTCAGCACAAACTTCTCAGCCTCTGCCCTCCTGTGCAAAGTGTCATGGGGCTTAGTCAACTCCCAGTAATGCACACTTGTGCAGTCATTGTGCCTTGGCTCCCGATGCTCTGTACCATTAATCATAGTCACATTGGCAGATAGGTGAAGCTGCAGCACTACCCCACTCCCATGCGCAAAACCTTTAGCTAAAAAAAAAATATATATATATTTTTTTTCTATTTTAAAAATCAATGCCAACCACGGGAGGGCCCCTAGCTAGAGGGGGGCCCAGTGGTACTGACCCCCTTTGCCCCTGCTTTAATCCGGCCCTTCAGCCATTGCTATGGGGTCCAGAATATAAGGGGTCCTGGACTCAGGTTATCTTACCTTCCAACTGTCCCGACTACAGCGGGACAGTCCCAATATTTAGAGCAGTGTTTTTCAACCATTGTGCCGTGGCACACTAGTGTGCCTTGAGCTGTTCTCAAGTGAGAAGTAACTTTCTATTCAATTTTGACTATATATTCAAAAAATGTATAAAAATGTCGAAATCACATAGTATTAAGCCGCATTCAATCTAGATTAGATCCCAATGCGCTGCCCCGCGGCATCAGAATTGAAAAGCAGCATGGCCCTCGCCCCCCAACGCCGTTGGATCAATAATGGTGGACACTGGATCACACCTTTAATATTTCTGGTTATTTAAAACCATGTAACAACTTCCTTTATAACATAACAAGAATGAAAAAAATTAAATATATATAATTTAAGTAATATATGTACACATTTATAAAACTTTGCCACTTCATTGGTCCTACATTTTTTGGTCTCATTCTACATCTATGTGTAGTCCCTAACAGAGCCTTACGGTCATTAGGGCGGTATCCAATTATTTTTCGGCAGGTAAAAATGGACCAATTCTTGAACGATAGTCATTATCATGCTATCCAGTTACGTGCCATTTTTATTGGACAAAAAAGGACCTGCAACCGTGCAAGAGTACACAGAGAGGGGGAACATTACTAAAATGGGAGTCCTGTTTCATGGGACGTTGCTATGGGCATCCAATCAGATGCTATCTATTATTTCTAGAAGGTGCTAAATAAATAAGTAGTAGATTCTGATTGGTTGGCCATAGCAACATTAGGGAAGCCAATCCCGGGCATTTTTTCAATCCCGGGATTGGCTTCCCTAATTTAAAAAAAAAAAAAACGCCCCGGCCTCCCTGCACATTCACAGAACTTACATTTGCGGGTGCTGGGTGGGTGGGCGAGCGTGCAGATATTGCTGGGAGCCGGGTGGGCTGCAGGTATGTCCGCTGGGCGGGTGGGCAGCTTCAGCTGGGCGGGCGGGTGCACAGCTTCGGGTGGGCAGCTTCGGGTGGGCAGCTTCAGCTGGGCGGGTGGGTGGGTGGGCAGCTTCGGGTGGGCAGCTTCAGCTGGGCGGGTGGGTGGGCAGCTTCAGCTGGGCGGGTGGGTGGGCAGCTTCGGGTGGGCAGCTTCAGCTGGGCGGGTGGGCAGCTTCAGCTGGGCGGGTGGGCAGCTTCGGGTGGGCAGCTTCAGCTGGGCGGCTGGGTAGCTGTTCGGGTGGTCGCGTAGCTTGGCGGGAGGGCGGGCGTGTGCTGATAAGCTGGGTTGCTGGGTGTGTGGGCGGCTCCGCTGTGTGGCCTGCTCAGCGTGACAGCTGACCTCATCACGCTGCGCAGGCCGCACGCCGGGTATGGGAGAAGACGGGCAGCTTCTGAGCGGGTGCTCAGACGCTGCCCGGCATTAGACTGCACATGTGCAGTCTAATCCCGAAATCCCGGGATTGGAATCTCCAATCTTGGGATTGAAATCCCGGCATTTTGGAGGCCAAAACACGGGATCCCGCCGATCCCGATCCCGGGATTGGCCACCCTAAGCAACATCCTATGTGAAATAGAACTCCCATTTTAGTAAATTTCCTCTGCAATCCGGTATCCCAAGCCCATGTGTTATCACGGTTTATTGCAGATTACACAATATGATGCATATAGAACGCAAAAAATGAACAACAAATTACAGGTGGCGCTATGCAGCTTCAGAATAGAGTCCTCGTGGGTGTCACCAACACCACAAGATAAATGTAAAGAAAGAAAGTTTTTTGGAAGAGACTCTTCAGGAGGCGCATAAAGTGGCAGGTTTAAACGTGATAATACTATATTGTGATAATAACGTGATATAACCAATACAATATACTTTATTGTATTGGTTATATCACGTTATTATCACAATATAGTATTATCACGTTTAAACCTGCCACTTTATGCAACCGGATGCATATGTCTTTCAATATTTATGAAAAATTAAATTAAGCAATGTCAAATATAGTTAAAAATTGTTGGAGGTGGCTTCTAAAAAAGCAAAACTAAGTTGATTCTGTTAAGTAAAGCAGCCTAGACTATTAAGGTACTTCAAATGGAGAATATAATCTAATTTTATAATATTTCATTAATTTGAAAACTGGAGCCAATTCAGCTTTAGTGAAGATCTAATGCGAAAACAGGACCTGCAAATATGCACAAACCGATCTTAAATCCTTGTTCCCCAGTGTTATGCTTCGGGTGCCATAGGAACCCGAAGCAATAACCAACGACACGTGTCCTGAAGTGGGGTAATTGGAATGCACAATGTGAAGTTCTATAGAAAAAAATATATATTTGTGTTTTTGTTTCATTGCCATTTAATATTTCATATTAATAATGTAACTACAAGTGCATCTGATTATTGTGAATAAAAAAAGATCAAAAATAATATTAAAGTGGTATATATGAAGACCGTTTTGACATTTCCATCCGTGTATGTTGGGACTAAAATTCTGTGACTGCGAACAATAAAATTGTCACAATAATAAAATAAGCGCTATTAATTCTTAAATCGCCTAGTAGAGAATGATCAGTTTATGTATCCTGATTCTGAGCAATGCTCTCTCTACCTTATCTGTGACCCATCATGCACTGCACTAATGCAGCAGATATTAATATCTCAGTTCCAGTAGTAGCACTATTATTGATCTCAGTGGCATGTAACAGAGGTTGGATCATTTGTTGAACTCGGGATTCAATCATCAGCTCTGAGTAAATCATCTGATCTAATTTCAAGTGAATTTGAGAACCTGAGAGCTATGTACCACAAACATGCTTACAATGAGCCGTTGCTGTGGCCACTGTGGTTGAAAACCACCTAGTTATATAGCATTTATTGGCTGGAGTGTCTCTCCAGTGGCTCTTCTGTACCCAGGCTGCTTCTCTGGAGAGGAAATCTGCTTCCTCCGATGAGTGGATCCCGGTTACAAGATAACAAAATATAAGCAGGAAGACAATAATGACATCCAGCACACTGACAGACAAACATCACCGATCATTAGCAATGACACAAAAAAGTATATATACAGTAAATAGTGATTTTAATGGATTACATTGCAATGCACATTTCTGACGATGCTAGGCAAAATTACAGCAAAAATAATTGATTATATATAATGATAAAATGCACAAGTTGACACAGCCATATTGAGATTAGTGACAAAATGAATATTCAGTTATCCCAAATAACTTACAATCTTAAAGATCTTGACTTGTAATACTAATTGCTTTATGTTTCAGGAGTGTGCTGTAAAGACACAGGGCCAGATGCACTAAGCTTCAAAAGTGATAAAATGGAGAGTGATAAACAGCTAGCCAATCAGCTCCTGTCTGCCATGTCACAGGCTGTGTTTGAAAAATGTCAGGCAGGAGCTGATTGGCTGGTGGTTTATCACTCTCTCTTTTATCACTTTTGAAGTTTAGTGCATCTGGCCCACAATATGTAATAATAGGGTGTGAGAATTAGAAACTGAGAGATTCTGGGAGAGTTTTCCCATTTTGTTAAAGCAGCAATAATTTACACTGCAAAACCAGGGTGATTTTGCCATGTAAACGATTGCTGCTTTAAGAAAAGGGGAAAACTCTCCCAAAATCTCTCACTTTCTGATTCCCACACCCTATTACATGTGGCCCAATAAGTCTTACAGTATACAGAAATGGTAATACATCTAATAACTCTTACTGTTACTCCTAATAACATGCATTGTACAGGTAATACTGCAATACTCTAAAACAAGTACTACTACTCCATAACAAATACAGTATTCTAGTGACAACCACCGCATCTATAAGTAACAACTTGTAAAAGTAATGTTAGAACATACTGTCATTTCCTTACTGCATTTGCAGTGTATCTAGGGCTTAGCATGTACCTTAGGTGCCCTCTACTGGACATACAGAAGACACACAGATGAAATTTGATTCACCATGTTCAATAGTTCTTGCTACAGCTAAAACTAAATATAGGGAATAACAATATAACTTAATTAAATAAATTAACTTTCCAGGTTTACTAATCCACACAAATATACTCAATGAGAGTTAAACTATTTATGACTACTCAAGGTAATATTTACTTCCACCTATGGTGCACATTCAGCAATCAAATCAGCACCTACAATACTTGTAAATATAATGGTCAGCAGTTAACAGATGTATTGGGAATTATCAAACCCTTAGACACAGCTGTTAGACGACCTGCCTTACCAATTAGGGATACTACCCCTTAAAACGCCATACAAAATCATAATAAACATCTCAACTTTTGAGAAACATAATTTTTCTAAATCAACAGTTCTCTTTAACAAAATAAAACAGCAATAAAAAACTTAAGACTATAATGAAAGAGATATCATAACATTCACACACATTTCATTTTTTAATTGGTTTCACTTATTGATCTTTGTGGCAACTGATTTCTCAGTTACTCCTGCTGCTTATAACCATTTTACAATGCTAATTAAAGCAAAGAATAAATCTTGTACTCGCATCGATTAATAATAGTGGGCTCCTATGTACATGGCCTTACTGTCTAATTAAGATGTGCTAACATCAGTTCTAGAGAGAATTTATTTTGCTGTTAAATATTTAGCAAATACTGTAGTGATACATTTTACTAAATGTTTGTTATTTTAATGTGTTCTGCTTTGATGTGTGGTTCGGCTCTCCAGAGATCCAGATCAATCCACATGAATTCTGTGGATCTGAACTGAACCAAAACCCAGTCTGGATTTCCCAAGGAGATCCAATCCAAACTCTGTCTTGCTTCTGATTTTCCCCCAAAATTTGGATTTTAAATTCAAATTTCATTTATGGATTGTAAAAATTACATGATTTTAGCCGTTGTGTTCATTTCTCTAGATTTTCTGGGTGAACCAAAAACTGAATATAAATGCAAACCCTCGATGGTGAATTAAGAAACAAAACCAAAACACGGGAGTCTGCACACATCTCTATTGGCTAAAAACCAAAGAGATCAACTAATCGGTGCAGCCAATCAGAGTGAATGTTAACAGTTATCAGGCATTCACAAATGTCTCAAGACTATAGATTTATAGATTAATAAATAGAAGCTTGCAGTTATTCTTTTTGACTGAATGATAACAGGGGAAAACATCTGTCAATGCTCAGTCTCTATTAGTAGACCAGAATGATGTAATAGTTTAGTTTGAATGGCATAATGCAAAAGTTTTTCAGAGGGTGAAGCGATCCCAAGTCAGCAACTTACGAATGAAAAATGGAATAAGCATACTGAAATTGTATAACTGTGCTTTAAAGCTGCCAATAGAATTGTAACATAAAGCCACAGCCAGTTACCCCCCCAAAAAAATGTAGAAATGAATAATCATTGTATAACCCCTAAATTAACCTTCCCATACTAGAAAAAGAGAAACATAAGGAACAGCGTTATATGCAAAGTAGAAAAAATGTCATAAAATTGTCATAACTTTTTATTTGATTTTATATAACAAATGTGAGCGACGGTGTCATTTTTAACAGATATTTTGAACATCTGTCACAGAGTTGTTGGAACTCAAAGGGTTAATATTCAGAACCCTCGAGAAGAGCTGGCATGCATGCCTAGGCTGACATGAAAAACTACAATAATCCAATGGCAATGCCACTATTGCTCACTATGCTGGGGTACCCATATTTCTACCAGATGACATGGGCTTGAAGGGTACAAAGCGGGTGCATAGCCAATCGTATAAAATTAGTAGATTGTGTTTATTACGTGGAACTCTGCAAAAACAGCTTTAGTTGTGCAGCATGAGACCACTAAAATGAGAAATGGGGGAAGGGGGCATTTTTAAGGTCTCTCCTTGCTTTGGGTAAGGACGCACAGCGATTTCCACTTTGCAGAAATGCTGATTCGGACAATATATAAATTGTTCTTGATATACTAAATACACCCTCACTGTGCTTTGAATCTCGGTGGCCTTCTAAGCCTGTCATTAATGCAGTTGTGACCCATGAGAAGCAGGAAGATCAAAGTCACTGTTCTGGCAAAGAACATGGGGATATTTGTGAGATCAATTTGCAGGCACTGAATGAATGGTAGTTACAAGTCAAGGCTGCCATCTAAAAAGCATTAGTTTTGTATGGTCACATTAACACGTGAGCATATGACATTTGTTACATATTTATATGCATATGACTGGTACTGTATGAAATGTTTTTAAATCGTGAAAATAGGTTATTGTGTACATTTTTATAATGCTGGGATTTGTAACCTTACACACAAAGTGATTCTCCTCACAGCTAGTGCACATCAATAGGTCCCAATTCCGCTCTTGTTGCATACATAAATACACTGTAATTATAATAGCAATACTCGTTTGTGGCATGTACATTTGCACTGGTTAACCAGTGCTTTTTATTCTCCTGAATTTATTACTTTTGTATACCCTTAGATCGTAAGCCTTTGAGGACTGTTAGAAGATATCATTATTTACCAACTGCTTTCATGTGTTTTGTTTGCTGCTATGCGAAACTGTACAGTGGGCTCTGCTTGTTTGGGCGCTTATCACACACACATTCGTTAACTGTACTTTAAAGCTGCAAACTTGTAAATCATTATATAAACAGCATGCAGTATGCATGACGGATAGATAGATAGATAGATAGATAGATAGATAGATAGATGGATGGATGGATGGATGGATGGATGGATGGATGGATGGATAGATAGATAGATAGATAGATAGATAGATAGATAGATAATAGATAGATATTGCGTTATGATTTTATGATATATATACAGTATATGAAACACTTATTAATCTTGAATTTCCGTGCTCATAGTTATGCTACTAATTATAAAACATCATGGAAATTCTTTAATCTCAGTGTTTCCTGGCTGGGCGATACCATAATTGCCTCTTTCAAAATGGCCGCTACTGCCCGACGATTAAGGGGATATTTAATCTCTGCCAGAGATTAAATATCCCCTTAATCGTCGGGCAGTAGCAGGGATTTTGAAAGAGGCAATTATGGTATCGCCCAGCCATATTTCAGACAGTGGAATCATTGGCAGTTCAATATTCAATCCCGGCCAGGACTCGCCATCCCTGCCAGAACTCGTCTGCTATAGACCCACCTCCCTATGTGTATTGTTGAAACGGCCGCGGATTGTCGAATCCTTGTCTGTTTTCCAGCAAAATGGTAGCTTTTCACCAATCCTCGAACTTTCCGACACTCGACAGTCGGAACATTGAATTCTGACTGACAAGTTACTGTAGGATCCAATGAAAACCATCCGGGATTCCGATTGTCAGGACATTGCCGGATTGAATATCCCACTCGTATACCATTATCATTCTTAAGCTAGATACACATCAGATGATATTTTTTAGCAATACTCCTGATTCCGATGGATCGGAACTTTAAAATGGTTCACTGTTGCTGGCCATAAGATTGAGCTGCATTCACGACCAACCCAAAGACTAGATGAACGACTCATGGGAGCATGCGATACTGTATGGCATGCTCCCATGAGTCGTTCATCGAGTCTTTGTGTTGGTCGTGCATGCATCTCAATCTTATGTATACTTAAGATTGAGATGCATATCTTTGCAAGATTGCACAGTGTGTATGCATTGTATAGTTTGTCCAGGAGTTCAAGGGAAATTGAGAACGACATTGGCGTTATTTGTACATCGTATAATGTTTCTCCAGATTTACAGTAATGCATACATTATGCAGTGATTGTCATTTGCAAAACTGGAAGATTTGGCCAGTAACTTCCTTATGGCCATGTTTGACAGAATGTCTGACTTATTGTTCACTGCTCACTGCAATACTTGGAATGTGCGCACTGGCCCTGTCTCAAATTAGAAGTCTGGGCACACTACCAAACATGGCATCTTGCTGGTCTTCTGGGTGACATCTGAATGAGATAGCAAGTTATGCTCTGTGGCTGTGGGGTGCTAAATCTGGCCAACAGCTACATGGTTAATAGTACAGTATGGTGCATCAGCAGATTCATTCAAAGGAAAAATAATAACAATCACATTCATCTTACAGTTATAAGTATGTTTCTGTAATTTTTGCTGGTGATGAAGGGGTTAAAGTGTCAATTAGTACAAGCAATACTCCAACATCAGTCTGTAAGATAAAGTGATCTGCACATCTACTGAAGGGCGGCCAGTAGCTCCGTAAATGCTGGGGACAGGGAAACAACAACATGCTCGGAAATTAGGCGCATGCAAATACAGACAAGTCCGACGCATTTCCTTCACATCTGCGCCTATAACTAGAGATGTGATCAAAGTTTTGGATTTTGGATTTGATTTCATCATTGTGTTTTAGTTTTGCAAAACCGCCTTCAAGTGTTTTGATTTTGTCATTCGGATTTAACATTCAAATCTTGCATTTTGAATTTTATAAAAATGGATAAAAACAGGTAAAATCATGTACTCTTTGCAATTCAACACCTGAAATTCATATCTAAAATAGAAATTGCAAACTGCAGGAAGATCCGAACTGGGACATGGTCCGGATTGAATCGCCTTTGTTTTGTTTGCAACCACAAAGTTTGGGTGGATTTTAAATCTTATGTGCAGCCGCCAGCGGCACAACAAAGGTGCTAAGCACCCGCGATTTATAGCTTCCGATACAGTGCGGGGTGCGGCGGACAGGGAACATGGTCCGGGTGCAGCGGGCATGAGCGTGGTGCAGCGGGTTTCAGTCAATCAGCAGCCACCAAATAGGTGGCCGCTGACAGAGCTTTCTCAGCCAATAGGATTTTTCAATTCTGCCGCCCCCCTGCCTGCAGCTCCCTGGGCTTACATGTATGCGCGTGTGATTTATCACATGTAATGAAATGGCTCATCAAGTGCCAGATCTTAGTGAGTTCTCCCGTGGAGCTGCCGGGGGAGCTCAGGGAAAATCAGATCCTAAAATCAGATCCTAAAGCTTCTAAAACTGAAAGAGGTGATGTTGCCCAAAACAAATCAGATTCTTTGTTTAATTTTCCTGTTGCATCCTTGAAAATGATAGACCGAATCTGGGCCAACATAAAATCTTTTCATTTTTAGAAGCTTTAGTAAATATACCCCTTAGTTCTAGAGAACCGAAGAGAACATCTTTACTTACTGTACAACATCACAAATGTGACCAGGTTGCCGGGGGGGGGGGGGCTGTCTGTCCTGGAGGTAAAGCTTGCTGGGGACATGGTCATGCAAATGTGGGCTATGCAGGGACCATTGCTAAAAGCAATGCTATTTCCACTTACTAGTAACCCTGCTGCAGGGTTACTAGTAAGTGAAAATACAGTAGCATTGCTTTCAGCTGTGCACTTAGTATACAGTATACAGTGGGGGTAAGTGTGCGCATAGTGTGAATGAGAGAGTTAATATGTTTCTCTACTACTTTGCAGGGGGAAAGTGCACAGACGAGGCCTCATGCAATCTACTGAAAATACTCTGGACAACTTTGTGATGAGAATATTAACTTGTCATTAGAATGATGGGACTGACCCGCGGAATATAACCCTCTATCAGAAAGGAAAACTATAACAAGGCTGCGTCACTACAGGGTTTACAGGAACATCTGGACGAATTTGCTTCAAAATACAATAACCACATGAATTATTTTTCACGCTTTATACAGAGATCAAAGGGAGAAATGTTAAATGAAGTAACTTGCAGAGTTGATTTCAGTTTGTATATATGAGACTTATTGTCCTCGGGGTCTGCTTCTTTAAATACTGGGAGTAGGTCAGTTTAATGTGATCTGTTGTCAAATAATGTTAAGCGGTGCAGAATCCCCATTCGGAAGTCACTGAGGTGAATGAGACAAGGGCCGCACAAGTGAAGGCTGAATCTCCTGGAGGGAGCAGCTCTGTGTTCAGCAGTCACTGCCTTGTGCATTGACTGCAGGGGCAGTTGCTTGCCACACAACGGCTGCTGCCTAATGACCCTGGGAAGGACAAAATACCAAGAGGATAAAGGTGATCCCACCCTGTACCATTTATTTCAAAGACCTCCCCCCCCCCCCCCCCCCAACAAATACAGAACACAGCACCTCCATTCCTTAATCGCTCTACGTATACATTCATTGTAAATCATTTGGGATTTTGTGCTTCCATTCTTCATGTTATGCCTACATGTCACTGCAAAGCACTTGGCGCCCATGTACACAGAACAAAGTAATGATACGCAGGTTAGTGATGACGGGGGACACATTTAGTAGTTTTTAATTTACCCACTTGGTCCGCCATGTGCGACGGATGAGGCCGCTTTGCAGAATTGCCACGCTGCACTAGTGACCTCCCTGACTCCATTGTCGTACCAGAACTATTCCAATCATCTTTATTGGTCTCAAATCTCTAGATAATGTCTATATGAATTGCTACTTCCACAATTCCCTTCTCACGTCCTGTGCAAGTGTGTCGGTGGCATATTTTTTATTTGTTCATTATGTTTTATTTCGTTTTTATTCTCAATGTTTTTGCGTTGTAACACAGTGACTATTATGTATGCATAGGTGAATTATTACTGGCTTTCTTTTGTTTTTTTATGTTTTTTTGTGTTTGTGTGTTTTTTTATTTATTTTTTTTATATTCTGGTATCTTGTCAGTGTCTGGAGGAATGGGCCCTCACTAAATGGAAGCAGCCTGAAGGTAGAGTGAAAAAGTCAAAGCCTGTACGCTGTGACACAATGAGTTATGACCTTATGATACCACTATCAGTTTTTTAAGGCATCTGTTATTAAAATTCATCTCTTTCTCTCCCAGGCAGACACCCTGGGGGGAGAGAACTGAAAAATTCCATCCTGTTAATATCTTTATTACACCCACACACATACACATAGGGGGATCTCTATCTGGCCGGCTGTCTATAGACGAGCTGGGTAGCCCCCTCAACTAATTAATGTCCTGTCTGTTAGCATCTGCATCAAATGTAACAAACTTATGCTTTAAATGTGATACATCAGCTGCAGGTTTCTTAGGTAAACAAGGTTAATACCTGCTTAGAGCTTGTGGATAAAAAATGTGTCAGGCGGTGGAATAAGACAGGGAAAATGATGTGCAGTTGCAGAGCGTGATTAACACGGGGCCCAAGGCAAGGTACTAGTTTGCCCCCCCCCCCCCCCCCCAACCCACCCCTCTCTGTATAAACAGTTTGGGGCCCCTTGTTGGCCTCTGGGCCCTAGGATAAAGCCTAGATTGATTGACGAATGGATAATCTGCCTTTGTGTAATCCTATTGCTCTTTGCACCTAAACCAATTATAAATGTATATATATATGTATAGACCTTTGTGAATGGACATAGGGTTACATTGGATGATTCTAATGCTTTCTGCTTGTGCAGAAACTACAAGAGAAGAAATAGTTTTGTAGTTTGAAAATGAACCAAAAGTAAGGTACATAGACAACTGAGGTGGGCTCGGCACACGCGCTGCTCACGCCTGCTGCAAAATGCTGCAATTCACTGCATTCTACATGAAGATGAGACTCACAGCGAACCATACAGTATCATCATGTTCCTGCCACCTGACTTCGGCAATGGACGTACTATAAGAAGGGTGTCGGTTCTGCTGAGGCTGCTCCAAGAAATTTGGGATGCTACAGAATATTCAGAGAAAGTTGGAAACTGTAAATTTACAGTACTAAGATACTGTAGGAGTCTATTGAAGATAGGATGTTGCCCATAGCAACCAATTAGAAGTAGATTTTGATTGGTAGCCCATAGCAAGATGCCATCTTTATTAGAACTTACATCTTAGTAAATTAGTAAATAAACCTAAGTGGTTTGCTGCAAATTTCCTTTATTTTGGTTACTGTGTATTAGAAAAAAAAGTAAGCAGTATGGGTATCTATTTTTCATCTTGTAAACATGGCTGCTGTATGTCATTTAAGAGTGTGTGTAGTGTTCAGGCAACTCTAATACCAGCAGTGTGATAACCTGCAGCAATAAATAGTTACACCCGTAGCACTCCGTTGTATCTCCATCATGAGGTGCTCCCAAGTTGACAAATCTAATTGTCCTGGCAAATATGGTTGTTTTCATTCAGATTGTTCTGCAGGTGCACTATTTGTGGGGTCAGCATAACCAACACCGGATCAGAATTAGCAGGTAGGTCTTTACAGTACAGTATGTGCCGTCAGAAGGAGATGGTCTCTAATTTCATGCACGGAGCCTGAAAATGTGTCTTTCTGTTAAATTTCTCTTTGTATACTGAATTCAATTGTCACATTTTGTTACGATTCTTCATACTTTATAAATTAATATTTATTGAACAGGAGTACAATATTTCAAATGCAAGAAACTTGCTTTAAAATCAGTGGTGTCCTCCCTTCACAGAGAGATATGGATCCAGGTCCAAACTCCATGTGAAAGGGTCCACCTAGGTCAAAATTGGCCCGGGGGACAGGGAGGGGACGGACGGTGTAGTCTCTGACCTGGGTAGCCTCTGGTGTGAAAATAATGAATTGGGTCTTGATGAACTGGGTCATGCCTAAAAGGAGCTGGTTGGTGGAAACAGTAGCGCTTACAAATGACATCATCTCAAGTGTCCACTGTTAGACAGAAAACCTGGTCACTGGAGACCCAGGTCTGGTATGAACAGTGACAACCTGGGAATGACCCAAGTGCATCACTGATGTAAAAGGGGTAATTGACCTAAAACCAGTCCCTGACCCATGCTCAGTGTCCTGGGTTGGAGCCATGATAGAGTTCTTAGGTATGTCTACTATTGTAAAGCGCAACGGAATCTGCTGCGCTATATAAGAAACTGTAAATAAATAAATAAATAAAATAAAATATGACAGAGAAGTCTTGTGCTTGGCGGGTTCAGCAATGTGTCCCAAGAAATTATTTTGGAATGTACAGTGCTGTATACCTTGTATACCAATTAGCCAATGCATTGATGCAATAGGATACAATATGTCCATGTGTGCCTATCCCCATTGTCACAATTCTGTTCTCTCCTTTCAGTAGTTGGGAGGTGTCTGTCTATACCAGTATTATCTTTTCTTTGTAGGGCTGTTGCTGTTGATCTTCCTTAGGAGAATTAATCGATAATTAACTCTCAATTAAGTGACACGTACAGCGAAAATTACTTGAAAGAGTTAAACACCTTGCAAGTGAATCTAACATGTGTCTCTAATAATGGTAGTGCCGTTTATACTCCCAATGAACCCAGTGAGAAACAAACCAATTTAGACGTTCACTGTTCCAATAATTGGAGATGATTTGGTGATGTGTTTCAGTTTGTACAGTAACATGGATAATTTCATCTTCCTGTTATCACACGTTAGCTGAGCTACAAAGTTTCTAGAGGGAAAAGCTTGTTAAGATCTGTTTCAGATTTCTAGTGTCTGTTTATGTGTTTCTATGATTAAAGTTTACACCATCAGCTAGAACAGGAAAAAAATCCATATGAACAATTCCCTTTAGAAATAGCAGAGAGTTCCCAGTCTACTCTCTGACACACACACACTCAATTCTCTGTAGCAGACAAGGTACAGAATCACAGGGCTGTCTGCTGCAATCACGCCAAATGCAAACAATGGAGACATCTACTGGTCAGAATAGCACATGCAGCAGTATAAGCAGCATGCAGTATAGCCAAGTCACACACACTGCAATAAACAGATTCTGTTATAAAATGCTGGGCTCAACAAAGCGCCAGTGTGCAGTTAGTATGATGATAGATCCGGATCACATAGAATCTAGTTGTGTATTATTATTCTGTATATAATGCAAATAATTTTACCATCAACAGCACTTCTTTTTTTGATAGCATATTTTATCTCAGTGATAGCAGCCACACCATACTGATTTGAAAGATGCCATTTATAAAGATATACTGTATATATATATATATATGTATATATATATATATATATATATATAGTAGTACGGTCCGGCACTCACTCTGTGGTGTCATCCGCCCCGGTGCCTGTCCTGTTAGGCTGTTTAGGTAAGGAATGGAGACTGGCACTCGTAGGTCTTGTAAAACTTGTATTGAAAAAACAGTGGAAAGACAACCAACGTTTCGGGGCAGCGCCCGTTTGTCAAGGTGTATGTGTGAACCATACACCTTGACAAAGGGGCACTGCCCCAAAACGTTGGTTGTCTTTCCACTGTTTTTTCAATACAATTTTTACGAGTGCCAGTCTCCATTCCTTACATATATATATATATATATATATATATATATATATATATATATTTATAAACTGTACAGTAAACAAATGTACAATAAGACACCTAGGGGAGTGTTCTCCATTTTACCTCTATAGTTGTCATACATTTCTCAATCTTTCCTACACCAGGTTAGGTACAGAATTAGTGGGTTACTAAATAACAGCATAGTTGATCACAGCAACTATACAGCCCTTCACATCCATTATTCTAACTTCTTTGTGATTGGTATCAGTTGGTGCACTTTAACAAAACTGTTGGACGGGATACTGTATATGCGCTATTAAACTTTTTGAACTATTCAGATCTGTAAAAAAATTAATTTCTTGTAAGACAATTTGCTAATGAGAAATGAGAAACATCCAATAGCAACAATTGGCTTTCATTATCTAATTATTTACTGGATCAAAGCTAAATGCTTATTGGTCGCAATGTATATTAATGCATGTTATTTAAACCATGTTAGTAAATCAACCTATTTGTATATCACTACCTTGCTTGTTCATTCAGTTTACCAATAAACAAAATCAAGAAACTAGTTCAAATGGAATTCCTATATGAAAGAGTTGTTGAGTATTCATACTGTTATCTGCCTCCAGAATCCATCAGAAGCAGCCTTTGCATTATTTCAGGCACGTTCCAACATCCAGAATCTTGTTTTTCTGAAAGCCACTGAAAGGTTACATTGTGGTAGCCTTATCCCCATCTGCTTCCCCAGCATCAGTGAGTGACATAAAAAAAACTGCATCTTCAAAGTATTGTATATCAGTGTGGTATATACTGCTGGTTATACATGAATATACTGAATACAAACAATATCACATAATGCATTGTAAAATACAGTCTAACTCTGCAGTAGTGTGTTAACATACCATATAGTATACTGTATTACCCCATGTAATTATTTTTAAAAATTTTGTTTATTAGTATAGTATTAGTTTTTTTATAGTGTATTCTACTATCCCATCCCTATTACAGAATTTATGTTTTAGTCTTTTGTAGTTTTTTATACCATATGGACCACTTCTTTCAATTTAGTTTGCCTACACAAGTCTCCTAGAAGACATATTTATGCTTAAAAACAAAGATTAAATAATACAAAACGTATAGAATACAAGAGTATAGGTTTCTCTGCTTTATTGCCACTGTATTATACCATAGTATATTTTATTGAATTTCTCTGAGGTCTGCTTCAGCCAGCATATCACATATGGTTCCAACCACATGATATGGACAGCAAAATACCTGGATGTGCACAACTTTCCTATGTGATAATTCCACTGGGACTTAACTCCATTACTCAATCAAGGGCTCTGTAATATGTGGTTAAGTTCTAAATGTTCTTCCCAGATGACTGGGTCTATTCTCAAAAAGATCCACTGTACTGTATGTTATAATGGCTATCCACTCTCTTAATGTAAGGACTGAATTTCTCCACTACTTAATCAAGTAGACACAAAATAAAAGTATATAAAAATGAAATCATGCCAAATATGTCAAGGAAATAGTTTTTGTGCAGAATAGGATATTTGAATGACAAGAAAAGAAGATTTGGAATTCCTGCACAGAATAGAACATCTTAGTCCTGTACGTTCTAGATGTAGAAAGTTGCACTTATATACTGTAGATTGTGGGCCAGATGCACTAAGCTTCAAAAGTGATGAAATGGAAAGTGATAAACAGCCAGCCAATCAGCTCCTACCTGCCATGTCACAGACTGTGTTTGAAAAAAGGTCAGGCAGGAGCTGATTGGCTGGCTGTTTATCACTCTCCATTTTATCACTTTACGAAGCGCAATGCATCTGACCCTGTATGCTCTTGCCGGCAGGACCTTTTGTCTTCTCTCTTCATAATTATACCACTTAGCAATGTATTTAATGATGCCCATAGTTATTTGCTGTATTCCATATTTCTGAAAAGTTGTGAAATTGTTTACATTAGTGTGTACTTCTGTAACTTTTTGTTTGCTCTGCACGGCACTCTTCTGGTGCCTTATAAAGAAAAGATAAGTATAATATAAAAAATAGTGCAGTAGCTACATAATACATGATACATGCAAAACATAAAATCTGATAATGCAACTTTTTAAATGTCTTTGAGACATTTTGCTGTGCTGTGCTATGAATACCTACAAAACACAGCTATAAAAACTACCATCAACTTTTACATATTAGTCATAGATATTCTTTAGTTTTTAGTCTGAGATCCGGTATTTGTTTTTTTGTATACTACAGTAGTTTGGTAATAAGTACAGTATGGTGCAATATAGTATATTGCAATGTTAGACAATATGGTGCATTATCTAGTGTTCTCAATGGAGGAATAGAACTGTTGTCCACTTTTTATTTGTGCATTTCTATTTGGAAATATGACATATAAATAATACATTGAAAAAAGCCTGAAATCCCTACCAGGCAGCCTGTGTGCCAGGCCTACTAGAGACATCCAGTTACTAAATTAGAGGGGCCTTACTGGGAGTATTCTCCACTTTAACTATATTATTCATACATTTATTCATCTTTTCTACACCAGGGCTTTTTAATCTTCTCCTTCTTTTTATAAGCACTGCGACAACCAGTAGAACGGTTCGCTATGTCACGGGCTCCCGAGGAGCTGAACTCGGCGGGAGCAGCGAGTAGAACACATGATCAAAGCCCAAGGCTAAGAGTAGATGAGCCGCCCGCTGAGAGTGGGATGTCAAAGAGAACGGGTCGTACTATTGAACACAAAGTACCTCAGACCGGCACTGGGAGTCGGATCCGCCCCTGTGAAGAAGTCTTCCCCTCCATCATCAGCAAAGTGGTTTGATGTCCCTACAAAGTTGGCCCTAGCTCGCATGGCAAAAGAGGGGGTGGAGGAGATGAAGAGAAAAGAGGATCTTATTATAGCACATAAAGTAGACGATGGAAGTTCTGAAATAAATTGGCTTGGTTGGGTTAAGGCGGGGATAATGAGCTCCTCTCTACAAGAAACAGACACTTGACAAGTCGACTGCCTAGCCAAGCACTATCCACTGAAAGAGCAGTGAATTACCCTCGCCCAGCACAGAGAACACAATAAATAAAAAGACGTACAATAGTGACTGTGTAAAAGATAAGCTTATTAAAGAGAATAGGTGACAATAGCATTACAATGTTTAAGACTAAATTATAATGCAACATATATATGTTATACCTGCACTGTTTTCGACTTAAGTTAGAGAGTTTAAAATAAAACTGGTATTACCATCTAAAACCACACTACTATATGTAAAGCATTGAATATATTGTTATTTAGCTGATGGTTTGGGAAAACAGACATTTATGACTAGTCAAAGCTGATGTAGTAGGGACCACAATGACTGTAGAATTTGTCTCCTTCTCACTCTGGGTTAGGAAGACCAAGTAGACAGAAAGAGATAGGTGTGACGTTTGTGGTAAAACAATATATATATATTATATATATATATATATATATATATATATATATTTATTTATAAAAATATTAATAATATATATTCTACTTGGAATACTTAATACACATTACTCCTGAGAAATGAGAAAAATTCCTCACCCAAAGGCAGAATGGGACTAAGAGTCCACTGAAATTTTGCCAACTTTACCCACAGCAGCCATATCATAAGAACTCAGTCAGCGCTCCTAATTTTCAGGGTGACGACACTTATTGTAGGCAGTGCAAGGGATCATTACGGAAAGTTTTCCTTGTATGTCTAACATTAGGGTTAATTAGAATAGTTGTAGTCACTCATTTTATATATGTGCAGTAACTAAAAATGTATATTCAAAAATGACACACGTAACTTTACTTATAAAAGCAAGGTAGATTCATTCTAATGCCTACTAGCTGCCCAGGAAATATGACATGATCTACAGCACCAACGCCAACTTTTCAATATTTGCTTCTCTTAAGAGTTTTGGTAAGAAGAAAAGCAGCATTCTTTTTAAATCTACTTCCGTGATATAAATGGGCTCGGTAAAGAGATTATAGAACTTGTTTACACAGTATGAAATGTTTTGGTTATATTTACTTGCAAAATGGATGGAAATTGTACAAGTTCAAGCATCATTCCCAAGTAGCTCATAAGCACACAATCTATATTACAAGCTCTTCTAAGCTAAAGTAGTCTACGGTCATAGTCACCATTATTAGGAAAATACTTTGCTACATACTGCAAGTACTCCATTAACGTGATGGGGAAAAAAAACAGGTATTGTTAAAGGTTGTGCTATTTACTATAACTATTAAATACCTGGCCCCTGACAAAAGTGGAAATGTTTTGCAAAGGAACACCGCTCTGAGGATTACTCATCATGACATCACTTCCTGTTCAGTGTTACTATGCAAAGGAAGCACATAACAGACACTGGACTGTCAAATCATGTTGACATTTAATATATGTTCCAAGCCCCATGCTAGAATGTATAGTCTTTATTAAAGGGATAAATTATATAACTTTGACATACAGGTTGAGTATCCCGTATCCAAAATGCTCGGGACCAGGAGAATTTTGGATAACGGATTATTCTGTATTTCGGAATATTTTAATATTTCAATGATGTATTTTGAAGTATCTTGCATTTATGCTGTATAAACACATAATATACACACAAATATATTTTATTACCACATAAAATACACACAAACATATTTTAATTGTTCAAAAAACAAGGTTTCAAAACGTGAAACAAAATGTGTGTACTATCTCAGCACTGAATTTGAATGCCAAGCAATCATTGTCTTGCACATATATAGTGCCAGTTATATATCATGTCCCCAGTGATGCTGTTACATATGTCCCCAGTGAGTTTTTAGCAAAAAAAAAATTTTTTTTTCACTTTCTGGAATGTCCGTATTTCGGAATAATTCGGATAACGGATATTCGGATACGGGATACTCGACCTGTACTAGACTTGAGCTATTGCTAAAAAAAAATACAAATGAGAAGGATCAACTTGGAAACCCATAAAAGTCAAATAACTCATTCAATATGAATTTATTATTGAGACGGTTCATCTTCTAATTTGTTTTAAATCTAATAAATGATATATATTATGTTAAGGATGAACTTACTGGAAATGTTTTAAACTTTTGATATTCTAAAAAATTCTAGGCCTGTTTACCCAGTAGTGGTAAAACAAGTCGATAAAACACAGATGTGAAGTGGGACATGTAACAGTGTTTACTCTGACTATGTGTGTTTGTGGAGGGGGGAGGGGACCGTGAGCACTGGCGATCCATCAACTTGTTCATTATCACAAGTGAAAGTGGTTTATGTGGTTTATAGATACATACATTATATTTATTGGAATTACACTTTTATAGCAAGTACTTTCATGATTATTAAATAACTAATGCATAATTGAATTTATCACCTCTTCCAAACTGGCTTTTTTTGGGATGTTTCTCACTCACCTTCCATTGTATACTTAGAGAGGTGATCCAAGTGACTTAGAGTAGGATAGTGGACTAGGCCAACTGTTGCCACACAAGTCAAAACACAGTAGCAATGCATTTTATACTAGATTAGCACAGGAGAACACTGTATGAATAAGACATATGTGTATATCAGACACGTAGTAACTAACACTGAAGCAACCAGGACTATTTTTCTAAAGTCTATGGTTTTGGTGACTGTAAACAATTCTGCAGCAAGTTCCTGGGGTGCAATTTTAGCTTTTGAACTTTATTTACAAAGCTCGTCATTTTCTTAAATAAAACATAATTGTTCTCTTACACTACTGGTCATTTTAGCCTCATATATAGTTCCAGTGAAAGGAGATTGCAGCAGTATTGGTTGCAGAACTTTGCAATGAAATGCTGCAGAAATTTGCTGCACTGGGCAAATTGCACTCGGCCACAGTGCAGCTGGAAGGTGCAAATTACACCCCATAAAAACTATAGGACGAGACATGATTTCTGTTGGCTGGTGAAAAAATAATTAATTGCCTTAGGTCACACAAGCTGCTGCTCCTCCCCAAACATGTATTCTTACTTTACAGAGACCTTTATGAGCTGCAGATATATAGGTGCGACTTTGCAGATCAAGCCGTTGCCACAAGCAAAGAGTATTTTGTGGTACATTGTGATCAACTTTATAAATGAGGTCCTCTATGCAATTTATAATAACAATCGGATGTGCGTGTTTTGAACCAGGAAAATGTTTGCTGAGCAGGATATTTTATTCCTTTACATTCCCTTATGAGTCAAATGTGAAAAAATCCCTGCTTAGTGACTGCAAATAACTGTCACAGTTTCTAGATGACCCAGCAGGTCACATGTTCCAGGCCACCCAGCAGGTGCACAGGGATTCTGTAGTTCACCAACTGTCACATTTTCCAAAGCACAATGGTGATGCACTGTAAATTGCATGCTGACTTTTTTTCAACATACAATGGTGCTTGAAAGTTTGTAAACACTTCTGAATTTTCTATATTTCTAAAATTTAGCCTAAAACTACCTCAGAGTTGCATGCAAGTCCTAAAAGAAGACAATGAACCAAATCAAATGAGACAAAAAAGTAGTGATTCTCATTTTGTTATTGAGGGAAATTATCTACATACGTATCTGTGAGTGACAAAAGTATGTGAACCGTTGCTTTCAGCATCTGGTATGACCCACTTGTGCAGCAATAATTGTTGAAGGTGTGGTATGTGGGTCCGACAGTCGGGATTCCAACGGTCAGTAGACCGATGTCAGAACTCCGACAGTGGGTTGAGCTCAAAGAAGCACCTTGCGGGCTCACTGCACTTGCCACGCTGTGGCCTCAGACCCCCATGAGGGAAAATAGCCCCTATAAGTTGGGTTACCGACTGTCAGGATTCCGACATTGGTCTACTGACAGTTGGAATCCTGACTGTTGGGAGGTCATCCAGCACCCAATTGTTCATTAGTCCTGGATTACTGCTTAGAGGAAGTTTACCCCATCTCCCCATCCAAAACAGATTCATCTCAGTTATATTGGTGGGTTTTCTCCTATGACCCATTTACTCCAGGCCCTTTCACAACAATATGATTGGATTAAGTCCAGGACTTTGACTTGACCATTCAAAAACTTTGAATTTATTCTACTTTAACCATTCTTTTTTCAAATGACTTGTGTGCCTTGGGTTGTCTTGCTGCATTACCCACATTCTCTTGTCCTAACATTTCCCTTTAGAATATTCTGGTAAAGTTCAGAATTCATTGTAACATCAAGGATGGCAAGTCATCCTGGGCCAAATGCAGCAGAACAGGCCGAAACCATGATACCACCATCAACAATACCATGTTTCATGGATTTTATAAGGTTTTTGTGCTGGAATGCAGTGTTTTTCTTTCTACAAAAACAATGCTTCAAATTTAAACCAAAAAGCCACATTTGGTCTCATCTGTCCACATAACATTGTTGCAATAGTCTTGTAGCTTGTCCAGGTGATCTTTAGTAAACTGCAGACGAGCAGCAATGTTATTCTTTTCGGAGATCAGTGTCTTTCTCCCTGCAATTCTGCCATGCACACTATTGTTGTTCAGTGTCCCCCCAATGGTGGACTCATGAACTCATGGACTCATTCGATTTTGAGATAAAGGCCTTCGGTTGCTTAGAGGTTTCCTTGGGTTCCTTTGTGATATTGAAAATTAGTAAATACCTTTCTCTTGGTATGTTCTTTGTATACAAACTGTCTGACTTTAATGGTGGTTTTGTAACAGTCTGATGAGCATCAACAACTCTTCTTCTGAGATCCTCAGAAATGTACTTTGTCTGTGGCATGAGACACTTCCAAAAACATATGTTATGAACATCAGACACCTGAATTTCATCCCATAGATTGAAAATACCCGACTAATTTTACCTTCAAAATATTTGCTAAGCCTAGAGGTACATATACTTTTGACACGTACAGATATGTGATATTGGATCAATTTCCTCAATCAAATATACAGTAGGCTTGTCTAAGTTGTTGTATTATTTGTTTGATTTGATTCTCTATCTACTTTTAGGCCTTGAGTGAAAATCTCAGAGAGTTTTAGGTCAAATTTCAGCAGAAATATAGAAAATTCTGAAGGGTTCACAAACTTTTAAGAACCACTGTAACTCCAAAACGAAGCAACCAATTGTAATGCCAATATGTCTCTGCATATGTAAAGACCAAGACGTTTACGTATTTTGGTATAAACAATGGAATCGTAGAAATATGTAACTTTTAAAAAGTCGTCCTTCTGTTATTAAAATATAACCATTTCAACAATCAATTCAATGTATCTGAATTACATGGAGCACATATTTATCCATATAAAATACAGTGTAATAGAGTAAATTGCAAGCATAATACAGATACAAGTTTTGAAGGACACAGTGAGCAGTTTTTAGCGATCATACCTTTATTATGAAATATCTTTATAGTACCCATTTGAATACATTCATGATCATGTTTGTATTGAAGAATTTCTCTACAGATACAACTGATAAATTTGCATTATTGGGTATGTCTTACCGTTTGAAGGACTGTGATGTTTCACATTATCAGTCTCTATGCCCTACTCATTGTCCTTGGAATTCTAAAACAGCCTCAAGTTGCTGTTCTTAAACCACATATTTCCCATTACATTCTGATAATGTGACATTTTACGTACCACATTATTATAATTTCTTTTGGTTCTTCCCTATAATAAATGCAGTATACAGTACATACAAGCTCACTTAATTTTTAGCTATTTATATCTGTCAAGTGTTTTTCACCACAGTTAAAAGTGATGCAGAAAAATGTGGGAGAACTAACCACAGATCTTCTGCGTATTTAGGATTGCTCTAATTCTTCTGTCTCATCATGTAATTCCAGACAGATATGATGATGTAGAGATCTACATTAAGCTCTGTGGGGGCCATATCATCACTTCCAGAACTCCTTGCTCTTCTTTACACTGAAGATAGTTCTTAATGACATTGGTTGTATGTATGGGGTCATTGTCCTGCGGGGGGCGGTAACATAGTAACATAGTAATTAAGGCTGGAAAAAGACGTTAGTCCATCGAGTTCAACCTATCTGGCTTGTAACTACTGACTTGAGTAAGTCATATCTATAGGATTCCCTTAGTGGCCAAAAATGCATCTAGTTTAGATTTGAATTCATTAACAGTAGTTGATGAAACCACCCCCACCAGCAATGAGTTCCAGAATTTTACTGCTCTAATGGTGAAGAATACTCTTCTTAGTTCAGTACAGAATTTATTTTCCTTGAGCCTCAGTACATGCCCGCATGTCCTAAGTATAGGCCTGTTAGTGAACAAATCATCTCCCAGTTCTATATGATTCCCAATCCTGTATTTGAACATACTAATCATCCTCCTTTTCTCCAGTAAAAAACATATTCAGCCTGGTTAACCTATCTTTGTATTCTAGTGATTCAAGACCTTTTACTAGCTTAGTCGCCCTTCTCTGAACCTGTTCCAAATTATTTATGTCCTTTTTCAGGTGCGGTGCCCAGAACTGAACACAATATTCCAAGTGTGGTTTCACCAATGCCTTGTAAAGAGACACTATCACATTTTCATCCATTGAATCCATACCCCTTTTAATGCATTCCAGTGTCCGGTTTGCTGTTGCTTCTGCACTAGAGTCCTTCTCTACAGCAGAATTTCCTATAATAACTCAATTAAACCTATAAGTAGCTTGTTCATTTTTGTTCCCATAATGCATTATTTTACATTTTTCAACGTTAAACCACATTTTCAACCTTTCCGCCCATGTTTCTAATTTATTTAAGTCACTTTGTAGTGTTTCCACATCCTCTCCTGAGTTAATTTCCTTACTCAATTTTGTGTCGTCTGCAAATATTGCAATTTTACTCACTATGTCACTTCCAATATCATTACTGAATATATTAAACAAGGTGTGTCCCAATATTGAACCTTGCGGGACTCCACTTTGGACCTTACCCCAGCTGGAATGTATGCCATTTACCACCACTCTCTGTCCGCATTTGTGCAACCAGTTTTTAATCCAATTACAAATTTTATCTCCTAACCCTAAATTACCTAGTGTCATTAATAACCTTTTATGAGGCACCATGTCAAAAGCTTTAGCGAAATCAAGCAGTATTACATCAACAGATTTCGCTAAGTCCAGCATGCTACTGACTTCCTCATAGAAACTAATTCAATTAGTCTGACATGATCTATTTTTGACGAACCCATGCTGAACCTTACTTATCTGTTCTAAGAAATTTTTGATACTATCTCTTATTATTCCCTCTAGTATTTTTCCCACAATGTATGCAAGGCTGACCGGCCTATAATTTTCAGGGTAAGTTTTGCTACCTTTCTTCCATATTGGTACTACATTAGCTATGCGCCAGTCAGTTGGTACCATCCCTGAGTTTACTGATTCCTCAAATATCAGATATAATGGTAGTGCTATGACAGAACTCAATTCTTTTAGTATCCTAGGGTATATTTCGTCCTGTCAGTGTGTACGCTCAATATCATTCTCCTGTGGCACCGCTGATATAGTTAACTTTATCTATTGTCTAGTGAGTACCCAGCATTACAGAGAATGTTTGGTCATTCACATCAGTCCCTGCGCCAGTACTTAGCCTTGGACAGACATATGGATGGAAAAGTTGGTAATGTACAGTACCATAAGCTTGGATGGAGATCATGGAGATAGAGTGGACAGACCAGCCAAAACAGCTCCTGTCATGTTCCTAACACAATTTAGCTTGTAATTCATTTTCTTGCCTTTTCAATAAAACCCCCCAAAAAAACACACTCATTTGGCTATTTCGGTTCATCTGCTTTGTTATGCAAAGAGAAATAAACTAATTTGACAGTATTTTCAGGAAAAGTTAAAGAAGGCTTTTGTTATGTTAGGAGAATTAATCAAATTACTGTAATGCTATTTTCAGAAAATTCAAAGTCCAAACAAAAACCAAGGTGCCATTGTATGGGTACTGCATTACTGTATAAAAATAAATAATTATGGATATTGATTTTGGAATGTGACCAGACCTTGGCAGCAACAGGGTCAATCAAACATTGGGCTTAATTCAGAATGAATCGATAATCAGTGAATTTGCCATCTGTACGGCCACAGTTAGCGAATACATTTTGGGCTTATTCTAGTTCACTCTTAAGGTGCGTACACACGGGGCAATATGATCGCTGGCAATTTATTGCTAGCAATATATTGCTCAGCAATCATATTGCTCAGCAATCATATTGCTCAGCAATCATATTGCTCAGTGTCCCGTTTTCATCTGTGACCAGAGAAGGTCGCAGATGAAAATCACACTGCCGGGAGAAGAGGCAGTGGAAGTCGCTGGTCAGAGGAGCTTGCTCCTCCAACCAGCTACCATTCAGGGGCTGAAAACGGGAGTGCGCACCCGGCGATTTATCGCTGGTGCACACTCCAATCACTGGCAATATGGTCGCTCAGCGACCATATTTCCAGCGATATTTGCTATAATCGCCCCCGTGTGTACACACATTTAGAGGCAAATTCCTTCTCAAATCGACAAAACCATGGTGCACTGCAGGTGGGGCAGTTATACCATGTGCAGAGAGAATTAGATTTGGGTGGGGTTTTACTTCAAAGTGAGATCTATAGTCCAGTGTAAAAATAAAGCAGTCAGCATTTTCCCTGCACAGAAACAAAATAACTCACCCAAATCTAATTATATCTGCACCTGTTACATCTGCCCCCCTGCAGTGCACATGGAATTTGCCTCTAAGAGTGAACTTGAATAAGGCCCTTTGGCCCTTATTTAGATCTGATACAGTACAAATATGTTCTCAAAATCATGTGCACTGCAGGTGGGGCAGATGTAATATGTGCAGAGAGAGATTACATTCAGGTGAGTTATTATGTTTCTGTGCGGAGTAAATACTGGCTGCATTATTTTTATACTGCATTTAGATTTCAGTTTCAACACACCCGACCCAAATTTAACTCTCTCTGCAAATGTTACATCTGCCCCACCTGCAGTGCACATGGTTTTTCCCATTTTGAGAACAAATTTGTGCTGCGATCAGATCTGAATATGGGCCTTTGTATGCATAGTAGTCGCATTACAGGTGCAGTTGGCATTTAGGGGCGGAAACATTATGTATTCTGGGGGTGTTTGGGAAAACACAGGCATGCCCTGGTGTTTTTTGGGTGATGACCACTTCCAGGCTGGTTCTTTAGCAGATTAGTGGAAAAAACTATTTGATGGTTTACATTTTCCAAATTGACCTGTAAATGTATTGCCATATGCTATGCATGCGCAATTTTGCAAGGGGCGATTATTCTTTCTTTCTGGGTGGCGGCTTTTATTATCACAGTCAACTGCTTTTTCTAACTAGCAATCCATACTGAATTAGGCCCATGGGCAAATAAGTGTCCTATTCTATGCAGCTGAATAGGAGAATCCATGGTGGAAAGAGATCAGACCTGAATAATGTCTTTTGATATGAATAACACTAACACATACTTGCCTACCCTCCTGGAAGCTGCAGAAGGTTCCTGATTTTTACGGTAGTCTCCCACGGCCCTGGAAGAATAGACAGATCTCCTGCATCCTGCCTGCTTCCTAGTGAAGTGTGAAGAATTGCAGCATCAATTGCAGGAGCTGTGGGAAGGGGGCGGGACTAAATCACTGGACCATGTCATTTAGCTCCACCCCCTCGCTGCAGACCCACAAATCATGGATCTGCGCGTGCATGAGAAAATGTTAGGAGGTGGAGCCTAATTATTATACAATTTTGCCTCTTTCCCTGAAGTGCCCTTCATTGTCTCCTCTTTGGTTCTTCCCAAGAGAGGATATTTACAAAGTAGGTAAGTATGCACTATTATATGTGTCATACACACACAGTTCTGTTTATTGCATGTGCACTAATTCCAGCTATTTAAGCTGCCAAAACATTTACATATACTTCCATGTGTTGCAATTGGTTTTCTGCTTCAGGAGAAACTTGCATTTAAGCTATAATTTTCCTTTAAGGAGTTACATGTTTTCAATAGTACACTTGGGTTAAGCCAATAACATCTTCACCTACTGTTTTCATTACTGACTCCAGTGAAGCAGCTTCTTTGTGACAAGCCATTATGTTGCACCTCATGTAGTCTAGCCACCAGAGAACAAGTGCTATATTAGCCATAGAGAAAAAAAAAACTAACATGCAGTAAAAAATACAAATGCTGAATTATATTTCATATACTTAATTGAAAAGCCCCGAAATATCATTTCAGTCCATTTTTTTATTTTTTATAGAAGAAGGACAAACCAACCTTTGATACTTAAAGGCTCTCTGTACCTCGCCTTAGCATGAGGACGGAGGGTGAGTTCATATAACAGGTTTCAGCTAATAAACAGTATAGGATATCTGACAATGACATTTTTACAGCTCTGTTTCTGCTCATGCCTTGACAACAAACCGTCAGCGCACACCTTTCACACAATCAATGGCAAAACCTGACACAATGCTGAGATGTTGCAGAGACGTAAAACTAAATGGTTCTCTAAAGATTCATTGATTCACATGTAATACAGTTACTTTTCCTATCTGTAATAGGGGAGCATTTAGGTGGATCAAGAACAATGAATTAATTGTTTTTGTAAACTTTCAACGATCTTACAGTTAGGTCATTTACCTTTTTAGATCTCTTACTTACAATCTAACTGGGACACATTCGCAAAACATTGGAGAAGGAAGACAGAGCAGGCGTTCTACTCATTTGCAAAGAAGATGCCCCATGTTATGTGCAGCCTTGGGGTAAAGAATGACGAGGTGAAAAAAAATATATGAGCGTAAGTTGGGATATAAGGGAAATGGGGCAATTAGTAATGGTGCTAGGCAAGACTATTTCCGCTCTCCTCTGATTTTCGTCTTTTACAGGGAAGCTCTTGTATGTGCCTTTCACTCTGGTACCGATATATTGGGAATCAGTATGGGTGGCAAACACTATAAGATAGCTCTGTTGGAGGTGATGATCTTTTTAGCATTTCTTTCTAATACGGTTGACTCTTTCCTTAATTTCTTAATTAAGTCGGCATCCCTGGATGCTTGACACCGTGGGGTGCTATGGATTGCTTGCAAGGGTGTCACAAATAGAAGTCACACTTACGGTTCTTTTGGACTCGCAGATTAGGGATGTGAACAAAGACCCAGGTGTTCTAGATGATAACAGACCATGAGGTGAGTTAGCTGCAGAGCCATTGGCGTTTCCATGCCATTACAATCTCAACACACCCCCTCACTTCTTATTAAATCGATCTTTAAGTGTCGATAAAGTATATTATGAGATTAAGGCTTCCCCCAGTGTTACTAGGACCTACAAATGTTACATAACAATAAATTTTTTGACCATGTCTGATACCCACCTGATCTTTTGTAGGTTAGTTGGGCAACAAAAGAGTAAAAATAATATTCTTCCCTCGGCCCATTAACTGTGGTAAAGGTACTGTACATATCTGTTTCCAAATCATGCCACAATGGTTACCTAATGATCATGCCAGGGAATGAGATTTGTAGGCCCCATTACAAAAGTTTGTAAGGGCCCCTTATATAGCAACTGATGGTGATAAATGCATGTAAAACATTACAGACGGTAAAGATGGGCCCCCTTCAGTTCTTGGCCCCATAGCACCTATGGTATTTATGCCCTTGGTAGATACACCAATGCCCTAAGATATTAAAATGCATTTTCAATGCTCAAATGAAAATTGACATTCAAAGTTTTGTTGTGCATTGTTTATTCAGTGTGTTATTATGCAAAAGAGATCTTATATGTAACTACAAAACTTTACTGAGTAGACGCTGACTTTCTGGCACCTCCTGATTCCTGTAAATGACCCCTCTTGCTCTGATAATTCTACTCTTCAATGGTGCATCGTTGTAACATACACCTCAATAAATTCTGCAAATATGTGTCTAGAAATGTTCACAACTGTCTGTCCCAACGTCAGCAGTAAAACATTCTTCTAAAGTCCAATGCCGGTTATACTTGTCTCACTAATAAACACTCAATGTCCTGACTCTTTACTTCTGTAGCTGTGACACCCATCTAGATGCAGAGATCTCAATGTATAAGATCTTATGACACTTAATGACACAATCTATTATATTTAATGAGACACAATGTGGCATTGCTGCTGACATTTCTGAGCAGATAGAAATCAATTGCCTGGTGTCATATCAGTTGCAACCCGTTGTGTGGATCTCACTTATTTTGCACCCTTGAGCATAGAAGAAAATTAATGGTGTACAAAGAAAATAACCCACATTTTAAATGGCAATATTGTAACCTCAAAGATATATCTGTGCTGTATATCCATAGTAAAGGTGTTTCTTGTTTGCTTCTTTGTAATACTGTATAAAAGCAATTACTTACTTAGGGGATTAGTGAATCAATTTATCAATATACATAATTTGGCACAAATATATGAAGTGTGAAAGCCCGACAAAATTGGCATTTTTGTATTTTTTAAGCCTATAAAGAATAAGAAAAATATAACAAAAATGTACAGTATTTTCCTCTCTCACTGTAGAAATCACTTTTACCGCAAATTAAAAGCCCTACTGGGAGCCTTGTGTTACTTAGGGGGTTATTCTGATTGACTCGGAAAGGCACAATCACTCTCTAATGGATAAAACCATATGCACTGCAGGTGGGGCTGATGTAACGTGCACAGAGAGTTAGATTTGGGTGTTTTATTGTTTCTGTGCAGGGTAAATACTGGTTGCTTTATTTTTACACTGCAATATAGATATCAATTTGAAGTACACCCTCCACCTAAATCTAACTCTCTCTGCACATGTTACATCAGCTACACCTGCAGTGCACATGAGAGTGATTGTGGCTTTCCGAGTGAATCAGAATAACCCCCTCAATGTGTCATGTTATCTGGTATAGGACATGGCATGTTCTTCAACTTATCTCCATCTTTTGAGTTTGGCCCTTATTCTGGTTCACTCGCAAAGGCAAATTCCTTCTGAAATGGACAAAACCATGTGCACAGCAGGTGGGGCAGATGTAACTTGTGCAGAGAGAATTAGACTTGGGTGGGGTTTTACTTCAAAGTGAGATCTATATTGCAGTGTAAAAATAAAGCAGCCAGCATTTACCCTGCACAGAAACAAATCTAAATCTCTCTGCACATGTTACATCTGCTCCCCCTGCGGTGCACATGGTTTTGTCCATTTGAGAAGGAATTTGCCTTTGTGAGTGAACCAGAATAAAGGCCTTAGTACCCTACCTCCATTGTGTTTTTCACATAGAATACTTAGCTGTCATGATACCAGAGCACCCATAGGCTGGGTACAATTCATGGAGCAGCCCGTACACACTGCAGGATGTACTGCTATAGCACTGAGATGTACCTTGTTGCCATGCTGCATTTGGCAGCATAATGCCTTACATACAGTAATATTTTTCAATTTACCATGCAGCATGGCCAACCAGAAGATACCATGTATGACACTGTATGATATATTGTTCCGATTTAAGAGGGTGTTCAATTGAATGCTAAATTTTTTAACAGTTGACTGTCGAAAAATCTATTGACCACCATATAATGCAGAGAACATCACAGTCAGGGTCGGATCTACCATTAGGCAGCTTTAAGCAGTTGCCTAGGGTGCCGGGCTCTGGGGGGGGGGCGCTCCACCAAGTCTGCCTATCAAAAAATCAAGGATGTCTATGAGGATCCTTGTACTTAATGCAAGTGTCTGCTAGGGGACTTCTAAGAACTCAGCTCTATACTTTCCCTTGAGGCATACTACCCTACTTTGCTGCCCCGTCCTCCTTGTACTCTGTTGTGGGTGACAAAAGGAGGCCTCCAGGGAAAGTAGGGAACTTGTCCACCTTCCTGAGGTGGGGCTGGGAGGACCACTCAATTTTTGGGAGCATCCCTGCCATTCCGGAATGTTAGTCAAGTATGCATTTAGGGGTTGGAATGTGGGTATTGGTGTCAGTATGGAGGGGAGGGGTGCAGTAGGTTAAATTTTTGCCTAGGGTGATGAGAAGCCTTACACCGGCCCTGATCACAGTGACCACCATATAATATAGAGAGCATAGCAGTGACCACCATATAATATAGAGAGTATAACAGTGACCACCATATAATGCAGAGAACATCACAGTGACCACCATATAATGCAGAGAACATCACAGTGACCACCATATAATGCAGAGAACATCACAGTGACCACCATATAATACAGTGAGCATAACAGTGACCGCCCATTCAATCCAAAATATGTAACCCTTATGCCAGGGGTTCCCAAACTTTTTTGAATCACGGCGCCCTAGAGCATCAAAATATTTTTTAAGGAACCCCTAGGCCAAATGCTTCTTATCGAGAAATTCAGAAAAAAAATATTAAAATGAAGTGTCACAGTTATCTGGTGAGGGGCAGGATTTGCTCATGTTGGTCCACATATATTATGATTGGCAGCCACCAGCACTGGTTTTGCCTGGTACATTGACCATAAATAATATGAATTGATCCTGGTCCACCAACCCAAGGCACCCCAGGGTGTCCTGAGGCACCCCAGGGTGCCTAGGCACACAGGTTGGGAACCACTGCCTTATGCAGCAATTACCTACTTAATACAAATAATTAGCCATTACAATATTAAATAGTTATATTTATGTACATTAACCCTGTGTTGCGGATCTCTTCTGCACTTAACCTATTGGAGCCACTGTACTGAAAACATTTTATCAAGCAGTTGTATGTCAGGAAGGCCCCGGCGAGGCTGCTGTTGTCAGTGAGGAGGAGGCACAGCCATGCAGAGACAGGAGCTATACAACCTCCATGATTAGCACATGTGGATAACCATATACTGACCATCTTTCCTCCCTGCTCACCAACTCTCTGGGATCATAGTTGCGGAAGGATTTATACTGTACCCTGGAATTCCTACAAAGACAGATAAACTCGATTAATTCTATATGATTGTATGTATATTACTTATCATTTGTTTTTAACTTCTGCATTAAACTGTGTATAAAAGTAAAGGATCATATGTTGTGGGTTTACAGAAGTTGCCCACAGAAACCAATTAGATGATAGCTAATACTGTATCTTCTAGAAGGTGATAGATAAATGATAAGTCGAATCTGATTGGGTCTTATGGGCAACATCTACACTTCCATAAATCCACACTTTAGTAAATAGACCCATAGGGGGCTATTCAATGTTGGGTCACGGCTGTCGGGCTGGCGGGACTGCCGTGACCCTGTCTCATTCTCGGTCTGCTCGATCGAGAATTTGCAGGCGGGATTCCATGTCCCTCCTGCCACGGGTCGAGAAGGGGGCGTGACCGTGAGCTGCGGCTGGGAGCTCGTCACTTCCTGGCCGTTCTCGGCAGAACGAGCCCGACTGCTTGTGAAGTTGGGCATGTTCTGCCGAAATCCCTGTTGAATGCTGTCAGGGAAGACAGCATTGAATATGGCCCTACAGCCATCTCCCCCATCGGGAATGGCTACGGAAGGATTGAATACCCCCCATAGTATCCTGTTAGTTGTAATTAAAGGATGGAGAGAATGGGGAGGTAAGCCCTAGTCAAGTTCAACAAATTCTCCCTCCCCCTGCTGATAAACCTGTGACCCCCTTCTTAAGGACCCCCACCACCACCACCACCACCACCACCACACACATACACACACAACTTTGTTGTCCTGAGAAAGAGACCCAGGAAAGCATAGTAGTTCCTGGGTTCAATGATTTATGCAGCTGAAGTCTGCTGAGCTCATCACTGTCAAAATGAGACTGCCCAATATTAGTGTTTTGTTTTTTCACCCATTCTTGCTGTCCTCCAATGTGTATGCAATAACATGATTTACATACATCCCTGGACAGACATTTTAATAGGCAGAAAACGTCAGAAGTTTCAAATTCCATCTAGAGATCATATTGACATAATGGATGGCTGGTAGCAAGTGCTGCTTGCATTGTGAGGATATTATTAATATATGGAGCACCATTCTAATTATCCCTGGGTGCGTTGGTAGAATCCCTCTGTTTAGCAGATGCTGGGTCTCTCCTCTGACCTAACACTGAACGTTTCAAGTAAACTGCCAGCAGCCCATGTCAAATTGTCGCGGGTAATTTGGAGTATGAAATGTGTTAAATTATTCAAAGGGCTGAATAAGCATAAACAGGCAGCACGATAGGAGAGATATGCATACCTAGCTTTGCGGGAATGACATTTAATATATCATATTAGCAGTATTGTTAGTACAAACAAACTCAGGCTCAGCAGCCTTGTCGTGTGTAAGCTCAGGATAAGGCTGAAATCACTACAATGTATTTCTTCAGACCTCAGAATATTTAAAGGTGCCGCACTCTGTATGCCAGGAAAGCTATTGTAAGACAACCAAACCCAAAAATTGTGATTTTCTTACATTAAATATGAAGGAAATTACACAGACCATCCTGACAGTTTTTTGTGGATTGTTACATGTTTCTTTTCTTTTTAGCTTCTTCATAAAATCTAAACCACTTCCCAAGACTATCGTCTCTATTTCAATATTTAGCGAAGAACATACTGTAGATCATAATCACACCTTTCTCGCTAAATGAAATATTAATTTGCTTTTAGATTTTGTGACACATATGTAATACACCACAAAGTGTGCTACAAAGTGTAATCCAACTGTAGTCTCTAACATGAATATTATACTTCTGTGTGTGTGTGTGTGTGTGTAATGCAAACTACAGCAGTTGTGTTACCTACAGTAGATGGTTGGCTTCAAGTCAATTACTTTGGGCTTGATCCTATTAGCCGCGGATGATTCTTGAGTGTGAATCATCACGGCACCGGGCGCACTTTACGGTGGATGGAATTCGCCCAAAAGCTCTCATACCTCAATAGGGTTGCAAGCAATTTTAAGCGAATTCAGCCCAGTGAAGGGTGCGAGATGGGGTTAAATCAGCTGCCGTTGCTGGCATTTAAATTCCTTAATAACAGCACCCGAACTGCACCTCGCACCCTTCATGGCTAATAGGATCAACCCCTTTGTCTTCAGGCTCATACCGTATAAGTACCACACATCTAAGTAGTTGTTTGGAAAGGGTATGAGTCATTGGGTCGAAAGTAATAAGGTCAACAGTGAATAAATTGACCACTATTGATCGATTGTGTTGACCTATAGCGTGTCGACCAATAGTGATCCACCTATTGACTGTCCACCTTTCGACCACATCCCGTTTGGAAATGCCTGTTTACTGTAAGGATGTTACATGTTAGAATGAAGGAGAGGGATTTTATTTATACAATGATCCATTTTATTTCCCATAAATACTGTATGAATGGATTGTGTAATGCACAGGATTCTGTGTTTTATTATCCAATATAATAATTACTGTCTCTTCGATACAGCTATTCTTAGTTTTCCCTGAGGATAATATTTAAACAGAAGACAAAGGACTCTTTTCCAGGGATCTCCTGGTACCAATTTTCTGTAGATTTACTGTATACAGTAGGAAGCAGTGAAATAGATATTTATCATTATCATTAGTGTTTGTTCAAATTACATTTAAATCACAATTACAGGGCACAAGAGCAACATTTTTTGTTATAGATAAGTTTGTGTCAGTGAGTATTTTCTTTAATAGTATTTATATAACTTTATTACCAGTTAATTATAAAGTGCACACATATTCTGCAGTGCTTTGCAGAGTATTTCAATTACTGTCAGTATAAAACTATTGTATTATATTATCTACAGGGCCGGCTCTACCATTAGGCAGCTGCCTATGGTGCCAGGATCTGGGAGATGGGGACGCCTATCCAGTGGCGTAACTATAAATTTTGCTCCCCCCTGCCAAAATATGTTGTGGCGCCCCTCCCCTCCACATACACACCTATATGTTATTTTTTTCTGCTGCTCATACATATATACATACACACACCACCTCTCACATACATACATCAATCACCTCTACCATGAATACATACATACCAAGCCCCTTGCATGCATAGACACTCCATCTCTAACATACATACATACATACATACACCATTGCTGAAATATATGAAAAAACACACACACCGCCTCTCACATACATACACACCAGCTACATATAAGGTATACACACATACACTGCCTCCTTCATACATATATCTATACATACACTGCCTCACATACATACATACATACATACCTACATACACTGCATTAAAAACATACATACATACATACATACATACATAAATGCATGCATGCATTGTCTCTTTCATATATATAAACATCCATCCACTGTCTATACATAAATATCTTCTCCCCTCCTCAGGCCACCTTTAGCGGGTTGTGACTGCAGGACTAGCCAGGGAAAGGCACCTTACCGCTGATGTGCCCGCTGATCCTGCATTTGGTTTACTGCTGCGGCTGCCGGCTCCGTTCCCACCCATGATCCTGCTCCCCGAACTGACCCTGCTGCTTCCGGCGAGAATTGCGCTGCCGGCTCTATAGCACTTGCCGCTCCGCGCGCCCTCCCTCTCATTGGACAGCCGCCCTTCCTCCCTCCCATTGGACAGCCACCCACCCGCCTATTGGACAGCCGCATCAAGTAAGGGCAATGATGTAACAGACTGACACAGTGAGTCAGACTGTCATGGCTGCGCCCGTGCCGCGGCAGACTCGCCACACTGTCATACAGCAGCATTTGTATATATTGTCATTTATTTGTGAATGACACTTCTGCAGCCTTGTCACTCAGTGCGCCGGGTGGGAGCCAGCGCCCACACAGCCCCCGCTCCTCCAAGCAGTGGCGGGGGCTGCCTTACACAAGTTACGCCAGTGCGCCTATCATAATAGTCTATGCAAAAGGAATCCTTAATTTATTTAATGCAGAGGCGGACTGTGGAACTTCTCATACCCCTTTCAGACCACAATCTCAACCCAAATTATTGCCGGGTTGTAAAGTCACCAACCCGGCTTGAGGTGTGGTGTGAAAGGGCCACCTGAGGTTGAGCAACTCTGGCAGTTCAGCACTAGTCACGACCAGGGTTGAACACGGGTCAGATTCAGTGTGAACAGGTAACCTGGGTGTCGTTTACTGTATGGAGGAGGCAGCGCTGTCAGCTCCAAGAGCTGCCTCCTCCTCTGTCCCCCAATGATGTGTTGCCACTCAGCCCTGCCCACATGTGACGTCACCGACCTGGCTTATTGCCGAGTCGGATGCGGAGCTTTCAGACCTTAAATGCGGGGTCCCTCATGGGACAGATCCATGTCCTAATCCCAAGTGTGACACAGCATTTGCGGACTGATAGGGGTATTAGAGACCACCTCCTCCACACTTTTACTTGAGGTGTTGGTAAATGGGTACTGGTCACAATGTGTGTGTGTGGCGGGGGATGCTTCTTGAAATTTTGCCTAGGGTACCAAAGGTACACTGGCCCTTTATTATCTGTAATTTGATTCTAGTGGCTGTCCGTCTTGGGCATGCACGGTGGAGCTGCATAGCGGCCTACACCAATGCTACACCCTGCTAAATGCTCCAACTGCCAGTCTGTCAGTGGTGCAGTATAACTTTGGGCTACAGAATGGATGTCCATAGCCTTCTTGAAAGAGGCAGCAAATTTGGTATAATAAAGATACAGATATAGGAAATAGAGGAAAAGAGAGAGACAGTGAAAGAGAGATATGGATAGAAAAATCAATTGAGAGAGACAGAGAAAAGAGAAATAAAGCCTGCTTGCAACCCAGCCAATGACAGGTCCATTATACTAGTATAACATATTAGGTACTTATGTATTAGTCGGGCGCCCAGCTACGTTACGCTGACAACGTACCTTAGGCTACATTGTCAGCGTAGCCATTGCCGGGTGCCCAGCTAATATATGTCCCTTACTTACAGCGGCAGAGCTTCGGCGGGTAGGCGGAGGGGGGAGCTTTGGCGGGCGGGCAGCCGCAAGAGACGCTGGGGCGCCTGCAATGTATGTAATTCTGTGTACTGCCGCTGGGGGAGCATCACATGGTTACCCTGCTCCCCCAGCGGCACTACGCTAATTGCGTACATTGCTACCACTCTCATGGCGGCCTCGACTGCGGGAAGCCGAAGGAACGCTGGCGCAAAGGAGATCATTGAGGGGTAAGTATGATGCACTACACACACACACAGTACACACACACACATACACACACAACACCCACTAACACAATCATATCCACAATATCCACGTCATACCCCCATTATCCACGTGGACATGGAGGTTATTTTATAAAGTGTGGTGAGCGCAGCGAGCCACCGAGCCAGAAGCGTGGCGAGCGCAGCGAGCTCCACGAGGGGACAGCTCCAGTTACGCAAATTGCGTAGTTTACGCAAGTTACATAATTTACGTAAATTACGTAGTTTACGTAGCCAGCATAGTGGTGTATTGGTATTCTCACTACACCACTATGCAAACTACGTAATGGGCGCCCTGCTAATACATAAGTACCACATATTATACTCTAGAACAATGAAAGACTAACTGTACAGCTACACCACCTATTACAGTTTGGAAATCCCATTATCAAAGTAACTAGATTCTGATTTATCAAAGGGAGAACACCCCAATCTGATAAACCACCTCACACATAGGCCCTCATTCCGTTTGACTCGATAAACTGTGAAGCAGAGAACACACCCCGCCTCCCACCGAATCGCCACCCCCCCCCCCTTCCCACGTCACTGAAGACAGGCAGAGAAATCATTTAATGGTCGGCGATGATGGTTACGTTTAATCCCCATTTTAGGTCGCTGGACATGGTTGTCCCTAGGAATTTGGTGTCGTGGGCTGAATCTTTCAAATTCCTAGGTACACCCATGTCCAGCGACCTAAGATGGGGATTAAACATAACCACAAACATCAAAAAGGCCCCAAAGCGCCTGTTCTTCCTGAGGCAACTCAGGAAATTCAACATCCCACAGGATCTGCTGAGTGTATTCTACACCGCCATCTTGGAGTCTGTCTTATGTTCCTCGATCATAATCTGGTACGGTGGCTCAAGCAAGAACGACAAACAAATACTGCAGAGGGTAGTGAAGACTGCGGAAAGGATCATAGGGACCGACCTCCTTACGATAAGGGATCTGTTCTCATCCAGGGTAAGGAAACGTGCTGAGAAGATCATGTTTCAGGTCCATCTTAGCCAAAACATCCAGATCCGCAAGGAGCTTCTTTCCGTTAGCCGTCCATCACCTGAACAATCCAATCAAAGCGAATGCAATCCCAATATCAACAGCCAAACAACGTGTCCCTACTTGGCGACCTGACCACCATAGTCGTAGCTAGAAATGGAATGCATGTATTGTCTTAATGCAATGGATGTAATATCTACCCCCCCCCCCCCCTACCTTCATCCCTGCTTGATGCTGCACTGTAATCCACAAAAAATTCCTAGTGTGCGCAAGAATACATGGCCAATAAAGTGGACTCTATTCAATTCCATGATTGCTTCAGGCCTCGCAAACATAAGTCAGTGGAGACTAACATATACTTTGGTGGGTCTGGCCGAAGTCAGGGCAGAAGGCTGACGTCATACTAATCATTACTTCTGCAATGCAATGATTCCGCCTCTTTCCACGTCTATACTTATCGCATATGTACTCCAGATGTCCTTTACAATGGATGACAGGACTTCTGGGTTTCAGCGCATGCGCAGATGGACTCGATGGGAGGGGGGGGGGGGGCAATTCAATCCCACTCAGAGGGAATGAGGAAAGAAGTCAGGGGGGTTTCTACTCAAAACCTCAGACCCCCCCCCCCCCCCCCCTCCCGTGTGCGCTAATGGAAATCCATAGGCTTATATAGGAAAATAGAAAAAAGAGATAGGATATATATCTGTCTGCGCTAAAAATTGCAGCCTGATGTCAAAAAGAGATTTAAGAGGTGCCACCACACCTCCAGAAGGGTACGAATTTGCAAAAAAAAAAAATCTAAATATCACTGACAGTGGCGCTTATAAATAAATGAAGGATATTTTCTTACTCCCCTGTCAATGTCTTTGGAGTCCCTTCTCCTCTCGTATGGTGTCTCAGTAAAACATATGAAAGATATAAGGGAACAACACACACATGTCCTTGTGCAATACTGAATGGTATTTTCACAGGTGCATAGAATTTTTATGGAAATAAATTCAAATGTGTAATCCACCAATCTGATGTATTGTAATACGGAGGGTGCCCTCCTACACAAATTACTCACAGAGTGTCAATAATAAAACAGCATAATTACTTGCAATCAATTCCGAAGCAAAATACCCATAGAAAAGCAGATGCTATAATAGGTGCTTTAAAATGGTTTCTTTATTAATAAAATTTTCTAGTACACATAGAAACATCTATAATCTGTTATAGATCTTTGTCAAGGTCTATAACAGATCGAAACGCTTTGGTGGGGACCATAGGCGTGCGCAGCCCATTTTCTTAGGGGGTGCACCATTGGAGGGGCATGTCCATCACAGCCTAATGGGCGTGTCCATCAATGCAAACTAAATAGAAGGTTACTTATTTATGTATATGCAATTCAGAATGAATCATCTCCGCCCCACACATATTAGAAACAGGGACAGTGTGCAAAAAGGGACGCGCTGCAAAAATTTCCACTGTAATGCCCATTACACATAATGCCCATTCCACATAATGCCACACACCATAATGCCCATTGCACATTATGCCAGGGCTTGACAAATTTTTATAAAATATTAACAACAGGTACAGTGCGTGCCGAAGGCACGCGTCAAAAATTTACACCGCAATGCCTCACACTGTGATGCCCATTACACATTGCGCCACACACCGTGATGCCCATTACACATTACGCCTCACACCATGATGCCCATTACACATTATGCCGAACACTGTGATGTCCATTACATATTATGCCACACACTGATGCCCATTACACATTGCGCCACACACTGTGATGCCCACTACACATTGCACCTCACACCGTGATGCCCATTACACATTACGCCTCATACTGTGATGCCCATTACACATTATGCCACATACTGTGATGCCCATTACACACTATGCTACACACATAATGCCCATTACATATAATGCCTCCAGTAATGACCATTACACATAATTCCCCCAGTAGGGCCCCTTACAGATTTCACATATTAGTGCAGGAGAGGAGAGAAGAGGGAAGAAGAGCGCTCACCGTCCCAGCCCTGTGTGGTGTGCGCTCAGCTCCTGTGTGGCTGAGCACCTCATACCAGCACTGACGGACACTTGAAATATGGACCTGGCTCATGAGTCAGAGTTTGCGGTCTAGCAGCCAATTGCTAACTTTGGCTGGCGATCCTTGAGCTCTGACAGGCTGGCAGACAGGTGCCATATTTCAAATGTTCGTCAGTGCCAGTGTGAGCAGCTCAGCGCAGGCACCAGACAGGGCCATGGCGATGGACGGCGGAGAGTAGCCAAATGCTGCTCCCTCCCAGGACCCAGCATTCTAGGCTGTATCCTGCTCAGGCACCTCCGTGTAGTTTTATTACTATTCAACAACCCCCTCCTTGTGGATCTGTTATTAAAATTTTGCACCCCCCCCCTCCTTTCCGTAGATAACTTAGTTCTTCTGCTATATTATATATTCTGATATTTCTGTGCCCCCCTCCCCTTAACTTACTATACCTGTGGCGCTGGCTTGGATTTGCTGCTCCCGACAGCACTGTCCCTCATGAAGCTCCTCACTGCTCAGATCCCTCGTGTCTGAGCAGTGACTTCTGGCCCGCCCCCCCATTCAGCAACAGGCAGCGTCGCGATTGGCTGCCAGTTGCTATTGCCGACTGAGGGGAGGAACAACCCCGCCCGGCACCCGCACGTCTGTCATCCCCCTGTCGTTTCACCTGTGGTGGCCGGCGGCAGCCGGCCGCAGCACTGGTCAGCAGCCAGCCCGGCCGAGCCGCATATCACTGCTGCCAGGTCATTAGGAGGTGCCTGTGCACCTCTGGCACCCCCCGTGCGCACGCCTATGGTGGGGACTCTTCTGTTGCCATTGCAGTGGTGGGGACTGGCTTTCATTGGGACGGGAAGGACATCGGGGCCCCGACTTTTTCCTAAATTCTACATCTTGGAAAATACCTGACCAACCCTTTGAAGCTAAGTACACCCATCACCCTTTGTTTCTATGTGTACTAGAAAATTTTATTAATAAAGAAACCATTTTTTAAGCACCTATTATAACATCTGCTTTTCTATGGGTATTTTACTTCAGAATTGATTGCAAGTAGAGGAGTGGAGTGGAGTGGAGAATAGACCCCCCAGATATGCTGTTTTATCATTGACACTCTGTGAGTAATTTGTGTAGGAGGGCACCCTCCGTATTACAATACATCAGATTGGTGGATTACACATTTGAATTTATTTCCATAAAAATTCTATGCACCTGTGAAAATACCATTTAGTATTGCACAAGGACATGTGCGTGTTGTTCCCTTATATCTTTCATATGTTTTACTGAGACACCATACGAGAGGAGAAGGGACTCCAAAGACATTGACAGGGGAGTAAGAAAATATCCTTCATTTATTTATAAGCGCCACTGTCAGTGATATTGAGATTTTCTTTTTTTGCAAATTCTATAGGAAAATGCCAGAAAAATGATATAGATATATATATATCTATACATATATATCTATATATATATAGGGAGTTGGAGATCGGCACTCACGGTTGCGCCGCAGCGCTAGTAGAAGCTGTGCTTGGCTGGGTGCCCTCACTGAAGATGTAGATAGGACGGTGGGGAGGTGCGGCACTCTCAGCGAAATAACGACTCAGTACACTTGTATCAGGTGCAACGTTTCAATGCCTTAGGCATTTTCGTCAGGCTTGTGAAAAAACATTACATGCAGGTATATATACACCCCCGTGTGAACGCGATCCAGCGTGTGTTAGGACGCTGGAATGTGACGTCAGTCCCTGGGGACTGCGTGTTACCATCACCATAGTTACAGACAGATACAAAAAATACGTACAGAGCAACAATACATTTAAAACCTTCAGCGCTAATGGCAGTAAGTCTATACTAAGTCAACAACAGTTATGTCGATTACTCTTTAGTTCATACTGGGTCAGCTGAAGAGATCCTGTAGGAGACAGAACCAGTATACGTTATACAATAGTGTTCGAATATAAAACATATAACAGCGATACACAATGCACAATGCTATATGAACCTCTACAACACTGGAGTATTTAAAGATACAGAATATGTGAGGCAAAACAAATGTTAAGCGTAATTCGCAACTAAGTCGTTCACAAAGAGAAAAAATGAAGTTGATATAAGAAGGACAACAAACTAAAGAAAAAAAGAAGAAAAAAATAGAAGAAAAAAATAAAGACACAAAGGATGTTTAATAATAAACAGAAATTTAGTGGAAGAAAAGCAAAAGACAAATGACGTAACCTGTACAGTAATAAACAATTATACAAATGTATGTAACAACTGAGTACAAAGACTATTTTTTGGACAAGCAGCTGATACCCAGATGCTCATTGAGACCTTTAGGTGAAATAGTATCCAGCTTGTATATCCAGCGTGTCTCACATTTTAATAATTGTAAGCCCCTGTTACCACCCCGTAAATTCGGGGGGATGTGGTCGATCATACGATATTTTAAAGACGGCAAAGTGTGTTTCATGGCCAAAAAGTGTTTGGGCACAGGTAAGTCGCATTTACCCCCCGCCAGAGCTGCCCTAATAGTGGACCTATGTGTAGTGATCCGCTCTTTAAATGATCTCTCGGTCTTACCGATATAAGATAAGCCGCAAGGGCAGATTAATTGATAAACCACATACCTAGTTTTACAACTGAGGGTGTGCTTGATGAAATATTTAGTGCCACGATGGGGATGATAAAAAATCGGGCCAGGAATCATACAGCTACATACTGTACAGGTACAGCGAATGCATCCTTTTGGGGGTGATTTAATCTGTTCTTTGTAGGATGTTATGTCGGTTTTAACCAACATATCACGGAGGTTGGGTGCTCTTTGATAGCACGACATTAACCGGGACTTAGGGATGTTAATATCACGGTCAGTAGATACTATCGGCCAAAGTTTTTTTGATACCCTGTTGATAATCGGGCTGGCATTTGAATACCTAGTAACCCATGGGATTATTTCTTCAGTATCCGTATTCGTTAATGGTTTGGGTAGAAGTAGCTGTTCACGAGTCAAAAGAGATGCACGAAGTTTGGCTGCTTTAAGGTCAATTAATTTATAGCCCCTAGCTAGAAATTTAGCAATTAATGCATCAATATGAATTTCGGCTTCCAGAGGATCAGAAATGATTCGCTTGATGCGAATCATTTGGGAGTAGGGTAACCCTTTTATCAAACTTTTAGGATGGGCACTTGTGCCGTGTAACAAATTGTTACGATCGGTCTTTTTTTTAAATAAACCAGTAGAAATATGACCATCATGTAGATGGATGGCAACATCTAAGAAATGAATGGAATTTACATCATAAACCATGGTCAATTTCACCGGGCTTGAACTAGCATTATGTGTATCTATGATTTTGACAAAGTCACAAATGGGCCCAGCCCAAAACACAAGCAAATCGTCGATAAATCGGCGATATAAAAGCATTCTGGCTGCGATAGCTGGAATGTCGAAAAAAAGTTTTTGCTCTACGGAAAACATAAAAATGTTCGCGTAGGCAGGTGCTGCGTTAGACCCCATAGAGCATCCATTGGTCTGCAGCCAGAATGCTCCATCATGCAAAAAATAATTTTTAGTTAATACAAAATGCATTAAAGATAGTAAAAAATCAATATTGGGCCCGTCGTAATCACTCTGGGCTCGAAGGAAAACATCAATGGCCTCCATACCAACACTGTGTGGTATTATGGTATAGAGACTTTTTACATCCAGAGTTATAAGCCATACCTCATCCGAAAGGACCGGGAGCGCTTGTAGAAGTTGGAGAAGGGTAGTAGTGTCCAACAGATATCTCGGATGGCGGACAATATAGGGCTGCAGGATAGCGTCTATGAACACCGATGTAAATTGGGACAATGACTGTCTCGCCGCGATGATGGGCCTTCCAGGTGGGTTATCGAGGCATTTGTGTATCTTAGGGATACTATATATGACTGGGACCACAGGGTACTGTGGAATGAGGGCGTCCATAAGTGATTGTTCAATAGTTTTTGCATACACTGCATTCTTCAAGAGGTTGATTAATACATTCTTGTACTCCACTGTAGGGTCACGTGTCAATCTTTGATATGTCAATTCATCAGACAGTTGGGTATCAAGTTCACGTTTGTATTTATCATAGTCCATTACGACCAAGGCTCCGCCCTTATCTGCAGGTCTGAAAATTAATTTGCGATTATTTGACAAAGATTTTAAAGTATCACGTTCAGATGCAGATAAGTTGGAATGAAGTGTAGGTTTCTGGGCAAGTTTTTCGTCGACCTGTACATCCAAGAGTCTCATATAGGTTTTTATCGAGGGGTTCGTAGATTGAGGGTCAAATGAGGACCGCGGTTGTAGTTTCTTCAACTGTGGGGGAATGTTAGTGGGGGGAGGCAACGGGTTTGGCACTTTGGTGGGTTTGGCAAAAAATTCTTTTAGTTTAAGTTGCCTATGTAAGGTGTGTTTTTCCACTTTCCAAGTAAGGGAGTCCATTTTTGTTGTCGGTACAAATGAAAGGCCCTTGGAAAGAATGTTCAATTCTGCCTCCGTCAGAGTATGAGATGACAGATTAACCACTAAATTCTCCCCGTCAGGGGGGCTTTTTTCCAGTTGGTCTGCCTCTGCCATTGTTGGCCTCTTCGGTTGTGGCGCCGGTGCCTTCTCGGAGGCGGGTCGTCACCCCTAAAGGGCCAGTTGGTTGTCTCCTTCCTCTCCCACGTCCCCTCTTCGGACCCCTTTCCGACTCGCTATTGGATGATTGATTGTCAGTAGATTGGTCAGACGTCACATATCCCCTATATCTATTCTGATGGAAAAAGGGGCGTCGTTCGTTTTTAGTAGAAGAAGTCCATTGGTAGACAGTATTTGCCTCATAATCCGCGTCAACTTTTTCTCGTTTTTCTTTTTTAAAACGAGTCAGTTCGCGTTTATAATTAATTAGCTGTGCTGATAATTTTTCATACCAGTTGTTGGCCGTATCCTCAATTAGTGTGGGTTTGTGCAGAGTCTCGAACTGTTAAATTTTCCCTTTTAGTACCGCACACTCTTTGGTGGTGAATTCAATTATTAAAAGCATTAGGTCAAATGAACACTTGTTCAGTGTGGCGACCCAGCGCCGGCAAAAGGTAGGATCTTTCTTGCCCAAGGTGGGGGAATTTTTCACCCGGAGCCCCCGGGGAATCTTCCTCGCCCGGTAGTAGTCGCTCAGTGTTAAGCCATGAAACATTAAATCAATTTCTTTTTTCTTGTGCTTGAGCAGGTCACGGAAAAGTGTTTCTGTGGATGGTGGTTCGAGCAAATTAACCATTTCTGGGTTGTATAGGATCGCTTGTGCATCTGTATCGGAGAAACTGTTAATATCGCCAATGGGGTATGCTTGATGAACATAGCCAGTGGCTGTATTGTCCGGTTCTGGTTCCATGTTGATCTCTGCAGCGAATTGCAAATGAGAACAAAATAACAGAACTGCACAAATGCTGAGATGAAGGAAAATGTACGTTGCTCACAAATAACAGAAAAACTTGTGGCTGTTCTTCTCACGGATAGACTGTATATCCAATTCACGAGTAGTCGGGTGCCTTGACAGGTCCGCAGGTGATAAGGCTGCAGTCCAATAATATAGGGAGTTGGAGACCGGCACTCACGGTTTTCACAAGCCTGACGAAAATGCCTAAATAAAAGGCATTGAAACGTTGCACCTGATACAAGTGTACTGAGTCGTTATTTCGCTGAGAGTGCCGCACCTCCCCACCGTCCTATCTACATCTTCAGTGAGGGCACCCAGCCAAGCACAGCTTCTACTAGCGCTGCGGCGCAACCGTGAGTGCCGGTCTCCAACTCCCTATATTATTGGACTGCAGCCTTATTACCTGCGGACCTGTCAAGGCACCCGACTACTCGTGAATTGGATATACAGTCTATCCGTGAGAAGAACAGCCACAAGTTTTTCTGTTATTTGTAAGCAACGTACGTTTTCCTTCATCTCAGCATTTGTGCAGTTCTGTTATTTTGTTCTCATTTGCAATTCGCTGCAGAGATCAACATGGAACCAGAACCGGACAATACAGCCACTGGCTATGTTCATCAAGCATACCCCGTTGGCGATATTAACAGTTTCTCCGATACAGATGCACAAGCGATCCTATACAACCCAGAAATGGTTAATTTGCTCGAACCACCATCCACAGAAACACTTTTCCGTGACCTGCTCAAGCACAAGAAAAAAGAAATTGATTTAATGTTTTATGGCTTAACACTGAGCGACTACTACCGGGCGAGGAAGATTCCCCGGGGGCTCCGGGTGAAAAATTCCCCCACCTTGGGCAAGAAAGATCCTACCTTTTGCCGGCGCTGGGTCGCCACACTGAACAAGTGTTCATTTGACCTAATGCTTTTAATAATTGAATTCACCACCAAAGAGTGTGCGGTACTAAAAGGGAAAATTGAACAGTTCGAGACTCTGCACAAACCCACACTAATTGAGGATACGGCCAACAACTGGTATGAAAAATTATCAGCACAGCTAATTAATTATAAACGCGAACTGACTCGTTTTAAAAAAGAAAAACGAGAAAAAGTTGACGCGGATTATGAGGCAAATACTGTCTACCAATGGACTTCTTCTACTAAAAACGAACGACGCCCCTTTTTCCGTCAGAATAGATATAGGGGATATGTGACGTCTGACCAATCTACTGACAATCAATCATCCAATAGCGAGTCGGAAAGGGGTCCGAAGAGGGGACGTGGGAGAGGAAGGAGACAACCAACTGGCCCTTTAGGGGTGACGACCCGCCTCCGAGAAGGCACCGGCGCCACAACCGAAGAGGCCAACAATGGCAGAGGCAGACCAACTGGAAAAAAGCCCCCCCTGACGGGGAGAATTTAGTGGTTAATCTGTCATCTCATACTCTGACGGAGGCAGAATTGAACATTCTTTCCAAGGGCCTTTCATTTGTACCGACAACAAAAATGGACTCCCTTACTTGGAAAGTGGAAAAACACACCTTACATAGGCAACTTAAACTAAAATAATTTTTTGCCAAACCCACCAAAGTGCCAAACCCGTTGCCTCCCCCCACTAACATTCCCCCACAGTTGAAGAAACTACAACCGCGGTCCTCATTTGACCCTCAATCTACGAACCCCTCGATAAAAACCTATATGAGACTCTTGGATGTACAGGTCAACGAAAAACTTGCCCAGAAACCTACACTTCATTCCAACTTATCTGCATCTGAACGTGATACTTTAAAATCTTTGTCAAATAATCGCAAATTAATTTTCAGACCTGCAGATAAGGGCGGAGCCTTGGTCGTAATGGACTATGATAAATACAAACGTGAACTTGATACCCAACTGTCTGATGAATTGACATATCAAAGATTGACACGTGACCCTACAGTGGAGTACAAGAATGTATTAATCAACCTCTTGAAGAATGCAGTGTATGCAAAAACTATTGAACAATCACTTATGGACGCCCTCATTCCACAGTACCCTGTGGTCCCAGTCATATATAGTATCCCTAAGATACACAAATGCCTCGATAACCCACCTGGAAGGCCCATCATCGCGGCGAGACAGTCATTGTCCCAATTTACATCGGTGTTCATAGACGCTATCCTGCAGCCCTATATTGTCCGCCATCCGAGATATCTGTTGGACACTACTACCCTTCTCCAACTTCTACAAGCGCTCCCGGTCCTTTCGGATGAGGTATGGCTTATAACTCTGGATGTAAAAAGTCTCTATACCATAATACCACACAGTGTTGGTATGGAGGCCATTGATGTTTTCCTTCGAGCCCAGAGTGATTACGACGGGCCCAATATTGATTTTTTACTATCTTTAATGCATTTTGTATTAACTAAAAATTATTTTTTGCATGATGGAGCATTCTGGCTGCAGACCAATGGATGCTCTATGGGGTCTAACGCAGCACCCGCCTACGCGAACATTTTTATGTTTTCCGTGGAGCAAAAACTTTTTTTCGACAATCCAGCTATCGCAGCCAGAATGCTTTTATATCGCCGATTTATCGACGATTTGCTTGTGTTTTGGGCTGGGCCCATTTGTGACTTTGTCAAAATCATAGATACACATAATGCTACTGTAGTTCAAGCCCGGTGAAATTGACCATGGTTTATGATGTAAATTCCATTCATTTCTTAGATGTTGCCATCCATCTACATGATGGTCATATTTCTACTGGTTTATTTCAAAAAAAGACCGATCGTAACAATTTGTTACACGGCACAAGTGCCCATCCTAAAAGTTTGATAAAAGGGTTACCCTACTCCCAAATGATTCGCATCAAGCGAATCATTTCTGATCCTCTGGAAGCCGAAATTCATATTGATGCATTAATTGCTAAATTTCTAGCTAGGGGCTATAAATTAATTGACCTTAAAGCAGCCAAACTTCGTGCATCTCTTTTGACTCGTGAACAGCTACTTCTACCCAAACCATTAACGAATACGGATACTGAAGAAATAATCCCATGGGTTACTAGGTATTCAAATGCCAGCCCGATTATCAACAGGGTATCAAAAAAACTTTGGCCGATAGTATCTACTGACCGTGATATTAACATCCCTAAGTCCCGGTTAATGTCGTGCTATCAAAGAGCACCCAACCTCCGTGATATGTTGGTTAAAACCGACATAACATCCTACAAAGAACAGATTAAATCACCCCCAAAAGGATGCATTCGCTGTACCTGTACAGTATGTAGCTGTATGATTCCTGGCCCGATTTTTTATCATCCCCATCGTGGCACTAAATATTTCATCAAGCACACCCTCAGTTGTAAAACTAGGTATGTGGTTTATCAATTAATCTGCCCTTGCGGCTTATCTTATATCGGTAAGACCGAGAGATCATTTAAAGAGCGGATCACTACACATAGGTCCACTATTAGGGCAGCTCTGGCGGGGGGTAAATGCGACTTACCTGTGCCCAAACACTTTTTGGCCATGAAACACACTTTGCCGTCTTTAAAATATCGTATGATCGACCACATCCCCCCGAATTTACGGGGTGGTAACAGGGGCTTACAATTATTAAAATGTGAGACACGCTGGATATACAAGCTGGATACTATTTCACCTAAAGGTCTCAATGAGCATCTGGGTATCAGCTGCTTGTCCAAAAAATAGTCTTTGTACTCAGTTGTTACATACATTTGTATAATTGTTTATTACTGTACAGGTTACGTCATTTGTCTTTTATTTCTGTTTATTATTAAACATCCTTTGTGTCTTTATTTTTTTCTTCTATTTTTTTCTTCTTTTTTTCTTTAGTTTGTTGTCCTTCTTATATCAACTTCATTTTTTCTCTTTGTGAACGACTTAGTTGCGAATTACGCTTAACATTTGTTTTGCCTCACATATTCTGTATCTTTAAATACTCCAGTGTTGTAGAGGTTCATATAGCATTGTGCATTGTGTATCGCTGTTATATGTTTTATATTCGAACACTATTGTATAACGTATACTGGTTCTGTCTCCTACAGGATCTCTTCAGCTGACCCAGTATGAACTAAAGAGTAATCGACATAACTGTTGTTGACTTAGTATAGACTTACTGCCATTAGCGCTGAAGGTTTTAAATGTATTGTTGCTCTGTACGTATTTTTTGTATCTGTCTGTAACTATGGTGATGGTAACACGCAGTCCCCAGGGACTGACGTCACATTCCAGCGTCCTAACACACGCTGGATCGCGTTCACACGGGGGTGTATATATACCTGCATGTAATGTTTTTTCACAAGCCTGACGAAAATGCCTAAATAAAAGGCATTGAAACGTTGCATCTATATATATATAGATATATATATCTATATATATATATATATATATATATATATATATATATATATAGATATATATAGCTTCGGCTTCCTATCAGTAAATCACTATCTCACTGGCATGCCGCACTGGGCTTTCTAGCTTATGATGGTTTTAGGGGTGCCATACCCTGCACCTACATATAGTGCTAGGGTCCCCCAATATATAGAGAAGCCTTGACATGGCTTGGGGGCATATCATACACCTGCGCAGGTATATGTAACCAATATCTCTGAATTCTGTTATCATGTAGTGTTCAAGATTGGTTACTAAGTGCTGGGGGAACCAATGTCTTGTTTTACTTATTCATAAGAAAAATGCAACCTTTGTCAGAAGAAAAATGGGAGTTTTCGAGGTTTTGGCCACATTTTGACTATACTACATCCTAGCCTAAAGTCTTAGTACATAGACCCCTATATTAAGAAACCCACTGTGTTACTCACAAATACAGGTAACATGGGGCAGCGATGGACAAGTGATCTCGCAATAAGTACTGTATAAAGAACATGGCCAATTTGTCACGTTTGAACACCCCTGGGTAACGGGACTACAATACAAGTGCATTAATGTGGCCATATTAATTCATAGAACCATTGACATATTTAATTGAGGAACTTAGTAATATTTATCACAATGTTTTCGATGAGGCAAAACCCATTTAATTGCTATAAACTTCAGACGATTAATGGAAACTACTAATGTAAATTTACTAAGAAGAAAAAGGAAAACACGCACAATACAGCTCTATTCATGTGCTCATGATTTAACTGACATTGTACATTTCTATAGTAAAATTCCTTCTGTGATAACAGCTTTTCTACAATAACACAGCTGCATCTGCTGTTAATTGCAAAGAGACTCTGTGGAAGAATTATTCTTTGATAATACTTAGAGAGAGAGAGGGAGATCATCAAACCTTTTTCATGCCAATAAATTCTGGGAACATTTTGTGATTTAACAACATAGTGAGACTCTTTTCTCTGGGCTATACAGAAATGATACCCTATAAATATTCGCGACAGGTACAGTACATGTTTATTTAGATGATAGAAACAGAATTATTTTGTGTAAAGGAACAATGCATCAAGTTCACAGACTGAACTTGATTTAACTCTAAAATTATCCCATTATATTTGCCTTCTCCAAATCAGAAAGCTGCAAAAAGTAGGGTGTTTGGAGAGTATCCAAGTCATTTTGTCATAGATGTTATGGTTATGGCTGAAGCCACATAGTACATGAACTTGTTCTGTTGCATAAAGTATGTTTAATATATAAAAGAACTTTGTACCAGTCTTTTCACTGGGTCTCTAGCTATTGTGCCCAGTGCTGCAGGATTTTTTTTGCTTTCTCTTCCCCCGACCTTCTTATATCAATACACCTAGGGGGTGATTCAACATCACTCGGTCCCCACCGTATTCACTGATGGTGCTGTTCTGCACATGCATATAGGCGAATATACGCATGTGCAGGGCCACTGTACGAACCCCTTCGGTGACTTTCACAGTCGCCGGCATTTGCACGGAGGGGGGGGGGGGGCAATGGGTGGACAGGGGGCTGGCTCATGGGGATACCCAGCATTTCCTGGGTGTGCCCATAAAAATGGTGGGTGCGTCCAGAAAAATGCTGGGTGTCACCATGAGAATGCAGGTGGGTCAAAGCCTGCATGGGGCAGGCAGCTGAGGTCCCATGATGTCAGCGCCCGCCCCCTGTTCAGCCATCTCCTAGATAGAAGTAAAAATCATTTGATGGACGGCGATCAGCAAAGGATTTTTCACCCGTACAGCCGCATCCGAATGGATGTGTTAGTAAACACATTTATTTGCATGCAGATGCAGCCATTCACTTGGCAAAGGGGGGCGGGCATTCGTTCTCAAAGGCGGGCAGCATTTCATTGCTCAGTAAGCAGCAAATTTACACTGCTTACCAAGCCATGTTAAATAACCCCCCTAGTTTCCCCATATTCCCCCCCTCTAACCCCTATTCTCTTCTCACTCCTTATCCCAATTCTCCTAGTCTCCTTCTCCCTTTCTTTCCCCCGACCTTTTTCACAACCAATGTTTTTTTCTCAATTTGACAAAACCATGAAAATTCTATGACACCACCTCCACACTTTCACTTAAGCGGCTGGAAAGTGGCTATGGTGGTAGTGTACAGTTGGAGGGGAGGCACTGGATTGAAGTTTTGCTTAGGGTGCCAAGAAGCATTACACAAGCCCTGATTGGCAGTTTATCTCTCTCCAATGTATTACTTTCCAAGGCTTAAGCTGTGTACACACGGGGGCGATAGGGGCTGAAATCGCTAGAAATATGGCCAGTGATGGGAGTGTGCCCCGGCGATAAATCGCCAGGTGCGCGCTCCCGTTTTCAGCCCCGTTCTAATCGTTGGTCACAGGAGCTTGCTCCTGCGACCAGTTGATTACCTCTGCGGTACCGCCGGCAGAGGTTCCCTTTCATAAGTGACCATCTCTGATCGCTGATGAAAAGGAGAAACTGAGCAATATATTGCTCAGCCATATATTGCTCAGCCATATATGGCTGAGCGATATATCTCCCCCTTGTGTACGGGGCTTTAGAACTGGGGTAGCCAACTCCAGTCCTCGAGAGCTACCAACAGTTAATGTTTTCCAGGTCTCCTCACAGAATTGCAGGTACTTGTTTCCTATCTGGGCGCCCGTCGTGGTGATCGCGGGTACATTTATGGCTGGCCGCGACGCGACCGACGCGATGCCCGCGATTTCCCATTGAAACCCATGTTAAACATGGAAATCGCGTCGGTCGCGTCGCGGCCGGCCATAAATGTACCCACGATGCCCGCGACGCGATGCACCCGATTTCCCATAGGAATCAATGTTAAATGGCCCGACCGACGCGATTTTACTGTTAAATGCCTCAATGGACCCGATGTGGCCATAGGAATCAATGTTAAATGGGCTACAGAGCCCAAATAGGCACAATTAACCCTTAAATGTCCCCCCAAATTTTTAACGCCACCCCACGATCCACGCCAACCCGAAGCGTGGCGAGCGCAGCGAGCCCGCGAGGGGCGGCGGTACGCGTCCTCCGACCTTTTCATGCCCTACTATCCACTAGGGCGTGGAGTGAGAATAGAAAAGTGTGGCGAGCGCAGCGAGCCACCGAGCCCGAAGCGTGGCGAGCGCAGCGAGCCCCGCGAGGGGACGCGGATACCTTCACAGGTAAACGCGTCCCTTCGCGGGCTTCCCAGGTGTCCGCGTCGCCATGGACACCTGGGAAGCCCGCGAGGGGACGCGTATAACTGTGAAGGTATCCGGGTCCCCTCGCGGGGCTCGCTGCGCTCGCCACGCTTCGGGCTCGGTGGCTCGCTGCGCTCGCCACACTATTCTATTCTCACTCCACGCCCTAGTGGATAGTAGGGCATGAAAAGGTCGGAGGACGCGTACCGCCGCCCCTCGCGGGCTCGCTGCGCTCGCCACGCTTCGGGTTCACGTTGATGGCGGGGTGGCGTCAACTACTTTTGGGGGGACATTTTTATGTTCAGGGGTGTTTTTGCCCCATTTCCCATTGTTCCCTATGATAATTTGGGGAAATTGATCCATTTAACATTGTTTCCTATGGTAAATCGCGGTCATCGCGGGTAAATTGAGGCATTTAACATTGTTCTCTATGGGAAAATCGCGGGCATCGCGTCTGGCACATAGCACCCGATTTTTTATCGGCCGCGATGCCCGCGATGGCCCCGATTTTACCCCCGATGCCCGCGATTAAAATCGTGGGCGCCCAGATAGGAAACAAGTACCGAATTGCAAGTGAAGTAATTAGCTCCACCTGTGGATCTTTTAAAATGTGTTAGGTAGTAATGAGTGCACCTGTGCAGCAGCTAGGTTGTCTGGAAATGTGAACTGTTGGTAGCTCTCGAGGACTGGAGGTGGCTACTCCAGGCTTAGAACATCCCCATTCTGTGAAATAAACACTGCATAACAAATCTGATTTACCAATTTTAAAGCTATAAGGCCAGATTCTCTAAGCTTCAAAAGTGATAAAATCCAGAGTGATAAACAGCCAGCCAATCAGCTCTTACCTGCCATATCATAGACTGTGTTTGAAAAATGTCAGGCAGGAGCTGATTGGCTGGCTGTTTATCACTCTCTATTTTATCACTTTTGAAGCTTAGAGAATCTGGCCCATAATCCATAACAACCAATCACAAAGCAGCTTTTACAAGGCTACCATAATCAAAGTAATGAAAATCTTATTTGATTCCATTACTATTATTATTCACTACTTACTGTAACTTAAGGGGTTGCAGCCAGATGGGCTTTATCTGACATGGTCAAAGTTCCTATGTGACCGTGCCATACTCCTCTGAATCCTTGCATTTTAAAAGAAAATCCATGTTGCATATGTTGCATATGGGCAGAATGGATCACTTGCAGTACTTCACCTCAGAGGTGAGTAGTAGTTAGCCTTTTTTATATATATATATATATATATATATATATATATATATATATATATATTCAAATTATTTCAAATAATTCTCCCAGGATATTATCAGGATTTTCTCCCGTTCCAATGTTTCCTTGGGACCTCCTCTCCCCAGTGATCCACACCGAAATGCCAATCAACATATATTTAGAGGAGAAGAGAGGAAAACAGACTAGTGTAATACAATAAACACTTTAATAGTCACCGCAAATGACACAATTTAAAACGCGTACAATATAAAAAAGAATATGAGGCTTATCTGATGGTGGTTTTCTCAACCATCTTCTATAGTCTGCAGTAGATCCCCTCAACGCGTTTCATCCTTTCTGGACTTCTTCAGGAGAGAAGAGTGGTGAGCGCAGCAAGCCCCGCGAGGGGACGCGTAATGCGCGTCCGCTCGCCACGCTGCGGGCTCGGTGGCTCGCTGCGCTCGCCACACTATAGAACATCAACTCCGCACCGACGTGGATAGTGGTGGTATGAAAAGGTCGGAGGACACGTACTAGGAAACAAGTACCAAATAAAGTTTAATGTATACAATGTGAATTGTTTTTTTAGGCAATACATGTAAACATTTTGCATTTCTTATAATGCTACAAAACCTTATAAAATGTTATCTTTAAAAAAAAAACATAAAAAATTGTTTACTTATTACTTTTATTCACACATTCTCCAAAATTACAAAACAAGTAATTTTTTTTAGCAATTCTCAAATCTTTATGAAGAAATTGTAATTGTGATAACTTGATTTATGTATATGACAAATAAACAAAGCAAGTGGTTAGTAAAATGTACAGTATGTCCTCTCAAATAATGGCATGCCTGCAGCTAGTCCCCGGAGCTGTCTGCAATAGTATAGTACAGTGGTTCCCAAACTGTGTGCCGTGGCTCCCTGGGGTGCCTCGGGACACTTGCAGGGGTGCCCCAGGTTGGTGGTCCAGGACCAATTCAATTTATTTATGGTTAATTATTTATGGGCAAAACCAGTGCTGGTGCCTGCCAATCATAAAATGTGTACAAACAGAAGCAAATCCTGTCCTTTAGCACATAACTGACCCTAAGAATCGCATATAAACCCGATCTAATTCATTGTTTTTGGGCCTAGGGGTGCCGCAAAAAAATTCCGATACACTAGGGTGCCGTGATTCAAAAAAGTTTGGGAACCCCTGGTATAGTACATTGTGTTGTTGCACATTGGCATATCACTGATGACAATAACTTACAGTGCACCATATGCAGATTTAGGTATTTATAGATTTAATGACTTTATTAGCGTATGACACCACATTATTATCTAATTCATTACTTTAGTGTTTCTGGCTTCTGTGTATTTTATTTATTTATTTTGCTTTATGGTTACTTTGCACTTTTTTCTTTTAACTGCAACATGGAGGAGAGTGAAAGAGCAATTACCTAAAAATTCACAGAGAGCGTAGTCTATCCGCAGATCACATGTGTTGATGTGTTTGACTTTAATATGTGCAGCCAGCCCTGATGCCCTGACTTTGGGCATATGTCATGTCCTTTTAACATCAGTGGTTATTGGCCTGATTCCTCTATGCCTGAAAAAGCTTGCTGAGAAAATGTAACCACCTTGTGGCTCTTACACTGACAGTAAGCTCTTGTTCATCCTGGTTACAGTATTTTATTTGTTATTTATGAGCTAATGATCAATTTTATATGAACACACAAACCCAGATACATTCTAGAGATTGTGTGTGTGTGTGTATATACACACACACACACACACACACACACTTTTTCCCCTCTCTTAGACTATTTTTTTATTAAATACTTCTTTCAACGGCACCAACCCTAAGTGTGTCTCATACCCTAGCAGCTCATTTACATATCCTAGCAGAATTTGTGATTTTCTGCCCATTTGTTAGTGGTTGGGTGAAGCCATTTAATGTCAAACAACTGTGTTTACTCTTTTGGTACTTGTTTCCTAGCACGGCGCCCATCGTATGCCATCGCATACCACTAATTAAGGTATGCGATGGGACCCGATTTTCGGGTCTTAAGACCCGCACTGTACAATTTTAATATCGCATCGCATCGCATGCCATTACAATGGCATGCGATGCGATCAAACACGATTTTTAATTGTACAGGCACCCTGATGAGTGATTACTATGTTAAATGCACCCCATTGTTAACGCCACCCCCACTATCAACGCCAACCTGAAGCGTGGCGTGCGTAGCGAGCCCGCGCGGGGTGACGGTTCGCATCCTCCGACCTTTTCATACCCCCACTATACACGTCGGCGTGGAGTTGATTTTATATAGTGTGGCGAGCGCAGTGAGCCACCGAGCCCCGTGGCGAGCTCAGCGAGCCCCGCGAGGGGACACGGAATACATGCAAAGTCATCTGCGTCCCCTTGCGGGGCGCGCTGTGCTCGCCACGCTTCGGGCTCAGTGGCTCGCTGCGCTCGCCACACTATATATAATCAACTCCGCGCCGACGTGGATAGTGGGGGTATGAAAAGGTCGGATTACGCATACCGCCGCCCCTCGCTGGGCTCGCCACGCTTCGGGTTCACATTGATAGTGGGGGTGGCGTTAACAATGGGGGTGCATTTAACATAGTAATCACCCATCAGGGTGCCTGTACAAGTAAAAATCGGGTCTGATCGCATCGCATGCGATCGGGTCGCATGCGATGCGATCGGTAGGATGGCATAAGATGAAAATCGTGGGCGCCGTGCTAGGAAACAAGTACCACTCTTTTTAAATTATAATGACAACAGAAACTACCCAAATGACCCTGATCAAAAGTTTACATACCCCAGTTCTTAATACCGTGTATTGCCCCCTTTAACATCAATGACAGCTTGAAGTCTTTTGTGGTAGTTGTGGATGAGGCTCTTTATTTTCTCAGATGGTAAAACTGCCCATTCTTCTTGGCAAAAGGCCTCCAGTTCCTGTAAATGCTTGGGCTGTCTTGCATGAACTGCACGTTTGAGAACTCACCAGAGGGACGGGGCATCAATTGTTTCAGAAACTTTTTTTTTAACACATAATGCCCTCGGCAGTGCCAGTTACACAATGCCCCCAATACCCACAGCAATGCAAGATATACAACGCCCCCCAGCAGGACCAAATAAAAAATGCCCCCCAGCCAGTGTTGCAATTCTATAAAAATACCTAATGATACTGTGTATGCGCACCACAGGCAAGTGCCAAATATTGGGTGTGGCCAATGAAAATGGGGGCGTGATACACATATGCCCCCAATATTGCAGTTACAGATAAACATATGCCTCCAATAGTGCAGGATACAAATATGCACCCACAGTGCCAGATACAGATGTGCCCCCAGATATGCCCCCATAGTGCCAGATATGACCCCATAGTGCCAAATACACCCCCACAGTACCAGATACACATATGCCCCTACAGTGCCCCCACAGTGACAAATACCCTTATGCCCCAACAGTGCCAATTATGCCCCACAGTGCCAGAATTTCCCGCCAGCAGTGCAACTCACCAATGTTTCTGCTGCTGCTGCAGTTGCTGTTGTTGGGGGGGGGCAGTACCCACCGCCAAGGGCGTAACTACCATAGGTGCAAGGGGTGCAGCTGCTATGGGGCCCAATAGCTGAAGGGGGCCCATCTTTACTGTCTAAGTAATATGTTTAACATTGATCAGTCGCTAAATAGGGGGTCCCTACAAACTTTTGCTATGGGGCCTATGAATATCTAGTTACGCCCCTGCGCACCGCTACTGCCCTCACCCCAATCCATTGTGCCCCTGATCTCCCTCTGTCTCCTCTGCCGCTGCTGACCCCGCGGCCGCTTCTGAGGAGAGCAGAGGGGAGTGGAGCACTCAGCACATCGCACTGGCTGCCAATCAGGAGCTGGCCCACAAGCTCTGATTGGCTGACGACCCAGTCACAGGGACATAGGGCCTTATTCTAGTTCTCTCTTTCTGACAAAATCCTTCTTAGATGGACAAAACCATGTGCACTGCAGGTGGGGCAGATGTTACTTGTGCAGAGAGAATTAGGGTACTTATGTATTATCTGGGCTCCCATGTTAAATGCAATCCATTTTTTCATACCCCTACTATCCAACTACGCATGGAGTTGATTTTATATAAATATTTGTGTTTGAGGCCCCTCGCACGCCGCATACGTTCGCACAGGGAGTGAATGTATGTTTTACATAAACATCCATTTGCATGCCAGGGGGAACCTCCAACATCATTTGATGGTTGCCGATCATCAAAAGATGTGGTGCCTGCACGCATATATAAAGTGACTATCAGGTCACTTATATATGCGTGCACATTCGGGAGGAAATGGGACATCCGGTGATGTCAGCTGCTGCTGCCCACGTCACCCGGCGAACCATCCCCAGACCTCGAGATCCTGGACCTACTTTTCCAGAAACATATCCCTCCCCTGTGCAAAAGCCCTGTCTATAGTACTCAGGGAAGGCTCTAGAGGAGGGGCTGCAGCACAGTTCAAAATTCAAATAGGGGAGCCACACAAACTGCCACCAACTGCAATACCAAACTGGTTTACTGATTCCTTTTGCTTTCATACAGCATTTGTTGTATGCTTTTCCTGGCTGTGTACGTATGCACAGTATGGGGGAAATTTTCACATGGGGAAATTCACATAAGGGTGTTGCTATGGGCAACCAATCAGAATCTACTTAATTATTAGGAACATTCTAGAAGATCATAGATAGTATCTGATTGGTTGCCCATAGCATCATTTGTCTTAGTAAATGTCCCCTATATTGGAATCAGAAAATGTAAAACTCTTGGATGACACTTTGGAGCTCAACATGACTAATACATTAATAGAGAAAGTAAAGGTTAAGAAACACGATAGGATTTATTCAACTATTGAGGTCTTGGCATATGTGGGTCAAAATACCTCCAATTTTCTTAATATTTTGAATTAATTCAAGTAAGAATAAAAAAAAAATCGAAATAAAGTACCCACTGTGTATAAAAGTGCTGTCCTAATTTATTGTGGAGTTGTGAGAATTTTTTCATAAAAAATATAAAATACCATTAAAATAATAATAATAAATAATTTATCATAATTATTAATTGATATAATAAAACAGAATAATTGAATTATCTTTCTCCTTCCTTTTTTAATAGTAGAATCTAGTACTCAGTTCCAAAGCACAGCCAAAAATGCTATTTTGTATTTATGAACACTGCTTATCTTGGAACATTTTTTTTTTATTATACAGTTTTAGGACAACTATTACATGCAAAGTCCTTAAATCTGAATAAAAAACACAGTTACCAGTATGCTAGCAGCCCGACATTCAGATAAATCGATAGTGAAATACAAGAGGGTTATATTTCACATTTTATATTCTACTAAGAGGATCAGGTGTTTGCCCATAAGATCTACATCCAGAGCTGCTGGTATTATTTGTTACTAGGATATGCCCGTAAACTGTCTATGTGTCTGTTTAAATAAGCATTAAGTTCAAGCTTTCCTGCAGCAAAATGATACAGTTGAGTATATGAGAACACTGAAGAATAGCTCATCCCTTTCCCCTTCATGGATAAACTTCTGACTCACACAGGATTTCCAAGGTTAGATTGAAACATCGAATTTAATTGCAGAAAATAACTCAAGGGTTTGTCTATTCTATTTTCTGGTTTGCTTGTGTTAATTTGGATTGGAGATTTTGTTTGTTTTGCCGTTTTATGAATACAGGTTGAGTATCCCTTATCCGAATATCCGAATTATTCCGAAAACCATACACTACAGAAAGTGAAAAAACACTGGGGATATCTGTAACAGCACTACTGGGGACATGATATGTAACTGGCACTACTGGGGATATGATATGTAACTGGCACTACTGGGGACATGATATGTAACTGGCATTACTGGGGACATGATATGTAACTGGCACTACTGAGGACATGATATGTAACTGGCACTACTGGGGACATGATATGTAACTGGCACTACTGGGGACATGATATGTAACTGGCACTACTGGGGACATGATATGTAACTGGCACTACTGAGGACATGATATGTAACTGGCACTACTGGGGACATGATATGTAACTGCCACTACTGGGGACATGATATGTAACTGGCACTACTGGGGACATGATATGTAACTGGCACTACTGGGGACATGATATGTAACTGGCACTACTGGGGACATGATATGTAACTGGCACTACTGGGGACATGATATGTAACTGCCACTACTGAGGACATGATTTGTAACTGCCACTACTGGGGACATGATATGTAACTGCCACTACTGGGGACATGATATGTAACTGCCACTACTGGGGACATGATATGTACAGTAACTGGCACTACTTGGGACATGATATGTAACTGGCACTACTGGGGACATGATATGTAACTGGCACTACTGGGGACATGATATGTAACTGGCACTACTGGGGACATGATATGTAACTGGCACTACTGGGGACATGATATGTAACTCTCACTACTGGGGACATGATATGTAACTGGCACTACTGGGGACATGATATGTAACTGGCACTACTGGGGACATGATATGTAACTGCCACTACTGGGGACATGATATGTAACTGCCACTACTGGGGACATGATATGTAACTGCCACTACTGGGGACATGATATGTAACTGGCACTACTGGGGACATGATATGTAACTGCCACTACTGGGGACATGATATGTAACTGGCACTACTGGGGACATGATATGTAACTGCCACTACAGAGGACATGATTTGTAACTGCCACTACTGGGGACATGATATGTAACTGCCACTACTGGGGACATGATATGTAACTGGCACTACTGGGGACATGATATGTAACTGCCACTACTGGGGACATGATATGTAACTGGCACTACTGGGGACATGATATGTAACTGATACTACTGAGGACATGATTTGTAACTGCCACTACTGGGGACATGATAAGTAACTGGCACTAAATATGTGCAAGACAATGATTGCTTGGCATTCAAATTCAGTGCCTGAAACAGTCTACAAATGTTGTTTCATGTTTTGAAACCTTGTTTATTGAACAAATAAAATATATTTCTGTGTATTTCCTGTAGTTGATGTGTTTATACAACATAAATGCAAGATACTTCAAAATACATAATTGAAATATTAAGTGAGAACATAAAAGTGTGCCGAGCGCAGTGAGGCATCATGTCAAAAGCATGGCAAGCGAAGCAAGCCATGCAAGGGAATGCACTACACTAATTGGGGGTCCATGTAGATCAATGTCGACATAGACAACAAAAAATGTGAAAAACCCGAGTGAAACTTTCCCCATTGCCATGTCAACAATTTCCTTGTGTCAACCTTTTGTCAATGCAAACCTAGTGCATGTCAACTTTTTCAATGTGTTGACCCATTGCCAGTCGATCAATAGTGGCCGACCTATTGACTGTCTGTCTGGACACTGTAGACCGTACAATATGGAGCCTGAATAAATAACTGTCACTATTGTGTGAAATCCAGTGTATCTTTGCACAATCATTGTGAGGAGCACTGACAAAATTAGGAAGAGAATACCAGGGGCATTATATTAAGGGCAGGGCTAATTTATATACATAGACATGTAGACACGACAATCTAAAATTTGATAGATAGATAGATAGATAGATCTATACTGTACTGTATATTACATAGAAACATAGAAACACACACATACACCACACACCACAGCACACACTCACACATATCATCATTTCCCATGGACAATACACCCACTCGAGCTTTTTTCCTACACTACAATCAGATGAATCTTGAAAATAAGAACAGGTTACTTGACAGCTGTCAATAAAGCTGATTGGGGCCCTGCAGCTGAGATACAGAGATAAAGTGTAATGAAGGATGGAAACTGATACAATGCTTTCTAGATTCTCTAGTAGGTGGAATAGAAGCATGATGGTGTGCTATTCTGCATGGAGGGCCTCTTTAAAGGGTGCTCATTTACACTTACTCACCTATATTATAGATCCCCTTACTACTTTGCATGTATATTTAGGGAAGCAATAATGTGGTAGTCCAAGTGTTTTTATTTATTTTAAATCACAGCAGAAAAATCTTTCATTTTTTATTAATGTTGTTATACTGTACAGTATGTTTCTACATCTTCTTAATTGTTATGTATTGTAGTTTTATTTTAAATCTAACTTTACATTTTAAAGCATTGGAGAATATAATGAAATTATGCAGAGGAATAATATATTTTTTTAAATTAGGAGCCTAGTTTTTTTTATCGCTTTTTCCCGCTACTCATTTACTGAAGATACAAAGTGTAGCAATCTCAAAGCACAAAGTATAGCAGCTGTCACGTTGTATGCTGAAGAAACTGCAACATTCTGTCTGACATGTAGTATTGAGACGGCTGTCATGGCAACATGCCATTATTTCCTTCAGTGAGATTTGGATAGAAGCCCATGAGAACTATCGGAAAAAAAAAAAAAAAACATTGTCAAGTGATCCATAGGTATAAAAGTCTACACAAACATTTCAAGACACTAATTGCAGTCCCTTAGGAAATATAAACCTTATGACAAATATGACAATACTGTATGTACTGAATGAAACATATTTACTTAAATTGTTCCTGTGACAAACTCTTCTACACTGAGATGTACTTACTTTGACTAGTTCACAAATAATATTACTTTGGCAACTAGAACTAATACAACAATATTGTATATACTGCGTATATTTCTAAGGATTTTAACATTGTAACTCATCTCTATTTAATATTCTGGTTACATAGGGGTAGAATTATCAAAGCTTAGAGAGATATTCTTAGGGGTCTAGGTTCTAAGGCTTGGAGAAAGAAAGTAGACATAGATAAAGTACCAGCCAATCAGCTCCAAACTGGCATTGTCCATGCTGTGTTTGAAAAATGGCAGTTACAAGTACTTTATCTCTCCAAGTTTTGCTAAAACTCACCGTCAGTGTAAGGGCACCCATAAAGTCCTTTTTCCCTGTTCCAAACAAAAGATCAGATCCGCTAAAAATTATTTCCAATCCTGTGGAGAAACTGGTAAATTATTCATTATTAAAAAATTGCAAAACCAAACTATTTTTGATTGTGATCTAGGAATTTAGATTTGTAAGCATGGTTAACATTTCCAATTCCCTGGCCCAAATACGTGAATTGGAAAATTGCAGTGATATGCCGATAATCCGGGTATATGGGTTGACCAAATTAAGGCCGGCATGAGTTTTTTACAGATTCAGTTGTTTTGAGGGCACCCAAATATACTGGGTTCTCATCAAGGCTAATTAATTGTTGCTGTTGTTGGGTGCGCATGCCCATTACCAACAGGTTTCACCACTCAAAGTGGCTAACCCCACCTAAAGTCCTGGTTTGGGTATTATAAACTTCCATTTGAGCACCAAAACCAAAGTGAACCAGCTCAGATACTCCACCATCTATATTGAGACTGAGAGTTTTTCTTCATCTTCTGCATTTGGGACCTTGTCGACTTCTCCACCAGCACCGAACTGGATCCAAATATCCACATTCTTAGGAGGTTGCATCTTACAAAAACGGAACATTAATTCCCCCACCGGTGATTGCCAACCAAAGCCTGGTCACGGATTCCAGGGGTGATGTATACTATTTAGGTGGATCATTTGTGGGGCTCTCCTGCCATACACAGCTCTAAGAGAGGTCTGCGTAAACTAGGAACAAGTGAAACATTACTCCTCCAGTCGGGTCATTATTCATTATACTCTTGACTCTTTCCAAGCTATATTTTTAAGTGTTTCACTATATAAATTATTGTTTTAATGAATAAATTAGTTTGTATTTTATCCAACGGTAATACTGATTGGGTTTTTTTTGTGAACTGACCCTTCCCTGAGTTAGCGGCTTGGCAGCACTCCCCATGTAGGGCCTGATTTACCTTGGTAACCCATTCTTTCAGATTTTACCAGAGGGCAGGCAACACTGAGACACTTGTTGCACTGTGTTGCATGTCTCAGGTTACTGACAACGCTAACTGTAGGCAGCTACTGTAAATGGGAGTGGTTGGCACATGCACCACACTATTGATTGGCAATTTAAAGTGTAAACATATGATGAAGAAAGGCAACTATAGTACCCAGTATGCTTGAAAGCCTGTTTACAACCTATAACAAAAACAAAAATAATAGGTATTATAATGAATTAAATATCAAATGAGTCAGTGCCTTATATAGCAGCTATATTAACTGGTGCTCCCAAAGGTGTGGTACTGGCTTCCCTAGTTTGCAGCCCATCGTATGCAATCCAAGCTGAATAAGGCCCAGTATCCTGTGCTTACAGCTTTCGCTTAATGAGCACAAGAGGAGAAAAGAGATACAAGGCATGAGCACACTTTGACTGGGGATCTCATTGTCTCCCTCAGTGCACTTAGATTTAAAGCAGACTACATATGTTTTGCCCTCTTGGCACAGTAGATCTGGTTCCTGGGCAAAGCAAATGTACTGTAGTTGTCATTTGCACTAAGGAACACTTGTTGACTTTTTAACCTTCCCCTTTGGGATATCCCAGAAGAGAGGTCCAAGTAGAAACTAAGAGGAAGGGGGTGTTCCTGAGGGGAATGTGCACATGGGGCAAGCAAATTAATCATCACTGACCCTCCACTTCTGCAAAATAGCAGTTCCATCATGTCCCCAAACCACCTAATTCCCTAGGGATCCAGGATGCTGGTCTGATCAGACATTAATATTACAGTATGCATTACAATGATTTCACCAATCTAGACAAAAAAGTGATTTGCCACATTTCAAGTATTCATTGTATTAGACATGACATCGCAAAGTGTTATTTACCAAAAATACAAAGCTTGCTTTAGTACATGAACCTCTGACACGGTGTGTAATGTCCTCTATGAGACTCTGGTACTTGTGTAAGACATATGCTTATTCTGGCCTAAAAGTCTGCTCAGTCCGGTAAGCTTTTATTTGTGTGATTATTGCTGAGAATGGCGTCTGCAGTATGTTGAGGAAGCAGAGTTCCTGGCATTGCATTGAGCGGAGCACACACCTGTTTCTGGGCATTGTTCTCCCAGTGGCACACCTGTTATCATTGTGCATGGGAATCGTTCCCAGATAACACAGAGACTTGGAATAGAGCCAGGTGGATGAGTTGGCCAGACACTACCTATGAACACCTCCAATACTGAGAACCAGAAAAATGACAAGCGCTGTCACTCCCATGGAAAGATTCTATCCTCCTATTATCCCTTATAATGACTGGGGAGAATAGATTGAACAGGTTTTATGAATGGTCATTTTGTGTATTTAACCTGGCACAAGGCAATGAATTTTACAGGCAGAGCTCCAGTCTTGGCATGTTGCTGGTAGACATTAATTTATTTAATATGCGCTTCCAGCTGTTAACACAGTTACTTAGAGTGGCGACAACGGCGAGCACTTGCTGTGCAGCAAAGCAATATCTGCCGTACTAAGCACTGTGTAGCGTGCTCAGTAGCAGGCTGTGCTGTGCAGTTTTTAATCTATATTTAATGAATTGATCATTGTAAGTGTATACGGTACTCTATAGATATTGATGGCAATGATAAAGTAGTAATGTATTTCATATTTTGTACTGGGTGACCTGGATAAACTACGATAGGTTGACTGAATTGCTGTGATTACGTCATCTTTATTGGGAAATCGTGTTCCTGCTGCTAAATGTTAAACTCATCAGTCACAACACTCGATGGCTAATTATTCATAATAAAAGAGCCAAGGTTCTCTCTGTGTCATATACCATGTGCCCATAGTGACATTAATGTTCAGAAAAATTATTTCTTTGTTAAAATTAGTATCTGATATTAATCAAACAATTAAATCTATACATACTATTTGGAACAATGAGAAGAGATCTTTGGGAATTGCTATCAATACAATGCTGCTTGCTTGACAACGGGGCTACATTGGGCAAAAACACAAAGGTTTCACTTAACCTGTGTGTTTCTGCCGCAAAGTGGATTTTATATCATGTGACCCAATCGGCTATTTGGTACTGCGCTTGGTATAGCGCACTCAGTTGACAAGCATATGTCAGTGTGGGGTGGGTATTGGAGTAGGATGGGGGGAGGGTAAGATGATGTGTGTTAGGTAATGTGTGGGTGGGTGTGTGGTCTCTGTGTTAATAATACAATTTGCAGTATGCAGTGGTGAAATAAATAGTATTTTTATTTTATTTTGTTAGGCGTCAATGTCTGCAAACCCAACCTGATTAAAAAACAGCCAAACATCTGGAAAATTAGCAACAAACAGATACCCATCTTAGTATTACTACCTGTTACAGAGTAAATCATAATACAGTATATAGATAGATATATAAGATATTGCAGTTACACCCTGCAATAAGCGAATGTTACCTAGGGTCACATGGGGTATTAGTTTGTCCATGAATATATATGATAAGAGGGGGGCACAGAAAAGGGGACAAAGACGGGACATAATCCCACAATTCAGAAACACACCAACACCGAGAGATTGGCATAGACAGGGATGGGAGAGAGAATAGCACAGATGTGTACTACTGAGGCATAGCGAAGGGACATGGATAGAGGTTGGCAAAGACAGGGGAATGGGGGGCAATAAAGAATATAAACATTAAGGTTCTAATCTCAGGATACCCAGCAAGTGACATTAACACCTACTGTACAGATGTTTCCTAATTGATTTTGTAGCAGTTCTATTGTCCAAAATCTAGATATGGGAGCCATACCAACTCCCAGTGAGTCCTAGCTGGTGATGTTTGGCAGCATTTTGGGTATAGTTGGTGTTGCTCCACAATTGAATTCTGGACTGCACTGCAGCCTCACCTGGAGCCAACAACTGCAACAAGTTAGTATAGCAATTGTGATTGTAACACTAAATCCATAGGTTATTGGCTTATGTGCACAGATAGCTGTATAAGATCATTTTCCAACCACACTAACATACCCAATGCTACCTGCCATCCTTTCCCTCACATGTACTTATGCCCACAAGCTTTCCCTCACACACCTCTCTGTCCGCCACCCTTCCCCGCAAATGCCCCTCAGCCTTCCAGCTTTTCCCTCACACCCCTCTGCCTTCCAGCTTTTCCCTCACACCCCTCTACCTGGCAGCTTTTCCCTCCACAACCTTCCGCATGCCATATTTTCACTCACATGCCCCTCAGCCTGCAGGCTTTTCACTCGCACACTCTGCTGCCTGCCAGCTTTTCCCTCCACAACCCTCTGCATGCCATATTTTCCCTCACATACTCCTCAGCCTGCCAGCTTTTCCCTCACACACTACTCTGCCTGCCAGCTTTTCCCTCACACACCCCTCTGCCCGCCAGCTTTTCCCTCCACAACCTTCCGCATGCCATATTTTCCCTCACATACTCCTCAGCCTGCCAGCTTTTCCCTCACACACTACTCTGCCTGCCAGCTTTTCCCTCACAGACTCTCCTGCCTGCCAGCTTTTCCCTCACATGTTCCTCAGCCAGCCAGCTTTTCCCTCATACACCCCTCAGCCTGCCAGCTTTTCCCTCACATGCCCATCAGCATGCCAGCTTTTCCCTCATACACCCCTCAGCCTGCCAGCTTTTCCCTCACATGCCCATCAGCCTGACAGCTTTTCCCTCATACACCCCTCAGCCTGCCAGCTTTTCCCTCACATGCCCATCAGCATGCCAGCATTTCCCTCACAGACTTCTCTGCATGCCAGCTTTTCCCTCACAGACTTACCTCTACAAGGTAACCTATAACATTCTAAAGCCTCTGTTTGCTCAATTACAAGGGCTTCCACCATAAACAATATATTTTGGGTATTAGGGTGACCAACTCATCCCTTTAATCCGGGACACATATTAATTACACAGGTTCTGTGGCAGTTTAAAACCAGGTGAAATGGAGTCTTGAGGTGTGGCAGTTTAAAACCAGGTGAAAGCCAGCCACAGAACCTGTGTAATTAATATGTGCCCCGGATTAAAGGGATGAGTTGGTCACCCTATTGGGTATGCATTTCCTATACTGTACTTACAAACCAGAGGGACGTAGTTATAGAAGTTTGTCAGTGCTAAACATTGCCTAATACTGTTTTTCTGTCTAAAGCCTCCCTTTGCTTGGCTGAGTACTGTATCATTGTACAATTGCAGACACTATGACAAGTCATTTGTATTTTCTGTTCTGCAGCAGAATAACCCCTGGGGCAAAGAAAAGTACACTGAATTCTCCTTTTAAAAGTACATTCAAGCGTCATTTTAAAATACATATCAGCAGAAACCAAGCTAAAATATTGAAAATAAAAAGTTAATTAAAAAATAAAATAAAGAGATATGTCTCTCCGAGGCCAGCACACTGTGCCAGGACCACCTGTCATTAAACATTTTCCTGTCCATAAAACGACGACTGAGAACCAATCTTACATTCAGCTCTTTAATTTTTAATGCACTGCTCCAGCTCCCACAGGTAGCTATTAGAGATAGAAGCTCTCTCCCATATAAATTACAATAAAAAGAATTCTAAATTCCAAAACTTAATATCATGGGGAAATTCACAAGGCTGCGCATAAAATAAAGTGCAAAGTATAAAGTTTATTGTTTCTCATGGGCCAGTATAATATTACTTTACTTGTGCTGCAGCTATTGTACTTAGCACTGAGCAGAGTACTCAAGAATGACACGTTAGGCATATAAAGCATAAAGAAGGAGAATAACACTAACACATAACAGAATAAATAGGACCGGATGTATTGCGGTGCGATTCTGGCGGCTGTGCGGGATGCCTGGACGAGCGCAGTTTTTTTTTTTTTTAAAGGGACAGTCATTTACAAGGCAAAACCATGCCTTGTAAATGACTACCCTTTAAAAAAAACTCAGCTGGCTGACGGACTCGCAGTGCATTACATCTGGCCTGTATTCTCTTTCATTGTGTACAATACACGGGATGCAATCATGTCTAGGTGGACAGTTAAAAGGTCCCCTTGCAAGGGTATTCGGTACACTCATATGGTGCCCATGTCGACATAGACACCAAAATATGGAAATATCATGTTGACCTTTCCCATGTCGAACTTTTGCGTGTGTCCACCTTTTGACCATAATCGACCTAATGCATGTCAAGATTTTTCATGTGTCAACCTTTTGCTTGTTGACCAATAATGGTCAAGATATTGACTTTCAACCTTAATTGCATCGTCCATACCCCTATACACAGCTGTCTATCTTTCCTTAACAAATGTTTTCTTCTTTCTAGGCAACCCAATGATACAGTGGTTAGCATTGCTGCAACAGTGCACTGGGTCCTGGTTTAAATTACAACCAGGGTCCTATCTGTGTGGAGTTTGTATTTTCTTATGTGGGTTTCCTATGGTTACCTAATTTTTTCTAAACGAATACAAGAAGGTTATTTGGCTTCTTACTGTAATTACCCATGTGCTGGTATGTTATGCAGGTATTTATGGGCCTTTGCAAGGCAAAACATTGGCCCAACACCACAAACCCAGTAACCACTTTCCATCCTCTGAGGTGAAATTGGATGATTCGGGGACCTCCATGCACGCTGATCAGAGGGATGAAGAATATCTCTATCATAAACTTCCATCACTTTTTTTTTTCCAGGCAATGAGAAGCTCAATGTGGAGAGACACAAGATACTGGAGACCTCTAGACACAGAAGGTGGCCCTTATTCTTGTTCATTCGCAAAGGCAAATTCCTTCTCAAATGGACAAAACCATGTGCACTGCAAGGGGGGGGGGCAGATGTTACTTGTGCAGAGAGAATTAGATTTGGGTGGGGTTTTACTTCGAAGTGAGATCTAAATTGCAGTGTAAAAATAAAGCAGTCAGTATTTTCCCTGCACAGAAACAAAATAACTCACCCAAATCTAACACTCTCTGCACATGTTACATCTGCCCCCTCTGCAGTGCACATGGTTTTGTCCATTTGAGAAGGAATGTGCCTTTGCAAGTGAACCAGAATAAGGGCCCAGGGCTGGAGCAACAGGAATTTCAAAATGAAATCATTGAATGGGGATTAGAATATACCAACCTCAAAATATGGATGCAATGCATTTTACAGATTACTATCTGATTCCTGGGGCACGTGCCTATATTTATGGCACCCAACAGAGTTTTTTGCTACTACAGTACAGTGGGGTAATGCATGTTAACCATTATTAAACCATTAGTATGTGAAAGGGTAAAAAAGTGCATTACAAATTGTAAATTCAGCTTTTTATGATAAATTTTTAATTTTGTGGTACAGTTTCCCCAGAATCCAATTATGTGTATGGTTCTTGTCCTTGCATGTGGATAACATGCTTTTCATCAATTGTATCTGTACAGATTCTCAGAAAGTTATTGTTCAGAATATTATAGTACAGCCCTGAATACTGATGTAATAGTCTTTGGTTAAATAATAAACAAGTTTTATTTTATTATACACTTTACTTTATTTCTATTTAATTAGCCTGGGCATATATAAAATTACATATTAGGGAGCTGTCAAAGCCTAAAAACAAAGAATTTCAGCCAACAATAATTAAAACTTGTTGATACAAGCACCAAACAAAAGACTTACAACAATGTGATGAATCACCTGTTTATAGTTCTGCCTATCGCAATGAATTGCACTGGTATAACAATGGGTCATGTTCTTCAATTGTTCCGTTTAAATGTTCCAATATCATTGTCATCAGCACACAACACAGAAGAAGATACTTATATAACAGATTTAGAGACATCTGCACCCACCCCCAATTCAGAGTGGATGTAAGAAATTGTATTCATTTTCAGCAAACACCTGTAGGCCACCAGTAGAACAATAAAAAAAAAGTGCATTACATTAAGCCAATTAGCTTTATGGTATCACGTGAAGTGACACCACATTATATTATCCTACCTTCGCTGTGTGTGTGCACACAAAGACAAAACAATCAGCAATGGATTAGTCAGAATCAGAATCAGCCTCTTTGGCCAGGTATACTTGGGTATACAAGGAATTAGATGTGGATTGCTGTGCAACAGTCGGTTAGGTAATAGTTCATCAGTGACTGTACAGATACAGTATATATAACACATACAGGTATATGTTAGATGTGCCCTGGGGATTGTAGATGCAGGGAACATATTATTTGCTGGGCAGCACAGTGCCTAGGCAGCCATCAGGGGCGGATTGGGGACTAAAAGTGGCCCTGGAATATTTCTGGAAGTGGCCTCATGTGGGCGGCAACAATTCAATATTGGGCGGAGCCAACATAACAGTAGACAGGATTACCACATCACTACACTTACATACCTCCCAACTTTTGGAGACACCGGGGAGGGACAGGGGGGCGCATCAAATTTTCGGGGGCGTGGCCTCTTGGAAAGGGGGCGTGGTCTATACTCACGGTGCTGCAGCGCCCCTTTTTCGCTGCGGTGGAGGCATGCCCAGAAGCTCTATAAGCTGCTGCCCAGTTCCCAGCCCCCCTACCTCCAAGAATAGATGCTGTGTGCATGCGCACAACGTCTATTCACGGACGACAGGGGGGGAATCCCAACTACTCCCCCCCCCCCGCGGCGGGACACTGCTGGCGGTGGGCGGGACGCGGGAATGTCCCAAAATACCGCAACGTTCCCGTGATGAGTGGGACAGTTGGGAGGTATGCACTTAGATAGATTGTTGACAGGCAAAACTAAAGCATCATAGTGTCTGAATATCAGATTCATCAATATTAACTTGTGTTGGTTGGTAAGACTGTAAAATGTGGATGGACCCATGGTTGTCTGGCACTCAGGGCCAGATGTATCAAGCTTCAAAAGTGATAAAATGGAGAGTGATAAACAACCAGCCAATTAGCTCCTACCTGTCATTTCATAGACTGGGTTTGAAAAATAACAGGTTGAAGCTGATTGGTTGACTGTTTATCACTCTCCATTTTATCACTTTTGAAGCTTGATACATCTGGCCCTAACCCCTGACTTTACACACTCTCAACTTCAGGCTGTTGATACTGGACATTGCCTCTCTCTGGAAAGAGCCAGAAAACACTATATACAGTACACCAACCAGGATCACATCACCGTTATGCCCAGTACACAGTACAGCAGAAGCCGTGATGCCCATTACACATTACAGCACACGACGTTATGCCAAGTAAACTCTGTAATGCCCAGTATATGTTATAGCACATGCCGTTATGCCCAGTACACATTACAGCAGATGCCGTCATGCCCAGTACACATTACAGCGCACTCTGTAATGCCCAGTATATGTTATAGCACGCCCCATTATAGCACACGCCGATATGCCCAGTACACATTACAGCACACTCTGTAATGCCCAGTACACATTAAAGCACATGCCGTTGTGCCCAGTATATATTATAGCACACACCGTTATGCCCAATACACATTACAGCAGACGCCATTATGCTCAGTACACATTACAGCACACACCGTTATGCCCAGTACACATTACAGCACACACTGTTATGCCCAGTACACATTACAGCACACACTGTTATGCCCAGTACACATTACAGCACACTCTGTAATGCCCAGTATATGTTATCGCACACGCCGTTATGCCCAGTACACATTACAACACACTCTGTAATGCCCAGTATATGTTATCGCACACGCCGTTATGCCCAGTACACATTACAGCACACTCTGTAATGCCCAGTACACATTAAAGCACAAGCCGGTATGCCCAGTACGCATTACAGCACACTCTGTAATGCCTAGTACACATTAAAGCACACACCGGTATGCCCAGTACACATTACAACAGATGCCATTATGCCCAGTACACATTACAGCACACTCTGTAATGCCCAGTACACATTAAAGCACACACCGGTATGCCCAGTACACATTACAGCACACTCTGTAATGCCCAGTACACATTAAAGCACACGCCGGTATGCCCAGTACACATTACAACAGACGCCATTATGCCCAGTACACATTGGGAGAGGGCACAGAGAGAAAGCCTGACGTGATTGGGCACAGAATGAGGGACGGACACGATGGGCCGCAAAGAGATGGATGCGAGGATGGGAGGGGCCACAGAGAGATAGAGATGGATGTGAGGGGCCACAGAGAGAGAGATGGATGGATGGGATGGGGCATAGATGGATGCACAGGCAGGACCCTCTCACCTGATTCTCTTCCTCAGCAGCAAAGAGAAGATGTGCACTAGCAGTAGCCCTCCCGAGTTGCTCCCACACAGCCTCGCCAATGGCTCCCGCTGCAGCCTCCATGCCCACCAAGGGCAGGTCACAGCTCTGTTTGGCGCCATATTTATACCTCTGGAAGGGCATACATCGCATACTTTGACCAGGGGCGGAGCTTCAGGAGATCCCAGGCAGAGAGAGAAGACAGTGACCATGCAGAAGGAGTGGTGTAAAGGGCGGAGCCAATCTTAGTCCGGAATCGCACCCAGCAGTGCAGCACTGCCCCCCTCCTCCTCCTCAACATGGACCATGCCATGCCAAGAATAATGAATAATGCCATGGTGATCCCATAATGTGTAAAATAAAAATATAAGTGATTCCCTGTCAGTGGCAACGCCGCACACAGTGCCCTGCTGGCTGCTGCTATATGCGGCCCCGCCTCATCCCGCCCGCTGTTCTCCGAGTGACCGAGTCCCGGAGAACAGTAGTAATGGGACTCGGTCACTCGGAGAAAGGCCGGGCGGGAGGAGGCGGGGCCGCATATAGCAGCAGCCAGCAGGGCACTGTGTGCGGCGTTGCCACTGTTCAGGGAATCACTTATATTTTTATTTTACACATTATGGGATCACCATGGCATTATTCATTATTCTTGGCATGGCATGGTCCATGTTGAGGAAGCTGGAGGAGGAGGTTCAGGCAGTGGACAGGTACAACAGCGTGCAGGAGGAGGCGGGTCCACTCTCATTGACGGCAGCCACCCACCAATGACAGGCGGAGGAGGCAGGGCCGCACACAGGGACTGGGCAAGCCCTAAACAGCCCCAGCCTGTCGCTGTCAGTGTGGCTGTTCGCATGTTCGCGAGTCCACCAAACCCCGCCCGGCGAACAGCTGCGAATGGATGTTTTGCATAAACATCCATTTGCATGCCTCGGGTATCCGCCCACATCTTTCGATGGTCACTGACCATCGAATGATGTTTAGCGTGCACGCATATATAAGTGACTTTTCAGTTGTGTACATTTGCGTGCACGCTGGGATGGATATGGGCGGGCAGCTGACATCCGGTGATGTCAGCTACCCGCCCCCCACACCCGCGTCACTGCCTCATTACCATGAGAACGCCCAGCGTTCTCATGGGAACGCCCATGGAACACTGGGCGTTCCCATATGGTAATGGGGCAGCCCAGCGCCCCCCGCCCATCTCCGCCCCCCCCCCCCATGGGTGCGTGCATCCGGCGAACCGAAAGGTCGCCGTGGGTGCACGCACCATACGCCTGCACATGCGCAGAGATACCCGTCTACACAGACGTGCAACATCGGTACTGCATGCGAATGCACTCTGTACCGATGAGATCTGAATGAGGCCCATGCTGACAGTATTACTTGCTCTCACACACTTTTTTTTTTTTTACCTTAAAATGTGTGTGGCAGCTCAGCCTCATCCTCTCCTTTCATCATCCCTGCTGGTGCTGTGCTCCCGTGTAGCTCCGCCCCCTTGGCCCGCGTGGCTCCACCCATCCATTCCGTGTAGCTCCGACCCCTGTCAAGTCTCTGCTGACAATCAATTCACTGATCGTGACTGATGTACAGGGGAGGTTGCGATATGGGTGCTGGGAAGGAGCTTAGCCGCCCTGGGCTTCATGTTGCTCGCGCTGCTGCCTGTAGTGTGACAGGCAGCAGCAGCCACTGAGAGCAGCAGCAGCGGGGTGGAGGGGGAGGTGTTCTCTCTGGCTTTTGACTCCACGGACTGACTGGCACCCCCGCTGTCTTCCCAGCCGCAGCTCCGCCATCTGAGCTGCTGGTGTTCGCTGCGGCTGGCCTCCGTCCTCTCCTCGGTAAAAATGCTGAAGCAGGAAGTGCGCAGCTACGGGTACAAACAAAGCTGGAGACGGGGACCACTTCCGGGCACGGCCACCGGCGCTAGTACACTCCGTGGTGGCCGGCCCCTGATTCAGTCACAGTGTCACAGGTAGCTGTCGGCCTCAGGGTCGGCCGGCCTCCCGGGAAAATTCCCGGTGGCTTTAATGGCCAATCCGCCCCTGGCAGCCATTATCAGCGGTACCACTGGTCATTGCAACAGCCAGGCAGGCAACAATACAAGCGGAGACAGTACAGTTATCACACAGGGAGCACATACACGCCGAGCTGCACAGCACCCAGGCAGCCATCAGCAGCGCCACTGGTTGCCATAACAGCCAGGCAGGCAACAATACAAGCAGAGGCTGCGCAGCACCTAGGCAGCCATCAGCGGTGCCACTGTAGCCTACCAAGCAACAGTTAGCAGAGACAGTACAATTATTCTGCTGTCCAGCTGCTGAACCAGGCTGTCTCCGGGCATAGGTGCTGATTCTGTGGGTGCTTGAGGGCCCAAGCACAAACATAAATTGATGAGCACCCACCTGACCGTGTCCCACTGACCGTGTCCCACTGCACTCCCCCACCCTCGTCGCTGGCACAGGTACTGTGTGGGCATTTATGTACCTGCACTGTGGGGGCATTTATGTATTTGGCACTGTGGGGGCATTTATGTATTTGGCACTGTGGTGGCATTTATGTATTTGGCACTGTTGCCATAATTTGAATATTGGAGACAACTGTGCTGCATAATATAAATCAGTATTATTTTGTGGCCACACCCATTTCCCGTGATGCCACTCCCCTATATTTTTGGCTTGAGCACCCACCAGCAAAAACATAAATCGGCACCTATGTCTCCGGGCCACCGGGGGTGTGCCACATCCTTCCACTAGAGGCCGCGGCTGGGGGGGGGTCATGGCCACCTGTTGCGCCATCTGTCCCAGGCCGGGGGGCTGCTGCACCTGTCTCCAGGCTGGAGGGCTGCCGTGTAGGGGGCCGTCCGCTTCCTTCCATCCTCACCTGGGTGCACGTACGGTGGTGGTGTGGCAGAAGACATGTGCACACCAGCAGGATGTTCCGACTAGGGTTACCACCTCATCCCTTTAATTCCAGACACATATTAATTACACCGGTTTTGTGGCAGTTTAAAACCAGATGAAATGCAGTCTTGAAGTCAGTCAGCCACAGAACCTGTGTAATTAATATGTGTCTGGAATTAAAGGGATGAGGTGGTAACCCTAGTCCCGACAATGCAAGTTTGTTCTCCTCTGGTGCGAAAATGGAGTGTCCCGTCTTCAGGCTGGGGGGCTGCCCCGCCGGTGGCCGTTCACTTCCCTCCATCCTCACCTCCATCTCCTCCCCGTGGTGATGGAGCACCTCTGCTTTTCCAGGGGGACAGGGATGGGAGCCTCGGGGATGGGAGCCGGGAGCTTCATGTGAATGCAAGCATCCCTGGCCCCACTGGAAGAGTTATACCCCTTTCACACTGCAGCTATAACACGGTAAATTGCAGATTTTTAACCGTTTCAAAACGGTTATAGATGCAGTGTGAAAGTGCCAGTTTTAAATTACCGGTTCAAGAGAACCGGTAATTCAAAACGTTTAAAAAGAAGGTTCAGACCCGTTATTTCTGCAGTGTGAACGGGTCTGAACCGGTATTTTGGACCCTACACATTGGACGCCAATAGTCCTTGGCCAGCGGGATCTCGCACCTCGCGCCCCTCGCAAGATGCCACCCCTTCCCCTGGAACCACGGCGTCTCCCTAGGTACCTACTTTTGCCTGCGGCGATCAGCCAGTTCGCACGTTGTTCCCTGCCTGCGGCCGGCTTGGCTGGGGAGGTGTTGTCCGGCCGTTCTCACTGGAGTCAGGAGAGGCATGGGTGAGGGCGCCTCGGGAGCTGGGGGTCCCGAGCAGCGGCCGCTCCGGGAGCGCTCCTCTCCACAAATCATCCCAGCTGCTCTGCCCCAGCTCCCGCAGGTCGGAGCGGCGGGGGTGAAGGCAGCGGCTGCACAGAGAGATGCGGCGGCAGGCGCGAGTGGGGCTTCTGCCCGTGGGAGGGAGATAGGGTCACCCCCTGAGCAATGCAGCTCTTATGCCTGGCAGTGCCGGGGTACTTTGCTGTGGTGAGTGCGCGCAGTGTGCGCTGGCAAGCACCAGGGAAGGGGGGGGGGGATGCTGGGGGGCATATTACTGGTTAATTACCGTGTACCTTTCACAATGTGAAAGGTACAAAAACGGTAATTAACCAGTAATATACCGTTTACAATATGCAATGTAAAGGGGGTTAAACTTGCTCTGACCCGGTTAAAGAAACGTTTAAAAAACCGGGTCAGAGCAGGTTTTGCAATGTGAAAGCAGTATAAGAGAATACCCAGTAGTAAGGTCAAACTGCTGGGTATTCAGATCTATAACTAACAAATGATTTGTTTGCATGCGATAGATAGATAGATAGATAGATAGATAGATAGATAGATAGATAGATAGATAGATAGAGAGATAGAGAGATATATTACATGTTAAATACTGTATAGTAAAACAAAAATGTTTACAAGAAAATAAAAACAACATGAATGGCATTTGTGTAGTACTGTATGTACAATATTTTTTCTGTATTTATTATTTAGCTTATAGTATGATACAATACTGTTGATGCACAATTGGTCATTTCTGTTATGGTATCACATTTCAGCTATATTTTGCTACTGTAACTTCCGTAGATGGGGCATGGGGAAAATCAATGCAACCAGCTGAAATCAATCCCTAGAGGTTAAACTGCTGTGCACAGTACTAGAAAGAAAGAATATTGAACATGTATTTAGTCTCATGCAGTATAGGCATTAAATGATCAAAGAAAATAAGAATATTTACAAAAAAGTTGAAAAAGAAACATATATACTGTATGTAAGAAATAAGCTGTATATAGTTGATGGCGTAATTCTGAAGTACTGAAACAGTACTAATTAATGGGTGTGGATCGTTAAGTGGACAGTGTCTAGGTTAACAGTCAATAAGTCGACCCCTAATGGCCAAAAGGCAAAAAGTCGACACATGGTCAAAAGGTTGACACAAGGAATAGGTCAACATGAGAAAGGTTGACATGAAGTTTTATCAAGGTCAAGGCCACCATCAGGGGGGTGCTGTGGGTACAGCTGCCCCAGGCCCAGCCTCTCTAAGAGGGGGTAACTCATTTTGCTCCACTGTGCTGCCTGCACTGCTCAGTGGCTGAACAAAGTCCTGCTCCTGGAATGAAGCCAATTAATATGTGGCACCGGGTGGTGAGCCAATCAGAGCTCTCGTATCATTAGCCAATCAGAGCAGCTGCGGGTATGCAAGATCCTCTGATATAGTATGCATCCAACTCCTGTGGGTGTGCAGTGAGCTCACTGCACACCCACAGGAGTTGGATGCATACTATACACCAGTCGTATTTTAACCACACATACGTGGAAGTGATCCCTGTGGTTGAGCAGTTCACCTCAAGATATTTTTGGCAGAAATTGGGCTTTTTGAAGTCCTATACCTCTGCAGGACAGAGGTTTTACCGAAACTGATGTGGTCAGTAACCCTTTATATTCATTCTTCACTATTGGAAGAAACCTATCTTTATGGTACAAACCAGATTGGATCCTCATTTACCCCTGATGAAGTCCTAAGGGACGAAACGCGTAGGGTTTCGTATCCTAAGAAGTCTTACAGATGGAGCGGGACTTATCTACCCAGGGGATGGCGATGGTGATGCCAGCCGCCATCCCCTGCCCCGCGCCATCTGTATGCCGGAAGGGGACGCGCGCGCACGAGGTGCGCGCGCGTCCCCTTCCGACGGTGCTGCCGGTGGTCGCCCAGTGTCTACAACGGGTCAGCGCACCCCCCCCCCCCCCCACAGCCCCCTGAAGCCCCCCACAGCCCACTGAAGCGGAAGGCGGACAGGATTGCGTCCGCATCGCCGCCTGGATACTGAGATGCGCGTGCGTGGGGGACGCACGCGCGTCTCAGTCAGATGGAGCGCCATGTTGCTGGCAGATCGCCAGCAACAATAAGACCCGCTACATCTGTATGTACCTTGAAGTTGGATCTGTTGACATTCACCTGAACTAAACTGTATCTGAAGTTGTAACCTGCATCAAATGTTGTACAAACTTATTTTTATCGATATTTTATCATTGTAAAATCTGAATAAATATAAATCTTATGCACCAATGTATGATTTATAATGTACTAAAGTGGTGAAATAGACAGAGCGCACATAAATAGACAGAGCGCACATCTATCTCTTCTTCCTTCCATATATATATATATATATATATATATATATATATATATATATATATATATAGCGTTGAAGAAAAAGCGTCACTCCAGGTTCTAATTCAAAATTCATTTACTGCTTAGAATTTTGAATTAGAACCTGGAGTGACGCTTTTTCTTCAACGCTATTTGACAAGCGCTGGCGCAGCCAGCGATCAGCGGGCACCCAGGTCAAGTTACCCAGTGGAGCAGGGGCAGGTGATGAGTGCCGGACCTTTTTCTATATATATATATATATATATATAAATATATATATATCCAAAGAATGACCCCACGTGCGCCCTTAAAGTGTAAGCAGCTACTCTAAACACCCCCCCCTGTTAGTGGGAGGCAATAATGGAAATGGAAACAAGAGGTATAGAGAGCGCTTAATAGAACTTCCACCAGTTACAGTCATGTACAGTACAATAACCCAATACAATGTGTAATCTTAAAACCAGAATGCTTTATTTCAAGAATCACATCTGGACATTGTATCCTTTTCGGAAATGCGATATCAATAACCCGATGCGTTTCGTCTTAACAAAGACTTCATCAGGGGTTTTACACTAGATTTGATTCCAAACGCTTAAAACATGCGTGTTAGGCCTTCAAAGTTTGCAGGCTGTAATAACCTTCCCCTCGGTAGAGCAGATTCCCAATATCCGAAGTATACGGGGTGTCCACAACCTTCTTTGTGCACCTTTTAAGGGTGCAAGAGCTTGATGTAATAATTTAACGGGACCATCCCATCTATAGAGGACTGCCGGCAAGATCTGAGCAGTATAGTTGGCCTGATCCACAGTATCCGATGTTCAGTTGTAGAGTGGATATACCATATATGGGTATCAGCAAAAAACACCTCAATTTCTGATCCAAGTGAAAAATGCTGGACAACGCTGTCTGCAGTGTTTTTAGCTGATACCCATATATGGTATATCCACTCTATAGATGGGATGGTCCCGTTAAATTATTACATCAAGCTCTTGCACCCTTTAAAGGTGCACAAAGAAGGTTGTGGACACCCCGTATACCGTTTTACCCCATTTGGGGAACTTCGGATATTGGGAATCTGCTCTACCGAGGGGAAGGTTATTACAGCCTGCAAACTTTGAAGGCCTAACACGCATGTTTTAAGCGTTTGGAATCAAATCTAGTGTAAAACCCCTGATGAAGTCTTTGTTAAGACGAAACGCATCGGGTTATTGATATCGCATTTCCGAAAAGGATACAATGTCCAGATGTGATTCTGGAAATAAAGCATTCTGGTTTTAAGATTACACATTGTATTGGGTTATTGTACTGTACATGACTGTAACTGGTGGAAGTTCTATTAAGCGCTCTCTATACCTCTTGTTTCCATATATATATATATATAGCAGAGATGTCCAATAACCGGAGAGGAGTGGCACTCAGAGGTCTCAGTTAAGCTGAGAAATGTGAGTCACGATCAACATTTCGGTTTATTAACCTTTGTCAAGATCAATAGAAAATACATACAGTGCATACCTTTATTCCTTCAATTAATGCCTCCGTCTCCCAGGATCTCGCAAGTGACTCCACCTGAATTATATGTTACATGGTATTGTCAATTTATACTTGTTCCATGTGTAATGGTTAGTTTTAATCAGTATTGTCTATTTTTCACATTGTTAGGTGTTGCCTGGCAACCCGTCCTGCCGAACCCGGAAGTGGGGATCCACTGGTCGCCTGTGGTGTGACCTCATCAAATGGCGTCTTGGAACGCACGTCGCCGGAGGGTGACATCCGTGATCCTGGATGACAGAGGCGGACGGCCGGCGTTAGGTGAAGGAATAAAGGCATGCACTGTATGTATTTTCTTTTGATCTTGACAAAGGTTAATAAACCGAAACGTTGATCGTGATTCACATTTCTCTGCTTAACTGAGTCCTCTGAGTGCCACTCCTCTCCAGTTACCGGACATCTCGGACATATACTTACCTTGTATCTCTGAGAATGCACCTGGGCAATTACCCCATTGATTGGAGTGCTGGGTCAATTGGACATCATATATATATATATATATATATATATATATATATATATATATATATATATATATATATATAATGCAAACTCTGGAGCTCCAAACATTGCTATAGATTTTCTTTTACCCCAGTGCTATCCTTTGGCTTGATGAAGCCTGTGTACATTATTTGTGCCAATAAGGTGTCACTCTGAGATTTACTCTTCTCTCTCTCTCTTGATTGGTTAGTATAAGAAAACATTGGACTACAGCATCCCTTGTCATACTATCCATTCCAAATAGATGGCACCGTCTACCGTAACAGTCTAGACTGTGGCTGTGAAGCAAGTGCATGAAAAGGGGACATGGTCAAGACTTAAGTAGGTGTGCTACAAGTCATGGGGGCAAAACACTTGGAGGAGCAACTGCTCACCCTTCCCCCATGTGCCAGCCCACCTGTGTTCCGTGTAGCCAGAAGGCAAGTCTGGTCCTGCCTGGGTATAATTATATCACAGCTTTTCGGGAATTCACTTAAATCTTGGTTGAATGGACTACATTTGGGATATTTAAATAAGTGACTAATTATTTATTTATTAACTATTTATTAACAGTTTCTTATATAGCGCATACATATTCCATAATGCTTTACAGAGTATAGTTGAACATTCACATCAGTCCCTGCCCCATTGGAGCTTACAATATAAATTCCCTACCACATGTACATGCACACACAGACATTGTAGGGTTAATTTATTGGGAGCCAATTAACCTACCAGTATATTTTTGGATTGTGGGAGGAAACCGGAGTACCCGGAGGAAACCCACGCAAGTACAGGGAGAATATGCAAACTCTGCACAGTTAGAGCCATGGTGGGGTTCGAACCCATGGCCTCAGTGCTGTAATGCTAACCATTACACCATCTGTACTGCCCAAATGGGGGCTAATGGGGCTCTTATATGTCAAATAAACACAGTCTTGTTAAATCACTGTTAACAGTATAAATGACTTTAACATTATGGTTTTGATGACCAACACAAATAAGATGATTTAGCTGAACTTATGGGACATATTGCAGAATGGCAACCTCTGGTTCTAACAAACTACAGCTGCTCAGCGTCACCTTGTTCTGCTCACTGATGTCCAACCACACCACCATATGAACACAACACTCCACCTACACAGATTTGCGGGCTTTCCTCTACATCTCTGTCTCTTGGTCTAGCCACCCTCTAGCCAGAGGCGGAACTACAATTGGTGCAGCAGTTACATTGCACCACGGCCCCTCAGGAGTAAGGGGCGCATTGCTGCCCAGACTAGCAATGACTTCTTGGGTTGGGATAGAAGAGTGGGCTCAAATTATATTTTTGCACCTGGGCCCGCCACTCACAAGTTCCACCATTGCCTCTCGCCATATGGCCAATGTAGTCCTTGGGTCTACCATGGAAACGATCAATTACCTCACAATATATCACATTGGCACATTAGAGTCCTAACAGTTTACTAGCAATCTAATTGGTACAACAGTAAGATATGGTCTGTAACATTCTGAATCTTTCAGAAAACTTGACAACCACTTTGGAAGACTTAACAAATCTATCACCTTACATGACAGGTGACTTTAATCCAGAAATATTCTTTGAACTGAGGAACTTCTTAAGCTGTCTGATGAGTTTATACAGTAGAAAGACAGACACGCACATGTATGAACTCAAAAGTACTCAATGTTCCCAGAAAAGACAGAAGTCGTCTGATTTCATTTCTGCAGACACTTTATTTTACCAGTCTTTTTTTTATATTACAGCCGTACATTTTAGTACTCAGAGGTATAGTGAATCCATGCAATCTTTGTCCCAAGCTGAAGGAGATAGAATAATATGCCCGGGATGAGCAGAAGCCGGCCCATTGGGTTCCCTGGTTTATAGGCTGTGCTGTTATTACTGTGCTGTTTATTGAGGGATCAGACTTTTAATTCCATGTGTGAGTTCCAGAAGGCAGGAGTGTGCAGATTTATAGTGTACGGATGAGACAGAGAGGAACTTCTGTCAGTTTTTCAAAGACCATCTTTTCTGTTCATGTACCAGTCAGTGTACAAGAAAAGCAGTAAACCTCCAATATAATATAAGTGCACATATTGCTACCTGAAGGTGCATGCTGGCTAATTTTAGCTGAGAAAGTGTTCAGAATTAGTGGCAATGAGTTTCCCTTGATATGTTGCTTCAAAATTAGAATAGTCAAAGTACTGCAGTGAGTTTCAGATAGAATTAGAGCAAGCTCAACATTTACACAATGCACTGATTTGAAAACATTTATTAAAACTTTACAGAGAAGTAATAAAATGAATAACACAAATGCAAAATGAATAATGTTGTTATTAATATTAATGGTATTATATTTTTTTACTTTAATTATTATTATTATTATTATTATTATTATTATAATCACTATTACCGTAGTATTATCACTTCTATTGTTATTATTAATAACATTACTATTGTTGTTGTTATTATTATTATTATTTACTACTACTTATATTATACATATTCTGTCATGATGGCGTAAGAATTTTTACAGCAATGGTGATTTTCATTTGCGCATGCTATTTCGGAAGGCATTGCTAAATATTCGTTTCATAGCTATGGTAAATTCAGCTGTGTGAACAAATGAGTATTTATTCTGTATTATATGAAATCATTATTTTCACTATAGTTAATAAATTATAGCTTAACATCGATATACAGTGTTACAATACACCTGACCGAACAGATAACAAAGCTTGTATTTTAAAATATGTAGAGATTAATTATGAATTTATAATTAGAAAGAATCTGAAGTCATAACAAAATTAGGTACTTGTGTACTAGCACGGCGCCCATCGCATCGCAGACCATAAGGCATGCGATGGTATGCGATGTTACGCGATGGCAGCCAATGTTATACAATTTTAAATTGTATACCATCGCATTGTATGGCATTCTATCGCATATACAATGGTATGCGATTTAAAATTGTATAAGCACCCTAATGGGTTTTTCCATGTTAAAAGTGGCCCATGTTAAAAGCACCCCTAACAGCACCCCCACTATCAACGCCAACCCGAAGCGTGACGGTACGCGTCCTACAACCTTTTCATACCCCCACTATCCACGTCGGCGTGCAGTCGACTCTATATAGTGTGGCGAGCGCAGCGAGCCACCGAGCCCGAAGCGTGGCAAGCGCAGCGAGCCCCGCAAGGGGAAGCGGAATACATGTAAAGTAATACGCATCCGCTCGCCACGCTTCAGGCTCGCACACTATATAAAATCAACTCCATGCCGACGTGGATAGTGGGGGTATGAAAAGGTCATAGGACACGTACTGCCGCCCCTCGCGGGCTCACTGCGCTCGCCACGCTTTGGGTTGACGTTCATAGTGGAGGTGGCGTGGGGGTGCATTTAACATTGTAAGCCCCCATTAGGGTGCTTATAAATGAAACATCATGCAACCTAATATCGTGGGCGCTGTGATAATACACAAGTACCCAAAATTATTTTAAATCTAACAGCAGAGAAAATGCATATGTATTGATGTTATTTGTAAAGTCCCTGTGACTTGTAAATAAAAGGGGCATTAAGGTTAGATAATGAAAGTAAATTGTGTATCCTACAGCCCATTTGTTTTTCTATATGTATCGTTAGTATATTTTTCTTCATGCGCCTACTTGTCCTTCCAGAGACATTGTGACCAATACTATCAAGCAACAGAAAAGTAACAGATGTGCTGATGCATCTAATTGCCTGAGCAGTATAGTATCACAAACACCAGTCCATAAAGCAGTGCTCATATAGTAATACCTATAGTAATAGTAGGCCAAACATGAAAACATTTTTTAGCTCTTATCATCAAGCACATTTTCAGTCAGATATTCAGTCCCATAAAATCAGAATCAGAATGGTATTTGTGGGTAGTCCCCAAAACTGGGATGTTGGAACGTACCTACAGTATCAATGTACTAGAAGGACAAATTGGGATTTTATTGAAGTTCATGAATGATCTTTATTTTAGCATGTACACACACACACACACACAGTATTTTATCCTTGTTTTTCCAAGGGTAAAACTGGCCTTTTAGGTGACTGGGGCTCATCTGCGTGTCTGTATGTATAAAATCATCACACATATCAGGCTGAGGGACAGATGACAGATGTATCAAGCTACAACAGTGAAAGTGTAAAGTGATAATCAGCTCCTACCTGTCATTTTTCAAACACATCCTGTAACATGGCAGGTAGGAGCTGGTTGGCTGACTGCTTATAACTCTCCATTTTATCACTTTTTAAAGCTTGATACAACTGGCCCTGAGAGTAATGATGGGGCATATATTACAGCCATCAGACTGAATTGCAAAAAAAAAATCTCTTATCCTTATTGCCAAAAAAAATCCTAAAAATATTTGAATGTTTTCTAAAAAGGTTTTCTCTACATTTAATCAGGTCCAGCTTAACAATGGGCCTGATGGAGCTGCAGCTCCAGGCCCACTCTCCAAATCCTCATTTTGTAGATGAGGACTGGGGCTTTCCAAGGAGCCCAGCCCCACGTCACTAGCCCCCCGGGAACCGGATATACCGCCAGGCAAAGCAGGAACGTTTTCCCCATAGGATAACATGGGACCCACTAATTCCGACCCACACCCAGTTCTGACGACATCACAGAAGCTCGAGGTTGAGCTCATTCGAACCCAAATGGGCCTTCAATCTGATACCAGGCTGGTTCATATGGGTGAATTGGTTCCAAAGATATTGCGGGGTAAACCAATTTTTTTTAATTTCTGAAATATAATTTCATGGCTGTTCATGTTCTTTGAAAGCAGATTTCTCTAGAACCAAATGGCCCAGTTTCATGGGACCAAAATCATTGGAAACCCACTTAAAAGTTCTTCAATATGATACTGGTCTCATGTAATGATGCTGATCATGGGTCAGTTGGGTCCAAAGATATAGCCGGTTAAACAATATCGCCGGTTAAAGGGGAGGGAGAGGGGGGTTGTTTTCTCTCCCCTTCACACCAGAAAATGCAGGGACTAGGCTGGTGCAAAAGGGGCCAGCTTGAGAATGTCTCTGCATGATCAAGGGACCATATTCCTGGGTAAGTCCCTGCATTTTCTGGTGGGAGTGGGGTATTATTTCAAATAGCCGGGACCTGCAGTGCTCTGAATACAACCGGGCAGCCCCCCTCTCTCTGTCCGGCTGTCACTTCTGCCCAGCAGCAGCCGTCCCCCAGTTACCACGAGCATGTATTCCCCCTTGGCAACGAGCATGGAACCCCTAGCAATGAGCATGGAACCCCTGGCAATGAGCACGTAGGTAAGCATCACTTATGCAGCATCATTTTTAATTGGAATTATGGTGTTTGGCATAATTCCTTAGTAATCCTACTATTGCCTAAAGCTCCTTAAACATCTGCCCAAAACAACTACTTCTTACAGTGCCATTCCTGCTAATTTAATTGTTCTACAAACCTGCTGATGACCTCGCTGGTGGTGATGTGGGTTGCAATGATGTTCAGATGGAACCTTCTCGCATTAAAGGTTCTGCACCTGATGACTATTGTCAAATGCAAACTGCAATTGGCTGCTAGTAAGTGGTAAGGAGTAAGGCAGGTAAGCTCATAATTCAAAGCTAATCACAGTTTGGAAGGACAATGATATTTGCCATAAATCTTATTAATAATTCTGCAACAGAGGTGAGCTGAACTGACGGAACCTTCATACCAACAGTTATTAGTGGCGTTTTATTATAAATAACTAGAATTTCAGCTTTCCCATTGAAGGCACATCATCATTGAAGCCAGGAAACTACTTGAAATATATTGTTGCATAGATTTTCAGTGATGTCCCTGAAGCACATTTGGATTATCTGGGAAAAAAAATATTTTTTCTATATAATGTAAGAATGGAGTCTCTGAAGAGCGCGTTCTTTATCTAACACTTATAATTTGTCTATAAAATAGAAGCTGCTTGTATAATGTCTTCATTTATGATATCTCAACTAGTAGCATTATCACTACTACTCCCTGCTGACAGGAATATCCATTTCTCATTACTGGTATTTCATGTTTTATTCAGGACTATAAATGAAGCCATCATGGTCTGCAATAGGAATAATTGTATATAATACCAGCTTCAAGATTTCTAATTAATATACTTTTAGTTCTTTGCAGTGAATAGATATTCACTGTAGACATGTTTTACATTGAATGAGAGCATTTAGCACAAAATGGAAGTCTTATCTATTCACGTGTTTGTCATTTTGTTCAAGTTTTTCTATTACAATATGTGCATTTTTAGAGATCTAGCAGATTTATCTTTCATACAGTAGGTGTTTGCCATATTCTGCTTCTGCTGGGATTAAAGTTAAATGACTGACTGCAAATCATTCATACAGTATAGCGATTTGGTACATACAGGAACCCTCCAACGCTAAGTGTAACAGGTGATAGAGGCTAAGTACCGCCTAGGATAAGGGTGGAGCATAAATGATCTGTATTATACCTCAGAGTTTTCTTAAGGTGCCCATACACGGTCCGTTTAACGGATCCGTTTGGGACTGAATTAGCACGCATCGCATCCCTTGTGCATGCACTGTGATCCGATGCGATGTGTACCTAGTACAAAAAGTATGTGCAGCACATACTTTTTGTACCGTACGATGAGATGCGCGGGAGCGCGCATCTCATAGTACAGAATGGACGGTCTGGGAATGGACCGTCTATGGGCACATTTAATGTGCAGTAAGTACTGCTTACATATAATATTTGTCTGTTCCTTCCGAAACTTTATCTAGAATTCTTTGTAAACACCCAATTCATGTTAAATAATTACAGACCTACTTAGCAACGGACTGGGCTGCCAAGTCGGCCGTGGCATTTGTGCATGCGTGCAACCTTTGTCACACACACACACATGTACCGCTCATGCATGCGCTGCCTCTCCCGGCTTGCAGGAGAGAGGGGAATAGCGGCGTGTGATGCCCCCCCTCTCTCATGGACCTCAGCGTCGCACAGAGAGAGCCGCCGGACCCGCCATGAGTCCAGCAGCACTCTCTGTGCACGGATCGGGAGGTGGAGCCTCTTCCAATTACAAGAAGAAATTGACCAACTTAACCATCTGACAGAAGTGCCAGATGGCCAATCTGGCCCTAGCCCTACTAAGTGAAAGTCAAGACTTCCCTTTCTAGCCAATTGGCATAGCCATTGAAACCATGTAAAAGACAATGTCGTGCACTTCAGGAGTGAAGGTAACATAATGAAAGAGTGTCAAATGGAATATATGGCAGTAAATCTATTTTTAAAGTTACTTTTTATTATGGAATTCTCCTACTCATTTACTTTAATTGGGTTTTAAGCAAATGCCCATAGATAAGAAAAGTTAAAGCCCATACACACTGGGATATTTTGAGCCGAAAGCAGCTCAGTTTTATCGTTTGAGATGCTATCAACTTAAAAGCCGCCCAGTGTGTGTGTGGCCCAGTGATGGGCGCTGATGTGCATCCCACATCATCGCTGGCGAAACATAGTGCAGGTCAATATGGTAAAACAAGTATTTAATGTGACAGTTACCATATTGACCTGCACTATGTTTCTTTCTATTATGTCTCCCCTGTGTTTGTAAATAGGGGAGAATTTGGATTGGATAAATCTGGAGCAATATATGCAATATACCTGTCGATCCTGCTAAAGCTTGATCTGGTTTTGTATTCTGTTTACATACAGGGTTCACTAACACCTTGTAACATAGTTTTCACTTTGTTTGCATTCTGTACTATGGTAGTCTAAGGTGGTACTACTTTGTGAATAGGAATACAGCTGCACCTTGATTTAATTGTGCACTCAAGTGGTTAATTCTTCTGTCTGTGTATCTAGTCTTCCATTGCTCAGCAATCCACAATTTATTAATGTTACACCACTCTTTCTATTTCTTGTCATTCGCCAGGTTTACAGTTGGTTTGGCAACTGCAGCTGGCCAGTGAATACTGCATTTGTGGAGTTCCCTCCTCAATGTTCTAGTAGTCATGGGGTGCGGAACACAGGAATTCAGCTCAGCAGTCATTTTTGCAGTAGTTGTCTTCATATTCTTTCCCAGAATAATCCTCAATGCCCTTCTGTCTTTGGCACTCAGTTTACACGTTCATCCATACTGGTGTTTAAATGATGATGTTTTTCAAGAAATGGTGTATGGCATAAACTGACTACTGCAGTCACAGATGCAACCATTAGGCAGGCACCAACAATTTGTCCTCCCTGAATTTCTGTGAGCTCAGAGATGATACACTAATGCCTGCATGTGACAATGTCAACAGAGCATCTGAGATGTCCAACAGACTTGACATGTTTCCTCATATGGGAAACACAAACAACTGTGGTGCCATATCCGTTTTGATGTCGAAAATGAACATCTAGTTCCCGTATGCTGTCAGCATGCAGGTTCCATATTTTTTAAAGCTGCCAGGTCAATGCCGCAAAACACATTGGTGTGCCATCTGGATCAAGACACAGAGGCTTTTAATATCCGGATACCTTTACAACTGCTTGGAGCCCCCACATTGTTAGCCTTGGATGTTGATGTTGTACTTCTAGTGAGGACTTCCACTATGGATTGATTGCTTCATTGTAACCGATTCCTTCCCCCAGTGGTCCATTGTGGTAAATTAACTTTTTAGGAAAGGCCTATGCTCCAATAAGATGGACTGAAAACCCAGTGCAGGTTTACTATATGACATACTGTTTGGTTCCTGTATATATTACCTTTTATTTTGATTTAATAATTTTATGAGTAACTATTAAATTGTTGGTGTTACATAATCACTTGTGGATACTAACTTTTGTTATGTTTTTGAAGCGCTGCTCTTTACATTTTGTTGTAACTTTTGCGGTTTCTTTTTGTCTGGGAATTGACTATTCCCTTGATGCACCAAGTATTTCTAGCAGAAATGCAAAGAGCCTTGTATTTAAATGACAGTAGCTGGCTTTAGTTTTGCCTATCACTTTGACTAGAAATAATTTGATTTGGTCCTGGACCACAAAATCATGGCACCCCTGCATGTGCCCCGAAGCACCCCAGTTTGGGAACAACTAACCTAGAGCAATAAACGGGAGGCTAAATATATGACCAGCAAAGAGTGCCATTGATCACCCTACATATACTAGCTCCAACTTTCAGAGTTGATGATGATGACAATAATGATGATTATATCATTGCTTTATATCTATATGTTAGGCTTAAGACTGCAAAGATTTGTCAACCTATAATATAGATATGGAAATGCAAGTATGCAAAGCATCCTTGCTCATATGAATATTTAAATTCAGCTCTATGGCAGAATCAATTCTAAGCACAGCCCTGTGTTTAAAATTGTGTAGGTGTTGGAGATTGCGTTACTACCACGTAAAGAAGAGAAGTTGGAATCAGTTGTTAATGTTTCTGTGCTTTGTGTTTGGAGTGCACTGAATGCCGCACAAATCAGCTTAAGAAAGCAAACACAGTTTAATTTCACAGAACTGAGGCTTTCAGAAACAAGCTTTTTAAACTTCATTGCTGTTACCATAAACCCATTTGTGCAATAATAACATCAAGCTACTCCAAGGACTTTGCAGAAGCCATAGGTCTCACATTTCTGTGCCTGCGTACTTGGGTAATTGAATGAAGAGTGGTATCCTTCACTCTAGCAAACACATAAACACGCGCGGTATTTGCACTTCTCTATAGACCTGCGTTATGACTAAGGGCGGCAGAATGCATTCTCAATATTTAAAAAGAAAGGAATGTTTTTGATCGGTTAATGGCTGATCTCTTATTGCAGAAGAATTTTAATTTCAAGGTCAAAAATTGCTAAGAAGATGCATGAATTATATTAGCTGTAATAAATGGAAGTAATGAAAATTTGCATACAAAGGCAAAAATAAAAAAAAAGAGTTTTGTAATGTGAATTTTGCCCTGTGACCCCACTAGGAATTTCTATGCCCATATGAACAATACCACTTATAATTAAATCAGCACTAGATCGCCTAGTTTGCTGAACTGAAAATAAAATGTATTAGAAATGGGTGATCGGTTTAAAACAGTATAAATGCATAAATACTTTACAGGGTCTTAGAACAATAGACTCATTATCTTTCATTATTAACACATTACAGTAAAGGCATTTCCAGGCATAAGCCATTAAGTGAGGCTGCAGGTGCATTAACAGCGCTCAGCTTGACCCTTTGTCGCTGTGTTAATATTCCTTTCAGGATTTACTCACTGACTAAGGGTCTAAGATTGCATTTGTTTGACTGTTGTTTGTTTACTGATCCAAGGGTACACTGACAGTACTGTATAAAGAACTGTCACTGAATAATTAAAGGCACATTACAGTTAAAATAAAAGTTTCTTGGACTGTATGTGAAAGGCCATTTTGAATAAAACATTGATAATATTTGATGTACAGCATAAGGCTCTCACTCATAGCCCAGTGCTAATGGTTTGGTCGGTCGCACAGCTTCACCTTTTTTTCAGTAGGGCTAGTTGAAAATGGTAATGTTTAGAGCAGTGATGGCTAACCTTCACACTCCAGCTGTTGTTGAACTACACATCCCAGCATGCCCTGCATTAGTTTTGGCATGGCCAAATGGCAAAACTGTAGCAGGGCATGCTGGGATGTGTAGTTCAACAACAGCTGGAGTGTCAAGGTTAGCCATCACTGGTTTAGAGTGATAAAACCTAGACTACCACTGAGAACACCGCTCTACAAATTCTATGTTTGTGTTGCATTGTCATGTCATTAAACTAGTTCCTCCTTGTCTCAATTTTGACAAGTGTGCAGATGAGATACAGATGGCCTATTGAACTAATTACACAAGTTGTGTAAAGGAGGATGAAACAGTGATGGTGAAGAGTAGAGCTTGATCAACCTTCTTCTGTCTCTCATCTGCTATTCACTTCCCTAAGACAGGCGTGTGTACTGCATCTACATCTATGTGAACATGTTGATGTGCACATTCAGTAATCATACCAATCTCGCATGGAGCCTAACTGTTGTGGCTAAAGGCTCAAAATTCAGCCAGGGGTAAATCAATTGTTTCAAAATAGAAGTACCGCTGAGAAAACAATGTGAAATGTCCTGTATATTATAAATAAGTAGGTCAGTGTTAACTGGAAACAAACCAAGAACTTAGTATATGAGTATACAGTATGAGTGGCACAGCTGGATAGTTCCATAAGAGTGCCGAGGAGCTAGAGGCAGGCAGTGAAGTCACCTCATTAAAACACTAAACGCATTAATAAAGTATACAATAAAATAATTTCCCAGAAAAGAACGTGTAATACTTTACTATCTGAGAAAGCTACAAAAAAGGTGCAAAAAAAGAGGACTTATTATACAAACGAAGGTTACATTTTATGAGTTATAATTGATGCAATCTCATTATGATGCATTAATACCTATGATGAATGAATTTAGCTCCTTTTATGCTGCTCTATGAAGTATAACAGTAGAATCAACAAGCCATATCGGAGGATGGGGGAGGTTCCCACAGATAGGGGAGTTGTTCACATGAAACATCCACTCGCGGTCCGTTCGCTCGGCGTCTTACCACTTTCGGACGGTGTGAGCGGTCTGTATGGTAGGCGGGGCTAAGAACACTCGGTGTCCGTTCGAAAATACGCATCCGTCCGAGTCAACTAGAATAAGGGCCTTAGTCCACATTGATTCACTTCCATGAAAATATTTTCTTTCCTCCTAACCCCCTAGACTTTCCCCAACCTTCTGTTTATTCACAAACTAGGCAAATATGTTCCAGCATTATTAAACATGAGGTTAGGCCAAGCAACATCAATGCTAATCCACTTTGGCTATGTTTTCTTTATTCCAGCATTCCAGACTAGAGAAAAAATATAGGGGTAGATGTATGAAGCAGTGATAAGGGAGGAGAAGTGCCCGGTACTTTATCACCGGCCAATCAGCTCTTAACCAAGGGCGTAACTACCATAGGTGCAAGGGATGCAGCTGCTATGGGGCCCAGAGCTGAATGGGGGCCCATCATTAAGTAATATGTTTTATATACATTTATCACTATCAGTTGCTAAATAGGGGGCCCTTACAAACTTTTGCTATGGGGCCTTTGAATATCTAGTTATACCCCTGCTCTTAACTTTCCCTTTTTTTAAACACAGACTTTAACTTAACAGTCAGGAGCTGATTGGCTGGTGATAAAGTACCAGGCGCTGTATCACTTCTTCTTCCTTTTTTTTTTTTAATTTGAGTTTTATTTATTCAAGTAAAAAATTCAACATACATTTATATAACATATTGCCATTGATTTTTTTTCCGTTTTGTGACATATACAAGGAAAGACAATAAAATATCATCTCCCCACCCCCACATATAACATACAGACTTACATACATTTGGCCCTTAATTACCCGACTATTCTTGTTACCCTTAAGCTATTCTTTTTCCTCTAGGCATGAGGCAAGGCATTAAACAACCCATCTATCTCCCGGAGTGGAGAAGTTTCCTATTTATTGTTCCCTAATTTTCTTATATATTAGATTTAGATTTATAGGGGCTCAACGGAAAAACAGTGTATGTGTATACACGCGTACTGGTTCTAGGCTATATCCCAGATTATTACAAAGAGAAGGGGCTATAAACAAAAAATGAATAAAGTAAGAAGTAACTAAATTAATACGGTTTTCCCTCTTTCCCCATCTTCCCCCCCTCCCTCTCCCACCCTCCCTTAACCTATCCTTCTATAGTGATCTATACTCCGGGCTTGGGCGTGAATTAATACCTTCTCCCATCTCTTTACAATTTATTGATTTAACACACCCTATTAACTACTGTAAACAAGGCTAGAAAAGAAGAGGAAAAAAAAAAAAAACATCTACCCCAAAATGTTTAATCCTTCCAAAGATGCTAATGAAACATTTTGCAGATGTTCCAGAATTTGATTGTATTTGATTAAAGTCCCTCCAGGTGGATTGAGACCACATACCATCCAACCTTCCACATATGGCTGACCTGTGGAGTCAGGAATAGAAGAGAAATTAATACTTTTGCCCAAATGCTACTCTTTAACATACTGTAAGAGACATGACCTGTACTTAGATTCCAGCAATATGTCAGTTATCTATGATTATTAAAACTACAAGTTCTGAATTCACCTACCTATTTGTGGTCCAACACTTACCTCCTGAATATCTAGAGCAAGGGTCCTCAAACTATTTTGCTATGGGACCCCATTAGACAATAAAAATAATTACGGGACCCCAGCAAGTTACTGTGTAGTCAACAGACAGCACATACAGTACATGGCAGCATTGTGGAGGCACAAAATAATGGGGGTTATTTTAGTCCATTCTTTCTGACAAACTCCTTCTTAGATGGACAAAACCATGTGCACTGCGGGTGGGGCAGATGTAACTTGTGCAGAGAGAATTAGATTTGGGTGGGGTTTTTCTTCAAAGTGAGATCTATATTGAAGTGTAAAATCATGCAGTCAGTATTTTCCCTGCACAGAAACAAAATAACTCACCCAAATCTAATTCTCTCTGCACATGTTACATCTGCCCCCCTGCAGTGCACATGGTTTTGTCCATCTAAGAAGGATTTTGTCAGAAAGAATGAACTAGAATAAACCCCAATGTGAGGAGTCTGAAGAAATAGATAATTCAACAGATTATTCAGACTCCTTCAATTACTGACAGATTAGAAAAGTCATCAGCCTGATGGTCAGCAACATGGAGTCGCGACCCCATGCTGAGAAGGTGGAGACCCACTTTGGGGTCAGGACCCACAGTTTGAGAACCGCTGATCTAGAGCACCACAAGGAACGGATTCTGTGATTGAACAATCATATGGGATACCTAGCCCAATCCCTAACACAATGGATGTCAGAGTGGCTTGCCATCAGGATATTTGAGCTCTTGAAATTAAAGAGCAACCCTTTGGGAACACTGCAATTGGGATTACAACACCTTTTTCCCTTTCTTCAGTGCCCACCAGTGGATCACCATAGGAATGGTAATATAAACCTTATCATCTATCCAGTTGGAAAATATGACTTTTTAAAATGTTTTATTCTACAACATATACCACGATAGAGAAAGTATGATATATATACTGTATATATATATATATATATATATATATATATATATATGTGATACATTCACCTTTCTTATTTTATGGTTTCTATTATTATTATTAAAATTTCAATTATAGTTATTACAAAATATTTATCATTGGGAACCGTCTTGTGTGAAATCATTCAGCCAGCACTGGCATACCCATTTCTTTGTATGCTTTTTTTAGGGGAGTGACTACCCCTTGCCAGCTGCTGATATTTGCGCACCACACACCTACAGTACCTTCCTGTTGCATACATTTATTGATTGCTTGCTATCCATTAATTATGGACAAAAGATAAAAGTCAGTTAAATAATTTCTAGACAGAGGCGTAACTAATATTGTGGCGCCCCCCCCCCCCCCCCCCCCCCCGCCAAAAAATTACCTTACCCCTCCGCATGCCGCTGCCGCCGGCCCCGCATTCAGTCCGGGAACCGCAGATAGCCTCCGGGCTCCGTATCCTGCAGTAATGAAAAATGACACGACAAAATGGCTGCCCCCGTAAAGCAGACAGTTTTTTTAGGGATGTTAGAGGAGGCGGCGGCGGCCTCCTCTAGCATCCTTAAAAACTGTCTGCTATTAGGGGGCAGCCATTTTGTCGTGTCATTTTTCATTACTGCAGGAGACGGAGCCCGGAGGCTATCTGCGGTGCCGGACTGAATGCGGTGGCGGCGGCGGCATGCGGAGGGGTAAGGGGGGGTCTGACCAGAGTGCCCGGGCACCGGGGGCGCCCCTCTGGCGCTTGCTCCCCCAAGCAGCCGCGGTGGCTGCCTTACGGTAGCTACGCCTCTGTTTCTAGAGCATCTCAATACCAGTTAAAATGGTTTTTGAAGACTGGCTGAATTATCATTTTTAGATTTAGAGCTGAAATTTGATGTGACCTCATTTTATATCATATACATAATATGATATTTTATAATAATATAATCTTTATATATATATATATATATATATATATATATATATATATATATATATATATATATATATGCATAGGAATCCGCACACAATTCGAAAGTTCATCCCGGTAGTGCTCACTCCAAGGCACTAGTCCACAATATAGAAATTTGAAAGGAGGGCACTCACCAATTCGCAGATAAAATTTTCAATTTATTCAATTCATTAAAATATTGAACCTCAAACAGTCGTCAACGTTTCGGTCCGCATTTCAGACCTTCTTCAAGACTGACAGCAAAGCAGCAAGAGATCATACTCCAACAGAGACCTAATTCACACTGGGCCCATGGTGAACCTATATACCCGCCTTAACAGGAAGTGCTTTACCCCAACCAATGGGGTTGCACTTAAATCAATTAATTGATTTAAGTGCAACCCCATTGGTTGGGGTAAAGCACTTCCTGTTAAGGCGGGTATATAGGTTCACCATGGGCCCAGTGTGAATTAGGTCTCTGTTGGAGTATGATCTCTTGCTGCTTTGCTGTCAGTCTTGAAGAAGGTCTGAAATGCGGACCGAAACGTTGACGACTGTTTGAGGTTCAATATTTTAATGAATTGAATAAATTGAAAATTTTATCTGCGAATTGGTGAGTGCCCTCCTTTCAAATTTCTATATATATATATATATATATATATATATATATATATATATAATAACTATGTATTGAAGACATGTAAAAAGAGCAATCAAATGTTTGCGTAGTTTCAGGCTAATTTCTTTCCTTAAACCCGGCCTCTATTTTTATGGTATAATTTCCCATTTCTCTAACTTATTGCCATTGTGTTTCAGACAGAGACAAGTTTCATATAGAATAAGCAAGTTTTACAACTTTCACACTCAATTTTATTATGACTGAGAATGTCTCCCAGTTATAATTTACTGGACTCCTATAAGATGATAACAGTGCCCCTTATTCAGCAACCTGACAATGTGAATCTTGTGCCCAGCACACACCAGGCTGCATATGACTGGGTCTTTTCTTTCAGTCACTTCTGTTATAACAACGGGACCTTTTTTCACTAAGGTCAGTGACATTGGTTTCCAGTTTCCCATTTGGTCCCACAGAAATAAAAATTGATCCGAATGAATTTGTTTCTATCCATGAATGAGTATTAGAATATAAAAAGCTTACATTTCCCCCCCATTTTCCCAAAGAATGTAGGATCTGTATCTCTGTCCCCTTTCAAATGTACAAGATATTTCTGCCACTTTGTCTTTCATTCACACAAGGGAAATAACAAAGGTTCTTGTGATGACTGCGGCCGATCACCATGGTTACGATTCAGAGATACGGTGAAAAGCAATTATGGAGAAACAGAGAAGAAAGAAATGTGCCCTTTTGTCAGAACTTCATAACAGCTGTAATAACAGGACAGCAGCGGGACGAATGTAAAATAACTCAAATATTGTGGCATGCTAAATGCCAGCACATTAAATATGGGACTTCTCTGTCACATTATTGAAAACGACAGGAAACATTAATTCCAGATGCTAAGGGACACTTGTTAGGAAACAGGGGAAAAAAAGTATGGCCCACAATGCGGGGACTGTAGCAAGATGTTTGACGCCTTGAACTGAAGATACTGAAAGCCAGCAGTGTTAGCTTCTTTACTTGCATGTATCTGTAACCATCGTATACATAGCTCTGCAACTTCAACCTCTGAGCAAGTTTTAAAATTCAAATTGGAGAGCATCACCAACTGCCAGTGAGTTCAAGCTGGTTATGATTGGCTAAAATTGGTGTGACAGTTGGTAGGGCTCCCCTATTTGAATTTTGGACTGTGCCCCACCTCTGAAACTGCCACTGGCAAGAAAGAGCATTCTGTGCCTCCTGGAATGGGTCATGTTGGAGGGTATTTAAATGTAAAATATCTTTAAAAAAAAAAAAAAAAACTTCACACGATCACATTAAAAAGCATTGATGAGATAAAAAATGATATTAAATATGCCCCCAATTACTAGCTGTATTTGAAGCTGATTGGCTTGTACTTTAACTATGTCTACTTTATCTCCATCCACGGCTTAGTACAGTACATAGACAACAGCCAGCTCCTGTCATTTTTCAAACACAGCCTATAACATGATTGGTTGGTACTTTGGAGCATTTGATTCAAAGTTCGGAGAGAGATAAAGTACCAAGCAAACAACGTCTAGCTGAAATGGCGTGACTTTAGCTCTCACCAAGCTTTTATACATCTCCCCGATATACAGACCATGCAGTAACATGGCTTTCATGGAATCATATAGAAACAAGGTCATCTACAAGTTATACAAAAGCCTTTTCTCTTTTATTAAATTGAGTCACAATAGATTTAGCTGTATATGGTGTTCTTTTTTTATGGTTATTGCCAGGGGAGGCTACAGAGGAGGGGCTGCAGCATAGTTGAACATTCAAATAGGGGAGCCACACCCACTGCCACCAACTGCCATTCCAAATTGGCTCACTTTCAGTGGGTGTGGCTCCCCTATTTGAATTTTGGACTGTACTGTAGCCCCGCCCATGGAGCCGCCACTGGTTATTATTGTATATTTTCATTTATGATAATTCCATTTTTTCAGAAACCTGTGTAATCATGGTGGTGTGGCATTTAGTTTAAATAAAGTTCATTATCTTCATAGTCAGAAGTACGGTATTGTAATAGACGTTATCCGATACAGTACGCAGTGTCCAACAATAAGGGTTTAGCCTTTCCCAGGCACACTAGACATTCTGGGATTCTGTCATGTGACAGTTTAACACAGTGATGGCAAACCTTGACACTCCAGCTGTTGTTGAACTACAAATCCCAGCATGCCCTGCTACAGTTTTACTATTTGGCCATGCTGAGATGTGTTGTTTAACAACAGCTGGAGTATCAAGGTTAGCCATCACTGGTTTAACACATAGCAGGAGGATGCTAATTGTAAGATGTTCATAACAAATCATGCTGACCGAAACCTATCGAGCTTGAGAAATAGTATCTCCAGCCACACTTCCAGCCTCATGGATGTAAAACAATGCAAGGAACTATAAAGGCAGCAGAAACAAAGCATGAGCCAGCCTTTCATACACGACTCTATTTATGTGTCTCATGTACACGTCAGATAAGTGGACTTACAAAACACCCTTAATTAGAAGGGAGGATTAGGTTTTGTTCGAGTGAACACATTGCAGCTACAGTACTTTCCTTTTTATGTAACACCCAAATATTAGCTGGCCCACTAAGGATTCAGATATAAAATTTGGCAGGAAATACATTTTTATCCCAACAAAAGCCAGGAAACCCTTTCATTATAATGACTTGATTATTTCTTCATTTGAAGTCAAAACAGAAGAACTATCGCTTTATATTTTGTTGTTTTATGGGTGTCACATACAGATGGACATCCAAAGGAATCTTTTCTTATTAGCCACATTAATATAACTACTGTACATTAGTGGTTCAAATACTTACTGTATCTTTATAGATTACAGAGAAGTGTGCAGGAATATATACTGTAGTACACACATTAAAGAACAAGCAAAAAGGTACCAGACTTACAATCATGTCGTTGTGGTCGTCGTCATCATTACTATTGTTATTATGCAGTTGTCTCTTTGCCGCTGTCAGCTTCCTCATCTGCTCACTTAACCTTGACACCTTTCTTCTCTTACTGCCTTTGCAACCTACGTCACATCCAAAATTGACTCCTTATGCCAGGACATCACATCCCAATAGACACTCAGCAATCCACCCCTCGTTTCCCTGACCCATCTCATCAACTCTTAGTTCTTTGTCCCATTTTTAGAAATGTAGCAATGGTTCCACCCTCTCCACACCCTGAAATCTTTGCTGTTTGGCATTGTGGACCACTCTCTCCTCCTATAAATCCTTCACCTTCTTGGTCTACATGATACTGTCATCTCCTTGTGGTCCTCCTACCTTTCTGATCATTTCTACACTGTATCCTCTAATGACTTCGCCTGAGTTGGTGTCCGCCAAGGTTCTGTTCTTGGGCCTCTCCTTTTCTCTCTTTATTTCTATTTTAGATGAGCTTGTTCACTCTTTCGACTTACAATATCATCTCTAGTCTGATGATACTTTATTCTACATTTCCACCCCTGACCTTCTTCTCTCTCCTCACTCATATCTCTGTCCCTCTGCTATCTCTCCTTAGATGTCCCAGTACTTTCCTAAACTTAACATGTCTAATACTGAGCTGATTATCTTTCAACCCTTTCGCATAACTTCACCGCTTACAATTTCATTATCCAATGATGGCACATCTCTTCTCCATCCCCCAGTCTTGGAGTTTTCCTGGATTCCTCCCTCTCGTTCAAATCACACATTCATTACCTCTCGCTGTCCTGCCATTTCCATCTCAAAAATATTTTGAGATAAAACCCTTTCTGATCCAGGATATTACTAAGACTCTTGTCCACTCATTGATTATCTACAAATTGGACTACATACCATGACAGTTGCCTCTCTTTATTCCAATCCCTCAGTGCTGCTAGGTTCATCTTCCTCCCCAAAGTACTACCGCTAACTCTCTTTTCTTCCAAGCCCTACACTTGCTCGTCTTCTGAATCCTATTCAAGCTTATTATACTCACTTACAAAGCTCTCACACATTCCTCTCCCATTTACACTGGTTTCCTTCCTCCAATTTCTGCCTATCAGGTTTTGGCCATGGTGCCCTCTTTAAGACTCTCAACCTCTCTACAAAACAGTCTCTCAAGACCCACTTCTTCAATCCCAGTCATCTCTCATTGGCCCTTATTCTGATCGGTGCGGCCCGATCAGAAATATGCGGTGATGTCCGTCTTGGCGAATCCCTGCCTTCCATACGGATCGCCACCTCCGTCCGTATGCGGATATGTGGCGGTCCGCATGAATGTGGATGGGGATACGCCTCCTCCCTGGTGGGAGCAGCCCCTGCATTCGATGGTCGCCGAACATCGAATGCAGGGCCGCACGCTCCACCAGGTCCCGCAACACAAGACCACACGGACACTTGTCCGTGTGAAATCTTGTATGGGGGCGGGCAGCTGACATCCGGCGATGTCAGATGCCCGCCCCGTACCCACGCGTCACGGCCTCATTACCATGCATACGCCCCGCGTTTGCATGGGAACGCCCATGAAACGCGGGGCGTATGCATAGGGTAATGAGGATAAGTAGCCCCTCACGCCCCTCTACGCCCCCTGTGCGGCGTATAAAGAGTCCATGCGGCGAAATCGCCTGCACATGCGCAGAGTGACCTCTGCACATGCGCAGACGAAAAACATCGGCGCGCCGTACGCAAGCGGGAATATCCGCACCGATCAGAATAAGGGCCATTGTAACGGTCTGTGCTATGCTCAGTTTTCCCCGTCCCTGTCTCCCCTGTTTGCCTCCTCCCTTTTAGAATGTAAGCTATCATGGGCAGGGCCCTGTCCCTTCACGTGCTTTTCCTTTTCTTACCTAGGCTAACTTCTACTCCATGCTATGTACAATGGAATCTAGCCCTCGGTTTCTACCACCCTGATGATTATTTAATTGTCATGTCTGCCGATACTGATAATGAAATGAAACCCAGGCCCCAACCACCTATCCCATTTAGATTTAACTGGTTTAAAGCCTTTTAGAAATTCAGCTAACCTCATAAATATCAAATGCCTCCACTACCACCAAGCAACTTAAATTTGCCCTATTGAATGCACGCTGTTTTCGATAAAAATTTACATCCATCCACGACTTCTTCATCTCTCACAACTTTAACCTGCTGGCTATTACAGAAACTTGGCTCACACAATCAGATACAGCCTTGTCTGCAGCACTGTCACATGGTGGTTTCCACTTCTCTCAAACCCCCACGCCTGGTAAATGTAAAGGAGGTGAGGTAGGTATATTAACTCTCCCAAGTCTTCACATACTCCGTTCTACCATCAGTTCCTTCACTCACATACACATCATTTGAAGTTGACCTTGACCTTGTTTTCACCAGGCTTTGCTCAGTTTATGATTTTACTAACACTCCCTTCCCTCTTTCTGAACACAATCTCATTACCCTCCTGCTCTCCTCCATTACCCCAAACTCACTGACACTGAAATCATGCAAGCCTACTCTAACCCGCAGACACTGCCAAACAGACATACTTCCAATCTCTTATCTCTTCCACCAACCCTAAGCAATTTTTTAACACATTTAAATCTTTTCTGCGGAAAATGAGCCCAAAGCGTGGCGAGCGGACGTGGATTACTTCCCATGTATTCCGCGTCCGCTCGCCACGCTTCTGGCTCATTTTCCGTCACACTTTATAAAATCAACTCCACGCCGACGTGGATAGTGGGGGTATGAACAGGTCGGGAGGATGCGTAATGCGTCCCCTCATGGGGCTCTCACCTTCACCTCTGACTGAATACGCTGACTGTGTAAGCACTCTTATGGACTACGCTGACTGTGTAAAGCTTTGCTAGCTCCACTTTGAAGCGAACATACAAACAGGCACAGTCGTACTACACAAATAGCGCTTACACTATGCTGGAGGGACACTATGCTGACTACCTACCTGCTGCCGCCACCGCCATGCTGAAGGGACACTACGCGGAATAGGACAGTACATAAACAACTTAATGGGCGCCATTATAATACACAAGTAACATTACTCCCATTCTGAAAAAAAAAATGACCCCAACTTTCTCTAACGACCGTCCAATCTCTCAGCTCCCATGCCTCTCAAGAGACTCATCTACTAGATTGTAAGCTCCTCCAAGTAGGGCCCTCATCCCTCCTGTTGTCAAAGCCCACTTCTTTTCACATTTCACTCACAGCTCTCCTTTACTCCAACACTCACTGACCATCTTCATACTTATCTCCATCATTGGCCTCAAGCCTCTAGTTGTATGTTGATTGGGTCCTCACTACTTACAATTAAGCTGTAATGTGTATTGAACTGTGGCGCTCTTTATTTGTACTGTATTTTTGTTATTTATTCAATGTTATGCCAAGTTTTGTCTCCCTGTATTGTTCCTTTGTGCGGCGCTGCGAAACACTTGTGGCGCCTTATAAATAAAATAATAATAATAATACTCTCACCTCACAAACTTTCTCAACTCTCACACCCTATTGGACCCACTTCAGTCAGGCTTTCTTTCCCAACACTCCATTGAGACAGCACTGACTAAAGTGGTGAATGATCTAGTCACTGCTAAGTTGAAAGGCCTTGATAAAGGACATTGTGTCTGAAACGCGTTGGCGGAAGGGGCTGATAAACTGTGGACGGACCTCCAGGACATCTACCAGCATCCAGGGACGCCTGTGGTTACCATCTAAGCTGTTTATGTCTACTTCTGTGGACAAAATGTTCTGGTGAGAGTCCACCTTTTATACCCATTTTATGTACATTGTACTTCTTTTTAACTGGATTCATGCAAAATAAAACGGTATTTCACCATTGGAGATATTCTGTTCAATGTTTTACATGGTGAATACCCAAGGATAAACCTGAAGGATCCACCTGAGGACCTATTTTTCCACACCTATTAACAAAAAGCGACTTTTGTCTACTATCTAGTGGACAATTAAGAGGGTACGATTCCTACCTTAAAGTGACCTCACAGTATAATTTAGTGTCTTAACGTTATTACACTATATTGTTGTTTCTCTTCTTGCATGTTACATGAGCAATCCTCAGTGATACATTGGGAGAAGCATTTTTAAAGGAGCGCCTGAAAGATTGTCGGTATTCTTTTTGTGTTGTTCTAAGTTGAAAGGCCATTACTCACTACTCATTCTTCTAGATCTTTCTGCTGTGTTTGACTCTGCTGATAACACTCTTCTCATACAAAACTACATTCCCTAGGTCTTAATGATACAGCCCTTTCCTGGTTCTCATCTTATCTATCTGATCGCTCTTTCAGTGTTCTTTTCTCTGACTCTACCTCCTCTTCACAGCCTTTGTCAGTCGTAGTTCAACAATGCTCAGTTTTAGGTCCTCTGATTTTCTCAATTTATACATCATCTCTTGGTAAACTAATCAGCTTTTTCGGATTTCAATATCACTTGAATGCGGATGATATTCAAATCTATCTATCAACTCAGAGTTGTCACCAGTGGTTTTGGGCCGAGTCTCTGAATGCCCCTCTGCCATTTCATTTTGGATGTCTTCTAACCACCTCAAACTCAATATTTCCAAAACAGAATTAATTATATTCCCACCAGCCGTGAACATTTACTATCCTGATATCTTCAGAACTATTGACAACTCGACAATCTACCCTACCCACAAGCTCGTTGCCTAGGGGTCATTCTCGACTCTGAACTGTCCTTTGTTCCCCACATTCAATTTGTCTCCAAATCATGTTATATGAATCTAAAAACATATCCAAATTACCACCCTCTCTCACACAAGACACTACTTAATTTTTCATCCATGAACTCATTATATCCCACATTGACTATTGTAATAGTCTCCTAATTGGTCTTACCAAGAACAGACTCTCGCCACTGCAATCCATTTTAAATGCTGCTGCTAGGCTGATCTTCCCAACAAGACGCTCATCGCCTGCTGATCCGCTCTGCCATTCCCTCCATTGGTTGCCTGTATTTTACAGTATTCAATATAAAAACTTCTACTCAAATATAACGCTATTAACCATACAACATCAGCATATATCTCTTTACTTATCTCAAAATATCTCCCAACTCGACCACTCTGCTCTGCACAAGATCTGCATCTGTCTTCTGCACAGATTACTAGCTCCCAATCAGTATTACAGGACTTTCCTCAGGCTGCTCCTGCCCTGTGGAATACACTCCCACGCACAATAAGACTCTCTAATAGCCTCCAAACTTTCAAGCGTTCCCTAAAAACTTACCTCTTCAGGCAAGCCTATCATATTTAAGTACCACACGAATAACCCTCTGAGGCACTTATGTATAGCTTCCCTTCTGGACTTGAAACTTGGTGGGACTTCTATGCTACAGTATTACTGGTGCCTGTCCTTGTGTTTCCCTCCTATGTCCCTATAGATTGAAAGCTTGCAGCAGAGCCCTCTTACCTCCAAATCTATCTGTTGTTACCCAGTTTGTTTTATCACAGTCTACAATTGTAAAGTGCAGCGGAATCTGCTGCACTATATAAGAAACTGTAAATAAATAAATACATTTATCATGTACTTGTCCTGCATGGCCTTAAGCTGTGGGGATCATTGGCATCACCCATGAGGATCTCTGATTGTCGCACTTGGTATCATTGGGGTATGTGATGCTCCTGGCAGGAACCTGTCTTTCCTGGGACCTCAGTCAATCTGATTTAACCATCTGAGCTCAAGAATGGATATCCTTAAAACCTGGATTTTAGTGGCAGAGTTTGGAAAACTCTACACTAAACATTACCGGTACTTGTTTTTTCGGCTTGATTTGTAATTTTTTTTTAATAGCACTTCATTTCTGACATATTACATCTTTTCATTTATTTCATTCCATTTCTAGAAAAGTATTGTGAAAATAAAACCTACTTTATAAAAAAGGTTAAACTTCCCTTTAAGTTTGCCAGTGAATGCTCCGTGTGACAGGCAACCACAACATACTGTAGGTCAGGGATAGGAAGGTGTATGAAAGATTGACAGGTCATCTGCTCCTACAGTATATGCATCTTGTGAGAAAGGTAATATCTGCATCATGTTACCTTTGTTTAAGACATTGGCTGGAAGTCGCTAAACAGCAGCTTTTTCAAATTAATTGTCATAACAAGAATTTAAAAAAAAAAGACAGAAAATGAACCAGTGTTTGGCATGTCTAACATTAGAAGGTGGCATTTAGGTAGAACAAAAACATTTCCACTGTAACAAAATGAAATGTTACTGTTGGCTGGGAAATGCTCTACCTGTGAGATATGAAAGGTGTTCAGTGACAGACACATTAAAACACCATTAAAAGGGAGAAAGAACACGATGTAAGAGCAGATTTAACCTTCACAATGCATCACGCTCTCCCCTCAGCATTTCCTTTCTTTTTGGACAAGTTTAATAATGGGATTTATTGCAACAGCTACTTGTCCTTATTGGATGGATATATCTCACAAACAAGTCTTCACTGATTTGTGTAGGGTCTATAGTGCTTTATTAGGAGATAGTAGAAAAGTAACTAAAGTTGTATAAAGAATGACAATTATGAAGATGTAGAGCAACAAGTGGTGTGGCCCAGATCGGGGTGTTACCACAGGAATACTGGGCTTGCAGCTCTGTCATTCCAGAAAACTCGTGTAGTAGTGCACTAGGTCCCAGGGGACCCTTATAGCTCATTGGATCTGCCACTATAGCGGATCCTGCAGAACCTTCTGTACACAGATAGACTGGAAATGTCCTTGCGCATGCATGCATTTGGTAAAAATGGCCAGAGGTAGATATTGGCTGCTGATTGTCATGAGCTTAATGGGGACTACACACATTTTCTAAGCGATCTAGTTAGATTGCATAAAAATTACCTGAAATTGCGATTTGGGGTAATTTTCTAAGCAATCAAATTAGATCGCTTAGAAAATGCACCTCCATCGTTCCGTGTGTAGGGGCCACAGCGATAGCAATGCGCTGCCTTGCATGTTGCTATTGCCCAGCGATTAATATCCAGCATGCTGGATAAATCTACGTACATCGCCGGCCAGGGCCAGTGTTCTCACCGGAGAATTGTCGTGCAGTGCTGTTTTCTGAGCGAATTTGCCGTGTAGTCTACAGTAGCATTGCTCAGCACAGTCACCATGTGTGTAGGCCCCTTAAAAACTAAAAAAAAACAGCAGCAATACTGCTAAACTACCTGGTTTCTGCTCTTTTGTTTTGTAAATGAAAATTCTGACACACAATATTGCCCAGTGATGTAGCAATGGCTCTCACAGTGGCTTGGGGACAACGGTGCCTGTGCTATGCAGATTCCATGTACAGTAGTCTAGCCTTCTGCATGAAAATCTGCTGAAAATGTCACTACAAACATGGATGCCATCTCTCTCCTTTACAAAGGGGAAAAGCTGAAAAAAAACAGACTGTAGCAACACATTTACCACCAAGGGAGAAATGTAGCTGTATCTTGTAATGTAAATATCTGGTCTTGGAGAGAGATAAAGCACAGAACTTGCTGAAAAGAAGCCACCAATTAATTTCTAACATTTCTTTGCTAGATAAATGGTTCTTAAAAGAAGTCGTTGCCATGTTCAGAGGACTCTTCTAAATATTTTATTTTAAAGTTGACACATTCCTCAGATACACCATCCATCCATGGTGGAGCAGAAAGACAATCTAAAACACACCAGCAAGAATGGTCATATAATAAAGAAAAAAACAAAAAAAACTATAAATGCGTTTAGAATCCAAACCTAAATCCAAGCTTTGTGTGTCAGGATCAGAAATTGCCAATTTATGCTCAAATGTCCTCAAGTGTTACTGAAACTCTAGGGGCATTCTCAATTGGGGGCAAACATTTTTTTTCAGTTGCATACTGTGTGTATCAAAAGTGTACTTACCTGAGGTAATGTGTAATTTGTTGCAAGTTCTGCTGTTGTTTTTTTTTCTTTTACAACAAAAACATTGCGACCAATTGAATATGCTCCCTAGAGTAAAGTAGTGGCACATCTGATGGCGGTTGCTCATAACCTATTTTATGGTCCTGGGAATATATTAACTAAAGGTCAATTTACTGTAGATACATTTTTATTGATTTCAAATGCTAAATATTGGCCTAAATCTATGCTGTGTTTCAGGGGCTTTAACATACATTTACTAACAGACAATTTTTTAAAATAATGACTGTGAAATTTTAGTAACTGTGTATCGTGGCCCCTGAAACACAACATCAATTAAGATCATTTTTTTTTACCAATTTGAAACAATTTTTTTTAATCTGTTTATTTGAGTTCTCTTTTTCAGTTGAAGACCATATCATAGTCACTGAGACATATACAGACCACAAATACAGAAACTTGCCCGTAGACAATAACTTTGTTCTGGCACTGAATGCGGAGTGATTTGGTAGCTACGTGCACCATCTGTAACCATACCACAAGATCTGAGGGTTAGCTATACCAAAATTGTAAGTTGTATAAAATGTTTAAATTAAGTATATCTCCTTATTCACGCTGGTGTTCTATTCAGCAGAGATCTCTCTGGAATACTAAAGGAAACATTGTTATTGATTGAGGGAGCAGACTTTGGATGCCGTTCTCAGCATAAAAAGAGGCATCTTTTGATGAGCCGTGGCTTAATTAGGTGGCAATCACTGTTAACAAAGCATGGGAAATGCCACAGCTATGAAGAGCTAAGACTGGCAGTGATAAATGCAAATGTCTAGCAATGACTTAGGCTAGACTCGTACATACTTTTTAGGTCTTGTTTTGTATGGAGGTTTTTATTTTAATGAGCGTCTGTGGTCTGTGACAAGACATGGATCATGAAATACATGTTCTTGACAAGTAGAATGATGTGCGGAAAAATCTGAAGTTTATCCTAATGTAAATGGGAGAATTTACAGAGCAAATAGTCATACAAATCTTAGTGAATATTTTTAAAAGATAAATGTAATTTTACAGTTAGTACTGCATATTTTGATTATCGCTATATTGAAGGTCCTTACAGCATGATTTGTACTTGCCTTTATAAGATTTATAGAGGGACCACAGATAATTACTTGGCTGCTTTAAGTGGTATGCAGTAATTGAAGTGTGAGCCACTGCTTGGGTGCATTATAAAATGGGTTGGGATCATTTCGTCTACATCATGATGGTTCGACAGTCATTAGGTCAACATGGGAAAAGGTCGACATGGGTCTAGGTCAACATAGTTCAAGTTCAAAAGGTTATTAGTTCAACAGGTCATTAGTTTGACAATGTCTATGTCGACAGTCAAAAGGTCGACATGGGTTTTTCAGTGTTTTTTTTTTACCTGAATGTCAACACAGTCAACATGGACACAGTTTCAAGTGCACAGCATCCCCTCGCATCGCTCGCTATGCGTCGGGCACACTATTTTATTCTCCCACCACGCCCTAGAGCACAGGTCTTCAACCTGTGGCCCTCCAGATGTTGTGGAACTACATATCCCAGCATGCCCTGAGGGTTTTTGGCGTGCTCTTATAGGAAAAAATGTGGCAATGCATGTTGGAACATGTAGTTTCACAACATCTGGAGGGCCACAGGTTGAAGACCCATGCCCTAGAGCAGGGCTGGGCAACACCGGCCCTCCAGATGTTGATGAACTACACATCCCAGGATGCTTTGCATTCGTTTTGCTATGTGGCCATGCTGAAACTGATGCAAGGCATGCTGGGATGTGTAGTTCATCAACATCTGGAGGGCCAGTGTTGCCCAGCCCTGCCCTAGAGGATGGTAGGGAATGAAATACCACCTGTCGGCTCAAAAACAGTGAAAAACCCCATGTCGACCTAGACATCGTCAAACTAATGACCTGTCGACCTAGAACCATGTCGACCCAGACCCATGTCCACCTAATGGTGTCGACCTAATGACTTTCGACCATCATGCTGTAGACCAAATGACCGCATCCCTATAAAATATGTTATTCATTACAGCAGGGCTCGACAAATTTCTATAAAATCTAGGAGCCAGGATGGAAATGTAGGAGCCAGATATACTAATAACAGAGACAGTGCGTGCCAAAGCCGTGCACCGAAAAAAAAAAATTGCATACGCCATAATGTCCATTACATTACATGTACACACGCCATAATGCCCATTACATCTATACATGCCATAATGACCATTACATATACCACACGTCGTAATGTCCATTACACATTTATACCAAACATCCTAATGCTCATTACACAATATGCCACACACTAATGCCTATTACGTATAATACCATATGCCGTAATTACATATTATGCCACATAAGTTCCACTTACCTACATGCTCATTGATATGGGTTTAATGCTTGATGCCATAGGTTAACATGCTCTGCCAGGGGTAAATTCTTGTTTCTATGGGTGCCACTGTGGGTGCCCCCTGGCCTCGCCTTCCCTGGGGCAGGCCTGTAGTAGGCTGTAGTTAAGGCTGGAGGTGTGCTATATTGGAGTGGTCAGGTCTCTCCCTTCAGCCCACGGGGCTTCGGCTGAGCAGCTGCTGGTCACCAGGGAAAGGAAGTCTCCCTGCTCCATCAGCGGCTGGGGGTAAGTGGTAGCAGCAGCCGGGTACATGGTGGCTTCGCAGTGGAAGGAGGAGCTGGACCTGCTGCGGCTCTGTGTGGGGATAACTGGGCTGCTGCGGCTGTGTGCACTGGAGGCTAGGATGCTACCTGCTGGGGCTGTGTGCAAGGGAGGCCGCCTGCTGGGGCTTGTAGTGTTCACTATAGGATTTTTTTTTTAGGGCAGGGTTGTAATCACCAAGCAGGGCACATTTTTTTCAATTGGGAGGGCATTTGAACTGGCAACACATTTACAATCCCTCCCCAGGAGTGCCATAGAAAAAGTGCCCCCAGTAATGCCATGCCGCCAATAGTGATACAGACAAAATGCCCCCCAGCAGTGCCATGGATATAATGCCCCCAAGCAGTGCCTTGGATATAATGCCCCCCAGCAGTCCCATGGATAACACACAAATAATACCCACTGCCCTGGCAGGCCTCTTATGAGGGGAGAAGCAGGGCTCAAGCTTCTCCCTCCAATGGACCCCGACTGCCATTTAAAATATGGTGCCAGCCCATAAGCCGGCTGTGCGTCCCCCGCGCCCCAGGCTGCTCGGAAGGGGCACCCTACAGCCAGCAAGAGCCGATGCCGATGTCCTGTCCTAGTGAGCCACTCTCAGCAGAGGTGATCAGTGGCATGTCAGCACAGCAGGGAGCACCTGTATGCGCTAACAGTCGCTGTTAACTATGCTGACACGCCACCTCTCCCTCTGCTGAGAGCGGCTGTCAGCAATTCCTCCACTGCGCTGAAACACCGCTGAGGTCTCTGTTGAACAGAGGCAGCGTGGCAGCTCTCCGGGGAGGGCACATTAGAAACTTAAAAACCGGACTTGTGTGCGCCGCCGTGCGGGGGTGGCCGGACTGCTGCCTGCTGGGGCTTGTGTGCGGGGGTGGCCGGACTGCTGCCTGCTGGGGCTTGTGTGCGGGGGTGGCCGGACTGCTGCCTGCTGGGGCTTGTGTGCGGGGGAGGCCGTGCTGCTGCCTGCTGGGGTTTGTGCGCGGGGGAGGCCAGGCTGCTGCGGTGGGCTGTGTATGGGGAAGGCCGGGCTGCCACGACCAGATTCTGCTTCCTCCATAAAAAAAAATCTGGTCGCCAGGAAGCAGAATCTGGTCGCCGTGGCGACCTGGCGACCGGGATTTGTCGAGCCCTGCATTACAGAAAGGTGTAGGTGACACGGGTGTTTAATAAAGCACACAGGCATATCTAATTGCATTTCTGGGTAGACGCATATACTACTACCTACCAAGTGGACCACTGTAGGTATATATAAAGTGATTCCCTTATGAGGGCGGATATAATGTTGCCCGGGATAAGGAATCCCAGGCCGAACTCAGACTTTTTATCTATCTATCTATCTATCTATCTATCTATAATGGCCTATTTATAAGCTCAAACTGGGTCTTTTAATCAGTTACCGCATCATACATTACATGCAGATAGTTTATTTTATGGACAAGTGCCATCACTACAGAGCAAAATGTGATGAATTACGTTTAAACAGATGTCACCGACTCAGTGCTACAAACCATTGTCGTGTCTACAAACCATTTATGACTGGTTGCTATAGGTTATGGTCACTGGGTTTTCTAAAACTTTATTAAATCATTTCATATTCCACCTGCAGAGTAACAAACACAGTCTACACATTATTTTTTCTTTTAATAGAATTACACTGAGCCACATGTATAAGATGTACAGAAATTAAAACTTACAACAAAATATTTTTATTTAATACAAAAATACAATTCTAACCAGAAACAAAGCCATACATCTATAATTATAAATGCATTTTTTTTTTAACAATATACAGACTACAACCTTTAGGGAAGATTGTTTGTAGACAATGTAGAGTCCATGTCTTACAAAGAACATGTGACGAGTAGTAGTAAATCAATATAAAATTCAATAATAAAATATCCCTTGATTGTTATGAAAAACAAAATCTGAAATGCAGTTATTTTTAAATATACATCATAACACTAGATTATTTACAGATTATACAGAGCAATCAGTAGAGAACGGATTTATATATAACCCAACATATTAGTTGTTTTCAGACTACTGACTGAAACGTACCTAAATTTAAATCAAATATAACACCATGGAAAGTAATTCTAGATCAAGCCACCCAAATAATCCAGAAACATAAAATGAATCCTGAGCGTTAATGTATGTGTACATCTCAGATATTGGTTGGTTTAGGAAGAAATGACACGCACATTGAAGATATTCCAGGATTAATATATAAAATTACGAATCTTTGGCACCGGTGTGTAACGTTCCAAAAATTGCAAACTACTATAAATTCTAGAAAGTCTTTGGATAAAACTGTATTTAAAAATAATCTATATTAATGCCACAGTTTAAAAATAGCTTTGTATTATTGGGGCATATGTATTAAGCCTGGAGAGGAGATAAACTGGAGATATAGGGAAGGGAGATAAAGCACCAGCCAATAAACTCCCAACTGTCATTTTCAAACACAGTTCATTGGCTGGTGCTTTATCTCCTTTCTCTTTATCTCCAGTTTATCTCTTCTTCAGGCCTAATACATCTGCCCCATTGTTGCCTATATTCTGCTTTTGTGGAAGCTTTCTAATAGAAAACCTTTAAACTCGGGTGGTTTCCACCAATGACACTTTAGCAACATAATTGTTAAGATTGCGTCATATGAATTTTGTAGTGTACTGAAAAGTGCTAGATACAGATTATATAAATATACATCTTTATTTTATATTGCTATGTACAGTTTGGCAGTAAGGTGCAAATGCAACAGTTTTTCTAAGAAAATTATACAGGCTTCAACCAGTTACAGTAACTTCAAATAAATATATTCTTTGTTTGCACACTGGTATGTACTGTAACGTACAAACGCATATTGCATCCTGTACGGTGCAGGAAAGGGAAATCTAAGCAACCACAAAATTACACCCGAATGTGATAGACATGCATTCAAGACTGTAGCTGGTCAGAAGCATGATTGACATTACGTGGAATATTCTGTTAATGTAGAAAGCCTTTAGCACATTAAGCAAACATTTATCATCGGGTCCATCAGAATAAATCGTTAAGGCCGTTGTCATGAATTATCAAAAGTACCTTAGAATTCTTTATCTTACCCTCTCACCAAAAGACAAACAGAAAGACTGACCAATGAAACATTAATATAACATACACATACTCCCTCATTTCCAATTCATTTTGTGCAGAAGACATTTATTCCCAATTCCTACTGGCAAATCCTTGGTACATGGTGGAGGATTAACTGAAACCAGTCAGCAGAACGGTGTGGTCTCTGACACACCTAAGACAGCATATCTCTGGGGGTATCCTGCCCCCCTGGCCTTTGTCCTTAAGGTGAGATCAGTAGAGTCCAGGCTTGGAGCATAAATTAGTGCATGATGTTACCACTGTAAAGCAGAGACGCTTGGTAACACAGTCCTCTGTTACAAGCCACTTCGCTTTTTCTTAAAGGCACCTTGGTTGCCACAAGGTTTCAATTCGGCGTACTGCACCTGTAAAAGTAAACAGAGATGACGTTTGCCATTAAGCGGTTCTAGCTTTCTACGGAGTGAGCTAATGGCTCCCCAAGGAGACACTCAGGGAATCTACAGAACATTCTGAGTAATGAATCATTTTCTAAACATAAGAACACTGAGAATTAATTGGTAGCCGGAATGGAGTTTCTTCAACATGTGCAAATATTAAGTGCAGAAATTATTTTAATGAGACAGAGCGGTTTCTAACAGATTTTAGCAATGGCAAATAGGTGTCTCTTTACTGACTTAAGGCTATTACAACGTACTGCACAAGTGAATTAAAAAGGCCCCGGGGAACAAACAAAAAACGCACATAAGTGAACTGTAACAACCCCAGTACAAATCTATAAATAAGGATGACAAACTGAAAAGCCTACATAAAACAAATTAATTGCATGAGCTGCTCTACATAGCTAGGCATGTTTGTCCAGACTGATTCAGCTGCAAGTTCTCCTGCGGAAATGTTGGGAGAATGCTATTCTGGAAGTAGGTGGGTTGCGTTTCTTAAGTACATACGGTCAGAAACTGCGATTCCTGCCTTCGGTAATGTACACCACAAAAAAAGACAAACTAGGAAAACTAAACCGGGGTGGTGAAAGCATCAATAGTCTTTTTTGGTGACAGAAAAAGCGGCAACATTTCATATGTTGCATTCTGCATTTTCTTATCGATTGTTTAATACTGTAAAAAAAAGATTTCCCTGTAATACCCATGTATTATTTGCGCTCTGCCTGCTTAATTACTGTACTTCAAGGCAGGGATTCAATTCTGGATTCCAACTGTCTGAACGTTTCTACAGTCGCAATACTGCCCCGTTGTCAGCCAGCTTGCCAGTTTATTGGCAGGCGGAATTCAATGTTCCGCTTGTCGAGCAGAGAAAAGAGGGCATGTCTGCAAATACGGCCGTGAATTGTCGAGATCAGGCCGTGAACTCAACAATCCACGGGCGTTTTCTGCAAAACGGACCCGACTGGTTTTAAAGTCGGGTCTGTTCTGTCGAGCTGCCTCTTCAATGCTGTCAGAAACGACAGCATTGAATAGGAGCCCGCCGCTACTTCCTACAGGATTTAATACTCCCCTAAAGATGCAAAGCTCCTGTGAGTGATTGCAATATCATCAGAATTCTGCATTGCTCCTGGATGCTGGACAAGCCATGCACTGGTGCTCTATGAACCACAGCACTACATCAAGGTGGGTGTTCTAGCATGCATGGTCAGCGCAAGTGTGAGAATAGAATACCAGCATCAGGCGCTAATCACATTTGCTTACATAACTTGAGGAGCCATGTAAACGTCATTTGTGTACATAATACTAATAATGAGTGGCTATGTCTTGGTAGATTTTCTATGAAACTATTATGCAAGATCATACCAAAGAAAATAAAAATCAACTTACCTTTTGAACATCGGATGGTACCCTGGAGAGAAAATCTAGAAACTCATTATTGTCTATGGCGTATGGGTTCCGAAGTCTCTTTGTAAATTTATTGATGCCTGCCAAGAAAAATCCATTTGAGCTTATTCCGACTTTAAAAAGAATGAATGCCGGCACATCAACCGCGACAGCGTGAGCAAATTTACAGGTTAGGAATGAGTGGGTATTATTGTTTTTTCTCTTCTGCTGGTCACATGTTAATTTTCCAGAGCAAAAAAGAACATCCAGCCTTCTTATAGAATGACATACATCTGTGCCCTTCTAGTATTTAACGTCAGTTGTAAAAGAATATGTCATTACCTATGTAAGGTGTGATAACACCTATGTCACACTGCTTAATAAGCATGCAGATGGTCAAAATAATATTTGACACACCAGTGCAGTACATCAAGTACTCCACAGAGTCTAGAACATTAATTTTAGTCTCAAAAGTAATTTAAGGTAAACTTTAAAAATATATATATATATTTTCTAAAAGAAAACATATTTTACATTTCAAAATGTCCATGACTTGGATAAGTCCCAACAAGAATTATGCTTTTGCCATATTGAGCAGCTGTTTAACCATCTCCCCTCACTGTACAGTGTATTATGTTGACATAAAGCTGAGCTGATTAGCATGCTGGCTGGAGGGTTTAGCATGCTAAACAGATTCTTGGGGTAATGTATTTGTTTGTTTTGCCCCGTACACACAGGGCAAGTTGAGTTTTGTACTGAACAACACTGAATCGCTCAGATCGCTCAGCACTCAAGCTGCCCATACACGCTGCTTTGTGGGCGTGCTTTCCGTGCTGTACTAGCACGGATCACATTGCATTGCATGTGCATCCGTTGCGCATGCAATGCGATGCAATGTGATGAAACCTAAGTACAAAAAGTTTGTGCAAGCACATACTTTTTGTACTGTGCGATGAGGTGCCGCGGGAGCGCGCACCTCAAAGCACACATCGGGACAGCACGCTTAGCAGCGTGAATGGGCAGCTTCAGCACTGCATTAGCAAACGAACACTGGCGATGACTAGATATTGCAAGCAGGCTTGCAAGGTCTAGAATGGCAATTGCGACATGCGGGGCTGCGCATCACTATAGGGCGCACACTCACACCGAGTTTCATTGGTGTAAAGCAAATAATTTCACTTTTAAAAACACAATGTATTATTTTGAATTTAAAACATCACTTACCCCAAATAAGAATGATGTATCGTAAAGGTATAAAATACAAAAGAGTTGTTGCAACCAAGAGTATGGAACAGGCAAGAAAGGAGAGGAATGGAACGCTCCAATTAAACGTACTGAAAGAAGTAAATAAAAACAACAAAAATGGGTAGATTGCATTTATGGTCAACCGGCAAAACGTTCACTAAATACCAAGATGCATTAATCGGGACAATTCAAAAGTAAAAGGGAAATAATTTTTCATAGTATTACAGATTTTCTGAGCAATGTTGTACCACGTGCTTTCAGCCTAAATTAAGTGATCACATGGCATGATAATTACATGGGGGGGTTGATCCCAAGTGCTAATATGAAGTAATGCATAACAATCAGCAACTGATGTTAAACAATGTACTGTGGTGCTATTCCATGATAACCCACTGAACTGCATGATTACTGCAGTAGTATTAGCAAGATAGCACAAAAAAACAAACAATTCCTTACATGGATGTAGATCAGTGGTGGCCAACCTGTGGCTCTTGAGCCTCATGCGGCTCTCCCCCTTGTAAAGTGCGGCTCCTGCTCCCACTGCTGCCTACCGCCCACCGTCTGTCCCAGTCCCCCCTGCTGCCGGTTCCCTGAATCCCTTCTCCTTCTGAGGGGAGGAGAACGTGCATCGCGCATCTCTCCTACCCCTTACTGTGCATCCCTGTGACTGGGCCGTCCGCCAATCAGAGCTCGTGGGCCAGCAGCCAATCAGGAGCCTGCCAGCGAGCTTTGATTGGTGGGCGGCCCAGTCACAGGGAAGTGAGGGGGAAGGAGACACGCTGTGTGCTGTGCTCTCCTCCCATCGGTGACATGACAGGAGGACTGCAGGGGGACACCAGACTGTCCTCTCCCCGCCTGGCAGCAACAACGGTGAGTGCTGCTGCTGGGAAATTTGCACTGTGGGGGCATAGCAGTTTGTGGCACTGTGGGGGCATAGCAGTTTGTGGCACTGTGGGGGCATACCAGCTTTTTGGCACTGTGGGGGCATAACCGGCACCGTGTGGGGCATATGTGTATCTGGCACTATTGGGGGCATATGTATATATGGCACTGCACTATTGGAGGCATATTTGTATCACACCCACCCAAGGGGTCAAAATAGACTACGCCCCTTTTTTTGGCGCATGCGCCTTCGGTGCGTGCATGATGCCGGCTCTTTAGCTTGACTACCGATATTTTTCGGCTCTTTACCTCTGACCAGTTGGCCACCCCTGATGTAGATGGTACAGAACCATGCCACCTGCTGGCTAATTAATCAGTAAATAGGGCAGGCAACACATTTGAGTAGCTACTGTTTCGATTTTCAAAAACAAACACTGTAGCATCTATCCTTTCTTTTAGCTACACAAATTTAACAATATAGATGTTCAATATGGCATACAGATGGTTGACAGAAAGGCAATAAGTTGAGATAATCGCAATTTCAAAAGGTAAATGGTCAACATGAACTTAGATCGACAATGTTAAACAGTTTCCATAGAAAAAAGACGTGTTTATGATATTTCAAGAGTAGGGGTAGACACTTAAGGAAGGTTAGGGCCAGGCACGTGGCGGATTGTTAAGGTGCCCACAAGGTGCAATGGTCGGATGCATTTTTTACGTTTTAGTTCAAAACACAGCGCATGCCATTCATCGTGTTTCTTTTCGCAAGTCATAAAAAATGTATGTGCAGTACTTTTTGTACTAGAACGCATCACATGTATTGTATGCGATGCAAACTAGAAAATAGTGCATCAAGCAAATATCTCACCGTGTGTGGGCGGCTTTAAGCTTAGGCTGTTAAGGTGACGGTTAGGGAATAAGTTAAGGTTTATGGTTAAAATAGGCAAAAAAACTAAAATAAAATCATGTCAACCATTTGCATGTCGACAATTTGTACCCATCGAACTTTTGATCTTCTCCTGGTCCTCTTTCTTTGCTTGGAAACACTTGGTCTAGACCAGTGGTTCCCAACCTGGGGTACTAGTACCCCTGGGGGTACTCTGCAGACCAGTTGGGGGTACTTGAAAATAATATTGGTAATGGCGGAAGAAGAAAGTCTCCCGATGGTAAAACAAGTCTACCATTGCCATGGAGACGAACCACGTTGTGTCACTTCCGGTTCTATCTACAGCGTCATCGGCGTCTCCTCGTGCTTTTGCCCAACCAGCAATCCACTGAGAGTTACCTGCGCTGTCCTCAGACATCAGCGAACATCTGCCCCACACTGACATGGCTGGAAGAAGCATTAATCCTACAGGCCTTAGCGGGAACTCTAAAGACCATACACAGCCAGCGGCCAGACACTGAGGGACCCGATTCCTGACCATATACTAGTCCACGGCTAATCCTTAATTTTAGGACACGCATACCACTCGCTTCCACTCATAATTACTGTGGATGTTTTGAGAGAAGGGGTACTTATAAATTAAATGCCTAATTAAGGGGTACAGGAGAGAAAAAAGGTTGGGAACCACTGGTCTAGACCTTTTCACCCTATCTGGTGTCAACCTATTGCCTGCCTATATATATGGTACTCTCTATGTTCCAGTTCACACCTGTTCAATATATGAGTATTCAGCATTGAAAAATGCTAATTCCAGGTCTATCACAGCAGCCATATAAATATTAATAGGTGTAATACGCAAGAGGACGCCCTCATTGCAATACACTTACATGCATAATATATCTGTAACCATACATTGTGTGCACTAAAGCTGTGTACACATGCATCGATTTTTGGCTATTTTCGATTCGATTTTGCTTATAGAAGCAAAATCAAATCCACATCGAATGGTATTTAGGACACTCTCGGTCTGCAGTCGATGCGCGCTCCCGTTTTCTCAAAATCGAACAAAAAAATTCAATTGTGCAGCCAAGGAAATCTCGAATTCGATCCAGTAAATCGAATGTGTACAATTTCCATGAATGTAAATCGAATTCGATATCGATATCTAATGCAAAAGTACAGATCTAATGCCAAATTGAATGGAAAGATATAATGTCAGATCTAATACAAAATCAAGTCTAACACCTAATCTAAAGCAAAACGAAGTGTGTGTACATAGCTTTAGAGCAGGGGCCCTCAAACTTTTTAAACAGGGGGCCAGTTCACTGTCCCTCAGACCATTGGAGGGCCGGACTATAGGAAAACAAAAACTATGAACAAATTCCTATGCACACTGCATATATCTTATTATCTGCCTATACAGGATGTTTACATGTTTGTACCCCAAGGGTTAAATGCTCATTGCATTCCCAGCATAAACAGCACTGCTGCCTCCTTCAGTCTCCCACCCCAGCACTTGCTCATGTCTAGGATCACAAGCGGTGGCCGGGAGCTGCGTGTACCATCGTGTAGCAGCCCTTTCTGCCTCACTTGCCCACAGCACGGAGGAATACACGCCAGCACATACTACCAGCCTGGCGCTGTTCTGCCAAGGCTACCCAGGCCAGCAGCAGCCAGTGGCCACCGGAAAACATGAGAGAGGGGTTGCGCCGATGCACTGAGGAAGTGGTGTGCGTTTTTTTTATGTGGCCGCGCACCATTCCTCGACTTCTATATATCAGTGCATCTTCATGTTGGGGGGGGGGGGCGGGGGGCAGGGAGCTTTCTCCCTTCTTACCTCCTGCTGCAGCCCACCAGACATACAGCCCAGCTTCGGGGTTGCTTGGCCGCGGAGCCTGGTGTATGGCAGGAATGGAAGCAGAAGCTGTTTCCCTGCCTCCTGCTGCAGCCCGACACACCACATGTAGGTGGGCGGTCCTGCCCATGGACGGGAGAAAAGGTCCATGGGAGGAGCTGCATGCAGTCGGGCATGCGCGCAGCCCTCCCGTGGCCATCTTTTTGGTGGAATAAAAAATGGGCAGCAGCTGTGTTTGTATTTAAAGATGCAGGAAGTCTGGCAGGCCATATAAATGTCCTCAGTGGACCGCATGTGGCCCGCGGGCCGTAGTTTGAGGACCCCTGCTTTAGAGTGAGAATTTAGAGGACTAGTCTGTTAACCTGAACAAAATCTCTACATTTCGATAACCTATAAAGCACAGGCAATGCTGTACCAACTCTAGAAATGTAGCATTCTTTATTTTATATTGCTCCCTAAACCTCCCAGCTAGTGCCTGATTGTAACTCCCGCACCCCTCCTCATAACCCTCCCGCACCCCTCCTCATAACCCTCCCTCCACTTTGCTTAGTAGTTTATTCAAAACCTACATCTCCTCAAAAACCTCTCTCCCATGACGTGAATAAGGAACAGGACTAATGTTAAAAGTACGCTGGGCACTTCAGCCCCTGACACCCTCCCACACCATTACCTCTCGCTATAAAGTATTTACAGTAATGCTAATATAAAGCAAGATGGAGGCAGGCTGGCTTGTTTGACTATGCCTTTTTCTCCATCCTATGCCCTTACATGAAAGCACACACCTATCTATAAACACCAGGCTGACAGCAGCAGCTTTGGAACTCTTGTGGCTTCTAGTTCCTGGTCTACCTCCCAGAACCATTTAAGTGTTCTGTACTGCACTTGCTGCTTCACAGTGGCTCTCTTACTCTAAGCCCCATGGTGCAGCGCTTTACTCAAAATAAACGTGTGTGTCTGAGATGCCTGCTGAACAGAAGACACACGGGTGTAATCAGGACTGAACTAAGCCTGGCTCCAGGGGAGTTTAAAGAGGTCGGGAAGTGTTTTTTCCTTGAATGACTTTAGAAGCACTTTACACAAAAAGGCACGGACAATGGAACACAAAGCCAAACCGAAACAATGCCAAGCGCAATGGAACTATATTACACCTGGCAATACATGAAAATAAACAAAACTTAAATTAAGCCGCCAGCTAACCGGCCAGTATCTATATATCTTTCCATCTGCTCCCAAGAGCCATACTGGTTTTGAACAGCAAGGAACGTGGGTACTTCTGATATCGTATAAATCATTATTTCTAAAAAAAAGTACAGAGACCACTCCCCAATAACGTCACAGTTTAGAGCACTATATAACATAATGCTAGCAACTGGGATCCAATAGCACCTAATCAGTTTAGCTTTTATAGAAGCCACCATGTGACCTTATTTCATCCTTTATCAAGTTTATTAATATTGCTTGCCACAATACCGTATTTTTGCCTACAGATTGCAGCATGCTGCATAGCGCACCAGGCTGCGACTATCCGCGCCTTGTGACTGCACCATTCACCTTTATGGCCGTGCCCATGCATACGCACCGGTGTGGCCATTTGCCACGATGTGAAGATGAACAGCCTACTGTACACATCTGTAGCAATTCTTCTGCCTAAACCGATATTCCACCTGATGAGTGTACCAACAGTGTACACGAGAAGGTAGGGGGGGAAACTTACTTTTTTATTCGTTCCCCAAAGCAGGCAATTTCTTCTAATACATTCTGAACTGTAATAACGATATCTTGAACCATCTGAATTCGGTCTCTTATGCTCTTTCTTTCAGACTCCTGAAGAAAAAAATAAATAAAAAAAAACACTTATTAAAAATACCACTAGATGGGAGCTATTTGCAGCAAGTGCTTATTTGGGTTTGCTGCAAGACCAGGTCTGGTAGATATTGTGCCCAAGTTAGTCAGCGGCAGTAATCGGAAACGGCAAAGACTGAACAGCCAGTACAAGACTATTCGTGCTGCTGCAGTGACACTTCATCTGGCAATGGCATCGACATCCTGCTGACTTTATTTACACATTTCAGATTGAACCAAGAAATGTGGTGATAACACAGTTTAACAAGCACAACATTACTTCTGCTGTAACTATCAAGCTGCTCAAGAAGAGCAGGGCTGATTCAATACGAGCAACATAAGAGCAATCACTTTTTATTATTGTTTGTATTATTGTTATTTATAATAAACATGCAGGGAAGATCACTTTGTGTATTTAAAAAAAGGAATCCATTTCCAACGCAACGGTTTTGTTACACCACTGTTACATCCAAACTATGCAACCAATAAGAGATTGTGAAAAACGAAAGAGGTTTAGAGGAAGTGTTAATGAAATAACCGGCATTGCTTTTCTTTTGCAAGTAACCTGTGGGATGTCAGAATTATCCAGCTTTATAATATCCATTTGCGCTGAATTTTTCCAAGTTACGCCGCAAGATCACAGGGTTTGTGCATCACCATATCAATGAATAATTAATTGGACAATTAATAAAATTAATAATGGGAAAGTTTTTAAAAAAGCACACTTCTAAAAATAATAAAAAAAAGTATTAGATTACATTTGCAGAAGATAATACAGGCTTTTATCTATTTTATTTTTTGTATTACTTGTCAAGGCTAGTATTATTTTGTCTTTTATATTGACAATTATACTAAAAGACGAAAATAAAAAAATAAGACAAAAAGGTCAACAGGGCCTTAGGTCGACACCTGAAATAGGTCGACATAGCTAAGGTCGACAGGTAGGAAGGTCAACACAAGCATTAGGTCGACAGTAAAAAGGTCAACATGAGTTTTTACCTCAAATGGGGTAAATATGAATTTCCTGGGGGTAATGGATGGTCGGGCATGTATATGAATCTATATGCATGCCCAGCTGTGCCTCATTGCATATATAATCTATATATAGATTCTATATGCATGCCCGGCTGTGTGTAGTGTACAAAGACCTGATGCAGTGCAGTGTGTCAGGCCCTTGTGTATAACACGCTTCCCTGTGTGATGCTCCGCATCTTGTTTGGAGCTGTTGCAATCAAGATGCAGAGTATAAGATCTATTGTGGAAGTGATTATACTCCTTTTTTTTTTGTTTGTTTTTTAGTTTATTAAAGATTTTACATATTAAACATGGACAATGTTGAACAAATCAGATACAGTGTTTGTATTCCAAGAAAATATTTGTTTCCATCTCATCTAGTGCCTGCTACGATGTCAGCTGGTTGAATAAAAGATAATTGTCTAGAGATGGTATGGCATAAATAAATATTGGATACAAACAATTATTTTGTATAAAAGGAAAACAATCTAAAAAAAAAAAAACGACAGAGCAGGCCACAGACACATGGAAAGACTGCATCTACCTTAAGTCTGGTGTAAGGTTCAATGGTGGTTTCTAAGAACCAGTAGGTAATGTCAATGGGTATTTCAGTATGTGCAGCTGCTAAAAGTGGGCATCTCATTTACATGTATGGCAACATATATGTGCATAAAGTCACAACTAGGCGACCGCCAATTGTAGCTTCTGCTCCTACTGTATCTCTGAATCAGGTTCATTCAGTCTCAGAAAGTACTGGGGCATCAAGAATAAGATGACATAAGCCAGATGGAAATAGGAGTCAGTAGGCAATGCAGGAGGCCTTATGAGGAGAGATATATTTGGATGTCACCAGCGTACATGTGATATTAGTAATCATAGCTGCTGATTTGATCACAAAGAGATAAGGTGCAGTGGGAGAAGAGTAAGATCTTTGGGAGACTAGAACATGAGCAATTGTTGAGGCAGCGGGTAAACCAGGAGAGGACAGCGTCTCAGACATCAATGGAATGGAGGATGTCAGAGAGCAGGGTGATCAGGGTTATCAAAGGCAGCGGAGAGATGAAGGATAACAATGCTGAAGTGGCCCTTAGACTTAGAGGTGAATAAACAATTTTCAGATTTATTAGACTCATATGGGTTCCTTACCAAGTATTGTGTGGACATTCTGCTACAGTACAACAGAGAAGCATATAGGAATGCATATTCCAAGAGATGCAAAGTGATTTAAAGGAATATAGAAAATAAACATGACTCCCCATTGGCAACTGTAAATGATCAGCTGACTGAAGAACTTCTGTTCGTTTTAGCCTTTGATAAATCCTGCATAGATGTTACTTAACTGCACATTCCTAATGTAACAACGTTGATTTCAGAAACATGGGATACTGTCACTAGGTCTACAAGTATTAAGCCAACACCACTAGGTCGACATGCATGAAGGTCTACATGACTGAAGGTCGACATGGTCATTAGGTCAACAAGCATTAGGTCAACAAGCATTAGGTCAACAAGCATTAGGTCAACATGGGGAAGGTCGACAGTCAATAGGTCATCATGGGATTTTTCACCTTTTTTTTTTTGAGTCCACAGGCGGTATTTTATGCCTTGCCATCCACTAGGGCAGGGGTAGCCAACTCCAGTCCTCGAGAGCTACCAGCAGTTAAAGTTTTCCAGGTCTCCTCACAGAATCACAAGTGAATTATTTAGCTGCACCTGTGGATCTTTTAAAATGTGTTAGTCAGTAATGAGTGCACCTGTGTACCTGCAAGATGAGCTGGAAAACGTTAACTGTTGGTAGCTCTCGAGGACTGGAGTTGGCTACCCCTGCACTAGGGCGTGGTGGGAGAATAACATAGTGTGCCAAGCTTAGCGAGGCACTGTGCCTGAAGCATGGCGAGTGCATCGAGCCATGCGAGGGGACGTGGTGCTACATTTCAGTGTCCATGTCAACATTAGGGACAAAAACAGTGAAAAACCCCATGTTGACCTTTTGACTGTCGACCTAATGTCCCTGTTGACCTTCAGTCATGTCGACCTTCCTGCACGTCAACCTAGTTGCGGTCTATCCAATGATCCACACCCAGAAACATATTGGTATTAAAAACAAATGTAAAAAAAATTGGTGAGTCTGCAACCATGTCTGGGAAAGAGAACGCCTTAGTAATAAATTGTTATATTTGGGTCAGTGATGGAAAATACAACAATGTTTGGACAAGGTGATTTCCAAAGGTGAATAAAGGGGATTCCTTCTAACCTAAAAAAATAACCACTCCCATCGCTAGCAAATAAAAAAAGAGCAAATAAAAAAACATGGCCGTCACTGAAAGATCTGTGGACAATTGGCACTTTAGTACCAAAGTCAGCAGGCAGGCAGCATCAACAGTATTTAGAGAGACCCGATAACAGAGGGGCATCATGTCCATATCCACACTGTGTTTATAATTAGTTGGATATATGTGATTATGAATGTCTGTTACTTACGTGATCATATTGATTTTTTTTTTTTTATGTATAATATGCCATATTTGTATCATCTTGAATTCTGCACAATGTAGTTATGTTACATTTACATGTTTCGGTGTTCTTTGAACTTTCATTATTTTTTTAATTTTTTTTGATCCCAGGGCATTTCTATGGACTTCTAACAAGACAAACAATAGGCATCTGGTTTTATTTATTTTCTATCATTGTCCAACCCCTGCACTAAGGTTGCATCAAATATATATACGTGCAGTAAATGCAGCTTGGTGAAACAATAAGATATGTATTTGCTGTACAGAACGCAAATATGGTACCACTCAAAAAGTAAGGCTGTTAAAACAGGAAAAAGGTTGTATTTGCATGTATTTAAAAGAATAATAATAAGAAGAATAAAAAAAAAAGTATCAGAAAAATATGGACAACATATACATTCAAGTCCATTTAATATTTTGAGAGGGATGCATCTTATTTTTGCCCCGTGCATGCTCTGGAGATAAGTGCATACGATTACAGGGTATGGCGAATCATACACAATACAGTTATTTATGTTATTTATTAACAGTTTCTTATATAGCGCAACGCAGCACTTTACAGAGAATGTTTGAACATTCACATCAGTCCCTGCCCCAGTGGAGCTTACAATCTATATTCCCTACCACATGTACAAGCGCACACAGAAATTCTAGGGTTAATTTTGTTTGCAGCCAATTAACCTACCAGTATACTGTTGGATAGTGGGAGGAACCTGGAGTACCTGGAGGAAACCCACCCAAGCACGAGACGAATATACAAACTCTGCACAGTTAGGGCCCTGGTGGGAATCAAACCCCTGACCTCAGCGCTGTGAGACAGTAACCATTACACCATCCGTACTGCCCACTTGCATCTTCACTTGTGACTGAGTAGGCAGAACTGGGTGGTATCGGAGTGTTTGTATACAGGCCATGTTCCGTGATGCTGACGGTGGACATGCCCCCTCTTTTCAGACACATCTTTGGCACCAAGGACATGGCTGGTACAAATACTGTGTGAGCGGATGATAAAGGCGTGTGACCGTCACATACAAGTCTGCATGTCTATATTTGCATTTGTTTCTGCGCACGCAATGTTCTAGCAATTACAGGCAACTTGCACTCTGCTTTTTTGTTAACTACATTCTTTATATAGAAAATGATTATGCACATAAAGACGTGTCCCCTCTTATCCTGCATGCAGTCACAGCCTGCAACTGCTCCATTGATTTCAATCGGAACGGAAGCATACGCACACAGCCCCAAGTAGTCAAGAAAACGCTATTTGCCGCAAACGAGTCATGTTTACCGTTACTCGTTTGCTAGATGAACCTCGGCACATTTGTAGCTATTGGTGAAAAAGAAAACTGATAATCTGAATGGATAGATCAGAAGAAAGTTTATCTGGCAAATACCAAACAGTTTGAGATGATATTAATAAATGACATCCCAAATAGGAATTTAATATGAAGAGGTGAAACTCAATTATATTTCTTTGAAATGCCAAGTAACATCTTTGACAAAGGCAGGGCATAGCCATGGATGGGGAGAATTACTATTATACTCCGATAATTTAATGGTGAAGCATGCACTGGTATATTCAATATTTGCTTAAATTCATTGAATAAAAAACACATGTAAAAAGGGTCAAGCCATTCAGGAAGGCAAAATTAGGAACAGTCTGTTTTCTTAAGAGGGTTCAGAATTAATTAACATCTTGAAGTTACATTTTGCATATTGTTTCTGTAGCCAGATGTTCAACAGTGAAGTTCTTATGTAGCACCATTTCAATGGAACAGAATTATGATGTAATTGTTCCGTTATATGCCAGACCACAGAGACCTCGCTTTTGACAGGACAGAGTCTGAACTATCCCATCTTACGGAACATGTAGAGAATCTAGTAAAAGAGTGTTTCATCTGGGAAAAATATGTCAAATAAGGGTTGCTTTATTGTTCAAAGTTCATCACTGTTCTCTATATCCTGTGCATGCAACTTTTACACACGAGGAAGCGACAAGGGATATAAGAGCCTAGACTAGCCCATAGGACAGGTTAGCTGCATGCTCTGGTAGACAGATATATACGCACTCACGCACATCTAGTGGCTTTTTTTTAGTATACTGCGCATATGTCAAAAGCTCATACATACATTAAAGTACTTTTAAGTGATTCTAATCCATATGCATCTCAATGGTTTATGACTGTTGGGTTAATTCTACTGGATAGTTACAGTGCATCTGCACACAAATGGGTGAGTTGTGACCTACTGTGACTCTTGCATACGGACAGTGCACACCACATTGGGTCTCATCGCTGGCACCAAGCATGGGGTAACTGCAACTGCTGATGGAGAACCAGGGTATTAGTGTCACAGTAGGTGCTTCGGGACACTGGGGATCTAGAAGGCGTGCCTAAATAAAAAGGCGACTTTTCTGTAGTGGTGTATCGCAGTGGGTTACTGTGTGCATTTGGCGATAGGTGGCCTGGGTTTTTCCCAGTTGCGCATGTGAAGTTAACAACTTCACCTCAGTTTCTTCATTCCTGGAAAGTTTATTTTGCGCGGTCGGATGCATGATGGATTCCTCCAGATCAGTGCAAAGAGCGCTTGTCCAATTTCTTTGCGCAGAAGGCGAGCTTGCTTCAGAAATTGATCGCAGGATGAAGGCGGTGTAGAGAGCAGGGTAATGACATTCTTTCATTAAAATATTATATACATACAACCGTAGTCTCCTTTTTAATTTGGGCACACCTTATAGAACCACTAGTGGGGAATGGGCTAATGCCACTGACGGTCTATTGTTGCTGGTGGATCAATTTATCTAGATGGGGGGGGGGGGGGGGGGGGGGGGGGGGGGGGGGGGGAGGGAGGGTTATATTATAAAGTGGTCACAGATGTCATAGGACTCTTTGTTTACTCATTAACAAGGGCCAATCATTATTGAGATATATATATATATATATATATATATATATATATATATATATATATATAGCTCAGTATTTCTTATGATTAGCATGACAATGCTCAGTGTTAATTAAATGTTGTTTGAAATCTTCTATCACTTCCCCTGATTAGGAGAAATGCTCAGACAGGCTGCAAATTGATCCGCAAACTGGTTCAATTAAACATTTCTGAGATATGAAGGTTTGTCACACACACACGTTCTCACCAAACTTATACAATTTGCCAGCTTTTAATTATCCAATTACAAATGCTAAATATTTGATAAAAAAAAAATAAAAGTTACACAGAATTGTTACTTTATTAATTAAATTATCAATTATTTCAGGTGATAAATCCTATTTACCTGTAATACTTGTGAACGTAGCCGATTATGGCTTTCAGTAACCTATATTTGCATTAAATGTTATTTGATCTTCACAACGAAGCAGTTGCTTGTAAATAAAGTCACCAAGAGTCACCGCACAGATACTGTAGATGTATTTATATTAATAGCAGTTGAAAAGTAGAGTTCCCACAAGTGGACTCCAATCCATTATGCGACCCCTGGACAGACTACAGCAAGGATCTGGAACCATGTATACGATGGGATATTAATTATATTAATTTGTAAATCATTTTTCAAAAAAGCTTTATGGGCAGACGCAGACGTAACCAACAGTTGTGTACACATCTCTGGAGCTGGTCTATCCCCATTTGTGTGCTTGCTTTCATAGCAATTAGCCATAGCCCTATACCTGCTGCAAAAGATCTCCATGAGAATAGGTGTAATTAGGTGTTTGCACAACTCCCTGCATGTGCAGTGCGAAGACACTAAGGACCTAATGTAATTCAGACCTGCTTGCTAGGCAGCGTACACTCACTGCCTAGCGAGTACGTAAGCGCTGCCCCATCAAATGCCCCCTTCCTGTCCGAATCCCCTCGGTAGCATGGTAGGGTAGAGTATGTGTCTGCTAACACATCCCCTCGCATGCGGCTGCTAGCACAAGAATTATTCAATGGCCATTCACCATTGAATTATTTCTCCTGCCGCAGGTAATAAAAGTCTAAACTGACTTTCAGAACAGTCGCTATACACCAATAAGGGGGAGGGGGCGCTGACGTAATGTGACGTCAGCTGGCTGCTCCGAGCAGACATTGGCAAGTTTGCATTTCCAGGGGAAACGCCCAGCCTTTTTAATAGCGATGCCCATAAACTGTTGGGTCTTCCCCTGATGCCGCCCCTGCCCACCCCCCTCCCCTACCGATGCAAACGCCTAAGCAAGTGTCATATTTGCCAAAGGCGTTCACACATGGGGTCTGGTTGTGCACAGACCCACAACCATCAAAACAGGGCTGAATTCAGCCCCTTCTGATCAGACCTGAATTAGGCCCTAAGATACATTAACAGAACCAACTTCATCATTTTCGGAACTATTACAGCTGTAAGGTTGAACTGATGTATGGACCCATATGGGGGAGATATCAGTTACCCACAGCAGCAAATTACCAGTGTTTACCCCGCAGGTTAAGGCTCAGGACCTGTGAGGCAAGTCTGCAATAGAAGGCACCCTCAGGGGTTTAATTGTTTCTGGGTCTCATGTGGGGATTTGTACGAAATCCCGGCAGTCAAAACCCCGACGCCGGAATCCCGACAAGGGGGGGACAAACTGTCGTGGACACCCATAGAGGGAGAAAGTGTCGGGATTCTAACTGCATCCACTCATGTGGATGCAATAGGTTAGCATGCAGAAGCAAGGAATACGCAAACAGTGCTCCAAGCAGAAGCAAGGTATACACAAAGGAGTGTAGAGTATTAGAAATCTAAAACTGAAACCTTAAAAATGTTTATGCCCATTACCAACAGTTTGGTGACCCTTCCCCAGTTGTACAACTTATGCCTGTCATAGGTATCCCGCACACAGAAAACATATTAAAAGCTGGCGATTTGTAAAACTTTTCTAATGAAATCATTGTCAATATTTTCATTATTAAACATACATTTTGGATAATTCATCTCAGGCCAGCCATTGACACATAACAAGGCCAGCAGCCTACCTAATGTCTCATCGTGGCTACTGAAAACAAGTACCACCGGATCTCCCTGCAGCGGCCACCACGATAGCAGCAGCCTTAGAGATAGGACACTTATTTGCAGCATGTATATCCAGTCATTCCACTTATCAACCCTATCCCCAAGAAACAGATGTTCCTAGCACCAAGCATGAGGATCGTGAGCTTCTGCTAATGCTCACACTATATAGAAGGTTCACAGACATCTCTGTTTCTCCACTTTGGTAAACATGCTTTTTGCTTTTTCACGGCTGTTGGCTCCACTATGTGGATCACTCATTTGGACTATTTTTATCAATCCATCAATATCGTTGTACATGGTGTTTGGTATCTGACTGAGCACATGCTACAGTAGCCTTGTAGAAGAAAATAAGCAGAATACCTGTGGGAGCACTAAGTGATTTTAGACTTTCCGATGCACATACTTACACTCTACTGATAGTAACGCACCGTTAACATGAACAGTTAAATACACACAAATAAATACCTATTCTATTTATATACAGGGTCTGTTCCGTGATTATGTACCATACATTGTGATTTATATTCTTTAGGTATACGTGTTAAAGTAAAAACGTATTAACAATCTAAATGCATTGAACAGGTTTTAAAAATAGTTGCTTGCACACAGCCCCAAAGAGTCACCCCCACACCTGCTGAATGCCGACACCAGGAAAAGTGCGGCAGATTTCTCCTTCATTAATATTTATGTCTGCTTGGCAAACCTTGCATTGAAAATGTTTCAGCAATTTGCCTATATTTATAAACATTGTAGTTCGCTTGCGACAAACAGAAGCGTAGGTTCCATTTGCAGTAACAAACACAAAAGAAAAAAAAAAAAAAGACACAAACTGCAATAAATAAAAGAAAATACCCATAATGCTTTGCAATTTAAAACTCAAACTATCATATACCCATCATTATATAGACAGCATTGACATGATTTACTTTTTCCTTAGGAAAAGAAAATTAATATCTGTTTTTATTATTTTTATACCCTTTTATATCGCAAATGCAGGTTCGCACACAGGATTTGGACGCGGGTCCTGGGAGCTGACATCACACAGGGGAGGGGCAGCATTGGGGTGCGGGGGAGGAGGCAGTGCTTGAAATGGACACTGCCTCCTCCCTATAGTGTAAATGGGAACCTGGTTGATCAACCTGGGTTATCCATTTGCACTGCCCAGCACCCCGGGTAAAACCCTTCTTTTAACCCAGGTCGGAATGCTGGGTTACTGGACCAAGGTTTTTCCAAATGTCATTTTCACACCGCACTGAGACCAGGGTCGGTCTGGCAACATACCCAGGTTGGACATGGGTTATTTCTGCAGTGTGAAAGTATTGTTATTTTTAAATGATTGCAATTCAAGATTTGCTTAGTGTTATTAATACTGAGGCTCAAACATGCTGATTTCTGTATTTAACTTACTTTTTCATCATCCTCATCGTCCTCACCAATATCCATGCCTTCCTGTAAGGGAGAGAAAAAAATGTAACAGTCAGAATAAATAAATATACAGAACTCACGACATACACATTCTTTCATTTTCAGTTACAGTATCAAACAAAGATTAGCTCATAATACACTGTGTTCCCCACACACACGTACAGGTATATGTAATACTGCCAGTTAGACAACATAAATAGTATTCAGATACATGTACAGTAGTATACAGGATATATCGGTGTCTGCGACAACACTTATGAAACGGTTTTGAGAACTGTGGAATCAAGCTATTTGTTATTCCATCTACATACAGAAGCGTCCTCATGAACCTAGACTACATAAGGCGCAGGTTGCCTGGTGTGTATGAGCCACCATGTCTTGCGCAAATCAGCTTGTGCAAGGGTTTTTTTTTGCATCTTTGTGACACTTGTATATCTGGGTGCGGAGGACCAGATGTATCAAGCTTCAAAATGTGATAAAGTGGAGAGAGATAAACAACCAGCCAATAAGCTCCTACCTGCCATATTTCAAACACAGCCTGTGATATGACAGTTAGGAGCTGATTGGCTGGTCAGTGGCGTAACTATAGCTCTGCAGCCCCCGCGGTGGCGGGGAGGCGCAGAGCAAGTTTGGGCGCCGGGGGTCTGCGGGGCTATAGTTACCCGCTGCTGTCTGCGGTACCTGCCTGCCGTGCCTGCCGTCATAGTCCCGTCTCTCCTAGCGCTGGCTCCTGCTTCTATAATGAAAACGGACACTTAGAAAATGGCTGCCCCCATACTGCAGACAGTTTTCTGTCTGCAGTATGGGGGCAGCCATTTTCTAAGAGTCACGTTTCATTATTAGCAGCAGGAGCCAGCGCTACGGGACCGTGACGGCTCGGCAGGCAGGTACCGCAGACAGCAGCGGGTGGGCAGGTATGGGCATAGGGGAGGGGGCTGCCGAGGGGAGGCGAATTTTTTTTAGCGGCGGGGGGGGGCGCATAATAAGTAGCTACGCCACTGTAGCTGGTTGTTTATCACTCTCCATTGTATCACTTTTTGAAGCTTGCTACATCTGGCGGAGTCTTTAGAGAGAGCACAATAGAACTTTGCAATGTGAGATCACTTCGTATCCAGACTCTGCCGCACACAGCTGTAGGAGTCAAATCAAATGAATAAGTGCAGCCTCATCAAGTGGTTTTGCCACATTGTATTGTGATGAAGATGCCAATTTGGGCAAAAAAGACGCACATGGTACCTGGTGCGCCAAGATGGAATATTGGCAGCCAAAGTGCAGGAGGAGACATCTCTGTAAATACCCCTTGGGTCCTTTCAGGCCTTCCTATATCTATATCTATATATTGTTTATTTAAGAAAATTTCAATATTTCTGTAATTTATTACAACACACAGCTTGAAAACAGTCAGGCTTAATGTTTACTGAATGAAACGCTCACCCAGGTGCAGATGTATGAAGCAATGATAAGGGAGGAGAAGTGAGCCAGAAGAGAAGTGGCCCATGGCAACCAATCAGCACGGAAGTAACATCTATCATTTGCATAATAGAACATTTTACAGAGTAGCCATGGGCCAGTTCTCCTCCCTTATCACTGCTTCAATCATCTACCCCAGAATATTGTATGAGAGCCAAAGAGATAAGACAAAGAGGGCCAGATGCACTAAGCTTCAAAAGTGATAAAATGGAGAGTGATAAACAACCAACTATATATATATATATGTATATATATATATATGTCATTGCAAAATTCAGAGTAAAAATCAGTAGTCGTCTTTTCTCACCAGATTGTCTTGGGTGCAGACCTTCCCCGCTGTGATCATGGTGAAGTTGTAAGCGAAGAGGAGTAGCAGGAACAGTGGTATCATGTAAAGCTCCAGATTCCATAGGGTTATAACAAATATCTACAATGAAAAGAAGAATCAAAAGACATGAGAACACAGGAGAACCACTTCAGACTTCATTCAATAAACCCTAAGCTTTATTGATAAATCGATAAGGAAGGATCGCAAGTTGGTGCTCAATGGGCCAGATTCATATATAGTTGGAATTGCTGCTGCTTACATAAAAGCAGCAGTGATAGCTTCATGCCTCCTACTACATTAATGCCCCGAACGGTAACTCGATCTTCCCGAGAAAAACTTGTACGTTTTGGACTGTGTCTCTGTAAAGGGGAAGGGGAAGGAGGGAGGGGGAGGGAGGAGAGGGGAAATGGGGGAAAAGAAAAGAAAAGTTTCCCTGGTGTCTGAGGGAAAAATTGTGAGCAGGAGGACGGGTATTGACTTTAAGTGATAAAAGGGATGAAAATATGGTCAATCAGATCCCCACGAGATAACTTGTACTGTATTAGGACTGTGTCTCTTTAAAAATTCATTGTGTTTTGTCTTCGGGAGTAGGAGGCCGGTTTGGACCTTTAGTGAGTGACATTGGTGTTAAACAGGGATGAAACAAGGTTGATCCGACCCCCCCCTCGAGATAAATGGTATTTCTGGTGATGGGTGTTCTCCAAAGGTTTCCCCCCCCCCCCCCCCCCCCCCCCTTCTCCTTTTTTTTTTTTTTTTTTTTTCCTCTCTCCCTCATCCCTCACCTATATCTGTGTTGCCATACCTGTCTCCTCGATGTCCCTTTAGATAGGTCCTCTGTACCAAGAAATAGAATAGCAAGGAAAAATGGGGTAAATCGGCAGCACGCCGGAAAGCGAGTCATCCAGGGAGGTCATCAGGGTAGAAGGTGCCCCTGGTGAAGAGTGGATGTTGGAATAGGGCAGGACATAAAAAATCCAGCCTTATAACCCAGGGTGAAAGGGGATGGGGGGGGATATGATTGAGTGGGGAGGGGGAGGTCTAAGATATGCTGGCAAGGGGGTGGCATATAGGGAGGGGGGTAGGGGGGGGAGGGAGGGAGGATACAGGGTTCACAAACAGTGGTCGAGGGATAAGATGGGTTGGTTCCACGTATGTATTGAAAATGGTTATAAAATCGCAGTAGGATATGGTTAAGGTACTATATTGGAACACTCGGGGCTTAAATGAAAAAATTAAGAGAGCTACAGTTTTAAACCAGGCTAAAAAATACGGGGCTCATATAACATGTTTAAGTGAAACTCATCTGGTACCGGATAGGGTTATGGCATTAAAGAGGGCATGGATGGGGCAGATGTTTCACGCCTGCTTCACCCATGACTCAAGAGGTATATCCGTTATCGTTCATAAAAATACACCCTTCCGCTGCATTAGACAGGAGATAGATGAGAAGGGGAGGTATATATTTCTGCAATGTGAGATATTTAACAAACCAATGTGCCTGATTGCGGTGTATATACCTCCTCCTTTTCAATACGAGGTGCTGTTACGTGCGGTGGACTTTGTGTCGAGGTCCCAGGGGGCAGACATGATCTGCATCGGGGACTTCAACAACGTCATGAATCCCCAAATAGATCGATGGTCAAGGAAATTAGGGGTGGGGAAAGGGGGAAATAAGGGCCTGGATAAATTCATGATAAACATTGGATGGAGGGACGCATGGAGGGAGAAATTCCCAAACACCCAAGCATACTCATGTCACTCCCAATCATATGAGGCACTGTCCCGCATTGACATAGCGTTTGTAGATGACGGGACATTAGCTAAAGTGGAAAAAATAGAGTATCTTCCCCGAGGTATTTCGGATCATGCACCCATAATGATACAACTAAAACAGAATGTGGAGAGAGGATGCAGCCTCTGGAAATGTCATCCAGTATGGTTGGGTCAAATGGGGAATGGGCTCGAATTGGTACAAGAGTGGCAGTAATACTTCGAGTATAATGACAAAACCACAACAAAGGATATCGTATGGGATGCAGGGAAAGCAGTAATCAGGGGCTCACTAATCAAAAGAATTGCAAATATAAAGAAGGGTTCTCGGGAAAAAAAACAGGAGTTGGAGAAGGAAAGTAAGGACCTGGAAATTAAATATTGGCAAACTAAATTAGAAAGCGATAAGAGTGAGTGGGCGCGGGTTAATAAAATATGGGTTAATGAACTCAAAGAAATAGCAGTGAGACAGGAAATGTTTAAATCCCACAGCAGATACCTAAACAGTGATAGACCAGGCAGTTATATGGCCCACTTAATTAATAATAACACTCCCTCCAAAAATATATTAAGGATGGAAAATGAGAATGGGGTAGTAACAGACAAGATCCAGGAAATGGCACAGATATTCACCCAGTTTTATGAAGGGTTATATACATCAGGGCTACAGAAAAATGAGGAGGAGATAAGAAGATATTTGGATAAGGTGTCCCTCCCTGCCATTAGCCAGGAAGAGCGTGAAGGGTTGGAGCAAAATATAAAGATAGAGGAGGTTAGATGGGCTATTAAGGAACTGCCAAAAGGAAAGGCGGCTGGCAGTGATGGGTTACCACCCGAGCTGTATAAAAAACATACGGAAGTATTTGCCCCCTGGTTGACAGAAGTATTTAATGTCTGTAGGGGTGAGGGGAAATTACCAATATCAACGAATGAAGCAGTCATTGTGGTGATACCAAAAGAGGGGAAGAATCCCATGAACCCTGAATCTTATAGACCCATATCCTTAATCAATTTGGATGCAAAAATCTTAGCAAAGGTAATAGCAAATAGAATTGAGGGAGTGGTGAATAAAATTATCCACCCCGATCAAACCGGGTTTAGGAAGGGGCAAAGTACAGCCATAAATATCAGACGTTTTTTTATTAATACCCAGGTGGAAAGGGAAAATGGAGATGAAGCAGCAGTGGTTACCCTGGACGCGGCAAAGGCCTATGACTGCGTAGAGTGGGACTACCTTTGGGTAGTATTGGAGAAAGTTGGATTTGGCCCACAAATAATAAAGTGGATAAAGTTATTGTACCAATCGCCAATGGCAAGAGTCCAGGTGAACGGGTACACTACAGAACCCTTTGTTCTGACTAGAGGAACCAGACAAGGGTGCCCGCTCTCCCCAGTACTTTTTAATCTGGCAATGGAGCCCCTAGCATGTAGACTAAGAGACAATCAGGAAATAAGGGGGTTGGAACAAATGGGACAGAAAAAAGAACTAGTATCGATGTATGCGGATGACATGATGATATATTTGGCCAATTACACGCAGGCAATACCGGTTGTGTTGGAAATTATGGAGGAACATGGAGAGTATTCCGGGTTAAAAATAAACTGGGGAAAGTCCAATATTCTGCCAATGGTGGGGAAATGCCCAGAGAACATAGAAAGTACAGTGCTAAAATGGACCGACAATACGCGTTATTTGGGTATAATAGTATCAAACGCCCCCAAGGAGTATATTACATTAAATGTTATCCCCGCAATTAAATTATACCAAGAAAAGGTTAAAACATGGAGTAAGCTCCCCCTCACGATGACAGGTAGAATAAATCTAATAAAGATGGTAATACTCCCAAAATTATTGTACATATTTTTACAAGCCCCCTGGTATATACCCGTAAAATTGTTTAAATGGTTAGATAGTATAACCACATCGTTCATATGGGGGAAAAAGAGAGCTAGGATCAAACTGGATACTCTCAGGAGACCAAAACAGATGGGAGGAATGGGCCTTCCCCACTTTAGGTTATACTACGTGGCAGCACAATTAAGCCACCTGCAGACATGGATCAAAGGAGAGGCGACAGAGCAGATAAAAACATTGATTATGCAGACATATGGTAATTATGACCCGAGGCAAATACTTCTTTCGAGTAATATCTTGAGAGTAAAAAATTCAATACTCAAACAAGCAATGAAAATATGGACTTATACGAACAAGATGCTGGGGAATGATAGTCTGGATCCTGAGATCCCAATATGGGTCGGAGACGACAGGGGGAAAGTAGAACTAAGGAATAAGACCAAGGAGATTAAAACAATATGGGAGAAGGTAGGGATAAAAACTATTGGTCAGGTGTATCATAACGGGGGACTCAAGACGTATAACCAATTAGAAATGGAATATAATATCCCAAAAGGACATGGTTTTAGGTATCTACAGCTTAGGAGTAGACTGAGACAAGTGCTAGGGGAAAAAATAATAGATATCCAGGACTCTCCGATAAAAAAGATATTAAAACAGGGGAACAAGGTCAATGTGGCAGGGATCTACAAAATATTAATAAAGGAACTAAAAAACCCCCAGATTGAAAAAACCAGGAAAAAGTGGGAAGGAGACCTAGGGGTCATGACGGACCAAGAGTGGGATCAGGCGATGTCGTCGCATACAAGAGCGACGAGGTCGATTAGATTTCAACAAATCCAATACTATATAATCCATAGATCTTATATCACACCAGAGAGGTTGAGACAATATGACGGAAGTAAAAATGACCAGTGCCCAAAATGCAGCCAAACGAAGGGGACTTTCTTCCATCTGTTATGGCAGTGCAGAAAAACACAAAAATTCTGGGGAGAAGTGAAGAACATTATGGCCGAAATAGGGGTCAATAGGGAATGTATAGGTGTTAAAGCCTGCTTGTTAGGTATCAATATCAAGGAAGGTAGGAAGGGGTGTAATAATAAACTAACAGAAAGAATGTTGGCCCTGGCAAAAGTACTAATAGCGAGAGGCTGGATGTCACATGAAAGCCCGAGAAAGAATGAGTGGATAAACCTGGTAAATAAAACGATAGCCCACGAGAAATATGCCTCAATTAGAGAAATGGATAATATAAGTGAGCACAATAGAATATGGGATAAATGGATGAAATCAAAATATTTTGAATAAATTACACATTGCACAAAACAAAGACGCACACCAATGTGAAAATGGCAAAGGGGAGAGTACACAATGAATTAAAACCACACTGTAGAGTAGAATAGAAAGGAGGGTTCCATTGGGCCTCTCCACACCAGCGCTTCGTATTTCCAGTTTTTTTTTTTTTTTTTTATAATTTTATGCATAAATGCACTTAGAAATAAATAAAAGCATAAATAGATGTGAGAAATAACAGCAAATGTATAGTTATAAAAAGGTTAGGGCACAAAGAGCACTTTAAAAACTCAATAGAAAGGTACAGTAATCAAAACACATATACATATATAGAAATATGAAAGGAAGGTGGCACTTGTATATAAAAATAATTGAGGTGGGATTATAAAACGAGACACACTAGTGTAAAACAGGCAATAAAAACATAGGTGGAAACCAAAAAAGGAAGGATAAGATAAGTGAACCAAAGAAACCCAGTAATAACACCACAGAAAAGAAATAGGGGGGGTGGGGGGGATGGGGGGGGGTATGAATGCGGGAGAATGATGGGGGGGGGGAGTGAGATGGAAGAAGAAGATGTGGACAGATTAGGCGGATGCGTATTGGGGGCCCCTGTAGACTCAGGGAGGGTCACAAGGCGCCGCCAGGGATTTTATAGAAGATGTATGTTTGTTATGTATAAAGTATATTGGTATAAAGAATATAAGAAAACAAGAATGTAAACGTTTGTATGCTATTTGGAAACATGTTTAATAAAGAATATTGAATTAAAAAAAAAAAAATGCCCCGAACGGTGTCCTAGGATGTAGTATCTGATGATCTCTGCCACCATTGGCTGGCTGCATGACCAATGGGGCAGTGCGAGCCGGCTTCCGCAGGAACTAACAAGTGGCTAGAAAATCTCCATCCCTTGAGATCCTGGACTCCTCCCTCAACCGCAATGGTTGTAACATGCCTCCGTTTTGAGCAACAGAAGTCGTTGCCACCATTATCCGACATCCAAACAACAGCAAACTCCCAATCATTGACAGTTTGCTGGCATTTGCATCCTGCGTAATAGGTCCCCTTCACACATGTGCAGAACAGGTCCCACACATTCCAAAATTGATGAACATCGGTACTTTGTGTTGAAGGACAGCATTCTGTCCACATCTAAATCAGGCCCCATATAAATGGATTCAATCCCTAGGAAATGATTACTGAAACAGTGTAAATACAAAATCAAAACTTAACAGTTGTAGTTCTACCATACTGTATATGATCAACACCCCCTCTCCCTAAAAAAATGTGAATAACCTCCCCTATTTTCATGAATAACGTACTGCGGAGTTTGGAGGAATGTGTGAGGGCTGCAACATGGGGCTTCTTGTCCATGTTTTATAGTTGTGCTGGGTCCAGAGTCTATGTCGTCGGATACAGACATGCTGGACCTGGCTGGATCCTATGGCTAGTCTGGTGTCCTGTTAGCTAATGATGCAACCTTCCACATGGCACTTGGATCTCACAGATGCATACAGTTATGGTACAAAACATCTACAGTGTCTAGATCTACAATCATATGGTCAACCACTAATGGTCGACAGGGTCCAAAGGTCGACAGGGTCCAAAGGTCGACATGGAAAAAGGTTAACATGAGTTTTTAATGTTTTAAGGGTGTCTATGTCGCCATGCTTCAAGCTCAGCACACTATTTTTTTTTCTCCCTCCACGCCCTAGTGGATGGTCGGGCATGAAATACCGCCTGTCGGCACATGTCGGCTGAAAATGAAGTAAAAAAATTGCACGTCAACCTTTTTCATGTCAACCTTTTGACCATGTTGACCTATTGCCTGTCGACCTTTAAACCCTGTCGACATATTGTCTGTTGACCTTTTGACTGTCGACCATTAGTGGTTGACCATATGTCTACTTTGAGTCATTCTATGATCAGTCCGGATACTGATGAATACAGACACCCCCGGTTGAATTTGCATATTACTTGTACAGAGGTGCAGCCGCTTTACTGTGGCTGTACAATTAATTACAATTTGGAATCAGGCCCCCTAATCCAATATTACATGGACATAGATGCAGTAGCAAGGCATAAATTGGCATACCTTTACCACATTACCGCTGCGTGGCAAATAAGATTCATTTGACAGGCCTCTTCTGTCATGCTACTGTCCTGTGCGAATGACTTCATAGTGGTGAGGTTTGAAAACTTAAAGTTAGTTTGCCAACAGATGAGCCTAGATTTGTGCCAGTAAAGCATCTCAGAAAACATTAGAGCACATATCTTTCTGGGGGAAAGGATATGATAAAATTGCACTGACAACATTTGTTTTTCTCTCAGCTATTTCTGGCTCTGCCTCTTTGTTGTTTTGCCGGGATATTGACTTTCTATAGAGGACCTGCTGGACTTATTACGCAGGCCTGTTCAACATATTCCATCCGAAGAAACTGTTCAAACTGGAAGTTGAAAGGAAGGGCAACAGAGAAGCTATCCCAAGTGTTCTAGTAATTAAACGGATATGCATAATGAGCCATATGCCCAAAGGACTTGTTCTTTATGAAGGCCAGATTTTTGTTTGAATTTTTAATTTTTATATACAGATGAAACACCCAGTCTATTACAGTGCTATGCTGCTGAAATATTTCTCCCCATTTCAGAGTGTGAATATGGATCATCTGTGGACTATGAACTTCCGACCTTTGTTTTATTTATTTTTAGGGGAATGATGCAGTGAAATCCATTCCAAGAATGCGGTTTGGGGAAGGATGAATTACTCTCTGCAAGTATATCCAGCTTACTGTAACTGGTTTCCCATACAGTAACAGTTATTCCAGGTTATACCCCATATTATCCCAACAAACAGCACAGCATGATGCACACATACATGCCACAGCTAATTTGCTGTATGAAGGGTTGTCAACCTGAGAGACTCTTACACCGTACCGTCTACAGTGACAGCTAGACAGGGGTCCTGATTCTGGTCACACAGATCTCTGCCAAAATACTGCACCCTGGGGGGTGCATGAAAGTCTAATATGAGTATCCACCTGTATTCAATGGGGCCACAGTGGCTGCACCACCCCCTCGTTCCGTGTGATGCAGAGGCCGCCATAACGATCACCAGCACTCACACCTACTCATGCTAAGTGATCCGACCTGGTTCTTCTGGTCTTATGCATCCACTCTTCTGTGACACACTGCTTTAGCCAAAAGCTAATGATCAGCACAATCCTGTGTGCAGAAATACCCAAGTTGCTGCACTTGTATTACTTTGACCCAATGTATTCAAGGTACTGTACACTGTTTAAAAAGAGACAGTGTGTACTATTATGTAATGTGTAAATAATCTTCAATATAATCTACTAGTAAAAAGACTGCCAAAATGACAGATTCTGCAGTGTACTTTTACTTTGAGCTGTGACCACAAACTCTTCATCCCACCCCCAGTTCCAATCTGCTCCGAACGCCAATATCTTTCTTCACAGCTGCCTCTCCAGCAAGTTTTAAACAAATCCGTGTTGCTGCAAAAATTGCTTTCACTTTACAGTAGGACATCATTTAGCACAAAAACGTTTTTTTTTTTTCCGTCCAACGAGTGGCCTCTAGTGGTCACTGGCGGTCCTTCCCGACTAATTCAGCAATCCCAGCAATGTTAGTCACTGGGAATCCTCTCACCCACCCATGGAGAAGGCTACATCCAATCAAGTGGTGAACTCCCCTGAAGCTCAGCCCTGTTTGGGTGAGAGGAGTTCCAGTGATTGATGTCACTGATTCCCCCAGTACCTGGGGGAGAGCTGCCTGTGAGTATACAAAGAGCCGGCTCTATAGTTCAGGGTTCGGGCGTCAAACTTTTATTTACTTGTAACATTTGTCATGACTGATGTGAATGTTCAAATATTCACTGTCAAGCGCTGCGGAATATGTATGTGTTATATAAGAAACTGTTAATAAATAAATGTTGTTGGACTACAAATCACAGAGAGCCCTTTAATGTCCCACATGCTGGGACTTGTGGTTCACCAAGTCCCTGCATGTGGGGGAGGCTTGTTCGGACTTACTGTTCCACAACAAAACCCAGTGTTAAATCTTATATCTATTTCCACCACCAAATTATCAGCCCGTGTCCTCTGCCCAGGGACGCCAGGGACAGTCCTGGGGGACCTTGCATAAAATGTGTCCCCTGGCTGTGGCATGACACCGCTGGCTGTTGGAGCCCAGTGCTGGTTCCAAAATATGGGGGACCCCCAGTCTTTTGTCCGCCATATTTTTGGAACCAGGAATGGCCCAAGAGCATGGTGGATTCATCTAAAGCAAGCAATGAGTTAGAACTGGAGTTTGGACTGGATTTGGACATAAACCGAAACACTGCCACATTCTATTTTGCTTTTCCCAAATTACTATCTGTCTCCGCCTCTGAGCTGAGAAAAGCTATGTATTACTCTTTGTTTTACTGTTTCTTTACCATGATCTTCATCATATACCTCTACCCCCACTGTATGCAAAGCCTGTATGCTGTACCTTCACTGGTTGCACACCCTGCCAGCAACAAGCTGGCAGGGTGTGTCAGCTTTGGAAGAAAAGTGGTTCATACTGTAAATACAAATATTATTATTACTGCTGCCTTTGAGCAGCATGATCAAGATGGCGCCGCTGATGGCTGCCTAGGAGCTGTGCAGCTCAGCCAAATATGTTCCCTGTGTGATAACTGTACTGTCTCTGCTTGTATTGTTACCTACCTGGCTGTTTCAGCGACCAGTGGCGCCGCTGATGGCTGCCTAGGCACTGTTGAGCTTGGTGGGTATGTGTTCCCTGTGTGATAATTGTACTGTCTCTGCTTAATGTTACCTACCTGGCTGTTTCTGCGACCAGTGGCGCCGCTGATGGCTGCCTAGGCGCTGTGCAACTCGGTGGGCATGTGTTCCCCACATGTAATGTCTTAATGTAATGTATGTAATGCCTCCCCCCCCCTTCATCCCTGCTTGATGCTGCACTGTAAATCCACAAAAAATTCCTAGTGTGCGCAAGCATACATGGCCAATAAAGTTGATTCTGATTGACCAGACTGTGGGCTTATCGAATGGTGCCACAATCGCTGCAGTAACTTACATCCCTTCCATTAGACCACTGACACATTGGCAAGTAAACCCATAAATAAAATATAACATATAAAGAAGGTCTTATAAAACAGAAATGTATAGTCTATTACAATGGGTAACAGTAACAAGAAAAGAAAGTATTCAAACAGTTACTTCATCCTTACAGACTGTCAGACATTCTGTAAATGCTGAAAAGCAGCCTCACCTTATAAACTGTTCAAATCAGGGACTGGAGCAATTAGGCAGGGAGTCTAATCTCAGATGAGTGCATTAACACTCTTTGACCTCCCATACAATAGATTAGACCTCGAACCTGCAATGCATCCCTTAGGCTTTAAAGCACGCAGTTATCTTATTTAAAATAGCTATGCTATGCAGAGTATATGTCATGCGCAGGCGGTGTGAAGCTGCTGACGCGGACTGTTTTATACATCAAACAGAATTTTTTTTCTTCTGTCTCTCTGGACAAAGAGTTTAATTCATCTTCATTATCATGTCTCTCCCTATATTTTGTACAAATTAAAAAAATGTCAACATCGGGTTATTTCAAATGTGCACACTGAAAAGACAAATATTGCATTATTACTGCTTTTTATCTCTATAACACAAAATCTCCAACAATTTAATCCATTGTGTCTGCATTGCGGTGTGAGCAGAGGTCCGAAAAAATTACTGTAGTTATTGTTTTTTACAGTAATTTCCCCCAAATGCATTACAATGTGGAAAAACAGCCCAAATACAGAACGAATGCTTTCTTATGGGACCTACACACGTGGCGATAAAGTCCTATTTTCCAAGGGATCTGACTATATTACATAGACATTAAACACACATTGCTGTGTGTGTAAGGCCCATAGCGATAGCGCCGGGAGATGTAGATCATGCATGCAGTATAAACCTTGTAACATCGCTTAGCAAGCGACTATGTATTGCCCTTGTTTTGTGAAACTAGTGATAGTGATTAACGTCAATTAATTTCCCCTCCCCCCTTGCTTAAGTTCGAAATCGCATATACTTAATAGCTTATAACAATTGCTGGCACATCGCTGACACTCGATCTAGATTCCGGGAAACTCAAGGGAAGTCGTCCATGCTAAAACGCTGGTGCAAATCGTTAAGTGTGTAGGCCCCAATAGTGTTAAACGCGATGTAGTCTAGATCCCACTGGGACAGCCTTAGCGGTGGTGGTGGCAGCTGGCACCACAGGGGCACAGGACAGGGACTGCCCAACATTATGCCGGGTATCTGGCTGAGTAAGGTGCCTGGCCGGCAGCAATAACTGACAGACAGCTTGGAAGTGGTCGTAAGTCAATCGGAGCTCATAGCTCTGCAGCCAATCAATTAGGCAGTGGTGGCACCTGATTGGCTGTTTACATGGCCGCAATGGTCCGGGTCCAAGGAGCAGCGCTACCGGAGACTGAAGAGAGCTGTAGCAGCGGCGGCTGCTGGAGGCCAAAGAAAGCAGCGTAAGCTGAAGGCTGAGGAGCAGCAGCCACAAAGCAGGGAGCAGGAGAGTTGAGGCGGCAGGGAAGCAGGAACGTCGTGAGGGTGGAGCCGGGGAATGGGAGAACATTTGTGAGACGCAGAGCTAGTGAAAGATGCTGGAAGATTGCCAGAGCCATCTGTCAAGCATGGTGGAGGTAATGTGATGGTTTAGTGCGGGTAAAGTGGGAGATTTGTATAAGACGAAAAGGAATTTTGAATAAGGAAGGCTATCACTCCATTTTGCAATGCCATGCTGTACCCTGTAGACAACACTTTATTGGAGCCAATTTACTACTTTAACTGGCCAATGACACAAAGCACACCTCCAAATTATGCAAGAACTATTTAGGGAAGAAGCAGGCAGCTGGTATTCTGTCTGTAATGGAGTGGCCAGTGCAGTCACCAGATCTCAACCCCATAGAGCTGTTGTGGGAGCAGCTTGGCCGTATGATAGGCAAGAAGTGCCCATCAAGCCAATCCATCATTATTATTATTTCTAACCTTGCCAATGTCTTCACTATATGTTCTATTTATTTTACAAGTTATATGATAAATAAAAGGATTAACACTGACGCTAGGAGTATAGAAAACAAACAGTAGGGGGCAGCAGAGGAGAGTCCCACCATCATGCTGCGTTCTGCCTACAGGTAGTTGGTCAGCCATTCTACAAAAATAACTCTGTATTGTATTAAATTCTAAGCAGAATATGTAAAACAAGAATGGTATCAGGCAGCGTTTCTGTTTGGCCTAATTCATGAACACATATAAGTGTTAGACTAATGAAGTGAGCACAGTAGGTTTGTTTATAAGGTGTTCACTTATAAATGACATGTAAAGTGGGCAGGGACATGCCAGATAACTCTACGCAAAACATCACTAGGTTTGAACCTCCCAATGACAAATATGGCACCATGATGGGGGGTGGAGTGACTTCCTCCTCCTATGCACTGCACCATACACTTGATGGCATGAAGGACTCGCATCCACCTCTTCTTTTTCTGGGTTGCACAGCATACATGTTGACCAAAATAAACAAACAATTAAATAACGTTTTAAAAAAATAAAACCCAACACAAAAGGTAGTATAATGTTATATAACCCATGGCAATCAGATCTTCAATGGCCACTGATGTTTATGGCTCATGTGGACCAGATATAACCATCACAGAAACCTGGACCCATCTCTATCCAGATTTCACAACTTAAGAAAGTGAATTGCCTTTTAACACTGGAAGAAATAAAAATGGCATTTTCAGCTGGTCATTAATTAGGTTTTTAATTGGAGAGAAACATTAGAATTATAGAAATTCATATCCACCCAGACAAGAGTAGTACACTTGTAGATATATCTTACATAGGGAAATTAAAAATAAATAAAAGTTAGAACTCTTGGAAGCTGTGCAATATTGGAAACTGTAGCCTTGAGTCATGCAGTTAAACAAGGTCAGCCATCGGGCCAGACAGTGACGTCACAATGGCACTGATTGAGGGAGCTAGAGCTGTGGGGACGCAGGATCTCTACAGATTCCAATGGGTCTGGCCATCTGTATGGAGTCTGCTGAAAATGGCCCTTCAAAAATGGACGCAGCATTGGAGGAAACAGATGCTAGAGGTCCTACTGGACAGATGGAGTCATAATAGAGGTAGCATATGGCAACAAGCATGTAACTCACTAGTACCAAGCAACAGCAAAAAAAAAACTTGGCAATGAATAAGAAGCCCCTGGAAAAGAGCATGACCACGTAACCCCTGGAAATGAGCAATAGGTAAAAAAAAATGATAAAAAAAAATGTATTGAGGGGGCGCCAGGAATTATGATTTTTTTTGCAGGGGTCTGCAAAATTTCAAGTTATGCCACTGGGGCCAGACAGTAGAATTTACAGGGAGTAACCAAGTTGGCAGGAAATGGTTATGGAGAACGTCTGGTCAGCTGCGGTGGTCGACACCACATGTTGTAGATGAAAAAGTAGAAGAGACATTTAAATCTATAAAGGGGGGCAGTCACTTCTTGAGTTTGAACCAAAAGTCATTAGACTGCAGCCTATCAATTCCTTAGAACCCGCAGATCTCCTGTATCAAAGTTGCATTAGGTCATTATGTCTTATTAATTTTGCAAACATTACAGTATGGATGGGGGTGCATGTGGCAAAATGTGGTGTGGGGTGAAACCAGAGCTCTCTTGGCTGTCCGGAGGCATTGGAAAAGCCCTTTGTCAACAACATTGGGAACAGGCTGTCCGGAGTCCTTTGGAACAGTTGTTTGAGTTGCGAACTGTCCAATGTAGGATAGGGGCGGTCTTATCCTTAAGACAACCCTTGAACCGTATGCAATGGGAGCCGCCCAACAAATGTAATTTTATCTCCACGGTATGACAGCTCCCATTTGTTCTTAAAAAAGGCAAGTTTACCAATAAATCTAGTAATTTACAGAATGACTTCCAGATGTTAGTATAGATTATTGCCATAAGGTTGATAATAACAATGTCAACCATTCAGGGATGCACGCAGTCGGAACACCGATACTTGAATGCTGACAATGCAGTAAGGAATGGCGTCGGAGGTCTGACACTGCATACAATGCCAGTGCCAGTATGTCAGGGATAATCAGGGTTAGGCCACAGTGGGGTGTTACCTGTTGGTCTACTGACTGCCGGCATCACAAGTGTGAGGATGCACATACCATCTCAACATTCATAAAATCAATACCACAATGTTGATATCAACAGACAGTTATCTTGCCAACATTGTCAGATTGGTGAGGAAAGGTCCAAGTTGTGGGAGGTGGAGGTTAGGGTTAGGCACTAGACTAGAGGGAGGGTTAGGGATTGTGGAGAAATACTTACTGTAATGCCTGGGGATTGGAGAACTGACAGTCACACAATAACTAGGGCCCACAAGATGATGCCAATGCCACCAGGAGAATGCAGGAGAATCGCCACGGGGCCACCAGATGCAATATTGTCTACATGATGAAAGTCGTCCATTTGACTAGGTCATTGTTTTGTCGACATAATGAATGTCGATAAATCGGACAAATATAATACAGACTTTTCATTTATATGAAAAGTCATTCATACAACATTTTGCTTCCATTGAAAAAAACATAACTGTTCTATATAGGGACTGATTTGATCTGGTTGAAAGAAAAAAAAAATGTTTCTGGTTCTCCTATTTACATTGTGCAATACAGTATATTGTATATTTGCTCACCGTATGGCTTACTGTACTCACCTGACAATTCTACCTGTCCAGTACATATTTTAAAGCATTTATATCTACTCTACTATATGGTCTGGGAGACTCACACATGTTTGGAACCTCTGCAGCTTATGGGTCAGATGCACTAAGCTTCAAACGTGATAAAATGGAGAGTGATAAACAACAAACCAATCAGCTCCTAACTTCCATGTCATAAACCAGGGGTGGAGAATCTCCGGCCCGCGGGCCTAGGCAGTTTGTGTGGCCCACCCCGGGAGTCTCGCGTGAGGTAGTAATGCGGCGGCAGGCGTCCAGCAGCAGCAGCCGGCAGCAGTTAATCTGCAAAAGCCAGAGCTTGGGTCGGGGGAATCAAGGTACTTTTAAAGGTGCAAATTTTGATATGGCCCCCGGAAGGATTTCATCCATTTAAAATGGCCCGTGTAACAAAAAAAGGTTCCCCACCCCTGTCACAGACTGTTTGAAAAAGGTCAGGCAGGAGCTGATTGGCTGGCTGTTTATCACTCTGCATTTTATCACGTTTGAAGCTTAGTGCATCTGTCCCTATGAAGTTTACTAGATGGCTGTGAAGACACAATATGAGGAATTTTGCAGCGTGGAAGGTATGCTATTCACAACATTATATGATTTCCAACTGGATTTCTCAAGCGGAATCCTACAAGGTCAGCTAATATGTATTCATAGAAAAGGACTTTGATTTGGGAAGTAGTCATATTGACAATGGTGAGTATGACAACGTAGTCGTAATGTTACCTAAAGCATTCATTCAAAAGTATAACTTTGAATAGTACGTATGCTTTATTAAAATAATATTATCATCCTTATAATACTGCAGCATCCATACACAGAGGACATAAAAAAATAAGCAAAACATAATATACGTAACATACACACATACATACAGATGGGGCAGGTCCCATCCTGGCTGGCGGATCGCCAGAACGTCTGCGCTGGCGACCCGCCAGCAGCCGCGCCAGCGAATACACTGAGACGCGCGTGCGACTCACGCGCACGCGCGTCTCCGTCGCCAGCGCGACGGAAACCCTGTCCGTCTCCGCCTCAGGGAGACGGACAGGGTTAGGGGGGGATGCGGGCAGGCGGCGGGGACCCGGGGGAACGGATGGAAGCGCCGTCGGAAGGGGACGTGCGCGCGCGTCCCCTTCTCACCATCGTCATGGCGCTGGCGGGGGATGGCGGCTGGCGATGCCAGCGCCATCCCCTGCCAAGATGGGACCTGCCCCATCTGTACATACATACATGCTTACATATATTTATATAAGGTGCTGTGTGTGTGTGTGGGGGAGAGGGCACCAATAATTTATCTTGCCTCCGGGCAACTGGGACAAACTTATGCCACTGAGTCACACTATGGAATTGTGTATATAGAAGGGATGTTTAATAACACACAAGGAGGCTATATGTAACCTCATCAAAAAGGACCTGTTATTTTGTTCAGGCCCTGTTTGTGTGACTCCCATGTACAGGCTGTGTCTCCCATATCCAAAATGCTTGGTATCAGAAGTATTTTTTTTCCATATATTGCAATATTTGCAGACCATAATGCTGTATGTTGTTATGGAACCCAAATGTAAACACAAAATACATACATACCTTTTACAATACAGTATCTTTATTCATGTTGTGCATTAAACATAGCGTGTACACTGAGCCATCAGTCACGCTCAAAAAAAAATTATGTTTTTTTTGCATATTTGATATAATGTAAATTTGGATACAGAAGGCTCAACTTGTAAAGTAAAACAGTTTTAAGGACCACTACGGCTAAACATTTTAATCTGAATGCATCACAGTCCAAGTTTTTAAAAAATATATACAGATGGGGCAGGTCCCATCTTGGCAGGGGATGGCGCTGGCGTCGCCAGCCGCCATCCCCCGCCAGCACCATGGCGATGGTGAGAAGGGGACGCGCGCGCACGAGAGGCGCGCGCGTCCCCTTCCGACGGCGCTTCCATCCGTTCCCCCGGGTCCCCGCCGCCTGCCCGCATCCCCCCCTAACCCCCCCTAACCCTGTCCGTCTCCCTGAGGCGGAGACGGACAGGGTTTCCGTCGCGCTGGCGACGGAGACTGAGACGTGCGTGTGCGTGAGACGCACGCGCGTCTCAGTGTATTTGCTGGCGCGGCTGCTGGCGGGTCGCCAGCGCAGACGTTCTGGCGATCCGCCAGCCAGGATGGGACCTGCCCCATCTGTACTGAGATTGTTTTTAAATTAAGCCGCACAGGTGAAAGCAGTAAACATAGGATACTTGTCTAAAGCTGTATACACACCTACAGATGTATCCGTCCAATCTACCTGGTAGGAACAAAAACCTGGAAATATACAGTATGGGAGCAAAGGACAATGAAAATTTGCTCCCAAACGCTGGAAAACAGAACAATGGTCAGTCAAACGGTTTACATCAATCTGGGTATTTATGTATTATCTGGGCTCCCATGTTAAATGCACCCCTTTTTTTCATACCCCTACTATCCAACTACGCATGGAGTTGATTTTATATAGTGTGGCGAGCGCAGCGAGCCACCGTGCCCAAAGCGTGGCGAGCCCCATGAGGGGACGCGGTCTCATAAGAAAAATGGGAGCCCAGATATTACATAAGTACCTTAATCTGATATAAAAAAAAAATTCCAAGCAATTGTTTTTGTCTGTTTCCAGCATTTGGGAGCAAATTTTGCCTGTAATTTGCTAATATACGTTTCCAGATTTTTGTTCCCACCTGGCAGATTGGACAGATAAATCTTTGTGTGTGTGTACTCAGCTTTAGACATTACTAAAATAATCAAAAGTCACTTTCCACTAGTTATAGCACATGTAACTGAATTAATAGAAACAATGTCCAGTATATTCCAAAAACAATTACACAAAAAAAATTTTTTTTAAACCCCCACAAAAAGGTGTCCTAAGTCTAGAAATCTAATAACAATCAGCCTTAGTTTAAAAACACCTGGCGAGGTGCTACAGTTCTGGAAAATATTGCTTTAGAATGCAAAATTCTATCACTGTACCCAGACAGTTCCAATAAAAGCCAACATAGCTTCAGGATAGCAGCACCTTGGTAAGGCTGGAACACTGTAAAAATTACACATATCCTGAAGTGGTTTTAAGATTAGAAACTAGCTAAAAACCAATGAAGTAAAAAAAAAAAATCAAATAAATTAAGAAAACTCAGATGGTGAATAAAACAGAAATCCATTCATGGTATTTTGGCGCCACCTACTGGAATATTTAAGTAATTAAAAGATATGAAAATGTGTTGGCTTTAAAACTGGGTATAAATAAAGTATATCTAGTTTCTCATTTTAAAATAATATTTCCACCATTTACCATCAAACTAGTATGAAACACGCAATATATTGTTACATAAGGGAGTTTATGATGTTTAATCAATCTTTGCAGTATACGGTAACAGACGTTACTAAAAGTTTCTGTACCACATAAATAAATACAGCAGGTGCATGGTCTATGTGCCAAGATCATGTACACCTGAAGTTGCTCCTTCTAAATTATTATTTAATATATATTTTGGGAACAAAGATACCACTCACTTTGTACAGGGCGAGTGAGACACAAGCATTAAACTATAAATTGTTTTGGAGTTAAATTTTTTTATCATAATTTACTTATACGAGGGTGGATCAATAAGTACCTGTGTTAAGAATGAAGAGGAACATTTTTCACAATTTTTTTTTATTTACAGTATAATCTCCTTTAACGGCAATACACTTTTCCCAACGTCCTTGCCATTTCTTTAAACCTTCTAAAAAATAAGATTTGTCAAACTCACGTATGCTTCTGTCTTGACGATGACCTCCTCGTTCGAGCTGAATTTTTTTCCCCGCGAGCCACGTTTTCAGGTTAGGGAACAGAAATAAGATGCAGGGAGCCAAGTCGGGCGAGTACGGTGGATGTGGAAACCTTTTATAGCGCAATTCATGCAATTTGGCTGCAACATAAGTGGATGAGGGAGCGGGTGCATTGTTGTGGTGTAAAAACTAACCTAAGAATCAATCTGAAATTTGGTATGGCGTTTTTTGAAAGATGGTAGTACACGATAGTTATACCAACTTTCCTCAGCAACACCACCTGTATTCAAACACAGGTACTTATTGATCCACCCTCGTCAACATATTCTACTGCGTTCTGCAATTGGATACACACAACAATAAAAAAGAACTGAGTAATAACAGAGAAAGAGCGAAGAGGGCCCGGGCTTGCAAGCTTACAATGGAAATGGACATCTATACACAAAGGGTATGGGTCACAAGGCAGAAAACCAGTTTTCAATCTTGTCAATTTTGACATTTTAGCATGTGGACCCCCAATTAGTGTACCCCCATGTGCCCCAATCTGCAACTGATGTGCTCAGCGCACTTTATCATTCCCAGTCGTAGTCCAAGTGAAAACCTCACATCAACTTTTTCACCATGTTGCCATTTAGTCTGTGTAGACCCTTTTTCAATGTCAACCTATCACCTAAATCCTATACAGAATAGGTGCCAACTACTGTGTAATGGTCCAACCTGACTGCAGAGGTTCTTGCTGGGCTACAAAATCCTGTTGTGCCTGCGGTCAGCGAGATATGAACGTTAATAAAATATGTAGAGTTACGTGTGTACTGTACATAGAGAGGGGATAAACAGTAATTGGATAGGATAACTTGTGGAGATTATGTGGGCGATATGGGATTTTGATAACCTAGTCTAAATAAATTTGTTTTCAGGGAGCAGTTCCTGTGTGCTTTATGGGGGCGGCCATTTTCTGGTGGTCCTCAGCAGAAGAACGGAGCCGCCATGACCAGCGCTATAGGTAAGTCTGCGGGGAATTGAGGGGGGGGGGGGTTTAACTATAGCACCGCAGCCCCCGGCGCCCCCACATGCACAGCAACCCCCCCCCCGCGCGGTGGCGGGGGCTGCGGTGCTATAGTTATGCCGCTGGTTTAGAGACTAGAAGCAAGTCTTATAATGTGTTATGTTGGGCAGTCCACAGAGGTCCAATATATGTCGTAGAATGGTGAATGGGAGTAGGTAAAGAAAGTGCATGAGAGACTCAGATCTTGTGGAGAAGTCAGGCTGGAAAATATTTTGAGATAACCAAAGAGACTGCCAGTAAGGACGCAATAGCATTATCAAAAAATACTGTGGGAGTAAAATACCCTTGTACCCCATTGGGGTCCAAAAAGGGGTGCAGCAAGATATGGCAAAGTTGCATAACATAGAGGGGGTAGAGGACATTGATTGTGTCCAAGTTAGGTTGAAGGGCACTTAGACCCCCAATCTCTACCCCGCCAGGGGCACAAAAGGGGGCTGTCCACTACACAAACTGGGTCAGGCATGCAAGATATTAGAGAGTTGAATAACATAAAGGAGATACATGGGGTTTAAGAAAGAAAAACTGTGGTCAAATCTGGGGCCCACCACAGAGATGTGTATGCCAGTCACACCATGGCATAGAAAGTTCAAGTAATGCTAATTGCACAACTAAACTTGAGCAACGCCAAGTACCTCAGCTAGTGAGGGTATAAATTTGAGATTTTGCACAAGATATGAGCGCGTTCTGGATATATTTTTTGTGGTACAGTTGATTGTCATGTTATCAACTGAAATAAAAGATCAGACTGGTAACTACTACTGACTGGCGGTATTATCATCAGCTCTGTTTTGGAAATATTTAGTTTGAGGTGGCGAGATGACATCCAAGATAAACAGCAGAAAGATATTCAGTTACGCTGAACAATATAGAGGTGACAAATCTGGAGAGGATAAGTAGATTTGTGCATCATCCACATATTGAGAATACTGAAATGTGAAAGAGATGATGCACTTTCCAAGAGACATGGCGGAGATTGAGAAAAGCAAGGTACCTAGCAGGTGGATTCGGAGAAAAGAACAGAGAACGATTTTATAAGTAGGATGAAAACTAGGAGAGGCCCGTTTCCAAGTTTGTCAGAGAAAAGAAGAGTGGCCAACAGCATTGAATGCAGCAGAGATCTAAAAGAATATGTAGTGAGTAATGGACTTGGCTGTGACCAAATTATTTACTTCAGTACCTTAGTCAGTGCAGTCTCTGGAGTTTTGGGTATAAAAGCCTGACTAAAGTGGGTCCAATAGATTGTAGGGGCAGAGAAAGTGTGTGAAGGTGGTACAGCCAAGTCTCTAAGGTAGATTTGAGGGGCATCGGAGCGGAGAGATGGGATGGAAATTTGAGAGGGTGCTAGTGTCAGAATTCTATGTTTTAGTAAAGGGTTTAATCACTGCATGCTTAAATAGCGATGTTAAGATCCCAGTATAGAGAGGAAGAGAGATTACAGATTGTAGTTAAGGTTGGGAGAAGCACAGGAGACTGAGCGCTAATGTTTTGTGAGTGATCATTGGTTCTTATGTAATCACACACCATTTATAAGCGAATAAACTTTTAATAGATAATTAAAGCAGTTAATACATATATTAGAATAAATAATGTATTCAATATAAAATATCTACATTATAACATCTTCCAGGAGATGTCAAAGTTTCTCCCCATATACATATAGGTATACATTTAACCTATAATCTTATTGGTAAATACTTGGGACAGATACAGTAAAGAAGAGACGTGGTGTATGAATGTTGTGATTGCTTTCCTAAATTCAAGGAGGGTTTGTGGACTGCTCCCCACCAATAATCATCTAGGGGTGTGAGATTAGACAGACAAGGTGGCCATATGGCCTACAGATGAATCTGTCTCTAAACACATTGGGCTGTGTCACCATGCGGAAAGCTCAGATCATGCACATACTGTATGCACCAAAACTGGACAGCAGCCAGAAGCAAGACTTCTCTTACTGCAGGCAACAAGTATCGGAGATCGGCCGGGTATCTCTCAGCTGTTTGTTTAATAACTTAATAATAAATAGCTTTAATAACAGATATTCTGTTGTGTTATCTCTGCATAGTGAAATAAATAGCCTTTCTGCCTCATTAAATGCAGAAGCAAAATAAGAAGTGCTCTCTTCGGGTGCTGAAATCAGACCAAGCAGAGCGATTACTTTGTGGAAATTAATTATATTTGTTTGGAGGAATAATTATCTTGACAAATTTCTTATTATGCGCCTCAATCTACACAGAAGTCAAATGATAAGAATATTGCCTTTGCCAACTTCTTTCTCAGTTGTGACAGCTGAAACAAGGGTTCTTCCACATAGAGCCAACTTCTAGGTATCTAGGCATACAGTATCTTTCTGTGAAGAACAAGCTGTAATAAAAAGCAGCCCGAAAAAGTACAATATAGCTTGAGAAGCTGCATTTGGTCCCCCATCAAAACACAGTTCATACTTATAAAATAACGTTTATTTGGTGATAAAGGATAAAGCAGTTGCAGAACTAGCAGTGTTAATGGTAAGCATTGCATCTAGTCAACTGGTTGGCAACCTTGTACTCTGGTCATTAACTTCTCTATAAAGCCACCAATTTTCCACTCCGTCTGACATCTCAGACTTCATTTCCCTCCACACTCAGTCTCACTATTCCTCCACTTACCACATCTCTTCTCACCTCCTCTCACTCCAGCACCACTTCAAACAGGAGCTCAGTTGCTCTAACAGATGGTCTGCTAGTCTCCAGATCTTCAGATGAGACTTTATACAAGCATATCAGTCTCAGGACCTTTGGCTTCAACTGTACTGTAAATCCTCTTCTACTCTCAAAATTACCTCATTGCAAATATGTTTCCATGTCGACATTTGAGTGATGTGTCCCAAGTGTAAAAATATGCTTTGGGCCGCCATCATTTTATCCCACCCCAAGTCCAAAAAAGCCACATGTAGTACGCCACTTGGCCGCCAGATAATACAGACAGCTTTCTAGTACCAAATAATCTGTTCCAATATAATCTGTGTCTCCTTCAAACTCACCATTTCCTGATGTTGGCAGTACTGCTTTGAGGCTCCACATATGGGTCTGCTTTCAGAGAGTGACAGGGGAGATGCAGTGGATAAAAGGGGGAGAAACTACACTGATAATATTGATGACATCGATCATTGATACATCTTATCGTGTAGAACTACCATTACCATTGAGACTGCAGTCCAGGTGGCTGTGGACAGACTATTCAGAGAGCTCACCTCCAAGATTCTAGAGCAGCCAGAGTGTACACAGCAGCACGGCCATGTCTGGGATTGATGACAATCCAGGCGGTCCATGGCAATCTTGGATGGGTGGGTATTCATTGTTGATCATTAATGATGATGATCCTATAACCCAGTGGTTCCCAACCCTGGTCATCATGTATCCATACCAGTTCACATTTCCCAAGTCACCCAGCCGGAGCACTGTGCATCATCCAACTTTCACATCTTAAAAATTCACAGGTGAACTGGAAAATGTGAGCTGTTGGGGGTACTCGAGGACTAGGGTTGGGAACCACTGCTAAAAGCAAAAGGGGACCCCTCTTACTCCATAGGGGAGAGAGGCACAAAGGCTGCAACTTTGGTAATTGCACTACTGGTGCAGGCTCACTGAGTGACACTTGTTCCCTACCACCCCCCCTCGTCCCAATGGAAATTCTTGTTGCTTGGTCCTACAAGCCATAGTGTGTTTCTCTATCCTACCCACTACTCTACCAATGTTGCCCCATCTCTGGTTTTATTATTGCCTTTTCAGGTTAATATTCTGTATTTCATGTTATAGTTTTTATAAATGTTTTCCACTGAATGACGCAAGAGACACCTGGTGGCACCCTAAAAATAAAAGTTACCGATAACAATAAGTTATTAGGGAGAGGGGAAGATGTTTGCTTTAGCCTTAAAGCTCATCACCAGGTCAGAACCTCAAACTTGTGTTCATGGATTGAAATCTGCCCCCCAAAAATGATAGATTTGCAGTTCTCAAAAAAGAAAAAAAAGTTCAACAGCTATGTACAATTTCCACACTAGAATGTCAACATTTACAATATGGACATGGAGGCACATAATGTTGGCAGTACATGTCAGTGTTTCATTTATTAACCATTTCTTATATAGCGCATACATATTTCGCAGCACTTTACAGTATAGTTGAACATCCACATCAGTCCCTGCCCCAGTGGAGCTGACAGTCTATATTCCCTACCACATGTACACGCACACACACACACACATTCTAGTGTTAATGTTTGTTGGGAGCCAATTACCAGTATATTTTTGGATTGTCAGAGGAAACCAGAGTAACCAGACGGAGTACCCGGAATATACTGTACAAACTCAACTACAGTCAGGGCATGGTGGGAATCGGACCCATGACCTCAGTGTTGTGAGGCAGCAATGCTAACCATTACACCGTCCATGCTGCCCAGTGTTAGTTATAGGCTATGTCCAGATACAAAATGTCGACATGATGTCCAATGGCGCTGTTCAGATCATGTGGTCAAACCCAAGAAGGGCTGTCAACTATTGAAGTGTATTAAATGGTGTAATGTTTTACAAATACCTTCAGCACAACTGCACAGTCAGCCATTCAAAGACAGAACAAGCTGCAGTCCTATTGAACAAAGAACTAACTAGGCTATGTCTGGACAATAAGCCAGACACCCCGCTGGTGTTCTCCCCAGACCACAACAAGGGTTTAGTTTCATAAACAGAATGGGCAGCTAACATTACTACAAAGCTGCGCCGTTACCTGTGGTGGGTATAATTACAGGCTTATGCTTTGAAAACGCCCACATGAAATGGCAATAAAAGGGAGCTGCAGTTTGCCAAGTATGAGACAATACAGAACCTAACACCACCCAAAGTGAGAAAACCAGCCAGGGAGGTTTATTTGACAGCATAGAAACCAAGGACAAGAAAGTTTGTTGCAGAGGCCACTTCTTTTCCCTACCGCCAAAATAACTACTGAAATAATCTCTCAGCAATTTATCTTTGGAATACAGGTACAACCCCGATTTTCCGGAAACCGATGGTCCGGAACCTCTTTTAATCCGCACACATCGGTTGCCAGGGGGAAGGTAGGAGTTAATGTGTTTTGTCTGTAAAATAATTTGTGGGAGGGCTTAGGACAGCAGCAGAAGCAGCAGGAGGGCTTAGAAGGGAAGTGGGAGTGTATTGTAGTGCGGAAGGGGAGAGTAACGCTGCGGGGAAGGGCGGCGCCGTGCTGATTAGGTGAGCCTGAGATGTGCTGCGGAGGCTTGTAATCATTATACAAGCTGCGGGGGGGGGGGGGGGGGAGGGGGGAATCAAGCTGCGGCGGGTCACGCTGCGGGGGTCTCCCTGCATACAGGGTACACCACCGAAAATCCGGCAAAATCGGTAATCCGGCTCAGTGCTGGAACCGATGATGCCGGAAAATCGGTGGTGTACCTGTATTAAGAAAAAAGATGCCTCGTAACAAGTGCAGTGAAATTTGATTTTAATCCAAGGCATATTTTAACATATATATCATGAAGAAATGAACATGGACACTGACCAGGTTTAACCTAAGCACCTATACACTGATGGGCAGTGGCCCTCCAGTTTTCTTTCCCTGTTGCAACCTCTATTGAATAAATCAGAACTGGAGTAAAGGGTGAAGTCAACAGTCAATAAGTAAAAACCAAAAGGCCGATAATTCCAAATCATAGTCAGCATGGCTCGCTTCACCACTCCCAATCAAAGTCTACATGGATGGTAAAGTATGACAAAGTCATAACATTAAAATATTCATGAAAAACTCATAACAACCATTTCAAGTGTTGGCCATTGCCATGTTGATCTTTTGCTTGTGTTGAGGTTTGTCTATTGACCATATGGTGTTGACCTAGACATGGTCAACCTATCATCTGGATCCTATAGAGATCATACAGATGTGCCCCTTTATATATCTTTGTTAGCGCAATTTCTCAGAGCCAACCGAAGCCCAGCCTTTATCATAATCAGCAGCCAGCAATGGAATTGAAACCGACCTCTCACAGTGTGACAAGAAGTACAAATAAAATATAAACTATAAATCAAGAACGCCAATCACAAGACTCTTCAACACTACAGCTTTACTTCACTATATCATGACACAGTAATGCAAGAAGTTTGTCTAGAAAGCAAAAATCCTAAGTGACTAAACAGTTTAAAATGTGGTTTTGAAAACAATAAAATGCTTACAGTATACAGCTTATTTATACTAAAGTAGCATATAACTCTTGACATTCATAAACTTCAGTTGGGGGGGAAAGAACTTACCAAAAATGCTATTAAACTTCTTTTGGTAGACTCCCACAGAAAGCAGCTGTTAATGAAACGCATTGTGTTCCAGATTGCCATAGTGATTTTTTTAACACGGTAAACATTCCTCGATAAGATCTAGTAAAGAGATACATGAATGAACAATTTGGAAATATGTATGGCTCCTCCTGACACATTGAGAGACACATGTAGAGCTTTCCTCACATACAGAAAAATAAACTTTTTATTTACTCCAAAAATTCATCTTCACTTTCCTTAGTCATTAAACTAAAATGCCTCGCAATAAATATTTAAAAGAAAATATATATTTACAGGTTTTTTTTTTTATATATATATAGTTCACCATATTCCGTTGTAGCAGTTTATTTATTTACAGTTTCTTATATAGCGCAGCAGATTCAGTTTGGGCTACTGCATTATAACCTCTTTAAGGGTGAACCCTAAAAACATAGAATGTGGTGGCAGATAATGACCCTATACACACTTACGCACTAGGGTTCATTTTTGTCAGGAGCCAATTAACCTAACCGAATATTTTTGGATTGTGGGTGGAAACCGGAGTACCGAGATGAACCCAAACATAGGCAGAATATATAAACTTTACACAGTTAGGGACTTACTGGGAATGACACTTATTACCTCAATGCTGTGAGGAGTGGTTGCGTAATACAAGTGGCATGATTTATTTATTTACAGTTTCTTATATAGCGCAGCAGATTCCGTTGCGCTTTACAATAGTAGACAGTGATAAAACAAACTGGGTAACAACAGACTTGAAGGTTAGAGGGCCCTGCTGCAAGCTTACAATCTATAGGGATATTGGAGGGAAACACAAGGACAGGTGACAATAATAGCATAGCAGTCCCACCAAGTTGCAAGTCCAGAAGGGAAGCTATATAATACATAAGTGCCTCAGAGGGTTTTGCGTGTAGAACTTAAATATGATAGGCTTGCCTGAAGAGGTGAGTTTTCAGGGAACGCTTGAAAGTTTGGAGGCTAGTGGAGAGTCTTATTGTGCATGGAAGGGCATTCCATAGGATGGGAGCAGCCCGATGAAAGTCCTGTAATAGTGAATGGGAACTAGTGATCCGTTCAGAAGAGAGACGCAAATCTTGTGCAGAGCGGAGTGGTCGAGATGGGAGATATTTTGTGATAGAGAGATATATGCTGGTGTAGTATGGTTAATAGCTTTATATGCTAGTAGAAGTGTTTTATATTGAATACAGTAAGATACAGGCAACCAATGGAGGGACTGGCAGAGCGGATCAGCAGACGATGAGCATCTTGCAAGGAAGATCAGCATAGCAGCAGCATTTTAAATGGATTGTAGTGGTGAGAGTCTGTTCTTTGGAAGACCAGTTAGGAGACTATTGCAATAATCAATGCGGGATATAGTAACTACATAAAATGTTGAGAAATACAGTTAGCACGAAAATAACCCTAGTAAGGATTTTACAGCCAATGATGACACATAGTATGTGCTTTTTAAAGAGCCTTTTGGTCTTTTTTGTAAGGTGCAAAAAAGTCCAAAATATTATTTTAATACAAACCTTTTTTGAAAGCTTTGGGTTATCTTCAACAAACCGATTTTCTTTTGGATTAAACGTCCTAATACTTGCTCTGACCTGAGAAGTAAAAAAAAAAGAAAAAAGAAAGAAAGACAGAAAAATAAATTAGTATTGTAGATCAGTGAGCACAGATGTTGGACTTGCAAACTCTTTCTATAAACACATAGTCACTTTATGTTTCACAACTTACCGGATTAAAAATGAGATCAACTTCTAAATAAATCACTCCTTTCGAGACACTGGCCAAGTCTTTGTTCTTTAACAAATAAGCCACTTGCTGTCCATTTCTCACCTTGAGATAAAAAAAAAAAATCCTTTATAAAAATCCATAAGCAAAAAATAAAAAGTCTGCATCTTCCATATCATTTATTTGAAGTAATTTTTGGTTATAAACCACAGTTATTTTGTCAAATACTAGTCAGCAAGAGTAATATGTGCATTATAGAGATACAATTGTTATAATTGAAGTATTCAGTAATTGCAGACATGCACCACTTGGTACTTGGAAGGGATTTGAAGGGGGATCTGGTTTTGAGGTACACAATATTTAAATGAGGCAGACTAGAGGTATAACATGCAAATATGTAGCCACATCATGGGTGAAATGGAATAGGATGAGATTCAGAAAGTGAGAGATTTGGTAAATCTCCAGTTTTTTAAAGCGGCAATCATTTACACTGCAAAACCAGTTTGATTTTTTAAAACATGATTACATTTATTATTGATTTTTAATAATGTTTTAATGGGTTGCGTATGAAATCCGGGTAGTCAGAAGACTGATGGAGGAATTTCAATGGGCAAAGCCCTTAACCCCAACCTCCCTCACTCTGGCAACCTATCCCTTCCCTTCTAGCACCTAACCACACTACTTACCAGTGGCATGTGTCAGGATTCTGTTCGATGGGATCCTGCTGTTGGTCTCCTGACAATTGGGATATTGCATTCCATTTTAATAAATGCATACCCACAAAATAGTTGAGCAGAACCACATGGACGTAAATGATACCTGACTGTACTAAATGCCAGAAAAAATGTTTGGTGTAATAAACTGCAGTATACAGTGTAAGACTATTTGTTGCAGAATACATCTCATCTGTATGAAACAAAAGTCACATTTTGTAGGAAAAGGAAGAGATCGGAATTCTAGGTGGACGGTTAATGGTTACAAAGTGTCAACATAAAAAAAAAGATTGTGCTTAAGGTCAACAGGTACAAATGGTCGACAGGTTCAAATGGTTGGTATGACAATGGTCGCCACACATCTGGTCAAACAAGCATGGGGGTCATGTGTGGTTAAAATGGTAAATGGCATCCAAACAAAATGAAAGGGTGTTGACTTATTTTACACTTTTAGACTTTTCCGCGTCTACCTTTTGCATTTGACCTACTGACCCAATCCTACCATATCGGATCAACCCTATATGATTGGGGTGGACCCCATAAGACTGCCACCTAATTATGATTGATCGATGCTCCACACCCAATAGGAATTGTACAACTCAATTTACAGAAAAGTTTGTTAAATCTACTTTGTTTTAGGAGAGGTTCTCACAGTCAGAGCAAGATACAAGATTATCAAAGCTATACCCTATATGCAGTAATTTATAGGACACTGCCTTATACAAGATTCTAAGTAACACACCTATTCTTTAGGGAGTTTGTAAAAAAAAAAAAAAGGAGGTATTGTGTCGAGAAAACACCGTTAGTCCAATGAACTAAATGAAAGTGGAATAATACAATGCACATGACTTTTCTTTCTAAAAATAGACTTTCAAACGCCTTCATTATTATGATTTACATGAACCAATTACAACACATCTGCATAAAGATGTATGTATATGAGATGCAAAAAATACAAATTAAAAACAAATACCAATATTAAAAAAACAAAAAGCGATCATAACCTGCAACACAAGTCTATACCTACTCTACCAGTTATTATAATTGCTCATTTAGGCTACAAAAGAATCCAGCAGCTGCTTTCAAAAAATAAATTAAGCATCCAATTTCTCTCTATGACAGGGAAAATAATAAACTAGTAATTAAAAAAAATAAAATAAAATGAACATTTAGCTACATTCTTGCCCAGCTACTCTGCCTTTGTGACTCTGTCTTGCCAAGAATTTAATGAGCTTATCCTGACACTCAAGGGGTTAATAACCCAAAAATGCCACTTTCAAATTAAGAGGACATGCTTCTTAGGTGCGGGCAAGCTGCCCCTTTAGGCATATTAATAAATGTGTTCTAATGTCAGTATTGATGGAGAGCATTGTGTCACTTCCAGCCAAAATGTTCTTTACGGACACATTCCCTTTATACAGGTGTAGTTAAAGAACCATCCACAAGTCCATAAAGATAGCTGAAAGACTGGGCAGCTCTTTAAAATGAGCTTGCACAGTCTGCTAGAGGATCCCACAGAACATTTGGCACAGAGTGGTGCTGTACAAGAGCATCTGCTCAAGCCTCTCGCTTCCAATAACATCACGGATATGGGAACTTTGGGACATGTTAACTCATCAGAAACTACATAAAAGTACAGGGAGCAGGAGCCATTCCTTTGTAAACATTGCCATGTTCACTCAGACAGCCTTACCTACAGTCGAAAGGGAAGGCAGAACCAAGCACAGAAGAAAGGTGCTTCATCAAAGATGGTTATGTTTCCTAAACTACAGTATTATGTGCTATAAATATGTAACGTACTGTATGACAGCTTACCTTGTGTGTCTGTAATTTATTAAGAAGCCCAAATGGTTTGGTAATATTTAAGATGCAATAAAGCTTCAATGGCGTGATTACATTGGCAAAACAATGTGGAAAAAAATAGGCAAAAGGTTTTTTTTTTTATACATAAACAAACGCCTCTCTAACAAACAGTCTAAGACATATGTTAAAGGGGCCGATTTATCCAAAATAGAAATGGAAACTCAAAAATAACAAATCTTGAGATAGGTTGACATGGTTTTTTGTTATTAGACATCAACACCTGTCACTCTCGCATGAACCCCCTGGTCCAAATTCTGTAAGTTAGTTGATCCTCCTTCAACGATACTCAACAGTCATTGGGCGGTATTGAATGAGGCTGATTCGCCAGGTTTTTATGGCGATTTTGTGCTGTAAGGCGAATTTCTGACTAAAACGGTGAATCACCCTATTCAATGACCAGATGGCGAATACATTTCAAGGTTTTTTTCGCCATGATTCACCGAGTAGCAATCGCTATCTTTTTATGGTGAAGTGGAAGGTGAACTTTTAAAATAAAGTGTTTTGTGTTTTACAATTGGTGTCAAAAAATCTGGAATTTTATTCTGAGGAGGGGCATGCTATTTTTATGTGCTGTAAGCACATGAATATATATTTAATTTAAAAAAAATGTTTTTTTTTTTTTTACACAGACCAGCCAGCAGGGGGCCGGAGCCGAGCCGCTCATTAGATATTCATATATTCACTTCACCCGATCATTACATATTCATGATCGGGTGTAGTGAATATATCCGGTCCCCTGCTGGCACCCCCGGGGGCCAGCCTGTGCTGCCTGGCACCCGGGGGGCCCACCTCCCCCCCACAAACGTTCTGGGGCAGGCAGGGAGACTTCCATCTCCCTGCCTGCCACCGTCCTCAGGCTCCCTGCGGCGTCCGCCGCAGGAGCTCAAATTCGCCGGTCAGGGGCAGCGAGCCCCTGACTCGTTGAATGCCAGAGCCGGCGAGGCTCCGGAACACAGCGAGCAGTGGCGAATGTGCAGCGAATCCTAAACAGGATTCGCTGCACATCGCCGGTATTCACATTGAATACCGCCCATTGAGTGATGCCCTTTTTATGTCTGAATGTTAATGAGACACTCACTGTATGGTCTACCAAATGGACAATGCTATAAAGAGGAAGAGTAGGTAAGAGTAGGTGCTCACTTTAAAATGATTATTAGGGCATATGCCTCATGGATTAGTAGACATTCCTAGGTCAGAAAAAAAGCCTCAATCATTAAGTTCGAAGTAAAGCAGACAGTATGGGCCCCTTATCAATAAGAATTTTTTAAGCTGGTCTGCAGCTGTGTACAAGTTCCACCTCACTGGACCTGCCAGGTGCAATACCCATAGCAAGGAGTTATTTTTGCACCTTATACACCTGGGTTTGAATTCATCATTCACCTATACAGTATATTATCAGTCATACTGCTCTTGATTGATAGTGGACCATAAATTAACTTAATCTTAATAATTTAAGAACAATCACAAACGTGCACATACAGTAAAGGCACAGTTATTTGCCAACTGTCCACCCAAATCTGGGTAGTGCCTAACTACAGTTGGGACAGTAGATGACACCTACCATAGACCACCTGTATAGCTGGTAATTGAAAACAATAAAATTACAATTACAATACTGAATGACACAGACAAATATGCATTTCCCCTGGACATTTACAGTTTATGGGCGGGATGTTTTAACATTCGCTCCCATTATCGCCGGGCATCGCATTGGCATGACGGATCCCTCAAACAGCGTAAGAAGTAAGAAGCCATACAGCATATAGAAATGCGGTAAAAACCCTGAAAACTGGGTTTTTACCGCATTTCTGCTTTACAGAATCTCCCCCTAAGTCAATACAAACAAAAACCTACATCTTTCGGAAAAATAGAGCTACCTAGTGCAGTGGTCCCCAGGACATCTCAAACCATTCATGTTTTACAGGTCACCCGTCATGTGCACAGGTGTGTTCATTACTCACTGACACATTTTAAAGAATTTACAGTTGGAAAACATGTACGGTTTGGGGTCCTAACCAAGTGGATCTAGTAAACCTTAGTGGTAGGATTAACAGACTCAAACTAATTTTCAAAGAAAGTTTGAAGATTTCCGTAACAAAACAAACAAAAAAAATTAGATTAATAATAATTTCCGCTAAATGTTGGAAGAGATGTATCAAATCTTGGAGAGAGGAAAGTGGAGGGAGAGAGAGAGAGAGAGAGAGAGAGAGAGACAGAGACAGAGACACAGAGAGAGTGTAACAACTAATCCGCTTCGATCATTTTTCTAGCACAACACACTGTAAAATTTCCATTAAAAGCTGACTGGCTGATACTATATTTCTCTCCACTTAATCTCTCCAAGTTGATAAACCTTCCCCATTGTATCATATCAGAGAGCATTCACTTACCGTGAGCAAAGGAATAACAACTTTTCCAAGAAAATCAGGTGGCTTATCTCCATCTTCGTCAAACACTGTTACCTCTAGTGCATCATGAAGATCTTTAATTGGACTAAAAAAAAAAAAAAAAAAAAGAACAGTGTCAACTTCCTTTGATTTTAGCTAAGACTGTAAAAAAGCTTAGTACAGAAATTAGGGAGGAGACATGATTGAGGCTGTCCACTTTATACTTCGAACAGAACAACACTATCCTAGATACATTTGCGGAAAACCATGGTAACCCCGGAAGGTCTCCCAATTCATGTAGACACAGAACTATTGTCACGTGAATATTCATGTCGCAAGAGTCTAGCAAAGTGAATAAACATAATGACGAAAAATGTAGACGAATGAGCGCTTCAAGAACACAGATGTCCATGGTATAAGCGAGAGATTTTTGCAGGTATATACAACATATGTTCTAAATTCCCAGCTTATTTTCTGATATCTAGAACATATTCAGACAGTTGCATTAAAGGGAATTTCTGAAATGCTTTTACACCCAGGCATTCGATTCCAGGTTTGTGACACAGGAGAAATGATTCTATCTAATAAACGCAAAAAGTTTTCAATATAGACCACACACAGCCACTTAATTTAGCACAACAAGTCTTGAGTGTCTCAGATCCTACCAGGTGCCAGAAACTGAGAATAAGATGCTGCCAAAATGTTCAGCTGGAATCTGAAAAGACTCCAACTTTACGGCTAATTTACATATGCAAATTGTCACTTTCCATTTAACAAGGCAGAAAAAAAAACAGGTCCTCAAAACACTTCTTTGAACACTTTGTTTTAGTAAAGTTAATGTATTTTGACCCTTGTACTGTACATAAAATGAAAGTAATTCTGTTTACAAATCTGGCAGATTTTTCCTATACCACCAGTCAAGTACATCCCAAACTAACCTCTGGACACCAAAGGAAAATAGATTTCATAATTTCCCGGAAAACGTACAGACACACCAGTGACAGGTCTCTCAAATATGCTAAAGTTGCACTGTGCACAGTAGGTGGTTCCTCTGTTGTCACTCTATGCAAATAATCAGATGGTGCTGTAGCATTACCTGCAGCTATTTTACTCCTGTACCACTGAGCTGGTGGGTGAACAGATCTGTCAGTAAGTGGGGACTCCCTGTAGATGTAACCTTCTGCTGTCATAACTGCTTTCCAACATCACACACCAGCCAGAAATAAACATTTTAATCAACAATAAATCAGAAATATATGCAACAAAACAGACGTTTACAAATCTATTTGAGGGCATGACCAGGTTGAGCCTCGCCAAAAAATAAAATGTAGGAGATTGTCACTCCATATGTACTTCTAAAGCCATCACTTGACAGTGATGGCTTGTTTGTGCCATGTGGTAATACATGGGTAAAACAATGCACAGCAATTGTCAAACGCATTTAGAAATTGCATGGTTTCAGATTCAATAGCTGCGTCTAAAGACATAAAAGGGAGCTGTAGATGGAAAGATACTCACAATGTGAAGACTTTATTCCATTCTGGGTTGAGGTTTTTGTAAACAGTATGAGTCTGTAATCGATCGTTCCCTACCTCCAAGACGCAGAAAGGGTCACTTTTACCTGGCAAACAGGAAAGACCATATTGTTATACGGAACTGTAACACTATAGAAACACAGAATTTGACAGCAGAGGAGAAAAAAATGGCCCATCCAGATTCAGGGGTGTAGCCAGAACTCTGCTAGCCCCACACCAACATTTTGAAGAAGCCACTGTCCTAAAGCTTCTAGTGTGATACCTCAATGCAGCAGTCACTTATTTTACATCCCATAATAGTGCCTTTTGTTTACATCAAGCCACATTGTAGGGCTGCCAGTACACATTATGCAACACAGTACCCCCTATTCACATTATAACATACAGTGTGTCCTCAGTTCATATTATGACACATTAGTGACCCCATTGCCATGAGCAGTAACAGGGTCATAACTAGATACATTGTAGTCCCCAAGGCAAAAGTGTGTAAGGCCCTGTATGCATCACCCAATGGGTAAAAATGTATACACATGTAATTTTGACAGGGAACGTGGGTCTCTCCCAGGTTTGGGCCCCATCACAGCCTGCACCTATGGTAACTACACCCTTGGTTAGGGTATTAGGGTTTAAATTAGCATTAGTTTAGGGGACTGTGTTGGGTGATAGGGTATTAGAAGTAAGGTTCTAGGGTTGGTTTAGTGGTTTGGGTTAATTTATTAGGGTTAGTTTATGGATTGGGATTATGGTATTGCGGTTGGCTACTAGTGAAAATAAAAGGCAAGTTTGGAAACTAGCACCATGACCCATGCAGTCAGATTCCAAACCGTCCTCACCACACCACCTCAGCCTGTCCCATTACAAGCCTAATAAGTTCTTGCATTAAATATTGATGTCACCCATTTTTTTTTCATAGAATTTCCATAGCAGACTTTTATCTACATATTAAAATATATACAGAATTGAGCACACTTCCCATAATGGAGTTCCCTCTACTAGTTAGACTAGAATACCACTTATGGTCTTATACAGTTTATTTGAGAAACCAAAATGCGGCAAAGCCAAACAATCAAGACCGTATAATGGTAAGGAAATATTAAAGGCAAAGGAAAATATGTCACAAATTTATCTTTTGCCTGTAACGTCCAGCCCTCCACTCACCCCTCCTAATCCTTATTTAGGAAGCAGCTTTTATTCAGTATCCGGATCCCTCACAGAAAACGGCTAGTAGTTTGTCATTATAAGCCAACACCACATGACAAAAACAATGACAAATGGTCAACCCAAGCAAAAGGTTGACATGGCGTTGGTCGACACATGAAAAGGTTGACATGAGTTTTTCACGATTTCCCAATTTTTATGACTTTCTCCTGCTTCTCCATCCACGTGGAGTCAGATTGGGAATAGTAAAGCATGCCGAGTACAGTGGTAGTGAAGCGAGGCACCTGGACCGAAGCATGGCAAGCAAAGCGAACCATGTAAGGGGATGCGGTACACTATTTGGGGGTCTATGTGCTCAGATATTGACATTGACACCAAAAAACTTGAAAAACGAATGTTGCCCTTTCGCCAATGCCAACCTTGTGCTTGTGGAGTTTTTTTTAATGCTGACATTTGGTGCAGCCATTGTCTGTGAGAAGATCCAAACCTCTTTTATTCTCATATAGAGTAATTACAGTCCAACATGTTAAAGGCCCCCATACACTATGCGATTTGGCCCTGATTTTACCTGATTCTGGCAAATCGGGACAAGAAATTGGGTGAAATCAAGCCAAATCACGTTTATGACATCCAATCCACGGTCCCGTGCATATCAGACTTGAATAGGAGGTCGGACAGGCTGAACATAAAATAAGTAATATGTGAAGCAGTCAGCGGTACATTTCGGAAGCTATTTAGCACTTGTGATGTATCGCATCCGATACTTGGTGAATGTCACACTTGTCGGTAGAGTGGGTAAGTGCCGGGCAGGAGTGGCGCTCTCCACGCTCTGCATCCCTGGCGGGCTGCGAAGGGCAGATTAAAAAAAAAAAAAAAAACATGCAAAACAAAGGGTGGCTGCTTATATCTTTACCATCTATGTTCACTTTTTCCATTACAATTTCAACAAATCCGTGCATATGCATGCACTGTTGCAGAACTCCACACAGTATCTCTCACGTAGTACAACATAATACACGCTAAAGAATCTAAACTGGCTGATCATATCTGTCTGTTGACGCGCTGTGAAGTCCTCCACTGAGGCACTGAAGCAGTTAAACGAAATACAAACACTGGGTCTGGCTGCAGATTGTCCTTAAGTGCCACATATTAGCACTGTTATTTCCTCAGCGAAAGTTACACTGGTAATCCATAAACTTTACCAGCCATCACGAAAAACACTATCAGCAAAAAAACATTATCTTGACAGAATAACTGCCTTTTAGGTTTATAGCTGCAGCGCACGACTCTTACATTGATTTTTTATTTCTACATATGTTGCACTAGTGGCTTTTTCCCAAATTGCTGAACTGTGGTTAATGATGAAAAAAAAAATGTAATGGAAACTGATCGCTTGGTCTTGCCGAATGCAGGTTAAAAATCGTTTCACTGTCATTTGTTTTGAAGGCTTAGTTTCAAGACAGCGAATGCACTTTATTGATCCCATCAACACACTCACAAATCGCTCCCGGGCCTTGGTTTTTAAAAACCTTTTACAAAATGGGATATTTCCAAACGCTTTTGCAGCTTTAAAATCTTTGTATTGAACTACAGCACTTCAGATATAAGCACTTCCTTGTATAAAAATGGATGACATGGGCTACTCTATAATAGGCATTAAGGTGAATAACTTTTAAAGTGCAAAATAACACAGTTTGGTAATATTTTAGAGGGGAGAGAACTGTATTAACTTCGTCTTTCCCTCAATGTCATAATCTTCGTTGATTCAAAATGTTGGGTTTTTTTTTCAAGTTTTTTTTTTTTTATTGCATGCCTATGAAACTTTATACTATATCATAAATAAACTGCCCAGTCAGCAGAAAGGCATGCCAGTGCAGGAGTTTTATGCTTTGTTGATAGAGCACACATACAAAAAGAAACAAAAACGGTACTTGTTTCCTAGAACGGCGCCCATCGCGGGCATCGCATGCCATTATAATGGCATGCGATGCGACCGATGCGATGTCCGCGATTTTACATAGAAATGCATGGTAAAATGTAAATCGCGTCGGTCGCATAGCATGCGGCCCAAAAAACGTGGCGAGCACAGCGAGCCCGCGAAGGGGGGCGGTACGCATCCTCCGACCTTTTCATACCCCCACTATCCACGTCGGCGTGGAGTTGAGAATAGAAAGTGTGGCGAGCACAGCGAGCCCTGCGAGGGGACGCGGAATACGAGCCCGAAGCGTGGTGAGCGCAGCGAGCCCCGCGGAATACATGTTAAGTAATCCGTGTCCACTCGCCACGCTTCGGGAGCGTGTTCCGCGTACGCTCGCCATGCTTCGGGCTCGGTGGCTCGCCACACTTTCTATTCTCAACTCCACGCCAAAGTGGATAGTGGGGGTATGAAAAGGTCGGAGGACGCGTACCGCTGCGCTCGCCTTCGGGTTGACGTTGATCGTGGGGTGGCGTTAACAATTGGGGGGGGCCATTTCACACTTCAGGGTGGGTATTTGGGGTCTGTGGGCCATTTAACATTGTTCCCTATGTTAAATCGGGTCAATCGGGCCATTTAACATTGTCCACTATGTAAAATCGCGGTAATCGCGTCGCATGCGATTTTTTTGGCCGCATGCGATGCGACCGACGCGATTTTTTCCTTGCGATGCCTAAGATCAAAATCGTGGGCGCCGTTCTAGGAAACAAGTACCACAAAAACTACTGAGTCCATGCCTAGCAAACATTTTACATTATGCAACGGTACTACTTATGTGCACAGTATTCAGAAACCTTTCATGACCGCCTTTTATGTATTTTTAAACCTGTTTTGTACCATGAATACATTTTATGAAGGAAAAGATACCTTGATGAGCATTTATACCTGCATTTGATCGTGAGTAACGGTATGCCACTGTGTTTATGCATGCAAAGATACCTTGATGTGTGTTATTATACATAATATTGTGTCAGTTTGGTACGCCAATCTACTCCCCTATAGAAGCAAATTTGATTGGAATAATATTCAATATAAGCCTGTCCTTCACATTTGTTTCCTCCATACTTTTATTTATTTTTGGAGCCGTGATCCTCCAAGACCGGAGAAAAACACCCAAAAGGAAAAAGCAAGTGGAGAAGGGAAGTCATTTTATTTTCATTCATTTTTTTTTAATTATTATATATTTTGGGATATCCCTACAGATTAGACCAGGCTGGTCCCTATCAGATAAGCGCCACGTTACTCTACCAAAAACCCATAAAAAATTTCAGCTCAAAGTCGCCCAGTGTGTATGGGCCTTAAGGAAGCTCCTAGTCTGCAACAGCTGGAACTGTTGTATGCTTAAAAGCATGCAAAATATCCCTTTGTTATTGTAATTTATAGGGTTTTAATTTTGAGGGTTTAGTTCCACTTTATGTAACAGGTAAAGTGTACTGTATGCGTGGTATATTTATCCACATATATTATCCAAATAGACTGTCTCCCAGGGACAAATACTGTATAATCAGGTGTCGGTGTTATCAATCCATGTTCCTCTGTGGTTCTTATGTTTTAAAAACCTTTACAGAGCTTAAGTGAAGAGAGAACAACTTCGTACATGCATCTCCACAAAATAATAAAAGCAAAGTGATCTCTTATGAGTGGTACCAGGTCCTGTAGAGGTGGACAGAAAGGATCAGAGTTGCTGAGCGTAGGCGGGGGCACACTGGGAAAATGTATAGTGCAGGGAGAAAACAAGAGGGTTAAGAGCACTGTTCTTAATAGTTTACAATCTTCAGCAGGGATGGCCAAACCGGTCCTGGAGAACTACCAACAGTCCACGTTTTCCAAATCACCTAGTTGGTGCACAGCTGTAGTCATTACTAACTGTCACATTTTCAATCATGTGCAGCATTCATTCCTAATATAGATCCACAGGTTGCCTGACAAACATGCACTGTTGTTAGATCTTGAGGACAGGTTTGACCACCCCTGATCTACAGAAGGTTGAGAGAAAAAGGATGTTTAAGGCCTTGTTCTTGTGCAGTACAAGCAACTTTTCAAGAAGCCTAGTTTCTCAATAAGAGATCAAAGAATTCCGAAAAAAATAAAAGCATAATAGTGGATATCATATCAAATTAGTTTTAAATGATAATTTTACAAGATGCATATTCAAATAACTGTTTTTTTTTTCATCTTTGCAATTGACCGGGGGGAGATTAGCCTGCGAAGGGGTGGTGAAATTGCAGTGCTATTTAATACCCCTGCAATGCCGACTTAACCCCTTTCATGGGTATTTGGATTGGCCCCTATGAATTAGTGCTACAAATTAACCACTTAGGGCAGTGGTTCCCAAACTGTGCGCCTAGGCTCCCTGGGGTGCACTTGCAGGGGTGCCTCTGTTTGGTGGTCCAGAACAGATTCAAATTATTTATGGTCAATGTAATAGGCAAAACCAGAGCTTGTAGCTTCCAGTTTTAAAATATGTGGATAAACAGAAGTGAATCCTGTCCCTCACCACATAACTGGACCTAAGGATGAAATATAAGCACAACTTATTTAATTTAATATTGATTTCTGAAATTCTCGGTAGCAAACTTTGCACCTAGGGGTACAGTGACAAATATTCTGATAATCTAGGGTGCCGTGATGCAAAAAAAGTTTGGGAACCACTGACTTAGGGATCAACTGAATTATAAGTGAAGAGGGCAAGTTGCTGTTGCAGCGATGTGTACACACCGGCAATAGCACTTACAGTGTTGCCTGATCTCATCCTGGATTTTCAGATTATTGTATGCACTCCTACAATGCTGCGGACTAATATTAGTGACTTTGGTGGTAACAAAAAAGTAGCATACAGTCACACCTACACACGCCACAATGAAGTCGCAGATAATTGGACTGATCCCTTAAGTCATATCAAATAAAGCTTTTTGTTTACAGCTGTGAAGGGGTTAACATCCAAAAGTATCACTAAATGCTATACAGTATGTTGATTAGAACTACATAAAAAAAAAGAGAGACAGACAGACAAAGAGTGAGAGAGAGAGAGAGAGAGAGAGAGAGAGAGAGAGAGAGAGAGAGAGAGAGAGAGAGAGAGAGAGAGAGAGAGAGAGAGAGAGAACCCATTGAAACACAACAGAAAAAAAGTCCATCTCACCCTGCAATTTTGTTTTCTGAACACTGCTTTTGGTCAGTGAACAAATGCAATCTGTGCAAATAACATGCACATGTATAAAAACTAGTCAATGAGGCAGAAAAGTCATTTCACATTGACAAAACGATTATCTCCAGCATCAAAAACTCTGCTGTGGTTCAAATCCAACCTGCTCATGTTCTGGTGGTGGATGAATGAGTGTTCAATTCAAAGTCACCAAATGAAATAAGGATGAGCTTATAGCTTTTCACTGTTCCGAAAGAAAAATCCAAATGAATCTGGGAACTGTGCAGTGTCGGAGCAACCAAAGTAGGGCATCTAAATAACATTGCATTTGGCTAAGTGAAACGTTATTCACAATTAAACACATTACACCATGAAATGTATAAATCCACAGCCAGGACTGTTCCTGTAACGCAACACTAGGGACACATTGGAAATACTGCTGCAGTAGTGGCCTGCATTCTATACATTCTGCATACTGACCCTAGTGTAAAAGCATAAGTAATATTTCAAGAGGACCTGTTGCAACACTTATGGTTGTGATAAAAGATGGAAAACAAAGAATTTGAAATCTTTATCCAAAATGTGCCTTTCGGAGGGGGGGGGGGGGGGTGGATGGGTCGACAGTTCTTAGGTTGACAGCCAATAGGTCAACCACTATTGGTTGACAAGCAAAAGGTCGACATATGAAAAAAGGTAGACATGTTTTAGGAAAATTGGAGGATTTAAATGGACATTTCACCCATGTTTATACACTTAATAGTGTAAGTGTCTGTATATTCATTATATGCAATCAAATTTCTCAAAGCGCTGAATACACTGGTTCCTTCTTGTTTACACCATAGAGGTGTCTGAGATCTGGGAATGCCGAAGAAATAATTTGATGGTCACCGGTCATCGAATGTTTTCTCCCCCGCACCCAAGGCTGCGAATGGTTGATTATGCAAATCACCCATTTGCATGCCTGTGGGGGGTTCGGTGGTGTAGTTTTAAAGTTGCTGTGAGAGATCCTCAAAATATCAGCTAAAATAGGCAGCGTCACTAACAGCGACTTTTCTTGTTTTGGGTACAATATTTAACTGAACTGAACTTAAAGGAAAAGAACAGTTGCTGTGAGGGATGCTGGGCTTTTTAGCGGCTATTTTAAAGAATCACTCACAGCAACGTTGACACACAAAGGGTTAAGTATGAGAAACCACCCTTTTTTTTTATAGAAAACTCATGTCGACTTTTTTTCCATGTAAAACTATTAGTTGTGTCGACCCTTTGATCAGGTTGTCCTAATGCATGTCGACATTTTGACTGTCGACTGCATCCCTTCTTTATTTTATGGTCCAGGAAACCAACAAGTGCACCAGTAGCATATCTAACATAGGTGCAAGCTGTGCTGTGCTCATGGGCCTCTGGTTCCAGGGGTGGGGAGGGGGGTGGTATAGCTCACAGACCATATCTAGTTAGACAGCCACAAGAGCGACACTGAGAAAAGGTTGACATATGAAAAGGTCAACATCTGTTTTTTATGTTTCTTTTGTGACTTCAGCACATAGACCCCCAATTATTGTACCGCGTCCCCTCGCTTTGCTTGCCAGGCTTTGGGTCCAGACACCTTGCTAAGTTCGGCACAATTTACCATTCCCATGCCATGTGGATAATAAAGCAGGAAAATATGATTAAAAACTCATGTCAACCTTTTTATGTGTCGACCTTTTGTCACTGTCGACCTAGACCTTGTCTGCAAGTTGTTTGGATCCTTCCAGGGGGTCCCACACTGCAAAACCTGCACCTATTTCTTGAATACTTACCATTTCAGAGTCCAGCGTCAGCGACAGCAGCACGGAACAAATCACTGGGAAAATGGTGAGGGGGACATTCTCCCAGTGTTTTCAACACAAACAGTAGGAAGAGAGTCAAGAATATAGCCACCATGCCATTTCCCTGGAGACATATGTGGACAGAACTAGGGTCTCCTAGTGACCCTATTGATAAGAGTCCCTCTGCTTTTCCAGCTAGAGAGGAGAGGGCCCAGACATAGGGTGCACACGAGCCCTCTCCTCTCTTCATACGTCTCTGAAAAGCACCCGATGCCAGACACTAGTACTTATTTTGAAGATGTTCCTTAAGGCCCACACACAATGGGCGACAGCATGTTTGACCGGCTTTCAGCTCAAAGCCGCCCAGTGTGTACAGCCCAGCTGCGCGCTCCCGCATCATCGCCGGGAAAGCCGCTCCTCTGCTGGTTATACCAGCAGATGAGTGGCTTTGAGGATGGCTTTGTATAGCACTGCACTACGCAAAGCCGTCCTCCCCCCTCCATCGGCGATGGGCAGGCGGAAATCCGCTCAGTGTGTATGCACTGAGCGGCTTTACCCCCAGCGATTAATGCTATCATCGTTGTCCATACACGCTCGGCATAGTCACCCAGTGTGTATGGACCTTTAGCTCATCAATACCACACTACAGAAGGATGTGAAGCGCACTGAAGTACCTGAAAAATCTGCAGCGAGGAGATCTTCTGCTTTTAATACTTTGACTTGCAGGAAGCCTATATCTTTCATGTTCTGGAAAGAGTTTTTCAAGCACTACAGATAAAGAAACAAACAAAACTTTCACGATTGCCTGCTATCACGGATAATCAAGATGCTGAACTCCTACAACACTTGGTTCATGCGGGCTGATTAAGGGGGCAGATGTAGAATGTTTAAACCATTATTAGGGGATGCGGATAACTTTACATGTATTCCGCATCCGTTCGCATTGCTGCGCTCGCCACACTTTATAAAATAAACTCCACGCCGACGTGGATAGTGGGGGTATGAAAAGGTCGGGAGGACGCGTAACCGCATGCGCTCGCCACGCTTCGGGGTGTCGTGGATAGTGGGGGTGTGCATGGGTGCTTTTAAAATGAAATACCATCACATCTCATTGCATGAGTGTTATACAATAAAAAAATCGCATGGCACTAAAAATTAACAAAGGAAAATTGCATCGCATAGCAAAATTGCATGCAATGCGATTTTCCTATGGTGCCATACGTATGTAAATTAGCCAATGATAAAAGCAAGCTGAAATAATGCCCAGAACCCAGGTCCCAACAAATTGTGCAGAAAAAGATGGTGGAGGCTGGACATTAATGCTGTAGAAAAATACACTATGAGATGTAAAACAGGATCCGGCCTCCAGAAGATGGAGAGTCTAAACATGGTCCTTGATGGACCATGTTTCTCTGGCTGCTGGGTAAGTGAAGACTGAGTAGTCAGGGGTAATCTGCTACCCACATGATTGCTCTTAATTGGAATTATTTTTAACAGACTGGGTGATATAATTAGCGATATCGCTCATTTTAGCCCTTCTGAGCAATATTGCTCATCATAGAGCCCATGTGTGTATTAACCCCCTTCATCTTCTGTGCATGTACAGACGAGGGAGCAGACCGTTAACTCGGGACATCCTGCAGAATGAAGCATGACCCCCGCTGCTGCCAACACCATCGCTCGAATCGGCAAGTGTGTACGAATCGGCAAGTTTGTACGCACTCGGCGATGCTGACACAGTGCCAGGTCCCTGTGGCTGAGCAAATGTTAGGTGTGTAGGCACCTTAAGGATTGCCAAAAAGTTACACCAAAATGAAAAACACAAAGTCAAGCATACATTTTCTTTTGGCTTTGCAAATTCTTTGTCATTTTTTAAATGTTTGTGTTGTCAGCATTCATGCATGTTTATACTGCAGTGTATATACTGCAGTGTATACAGTGTATATATATATATATATATATATATATATATATATCCTCAGTCTCCAATTGGACAGTCACAACTGTAAAATACTATACTTACATATCTCTCTTTAATTTGTTCCTTCTCCCCTGGGTCCGCCAGCGGACACACACAGAGGTCAGAAATGGAAACTCCCGTGCAGGGTGTAAGAGCAATCATCAGGTGTATGGAGCCTTGGTTACTCTCCAGAGGCACTTCTAGGCGATTGATCTGTTCACTGGGCAATCCAGCAATATCTACTTTACACCTAAATAAAAAGGACATTTTATCAAAATACATCAAACCCCATATATAGATATATTATCTAATGGGACAAATAAATATCCTTCACCCAGCTTAGCAGACTACAGTCATCTACAATATGCAAGTACTGACAAAAATACTACTGGATAGAACATACATGTTGTCAATTTGGATTGTAAGGCTGGGAACATGACAAGGTGACATAAAGGAGACCTAACCTTGCCCAATATCTATCAAATTTTTACCCAAATTAAATCACACAGGAAAGCAGACCAGTATTCTACTTTAGTTAGGAAAAAAAAAGGTGTTTTGTATTGTGTACATGAATAAAATTGTATATATGTGTAGATATTGGAATGCATACTGTAGGTGTGTGATTATATGTATATAAGCATGTATGATTATACTTGTATCGGTGGGCATGTATGTACAGTCTTAAGTGCCCTGGTCCACCCAAAGCCTTAATCCACCACTGAATGTAGTCTTATATTTTCTGTTCTGCTATGAATACATCTAATCAATTCTCCAAAATCATACCTAAAAGGTCTACTTTACCACCTGTGAGCGTATTCTAGTTTCCCCGCTCTTACTGCACCTTAAGAACCCCTTTCCCAGTTTTGGATGACATGTATTTTCCATCCACAAGGGGTGTTATCTGATGTGCAGGCTTCCAGTTATTGTGTATGGACATCAGATCATCTATCTATCTAGATGCACTAACATCCGCGGCCCCTTTCCGCCGCACATCGCCGGCTACCGCAGAAATAATTATTACATATGCACGAACATATGCGATAATTATTTTAAAGGACAGCTCTTGCGTTAAGAGCTGTCTTTTGCGTTGTGGCCGGCGATGTGCGGCGGGTCCCTCCCTGGACCCTTACCCGGCTGCTGCTCAGCCAGGGCTCCACCTCCTCCTCCTCCCTGCACCGGGAAGAGGTGCAGGGAGGGGGAGGTCACTGGTCCGGGCAGCACATCAGGAGGCTGCCGGGACACAGGTAGTTTCACTAGCTGCCATCTATTGGCAGCTAGTGAAACTACATCTCTTTCTCTCTCACACATGCACAAACACGGAGGCAAACTAACTTTCGAAGCATTTGCTTTGAGCGGGCTTACTAGTGTATTTATCTGAGATCATATCCTTAAAAATCTCTCTCCAACTGTGCATATAAACATTTATTTATAATTTGTCCTGATTTAATATGTAAATGACAAATATTGTAATAGAAGATTTTTCTACCCCAACAAGCGTCTACAGTTTTGTGGCCCAATATCCCAGTCTGTCTGACAATCTTGACATTTTGTGGCAACATTTAAGAAAATCTTAAGTTTTATCTAATGAGAGGGTGGGTTCTAATATGGTAGACTTTGATGCAATGGTTCCATAGTGCACCTCTTCGGATTTTCAAAATACAATTCTCCCACACCAAAAAAATCCTGTGCCTTGAGCTCCACTGGGCTGATCATCCTAAGTGTTTTCCAGTGTGTATGACATGCATTGAGAAAAAACATGTTTAGGGCGGTTTTGCTCAAAACCGACCGCTACTCCTCTCAAAGATATAAATTATCAATGCACTTACATCCCCAGCAGTTCATCGTGCTTGCGGGTATCTTTTCCCCATACTTCAATCTCCAATATCAACATCCTGTCACAGAAGTAGTGAAAATCAAAGCGCTCTCTCCACTGAGGATTCGCACGCTTACACAGAGTCTAGAAAACAGGCCATTTTGACATTTAAGAAATATTATTACAATTCATTCTAGAACTCCTTTTAGACATAGATGAAGATGCAACAATGACATTCAACTTTAACAACTCATTGACTCTATCTTAAGGGTGGGAAGTAAGTGTCCCTCCAGCTGCTGTTAAAATACACACCGTAAAAAAATAAAGTTATGCAAATAGAAGTCATAACAAACATACTACTTATGTGGAATTAATAGGACTATAAGGGTCACTTCTGTGACACCAACAAGGAGTGTGTCACAGAAAACAGTAATACACCGTTCACATCGCACTTAATTACCGGGTTCATGACGGTTTATTGACCCGGTCATTGGTGCGATGTGAAAGGGGTTGCAGGGTCCAACAAACCAGCAGCAACTTTTTAAAAAGTAGGATCTGATACCCTTCAATGTTGTTGTTAGCGGCAGCATGGAATAGGTGAGTGCCAATATTTCCCTTGATGGTAAATATCCGCACAGATTGAATACCCCCTCTGTCTGATAAGCAGCACATAGGAAACAGAGCGTAGTGCCTGAAGACTCCAGGCTAGAGTGGAAGTGGCCTGTGAAGAGTGAATGGCAGGGTCGGTGAGGTCACAACACATAATTCATCCAAACGGGCAGTTGTAGAAGACTCTGCTGATTAGGATTAAGCAGCAATGGTAAGTGGCATGTGGGTTCATTTAGATGGCAAGTCCAATAACATACCAAAAGCAGTGTAGTGGTATGTGGGGTAAGTGGGGAGATCTGACCATTCTGATTTGTATATGTTCTGGATCTTTATTTTTAAAAAACAACAGAAATGTATTGGAGCATTTTATACAGTGCCTTACAGTCTACATTTCGTTAGCAAAGAGACCTAAGCAGTATTGCATTGTGTACTAGGGTAGATCACAAAGGATTTTCAACTTTTAGGGTAGATCACCAAGTCCGAAAGCCCAGCCATCTATGATCTAGGTAGTTGTTAACAAGCAGCAATCTCCCTCTCTCCCTCATTAGTCTAGCAATCTCCCTCATTTCACCTAGCCCACATTAGACTTAAATTTTTGGGGGGAAAAAGGAATGTGAGATAGAAACATTTACATTGAATCATCAGCACCATTTCCCAGCAATATACCAAGTATAGTATCTCTTACTAACTGCTTTGGGGCTCATCTACATTGCATATAAGTCATTTTACAAGATTCCTCTCAGATGTAGCAGTACACACCCACGCTTCTAGGTGCCACGTTCACAATCTTTTTTCACAATCTCTCCATATATGGAACTAGACACACCCTTTGGGTGGAGCATGACACGCCCAGTCAATGGGTAGCTGTGCAAAATTATATTTCCAACTATAATCTCCCTGAAACTAGTTTTCAAAAGTAGGCAAGTTTGATATAGATCGACTGCTTATAGCTACAATGAGGTCTGTACAATAGCATTTCTCTGCCGATATGACATGTCCAGTCACAGTGCCCACCTTTGTAATATCCTGCTACTGTCAAATACAGTACAGTAAGGTATACATGTGCCCAGATCAGCACTTCTAGAAATGAAATACAATAAAAGGAGTGCATGGATATTTTAGGTCTAAAACTTACCTTACTTCTGTACTTTTGATCACCGAGCCGGAACCTTACAAAGCAATCTAAGGCACCTGCATCAGGGAGGTTGATCCCTTCCAGCAAAGTGATGCTGACTGTTCCATTCCAGAGCTGGCTCTTTCTTAGGGACTCCGATAACTGCAGGGACTGCATGGAGGTTGTCTGATAGAAAGCACAAATCTTATCACACCAATGTTATATCAATATTATTTATAAACAAAAGCATCCATATTAGATTTAATGTTCGCATGTTTTAAGTATGCACTAAGCTTCAAAAGTGATAAAATGGAGAGTGATAAACAGCCAGCCAATCAGCTCCTGTCTGCCATGTCACAGACTGTGTTTGAAAAATATCAGGCAGGACCTAATTGGCTGGCTGTTTATCACTCTCCATTTTATCACTTTTGAAGCTTAGAGAATCTGGCCCTAATGAGAAAGAGCTGGGCACCCGAACAACTTGAAAATAAAGTATAAAATATTCTGCAGTTAGCCCTGCCCGGCGCTTTTGCCACAGGGTTGGAAAGTCCAAACTCTGTTGCCAAGCATGTTCACTTCCAAGTCTGCAATTTAGGGGGGTATTCAATCTGGGATTCTGACTGTTAAAATTCTCAAAAGTCGGAATCCCGTCCATTTTCGCCGATGGTCAAAAGTCTTCAAATTGGAGAAAACTGCTGCGAATTATCGCAGAAAGGCCGTGAATTTGCCAATCGACTGCTATTTGTGACAAAGCAGATCCGTCTTTAAAAAGTTGGACCTGGCAGCATTGCTGTCGGTAAAGACAGCATTGAATAGGCAATATCGGCATTGACTACCCCCAATAGACTCCAGCCCGTAAGACCTGTAAGCTTTTATTAGAGCGCACACTTACAGTAAGGAACACAGATTTGCAATAATCGCTATCAGGTCCTGTATACGGTAACACTAATATGGACTGTACTGTATATGAGGTAAGCCACCTGCTGCAGATTTACTTTCTTTCTGCAGAGCATCTAGTTTACTTAGTTATTGACCCTTTCCAACCCAGACTGCATCAAATGTTAAAATGCTGCAGGCTGCTTCTCCTATACACCAGTACCTGTGTACACACTGGTATGGGTCACAGTGTCAGCTGTATGAAGGTCGACATACATCAGGTTGACAGGGCTTTGGTCAACACATGAAATAGGTGAACATGGGCTAAGGACAACAGGGTCAGAAGGTCGACACAAGCATTAGTTCGACAGTCGGAAGCTAGACAGTCAAAAGGGCGACATGCATTTTTCTAATTTTTTCATCCCGAGTTTCAAAGTAACTCGACATGTACACCGTATCAGTGTACCGCTGCGCTTGCCATGCTTTGGGCATGGTGCCTCGCTGCGCTCGGTACACTATTATATTCTCTGTCCACACTCTAGTGAATGGTAGAGTATCAAATACCACCTGTTGGCACAAGTCGGCTCAGAAAAACGTGAAAAACTCATTTCGATCTTTTGACCATCGACCTTCCAATTATCGGCCTAATGCTTGTGTCGACCTGCTGGCCCTGTTGACCTATTTCATGTGTCGACCTTTAGAGGTCTACCCACTGTATATGGACCTAGCGACCGTATCGCGTACGCACAGTTTAGCTGTATTTGTTGACAGGGACGAGGAACGGTTTCCCCCTGCATCGCTCTGTACTCTGAATACAGCAACCTCAGTGTTTTGGAGACCTTCTTAATATGATAAGTCGCTCACTAAAAGGCAGCCGCTAAATAACATAAATAACAGGGACTGATGTTTATGCTGTGAAGAGCGTGTTTCATTTTCAGAAGGAATAATAAAAAAAAATAAAAAACATTTTTAGTACAGTATTTCAAATATGTCATTTAGCAAAGTAAAAATATCAAAACAAAAACTTAATTCTCTATTTTTAAAAGACGGTCAGTTATCCCTTGGCATCTTGCACAGATAGGTCAGATAATTTAGGAGTGAGGAGCCACAGAACGTGCCCCTCTTCGTGTACATATTTCCTGGAAATTCTCAGCAATGCGATTGGGGGCATTGTCCAGCGCAGATCAAAAGCGCATCCTACAGTCTGGCAGCTGCTTCTGCAGTAAAAGGCAGCTCGTCTATGAAATATGTCCTAAAATAATTCTGTGGCTTGGTATGTCCTTATTTCTAACTGAATGTTTATCTTGGAAGTGCTTCTATCTGAGTTGTCCATAAAGCAGCTCCACTTAGCTGTACGAGCCTTGTGAAAATGGAATCTAATGCTGGCTATTAAAAGGGGACTGGAGATTACTTCCATATGGCAGAACAGCATGGGAGTGGAGGGGTAGGGCCTACAGCAGGCTGTACTTGGCTGAGCTCGGCATATATCCATGGACACTCATTGCATTACACCAGAACATCTGGATTACTGCTTGTAATGTCCCTGGGAAACATCCACTTCCCATCAAAGGCTTTATCTTTCTCTGTCGTACTTTGAACATTTCAGCATTTAACGCAGTCATGTTTGAAGTGATGCTCTCCATGTTATTTTATCTTCTTTTTTTTTTTACCCTTCCCCCGTCTGCTGCTTTTGTCCACTTTCCCAAAGACACTTATATCTGACCTATTTTGCAAATATAAAAATTTACAACAGTGCTAGCATAACCCTTTTACTGCCGCTAGGATTTGCAAAGAACTGAAAGAACAGCTTATACTATTACACTTCCTGTGCTACAAACTGAACCATCAGGAGGACATGTAGAAATACAGAGCGTGCTGAGAAATATATGCACATAATGCACACATCAGCAGAGCCGTTCAGAAATACACCAAGCACCTGCAAGACAGGGATGGTGTGGATATGTGGTTATGGATTTCAGGTCAGCAAGAACATTGTTGATTCTTATAAGTAACACAGTGATTGGTTCAGAATCCTGGTGGTCAAAATCCAGACGCCGGAATCCCCAATGCTGACATCCCGACAAGGGGGGGGTCAAAGGGTCAAATTGCCGGGATTTCGGTGGTCGGGATTCCAGCGTCGGGATTTCAACTGCATCATGTAACACATACAGATGTGTCCTCTAACAATTAGTCCAGTTGTTTGCAACCTGTAGCTCATAATAGGAGTAGCTTGCCTACAGTAGCTGCAGTACTGCTGAGCCAGTAAAGGTCCATACACAATGCCCAGCGTGTATGAACATCGATGATCGCTGTCATCGCTGGGGGGAAAGCCGCTCAATGCATACACACTGGGGGGTATTCAATGTGCCGCCGCTATTCCCGATGGGGGAAATAGCGGCGGCTCCCTATTCAATGCTTTCTTTAGCGACAGCATTGAAGCGCGATCACAGCAAAACAGGCCTGACTTTAGAAGCGGTCGGGCCCATTCTGCCGATAACGGGCAAGGATTGTCGCGATCCCGGCCACAGATCGACAATCCACAGACGTTTTTGTGGCCACACCCCCTTTGCGCCGATCAGCAGGCGGGACATTGAATCCCATTTGTCATTCAGCTGTTGATCAGACCGCAAACGGGACAGGATCACGGCTGTTGGGAGGGATCGACAGCCGTGATCCTGGATTGAATACCCCCCACTGAGCGCAACGCTATGGAAAACCATCCAGAAAGCTGCTAATAATATGGCTTGATGAATGGCTTTCCTGGCAATGATGCATGGAAGCACGCATCACCGCTCACCCCAAGTGAGCCTGGCGATACACACTAATTGGCTTTTCAGGCACAAACCCACACAGATATGCAGGTGCTGTATATTAAAATAGTGCAGTCTGGAATGGTTTGTTGCATCCAGTTGTAACTAAAGGCCCCCATCCACTAGTGTGATATGGCCACTTTTTACGCAATTTCAACGTTTTTCTGCGACAGATTGCATGAAAAGTGACACATTGCATGTCATTTTCATGCAATTGCGATGTGAGGCACATTCCCGCACGCAAAACAAATAGCAAGGGGCGCTGAAGTGATGTACTTGATAAATTTTATTTGGTACACAAATACAATCAATTCCACACTATGGTTAATACTTTACATATATTAACACAACCTACACATGAAAAGAAAACTAATGAAAAAAAATAAAAAATTAGTCACAGATCCTAAGGGCCGTCATGAATATTTGTCGCAGCCTGTAGTCCTGGCTAGGGTCGGATACGACACATTGCATATAAAAGTACTGCATACAATGTATCATATGCGATCCTACTGCCCGGCAGCTGCCAGGTGCATGCGATACCTCGTCCTAGTGGATAGGGCCTTAAGATGCATTTCTGGGCAAAACAGATGCTCAGCAAACCCTCGGAGCTAATGACTTTGTCGACTTTTAAACTTGCCGGGGCATTCTTTCCAATATGAGAGGGCAGGCAGGAGAAGGAAGCAGGGGAATGCCCAGTGTGTTATGGGTAAAGACAGACTTATCTGTGGACATGGAAAAAAAATCATTTGCTGGTGAGCCACACATCCACTCGCATGCAAATGTGGGGATTCGTGCGGTGGAAGGGGGCGGCATTTACCTGTTTACTACATATGGAGCGCCTCTGATCCTTGGCCAGGGATCGCCAGCATGCCTGCACTGGTGATCGCCGGCACAGAGGTGCTCCATCTGACTGGGATGCGCGTGCGTCCCTGTTTCAGGGAGATGGGCAGAGATGGGGGGGGGGGGGGCGGTGAGGGAGGCGGAGCCAGCTCCATAGCCACGGGGCGCGCGAGTGTCTCGTGCGCACCCGCCCCTGGCGAGAGCCGGCCGCTGGCAAAGATGGAGCCTGCTCCATCTGTAGGTTGCGTACAAATGCAGCATAGCCAACATTTCTGCATCAGGCTCTATGAAATCAAGTAGTGCTTCAATGACATCGAAAGAGGGACAATCGTTGGCCCACATTTGTCCAGCAAACAGATGAACTTGCCAAGAAACAATGGCTAAAGCAAAAAAAAGACTGCACAATACTTTATCTATTCTGGGGAAGAAACAGGAACTCTCCAATTTACTAAATCAATTGCTGCTAAGTTGAAGGATATTTTAAGGAAATACAGTACAGTAATGTAGACAGGTGTACAGTACTGTACATGCATATAATTTTATTTACTGTAAAACCAAAAACATCATTCATTCAACATAATAGATGCATACACGTTTTATAGTACAGGTTCTAGGCTAAAACACCATGCAAGTATACTTGTAAGAGTTTTTGATTCCTTTTTTTTATTCTAAAACATTTAAGGCTATAAGAAGATACCAGTAGATGTAAAGTAACCCTCAAAAAAACAAAAAACAAAACAAAAGCACAAGCAAAGAACAAAACAACAAAAACCTGCTGCCCATTAGGCGTCCCTGTATAACACAAACAATTTAGGTTTGCTTTTGAAGGCTGTGCCCAGGAGATTCTCTTTTCTAGATTCTGCTTCTTGCGGCTGCTGCATGCGCTCACAGTATACACTTTCGCTTGCTGCACTTCGACGGCCTCTCTCTCTCTCTCCCATGGAACCAGTATTCCCCACGCTCACATTTTTTCCGCTCTTGACTCAATGCTGTTTTCCTAACTGCTATTACTCCTCTACAGCTCAGGGTTTCCTAACTAAAGATGGTTATTGATGTACTGCTGTTTTAGTGCACTAGCAGAATCAATAAACTAGAGCATACAACTGTTTGTCAGGTTATCTGAAGCATTATGGGAAATTCCTTTCCAAGTTAAATTGCCATACATTCATTCACCGTAAACCCTGCTCTGCAGGAAGTGGCTGCATACTTCAGATGAGGACAGGTTATGCTTTGCTACCCTCTGCTGGCCATCTGACAGTACAATCATATTACACACGAAAAAGAGTTGTGATCGTTGCTATATTGCAATTTATATATTTAGAAAAATAAAAACTGTTGAACATTACACAAAGGCAACAGTTCACCATGTACGCCATATGTTACTTACTTTCACAAAAATGTGCATTTGTTAAGCTAGCACAACATTTGTCAAGTGCTGTACAGTTATACAACACGCTTCTACAATCACCGGCAAGCAAATGACCCTGTTCATTTCTTAATCAGTTACCACTCGTCAGCATCACTTGCATGTTATTAGAGGGATGGGAAGATGTTCCTTGAAGCCTTGGGAACGGAATGGCCTGCCAGCATGATGCGCGCGCTTATCTGTATTATTAACAACTTTCCTTAGTGAAAAGACAGGCCGTGATAAGACCAGGCAGTCGTTTGGCTAATTTGGACTCCAGAGAGCAGATCACACAAACAGTCTGATTTTTAGACCCAGACTATACCCAGAGGGTCAGTGTACCAGCATAAATACTTGTTGTCTAAACAACATTTCATGTCAACTTAACCCTTTCAGTAATTCCGCTGACTTATGTTTATGCATCGTTGGCTTTTTAAGTTGATATATTAATGTATACTGGATCTCTCGATTACGTAGTGATGCTCTGCATACTGTAGGTCTACTCTAAGGCCATATTATAGAGAAAGACATTTTTTTTAAATTAAATTGTACCTATAGCCTACATACAATACAGGTGCTAAGTGGGCTGTACCAAAATTAAGACCCAATTAATGTACCACGAACTTGTCAGTAGTGTCAAAGCAATGGGCTGTACTGCAATGCTCAACCCACAAAATGACCACCACAACGGTAGTACCGTTTAACCTTTTGGGTGCCAACATATCTGCTAAAATATTTTTGTGAAAGATGTGCAAAATATCGGCTAAGCATGCCAGTATCACTCACATTTGTTATACAAATTTCAAATAAAAAATCTTGTGTGGAAAAAAAAAAAAGATTATTTCCTATAGAAGGTAAACATTACAGGTCATTATGATGAATAAAAATGTTGGCAATTTTCACACCAATTTTGACAAATTCACTTGGCACTCAAAGGGTTAAGAAGGTTTTGTTGCTAAACCAGCCTTGGTTATAACCAAAATATAAGGGGCCAACTACAAAGAGAACACTAGGGCATTGCATACGTAATGCAGACAATTTACCTTGGAGACACCAAGCATTTTCCGTGACGACCACCGCTGCTGCAGAAGAAAAGAAAAAAAAAAGTAAGTAAGTACAACACACAGCTACACCTATATAAAGTTCCCATATTGAATTGCTGAACATTTTCGAAGGTAGGCTGTTTAAGTTATGCCCCTCTCAAAACAACTCATTCCAAAATACTGTACCAATAACTCATTGTACTGTTGAACACCGCAGCCTCAGTAGACTTACTAATGTATACAGCGTGTGCATGAGCATTCTTGAGCTCCACGCCACGTAACTACGAAGTGATAAAATGCCTGGTACTTTATCACCGGCCAATCAGCTCCTGACTGTCCCTTTCTAAACCCGGGCCTGTAACTTAACAGTCAAGAGCTGATTGGCCGGTGATAAAGTACCAGGCACTTTATCACTTCTCCCTTATAACTGCTTCATACATCTACTCCTAACAGCCTTTAAAGCACAATATCACAAATGTCCTGAAGAGACAATGAAGCAGATCATAAGCAACGTGCAGTAGTTATGTACACGAGTGTATACAAAGATAGAATAAGCCATCACTAGGTCGACACTATGGAGGTCGACATACATTAGATGACCACTAAAGTTCGACAGGGTTTAGGTTGACACATGACATAGGTCGACAATGGGAAGCTCGACAATCAAAAGGTCGTCATGAGTTTTTCACGTTTTTCTTTTTAGCCGACTTGTGCCTACTAGGGCTCCATTTGCTACACCACGGATACCATACACTTTAGATGATGCTAGTTGCAGGTACCAAGCTTTGCATTCTGGACCTTGGTAAATAATCTACCAGCACCTCACCCCCCCAAAAAAAATTAAAATAATTATGGTGGTTGTGGCTGCCAGAGGGAATGGAAGGATCGTAGCAGGTTTATCACTTAAATTCTTCTGTCAAAATATGACCTAATTCAGATAATCAAGGTTGTGTATATCTCCGATGCTGGGTGGACTGCGTATGCACAGAACCCATCCTGCGCATTGTTTTGCACAGCTGGAAAGACTGCCAGTGTTTGAGGGCAAGGAGTGGTCAGAGGTGGCTCTTCTCCAATCATGGTGAGACCAGGGTCTGTGTCTTCACATGCTGATGTCCTGGCCCAGACTGAGCAGTTTGAGGTCACTCAGATGACCAATGCAGCAAATAAGAGATCCGATGGAGCATCTTCGGACGCAGCACCCTGATCGCAACTGCCGCTGCATTAGCATTTTTACACATGACTGCCGCTTTGAAAGATGCATCAGCAATGTGTTCTGCATAAATCTTATGTCACTTGCGGGAATCCCTGGTGACGTGGCATTTCTCAGCTTTTCTGCCAAAATAAATACATTGGTTCGGGTATTCCACGAACAAAGATCTAGTTTTGTTGTTTTGGGATCAAAAGTGTTTTAGTTATCAGAGGAGGAAAATGACTTACATTGTTTTTCATGTCTCGCATCCTGATAGAAAGACTGATATCTGCCACAATCACCCCCATGTCTTGCTCTAAGCTATTGGGATCTTCCAAGCGGAACACTTTTTCCACAGCCCTACAAGAAAAGAAAATAAAGGCACAAGTAATCACTAAATATCTGTATTTCATTTGAAATGTTGTGGATCATCTTAACAGCGAGGAGTTTCTGCATCAGTTACATCGGAATATCAAAAAATTTCACGCTCCATCGCTCAAAAAACAACTTTCACATTATTCTGACATATTGCAGCACGGTAAACTGTATTGACAATCATAATGAAATCCCAATAGTGTGTCATTATTCAGGTCCAAGGCACAGAACAAGCCGCCTGCAATATAGGAGCCAAAAAAAGTATTTAAAAAAAAATACCAGTTGCTGTCAACGCTTCAATTAATGTATTTTTTTATGGACATAATGTACCAGATAAGTATATGTCTCTTTAGACAGAAACCTATCAAGACAGATCTGTACAGTATCGCAGAAAGTTAGTTTTATATAGGATAATGGATTATGAAACTTTCCATCCAAATACTAAAGTGTAGTGACCATGAAACAGCCTAGACAATTTACACAGCTAAAGAGTACGAAAAGGGAGCATCGTTTTGAAACCGCCAAGATCTCAAGAAAGATCGGTTACAATTCTAAAACAAATTGGCTATTGAAGGCAGTATACTAATTGACATGATTAGTAACTAAAATTACGTTTAACGTACTTATTTAGTTCCAGTTCTTGAAGGCATAGGAAAGAAGACCCCATAAAGTCATCAGTTGTCAAATCCCTATCGTAAACCTGTAAATATGATGAAAAACATAAATGTTTTTTTTTTTTTTAAAGTACAGTATATAAATTACGAATAAAGGCCGCAAAGACATTAATAAGCCACCTTGATGTGTAGTTTTTGTTCAAGATTTTGGATAGGCAAAACAAACGTTTCATCCCATACTGGATTCAGATTTTTGTAGATGACTTTGCTCTTGTATAAAGTCTTCTTGTTGAGTTTGAACTTTACGTAAGGATCGCTAGTACCTATGGATAAGAGAATAAATATGTATTATGCGAAGGTTATTAAAGTGACACTCAAAATATTCAGAAGATAGGTGTATACTTTTCACAAACCCTTTTTAAAACACCACTTAAATTGTGTATACATTTGTTTTGCTAGTTTTTGCACTACAGGTTGAGTCTCCAATATCTCACGCAAAATTTTCTAAGCACAAAAAAAGAGTGACATATTTGATTTCTGATGGATCAATGTATATAAAATTATTATTAAAAATATTGTGTAATCTTCAGGCTATAGGTGTGTCAGGTGTATATGAAACAAATTTAATTCATGCATAACTTGATTTCTATCCTTAAGATCTCATTATGGTATGCAAATATTCCCAAATACTTCTGGTCTCAAGTATTTTGGAAATGGGAGAATAAACCTGTAACAGTATTTACGAACAGAGGGAAACACAAGGCAAAATAGAAAGTACCAGCTACACATTTTGGTGAATACATACTAGCAGCCAAACATTTCCAATCTCCAAATATCGCATAGATGGCACATCTCAAGCCATGGACACACTGGAAAGAAATAGGCCCGGTATACCGTTTCCAGCCAAATCTGAATGGCATATCACTGAGTGCCGCAAACAACCGTGTTCTACGTAAATGAAGGACAGAGCACTATGTCCCTCCTTCCCCTTTACATCATTCTAATGTGTTTCCATGATCCGATATTTTTGTCCAACATATCGACTGGGGACACATCACTCAGGGTGCACCCAGCTTAAAGCACTATAAATATACCAATTGGTCTAACAAAACTATTCAAAATAACATGTTATAAAATGCAGATGTTCTGCTATTTTTGGTGCTAAACTAACCAACCACAAACATGAACGGAACAAAAAGAAAAATAATTAAGACTTTCAAATCGCACAAACTATCTGCACCATCTTGAGCTCTTTCTGACAGTTAGCCCAAGAGCCAAATTTCCAATTGTTGATATATAAATATTTAGAGAAAAAAAAAACGAGAGAGAATGGAAACAGTGGGGAAATCTCTAATAAAAGAGGGCTTTAATTAAATAAGATTGCTACTCTGGGATCAGGGCTTCATGCCTGTCAGCTTACTCTCAAAATAAACATCTCAAAATGTAGGGCTCTATGGTGTCACTTTCTCACAGGCAGTGCATGCTGGGTAATCCCCAGACATCTTGACAGCTACATAATGTTCACACTGCTTGACGGGTGAATGGCGGCACTTGCGTGAAAGAAAAATATTAATCTCTGGGATAGTGGAAGGGGCAATGATTTACAAAAGCATGAACGAAGAAATGTGTCAGGTTAGCATGGTGTTAATTGTTGGAGGGAATAATTGAGGTGGAACACACAGAGCTGCTGCATCTCACCATATTGTCTTACTGTCAGCCACAGTAACATCTCAACTAGCTGCTTATGTGAGACTGGTCTATAGAGGCGGGGTGCACAGCCAGCTCGGAGATTGGATCATTGACAGCATGTCACCTGGGTGCCAGGAAATAAAGCATGTAAAAGGCAACTAGCACAACCACGTGTTTTATCAAATATTATCAACGAAAAACAAAGATATCAGCAGCAATGTGTACAGAATGGAAAGAGACTGTAAATTCAGAGCACTTTAATTCTGGAAATACCAAAAGGGAATTCTCTGCCATGTACTGAATTATAAGAGAAGTTACACAGCCCCATGATCCACATATCAACCCTCCCAAAGGGTGTATCACCGAATAATCTATGGGGCCAAAAAAGTTTGGCGATATGCTGCCACAGCACTTGGATTTGTGCCAACATTCATTGTCGGTCACTAACCTCTGTCTCTTTACAGGTGATTTGGGGATCTCTAGATCACAGGAAATGGATAGGATTGGGCCAGCTGCAACTTTCCATCCTGCATGGAACTAAAAATACTGGGCGCCAGCGGCAGCTTGGTCTGTGGTCCCCGCCCCAGTGATTGCAAAATACTGGCACTGCAGTGAGGAACCAATTTTTAAAACAGAGTGGGTCCTGCAGCATCCAATAAAAATCCCGGTACTTGTGTAGTTTCACGGCGCCCGATATATTGGATGCGATATCGGCCAATATATCGGATGCAAAAATCGGCCGATAGATCGATGCGATTTTTTTACCTGTTCATAACCCCACTATCCCCTACGCATGGAGTTGATTTTATAGTGTGGCGAGTGCAGTGATCCGCGGGGCTCTCCGCGCTTCGGGCTCACTGCGCTCGCCACACTATATAATATTAACTCCATGCGTAGTGGATAGTGGGGTTATGAACAGGTAAAAAAAATTGCATAGGATCGCATCGATATATCGGCCAATATCGCATCCGATATATCGGGCGCCGTGAAACTATACAAGTACCAAAATCCGCAGTGCTGCCTCAACCAATCACTGCAGGCCGTGACTTCTTCATTCAGGTGCTGCCTGAGACCTCTGACCTTCCTTCCCTGGCTACATCATCCAGCAAGACGCCGGACACCGAGAACACGTAAAGCTGCTGCTCCTCCTGACTCTCCGGCTACGTGGATCAGCGAGTGAGAAAGCGGCTACGTACTTCTCATACAGGGGTCTTTGCCCCAGCCCCACAGCTGCACCTCCACTCTCCTGGGGGCATTGTTGTGCGTTGAGCCACCACCAGTGCCACCACTTCTTGCTACTGGACTAGAGGGGGCCACCCGGATTGTAGCATGCAACTCCTGGCAAAGGGCATGTTTCCCCTGGCATCAAGTATGCAACCCGTAGCAATCATCATGTAGGTAAGCAGCACTTATGTGGCATAATATGTACTAACCATTACGGTGTGAGGTATTATATGTAATGGGCATTACAGTGTGGCATAATGTGTAATGGGAATGCCAGTGTTTGGTAGAACGTGTAATGGACATTACGGTGTGTGGTTTAATATGTAATAGGTATTACGGTGTGTGTGGCATGTGTAATGGGCATTACAGCATGTGGAATAATATGCAATAGGTGTGCAACGTGTAATCGGCATTACGGTGTAAATCTTTGACGCGCCTTCGGTGCGCACTGCCACTATTTTTGGTTAGTCTGGCTCCTACACTTTCTTCCTGGCTCCTAGAATTTGTCAAGCCCCATACACACACACACACACACACACACACACACACACACACACACACATATATATACATACACACACACTCACCTTTATGAGATGAAGTAGTGCCACTGACCACTAGAGGCCACTCAAAGGACCAAATTACTCCATTGTGTGCTAAAAGATGTAATTATGGAAAGTGAAAGCAATTTTTGCAGGGACACTGATTTGTTTCAAATTTGATGGATATGGAGAAAGGGAGCTGTGAAGCCAGAGATTGAAGGTAGGAGATGATAGGGACTGAGGTGGGACAGGATTTTAACTAGTACATCTATAACCGCAGTTACATAAACTGTCACACTAAACTGGTCTGGTCAATAGTAATTGAGCTGAATTATAATCGCTGAACTATACGGAACATCTATAGGTGCCCATACACTGTCTCATCGCACAGTACAAAAAGTTTGTGCTGCACATACTTTTTGTACTGCCCTCAGATCGCATTGCATGCAAAACGCATGTGTTGCGATTCAATCCAGCACATAACGGGTGCGATCATTGCACCGAGTATGGGCACCTTAAGTCTGTCTGCAGAGATAAGCTCAGTTCATTTAGTCCTTCTATGAAATTGATGTCTAGGTTAATCATTATTTAGTTGTCCCTTGCAGTATACTGAACCACATCAGATGGGTGGAATAAGACAAATTAATAATGAGGTCTCTTTAACCCCTTCCCGACATTTGACGTACATTTACGTCATGGCCGGGAGGTACTTCCCGACACATGGCATAAATGTACGTCATGAGTTTAAACTGTCACTGCGTCTCGAGACGCAGTGACAGAGGGACGATGTCTGCTGTCCCTGACAGCAGACATGTCCCTGCATGCCCAGGGGGGGCTGCGATGTCGCCCCCCCGTCGGCGATCGCTGTGATTGGCTGTTCAGTGTGAACAGCCATTCACAGCGTTTTCCTGTGTTACCAGCGAATCGGACGCTCGGTAACACAGGTGTCAATCACCGCCGGGCGTCAGGGGGCATGAGGGGGTCATCGGTGACGATGACACCTCACCCCACCCTCACCCCACCTGCCCCCAAGGCTGTGATTGGTCCGTGGGACCCACGGACCAATCACAGCCAAGGCGCGACATTTAAACTGACGGTGACTGCGCTGCAGACGCCATTCCGGTCTGGAATAGCGTGCAGAACGGTCACCGTGCCTGCCTGCCGTGAATACCGACCTGATCCTTGCTAATACTTACCTGATCCTTGCAAATACCTTACCTGATCACCTTATCACTGCTTGTAGCGTGCTGGACGCTTCCTGGATCTGACTTCCTGAGACTTCCTGCTGCTGCTGCAGTGTGATAGAGAGATAGAGAGATAGAGAGAGAGATAGAGAGAGATAGAGAGAGATAGAGAGATAGTGACAGAGAGAGCTATATTTTGTGTCTGCTACCCCCCCTTTTTGGGGGTGCAGGGGTTTTCTATATATATATAACTGTCAGTGCTGCTGCTGCAGTGTCATACAGTGATAGATAGTGATAGATAGTGATAGATAGTGAGAGGTAGAGAGATAGAGAGATTTGTGTCTGCTACCCCCCCTTTTTGGGGGTGCAGGGGTTTTATTTTATATATATAACTGTCAGTGCTGCTGCTGCAGTGTCATAGAGTGATAGATAGTGATAGATAGTGAGAGATAGAGAGATAGAGAGAGATAGTGACAGAGAGTGATAGAGAGTGTATATTTTGTGTCTGCTACCCCCCCTTTTTGGGGGTGCAGTTTTTTTTTATACATATAACTGTCAGTGCTGCTGCTGCAGTGTCCTAGAGTGATAGATAGTGAGAGATAGTGAGAGATAGAGAGATAGAGAGAGATAGTGACAGAGAGTGATAGAGAGTGTATATTTTGTGTCTGCTACCCCCCCTTTTGTGCTGATCAGTATATCTGTGCTGATCAGCAACTTTTTGGGGGCGCAGAGGTTTTTTTTTTATATATATACCTGTCAGTTGCTGCCAGTTGCACTGTCAGTTGCACCAAAGGTTGTGCACCTGCTGTCCCTCACTGGTAATCAGTGTCGCATCACTGATCACCTTTTTTTTTTTTTGTGAGTGCTGTGGGGTCTTTTTTTAATTTTTTTTTTACACACACTGATTTTGTGGGTGTCCTGTGGCCACTGTGCGCCGATCAGTGACGTACATCACTGATCAGCTTTTTCGGCACAGGGTTGATCAATTTTTTTTTTTTTTTTGATCAGATTCCTGTTGCCTTTGAGCGCTGTTCAGTGACAGACGTTACTGACCAACATCTGTGCTCAATTTTTGGCGCAGGACCTTTTTTTTTTTTTTTTAACCCCTTCAATTTTTTATTTTTAACCCCTTCATTTTTTTTTTTTTTTTATTGGTATAAAGTATTTTTTTTTTTCTGCACCACATACACACTACATACCCCCCGGATTGAAATAAAGTTTGTACCCCCCCCTACACTATACACGTGTTGAAACATTTCACTACCAGTAACACAGAAATAAAAATGGCATCCCAAATGTCCTCCCAAATGTCCTCCCAAATGTCCTCCCAGTCATCCAGGAGAATGTATTCAGTGGAGGAGGCATATGCCATGCTTGCCTCTGACTCTGACACAGGCAGTGATGCAAGCGGGGAATTTGAAGGATTCGTCTTAAGCTCCTCTTCCTCCTCTGGTGATGAGGGACCCCCTCAAAGACGCCCCCGTAGATCAGCTGAGATTCCCCCCCCAATAATTGATCTAGTATGGACCCCACCACCAGACAATTTTGAGCCCCAGGTTCCTGAGTTTTTGGCCATGCCAGGAATCCAATTTGATTCCACAGGTCTCAGAGAAATTGACTTTTTCAAATTATTTTTCTCTGATGATTTTATAAATTTAATGGTGGACCAAACTAATTTATATGCCCAGCAGTTTATTGCTCAAAACCCCACGTCATCATTTGCTAGGTGGACCCCTGTAGATGCAGTAGAGATGATGACGTTTTGGGGTCTGGTGTTTCATATGGGCATAGTAAAAAAGCCAGAAATTAGGCAATATTGGAGTACAGATGTTCTGTACAGTACTCCATTTTACCGTATGGCCATGCCCCGGACTCGATTTGAGACAATTCTTAAATTTATACATTACACCGATAATGCACAGTGCCCACCCAGAGATGATCCCACCTTTGACCGGCTATTCAAAGTCAGGCCGGTCATTGATCATTTCAGTGCCAAATTTGAAGAGGTGTACATCCCTGAAAAATTTATTTGTATCGACGAGTCCCTTATACATTTTAAAGGAAGGGTTAAATTCCGCCAGTACCTTCCCAGTAAGAGGGCAAGGTATGGCATAAAAATGTATAAACTGTGTGAAAGCACCTCAGGGTACACCCACAGGTTTAGGGTTTATGAAGGGAAGGATTCAAGAATTCAACCGCCAGAATGCCCCCCCTCCCTCGTAGGTGTTAGTGGGAAAATTGTCTGGGATTTAGTGCACCCCTTCCTGGATAAAGGTTATCACCTCTATGTGGATAACTTTTACACTAGCATCCCCCTGTTTAAGGCCCTTGGTTCAAGAGGTACAGCAGCTTGCGGTACTGTGCGCAAGAACCAAAGAGGCCTCCCAAAAACGCACATTGCCCAAGTAATGAGAAGGGGTGAAAGCAGGGGAATATGCAACGAAAATATGTTGTTGGTCAAATATAAGGACAAGAGGGATGTCCTTATACTGACAACAATTCACGGAGACAGTACCACCTCCGTCCCTGTACGAGGTACCAGTACCCACACCTCCAAACCTAATTGTATCCTGGATTACAATAGGTACATGGGCGGAGTGGATCTTTCAGATCAGGTACTGAAGCCGTACAGTGCCCTGCGGAAAACAAAAATCTGGTACAAGAAGGTGGCCGTGTATATCATCCAGATGGCACTGTATAACGCTTACGTGCTATTCCGTTCTACCGGCCAGAGGGGGACATTTATGCACTTTCAAGAGGAAGTCATAAAGGGCCTAATATTTGGGAACCAGCAGGCAGAGGGCCCCAGTACTTCTAGTACTGGCCCCCGTATTGTACCAGGGCAGCATTTTCCTGATGAAATCCCCTCCACTGGAAAAAAGGGCAGGACACAAAAAAGGTGCAAAGTTTGCTATAAAAAGGGAATAAGAAAGCAAACTATTTTCCAGTGTGACACTTGCCCCGACAAACCCGGCCTATGTATAAAGGAGTGTTTTAAAATATACCACACATCTATGGAATATTAGGTTCATAATTTCACCGTGCTTCGGGGGTCTTGCTAATGCCACATAGCACCCACCATTCATTCCACCAGAATCTGAGCCGCAAAATCCAAAAATCACTCCTTCCCTTCTGAGTCCTGCCATGCACCCAACTGGTATTTTTTGGTCACATGTGAGGCATTGCCGTACTCGGGAGAAATTGGGGCACAGATTTTGGGGTGCTTTGTCTCCTTCATTCCTTGTGAAAATGAAAAATTTTGAGCCAGAACTGCATTTTTGTGTAAAAAAATGTAATTTTTCATGTTCACTGCCCAGTTTTATCAAAATTGGTGAAACCCCTGGGGGTTTGAAATGTACACTATACCCCTAGATGAATTCCCTGAGGGGTGTAGTTTGCAAAATGGGGTCACTTGTGGGGGGGTTCCACTGTATTGGTGCTTTGGGGGTCTTGCTAATGCGACATAGCACCCACCATCATTCCACCAGAATTTGTGCTGCAAAATCCAAATATCACTCCTTCCCTTCTGAGTCCTGCCACTTTTTGGTCACACATGAGGCATTGCCGTACTCGGGAGAAATTGGGGCACAGATTTTGGGGTGCTTTGTCTCCTTCATTCCTTCTGAAAATGAAAAATTTTGAGCCAGAACTGCATTTTTGTGTAAAAAAATGTAATTTTTCATTTTCACTGCCCACTTGTATCAAAATTGGTGAAACCCCTGGGGGTTTGAAATGTACACTATACCCCTAGATGAATTCCCTGAGGGGTGTAGTTTGCAAAATGGGGTGACTTGTGGGGGGGTTCCACTGTATTGGTGCAACATAGCACCCACCATTCATTCCACCAGAATCTGTGCTGCAAAATCCAAAAATCACTCCTTCCCTTCTGAGTCCTGCCATGCACCCAACTGGTATTTTTTGGTCACATGTGAGGCATTGCCGTACTCGGGAGAAATTGGGGCACAGATTTTGGGGTGCTTTTTCTCCTTCATACCTTCTGAAAATGAAAAATTTTGAGCCAGAACTGCATTTTTGTGTAAAAAATGTAATTTTTCATGTTCACTGCCCACTTGTATCAAAATTGGTGAAACCCCTGGGGGTTTGAAATGTACACTATACCCCTAGATGAATTCCCTGAGGGGTGTAGTTTGCAAAATGGGGTCACTTGTGGGGGGGTTCCACTGTATTGGTGCTTGGGGGGTCTTGCTAATGCGACATAGCACCCACCAAAATTCCACCAGAATCTGAGCTGCAAAATCCAAAAATCACTCCTTCCCTTTTGAGTCCTGCCATGCACCCAACTGGTATTTTTTGGTCACATGTGAGGCATTGCCGTACTCGGGAGAAATTGGGGCACAGATTTTGGGGTGCTTTTTCTCCTTCATACCTTCTGAAAATGAAAAATTTTGAGCCAGAACTGCATTTTTGTGTAAAAAATGTAATTTTTCATGTTCACTGCCCACTTGTATCAAAATTGGTGAAACCCCTGGGGGTTTGAAATGTACACTATACCCCTAGATGAATTCCCTGAGGGGTGTAGTTTGCAAAATGGGGTGACTTGTGGGGGGGTTCCACTGTATTGGTGCTTGGGGGGTCTTGCTAATGCGACATAGCACCCACCAAAATTCCACCAGAATCTGAGCTGCAAAATCCAAAAATCACTCCTTCCCTTCTGAGTCCTGCCATGCACCCAAATGGTATTTTTTGGTCACATGTGAGGCATTGCCGTACTCGGGAGAAATTGGGGCACAGATTTTGGGGTGCTTTGTCTCCTTCATACCTTCTGAAAATGAAAAATTTTGAGCCAGAACTGCATTTTTGTGTAAAAAAATGTAATTTTTCATTTTCACTGCCCACTTGTATCAAAATTGGTGAAACCCCTGGGGGTTTGAAATGTACACTATACCCCTAGATGAATTCCCTGAGGGGTGTACTTTGCAAAATGGGGTGACTTGTGGGGGGGTTCCACTGTATTGGTGCAACATAGCACCCACCATTCATTCCACCAAAATCTGTGCTGCAAAATCCAAAAATCACTCCTTCCGTTCTGAGTCCTGCCATGCACCCAACTGGTATTTTTTGGTCACATGTGAGGCATTTCCGTACTCGGGAGAAATTGGGGCACAGATTTTGGGGTGCTTTTTCTCCTTCATACCTTCTGAAAATGAAAAATTTTGAGCCAGAACTGCATTTTTGTGTAAAAAAATGTAATTTTTCATTTTCACTGCCCACTTGTATCAAAATTGGTGAAACCCCTGGGGGTTTGAAATGTACACTATACCCCTAGATGAATTCCCTGAGGGGTGTAGTTTTCAAAATGGGGTGACTTGTGGGGGGGTTCCACTGTATTGGTGCTTGGGGGGTCTTGCTAATGCGACATAGCACCCACCAAAATTCCACCAGAATCTGAGCTGCAAAATCCAAAAATCACTCCTTCCGTTCTGAGTCCTGCCATGCACCCAACTGGTATTTTTTGGTCACATGTGAGGCATTGCCGTACTCGGGAGAAATTGGGGCACAGATTTTGGGGTGCTTTTTCTCCTTCATACCTTCTGAAAATGAAAAATTTCGAGCCAGAACTGCATTTTTGTGTAAAAAATGTAATTTTTCATTTTCACTGCCCACTTGTATCAAAATTGGTGAAACCCCTGGGGGTTTGAAATGTACACTATACCCCTTGATGAATTCCCTGAGGGGTGTAGTTTTCAAAATGGGGTGACTTGTGGGGGGGTTCCACTGTATTGGTGCTTGGGGGGTCTTGCTAATGCGACATAGCACCCACCAAAATTCCACCAGAATCTGAGCCGCAAAATCCAAAAATCACTCCTTCCGTTCTGAGTCCTGCCATGCACCCAAATGGTATTTTTTGGTCACATGTGAGGCATTTCCGTACTCGGGAGAAATTGGGGCACATATTTTGGGGTGCTTTTTCTCCTTCATACCTTCTGAAAATGAAAAATTTTGAGCCAGAACTGCATTTTTGTGTAAAAAAATGTAATTTTTCATTTTCACTGCCCACTTGTATCAAAATTGGTGAAACCCCTGGGGGTTTGAAATGTACACTATACCCCTATATGAATTCCCTGAGGGGTGTACTTTGCAAAATGGGGTGACTTGTGGGGGGGTTCCACTGTATTGGTGCAACATAGCACCCACCATTCATTCCACCAGAATCTGTGCTGCAAAATCCAAAAATCACTCCTTCCCTTCTGAGTCCTGCCATGCACCCAACTGGTATTTTTTGGTCACATGTGAGGCATTGCCGTACTCGGGAGAAATTGGGGCACAGATTTTGGGGTGCTTTTTCTCCTTCATACCTTCTGAAAATGAAAAATTTTGAGCCAGAACTGCATTTTTGTGTAAAAAAATGTAATTTTTCATTTTCACTGCCCACTTGTATCAAAATTGGTGAAACCCCTGGGGGTTTGAAATGTACACTATACCCCTAGATGAATTCCCTGAGGGGTGTAGTTTTCAAAATGGGGTGACTTGTGGGGGGGTTCCACTGTATTGGTGCTTTGGGGGTCTTGCTAATGCGACATAGCACCCACCAAAATTCCACCAGAATCTGAGCTGCAAAATCCAAAAATCACTCCTTCCGTTCTGAGTCCTGCCATGCACCCAACTGGTATTTTTTGGTCACATGTGAGGCATTGCCGTACTCGGGAGAAATTGGGGCACAGATTTTGGGGTGCTTTGTCTCCTTCATACCTTCTGAAAATGACAAATTTGGAGCCAGAACTGTATTTTTGTGTAAAAAAAATAATTTTTCATTTTCACTGCCCAGTTGTACCACAATTGGTGAAACCCCTGGGGGTTTGAAATGTACACTATACCCCTAGATGAATTCCCTGAGGGGTGTAGTTTGCAAAATGGGGTCACTTGTGGGGGGGTTCCTAACTTTTAGCATCTTATGGTGCCTAGAAACCTACATGGTGCCTAAAAAATAATCTCATAAAAAGGAGGCTCCAAAATCAAGTAGGTGCTCCTTCTATTATGAAGCCTGTGGTTTGGTCACCGTGCACACTAGGGCCACATATAGGATATTTATGAAAACAAAAGAATTGGGGGAATCAATTTTCAGTCACATTTCTCTAGTAAAATGTACTGTGTTCCTTAGAAAAATGTATTAAAATTGCAAATCTGCAAAAAAAAAGAAATTTTGAAATTTCACCTACACTTTGTTTTAATTCCTGTGAAACACCTAAAGGGTTAACAAACTTCCAAAATGCTGTTTTGAATACTGTGAGGGGTGCAGTTTTTGAAATGGCATCATTTATGGGGGTGTCTCACATACAAGTCCCTCAAAGTCACATCAGAACTGAACTGGTCCCTAAAAAAATCAGTGTTTGAAATTTTCTTGAAAATTTGAGAATTTGCTATTCATATTGTAAGCCTCCTAGTGTCCCAAAAAATTAAAAGGAAGTTGAAATAATGATGTCAACATAAAGTAGACATATGGTCTATGTTAGTTATTCACTATTTTGAGTGGTAAGATTATTTGTCTCACAAGCAGAAAATTTAACATTTTGCAAATCGCTAAATTTTCCATTTTTTCACGATACTTTGGTATTTTTCACAAAAAAACACAGACTGTATCGACCCAAATTTACCACTAATTTGAAGTACAATGTGTCACGAAAAAACAATCTCAAAATCACTGGGATAAGTAAAAGCAAAAAAAAGTTATCCCCACTTAAGTGAGACATGTCAGATTTGAAAAAAATGGCTCTGTCAGGAACGCAAAAACTAGCTCTGTCAGGAAGGGGTTAAAATGTGAATCATGTTCATAGTTTATGGAAAAAGTAAATAAACGGATAATGAAAATACTAGGACATAATAACATAAGCTGCATTATTCTTTTTTACCATGACTTCTTTATATATAAACAAATATATCCCGATATTCAGCCATGCACATGTACTGCCATCTCTCACAGCCTCTTATGCCATAAATCCAAAGCAGGCCAATCATTTGGAGAAGTGCTACCAAACTTGAAGGTACTACTGCTGGAGGAAATCTTCCTCTACAGCAGATGTGCTCCGGTATAAATGGATGCTTAACTCCTCCCCACCTCAAGCAAAACAATGTTATTTTTACTGAATTATCCGATTTAAGTTTCTAGTTTGCCATCAACTATTCCTCGCTCCACCACCACCTCATCTCCCCGTTATTTTTTGTCTGTGGGGGTAGATCAGAGAGGGACACAGTAGGGATGCAAAAAAATATATAAATTCCGCAGGTGGCATCTGAAGAAGAAAAGACTCATTGCAGATCCGATTGCTGTATAAAGTATAGCCATGGATCACCATTGCAGTAATCGGTCAAGATGGTCAAAGACTTCTGAGTAAAAATAACCTCTGGAACTACGGTACTCTACCTAAGCTGGAAGAGACAGACCCTGGCCTCTGTATGCCTACAAATGAATAAACTGAAATGACTTTGTCCCCCAAAGGGCCATGGCATGTCAACAATGCTGCAGCTTGAGGACAAGCAAGCAACCGTATTACAACTGTATTACACAAACTATTACAGTAGGTATATATACTAACCAGGAGCAGGTCCTCTGCCACCCACTTCATCACCACAATAAACATCATAGTTCACAAAATCTCCTACTACCCAGTGGTTCTGGTATAAATGATAGACAGGATCTAGGTTGACAGTCACTAAGGTCGATCACTAATGGTCGACAGTCATTAGGTTAAAACCTAAAAAAGGGTGGACATACACTAGGTCGACAGTGATATGTCGACACAAGTAAAATGTCAACCTGTAAATGGTCAGCATGGGTGTCAATGTCAACATATGTCGACATGGACATCATAGAAGTATACCACCCTCATATCAGGCCAAGCTTCCGGCACAGTGTTTTGCTACGCTCGGCAAACTATTCTATTCTCCCTCTATGCCCAATGAAATGGTAAAGAATGAAGTTGGCTAAAAAAAAAAAAGACATGAAAAACTCATGTCGACCTGTACTTGTTTCGACCTTTTTATTTGTGTCAATCTTGTATCAATGTTGACAGATTGTTTGTCATCCCTTCTCAGGTGTTGATCTACTCACCTCATCCTAGCGACTGTCGACCTATTCATTGTCAACCCACCGACCGGATAACCTGCCAAACACATTTTGTTTAGCTATCCAACCTACCATCCATTGTTTCCCACAATTCAATACATCCTCAACAATGCAACAAGACACGATGTTGCTCTCCCCGCCTTCATGTTTTGCCAATATTTATTGTAACTCCCTATTTCATACAATTACATTTCCAAATTTCATCACAAAATTAAAGGCCCTTAGACCAGTGGTTCCCAAACTGTGCAAGTAGGCTTCTAGGGGTGCCATGTGATTGGTAGTCTAGGACCAAAACTAATTTGTTATGGTCAAAGTGATAGGCAAAACCAGTGCTAGTAACTGCCAATCAAACATGTGGACAATTGGGACCACAGCCATGTCTAAAACAAAATAACTGAACCTAAGTGTGACAGTTAAGCACAATTTACTTAATTAAATGATCAAACATTTTGGACTTGGGGTGTCTTAAAAAAAGTTATTTTTGTTAACAGCACAGTGAGGTTTTGGAACTACTGCCTTCGACATTCCCACATATATCCAACGCCCACTGCAATTATGTGAGTGCCTATTCTCACCAGACATGATCGTGGGCCATTGCTGCCCTCAAGACTTGTCATGTGGACTATCGATCTCCACTTCGAAAGTTTTAACGGTTTATCATATCAAATATCATAGCCCCTATCACTAATGCCCACATTCTCACCTGTTATACCCCCGAAACTACCCATTACATAGATATGTTTCACAACAGGGTGCCCAGTCCTTCGGTCTTCTTATCCACTTGTATGCAAACTCTGAGTATCTGTAAACTTGTTTCTTAAACCCCTTTTCAATATGGGTCAACAGCACAAAGGTCGACGTGGGGTAAGGTCAAAAGGTTGACATGGGGTTTGTCACTTTATCCCAAATGTCGACACAGTTCACATAGACACTAAAAAGGTGCACCACTGTGCTCGCCATGCTACAGGCATGGTGCCACGCTACTCTTGGCACACAATTTTATTCTCCCACCACACCCTAGTGGATGGTGGGGCATGAAATACCGCCTGTCGGCTAAAATTAAAAAAAAGTGAAAAAACCCATGTCGACCTTGCCCTAATGCATGTTTTGACCTACAGTAATGACCCGGTCGATCTAACCCCACGTCGACCTTGATGCATGTCAATTTATATTGTCGACCCAATGCTGGCCGACCTTAGAGCTGTTGACCTAAGGACCATTTACCTTTCAGCGATGTATGTTACATTCCCACATTAATGAAGGAATTATATGTTGCTTGTTTGTTCTCTGTCTGTACAATTCTCCATCCTCTCATTTAGAGGAAAAGCTGTTTCTTATAACAGCGAAACGCGTTGGTGATTTCAGCTGACCTGTCACTACATTCACTTTGTTCATCTGCTTAAGAATTCTGGACTTCCATTTGAATCCAATCCTTCCAATTTCCAAGCACAGCGCACTTTATTGAGAGGACCCCCACGCAAAAGTAGTCCAATTGGACTGGGACACCTCCAGCGGATACAAGGAACCTTCCATCATATTGCACCAAGCCATTGTTTGCATTCAGAGAGGATCCCCACGATTCAGCCAATCCCTAAGGGACAGGGACACCTCCAGCAATCATCTTGCTTTTCAAATTCGGTTCCACCAACTTGGATATAAATTGGACTTGGACAGCTATCGTCCGGAGCAGATTCACATCTCATTGACAGGTCCCACTGAGTGTTTTTAACCATTTTTTATTCGTGAATTTATGAATTATACTCATACTTAATTATTTATTATTATTAATTTTTATTCAGGTGATATTGTACTTTTTCTATATAAAATGATGTCATTTCGTATATGATTCACTCATCATTAAAATACGAGCGCTGCACAACCCAACCTTTTTTCTTTATATAATCTTGTGGGATCTAACTAATCCCCGTTGCAGCAGCTCCTTGAGGTGAAACAGCCCTGGTAAGCGCTCTTTACAGTTTTTACTGTTCCTTCTCCTCTCATTTAGTGAAGCTGCAGAACTTTTTGGTACCAATGAATATATATTATAGCACATACTGTACACATTTGCATATATAATGTTCCTTTGAGACCTATCCCTACACTGCCTCATACACTTTCATGTTTAAAGTTCTAAACACTCTGCAGAGACTGCATGAGCTAGTGATCCCTCATTTCAATGGCACGGCTCTGTTTAATTTTCCTTTGGGGGATGGAGCAGGGACGGTCTCAATGAGAATTCTACAAAACAGTGGGTGTGTTGCCCCCTTGTTGCAGGCATGCCAATGGTGAGCCAATGATGCATATTCATATGGAGCATTTGGTACTTGTGTAGTATCACAGCGCCCGTCGCATCGCATACCACTAATGAAGGTATGCGATGGTATGCCATGGCATGCGGTGGACCCGATTTGAGGCTTTTCCCGGGAAGAGTGTACAATTTTAATATTGCATCGCATGCCATTATAATGGAATGCGATGCGACGCGATTTCAATGTTAAATGCCCACCCAGACCCGATTTTTAATTGTATCCCCACCCTGATGGGTAATTACAATGTTAAATGCCCCCCCATTGTTAACGCCACCCCACTATCAATGGCAACCCGAAGTGTGGCGAGCGCGAGTCCGCGAGGGGCGGCGGTACGCGTCCTCCGACCTTTTCATACCCCCACTATCCACCTCGGCGTGGAGTTGATTTTATATAGTGTGGCGAGTGCAGCGAGCCACCGAGCCCGAAGTGTGGTGAGCGCAGCGAGCCCTGCGAGGGGACGCGTAATACTTGTGAAGTAATGCGCGTCCGCTCGACACGCTTCGGGCTCGGTGGCTCGCCACACTATATAAGATCAACTCCACGCCGACGTGGATAGTGGGGGTATGAAAAGGTCGGAGGACGCGTACCGCCGCCCCTCGCGGGCTCGCTGCGCTCGCCACGCTTCGGGTTGGCGTTGATAGTGGGGTGACATTAACAATGGGGGGGCATTTAACATTGTCAGTACCCATCAGGGTGGGTGTACAATGTATAATCGGGTCTGGGTGTGTGTACAATTTAAAATCGGGTATAATCGCGTCTCATCGCATCCGATTATATGGCATGGCATGCGATGCAACACGATTTTTTGGTCTTACAATGCCCTGCGATGGAAATGGGGGGCGCCGTGATAATACACAAGTACCCAGCATTTAGATCAAATATACTGGCAGGTGGAGTCCTTTTTCTACAGATGCCTCTATCAACATTTGCATGTTAGCTGTAAAGTATTGCACAGCCACTTTTCTGTGGCTGTACAATCCTATTGAAATATGAATCAGGCCCGCTCCCCCTAGCTTGGTTCTTATCTTATCTATCAAACAGCATTCCCAGTGCATATATCTCTTAAACCATCTTTTTGCTTCCTGTACAGTTACAGGACCACTAGGATCAGTTCTGTACCATTTTTATTGTACAGACAACTATAGTAAGGATTAACATAAATAAGCCTTTTCAGAAACTTTCACCAACATGCAGCCCTTCCTTTGCAGTTTATACTATCTGTAGTGACCAGCGTTGCCTAGGATTTTAAGAAGGTTTGTTTGCAAAAATCTATTTAAATATTAAAACACACAGTTCAAATAATATTATTATTTTTTGTTCATTTCAGTTAAAGTGCAGCACATTATGAATCTCCTGATATACTTACTATTGTAAAGCGCAACAGAATCTGCAGAATCTATATAAGAAACTGTAAATAAATAACTTTGTGCTGCTGGGGGACCCTGCTACTGCCACTATATAATTTTTGGACTACCATTCTCTCTGTGGATGCCCTCTCTTGCACTACAGGACTTTATTTTAGACTCTAGCACCTTCCCCGAAAACACACCTGGGGCCAAATGTCATAGGGTGAGAGTTTCAGAAAGTGAGATATTTTGGGAGAGTTTTCCCCTTTTTTTTTTAAAGCAGCAATCAATTACACTGCAAAACCAGGTTGATTTTGCCATGTAATTGATTGCGGCTTTAAAAAAAAAAACATGGAAAAACGCTCCCAAAAGCTCTCTTTCTGAAACTCTCACCCTATTACATTTGGCCCCTGATGTCAACTAATGAAACAAAAAAAAATGAAAAAAAAAGTATACCATACACCAATTGCAGCAAGAGCTGGGGTTCTTGCTCTCTTTTTGGGGCAAGTTAGTAAAAAACTGATGGGTGTATTTAATGTGGCCAAAATTTTTTGCCTAGGTGAAAAATCAGCACTTGACATTTTTCGGTTGAATTTCAAATTGAGCTACAGTATTCAGTTAAAGTGACGATTTTTTGTCTAGGTCAAAAAACATGTGGATCTGCGAATGACTCCCTGTTTCTCTTCGGTTTTCGCCAATGCAGTTTCGACCCCCCCCCCCCCCCCCCCCAAAAAAAAAGTGAAACTGCATCAATAAAAACGCCTGCAACTGAATACAAAGGGCTTGAAAAAGTCCTGTTTTTTTCAGCCAGTCAGATAAATAGGGACAAATTGATTACCCTCCTTTGTCTCCAGAAATGGGAATGTTAAAACATGCACTATAATATATATATAATAGGTCTCCATCCATCATAAAAACCAAATGTTCAACCACAACTCTAATAGGTCAGCCCACTAGTTTCTGACAAACTAATATATTTGAGCATATCTTGTATATTTCAGTGAAATTTAATATGATTAACAACAACAACAACATCATGCATGACTAGTGTTCCCCAGCACATTGGCATCAGTTACTAGGAAATACTGAATACAACAGCCTCCTAATTTTAATATTTTTTTTTACATGACTCCGTTAATTTTACCACCTATTTAAATTGGAATCTTTCAATTCTTTAAAAAGTGTAAATTTTAACCCGGCACCTTTTCTTTTCTTCACTCACTTTATAGTCATATCAGTATGGTTACAAATAATTCTCCTGCCAGCTGCAATGTGATCCAAATGCTGCTTTTAAAGTAAGCCGTCCGAACTGGTCCAAGAAACGATGACAATGCAGCTCCCTGGGACTGACACCACTGCAGTTTTATATGGCGGTCCTGGTCGCCACTCATCGGCGAGCTATGGCACAGGACTCATCCTGCACTTCGCAGTTCTGTAAATATCAGATTTGTAAAAAAGGATGGCTTTTCTTCGCTGAAAACAAGCCATTCTCACTGTCAAACCCTCTCGCCGTATTCAATGTACAACCCAAATCCTCACCGTGAGAGGACTGCGAGGATCCCATTAAACGGCAAGGTTTACCGCAAATGGAGCGATGCAGACGCATTTTGTGGCAAGCCTTGCCATTTTTACGGCCACACTCACCGTTTCCACCTCACCTCAGGGAACAGGCGAGGTAGAAGCAGCGAGTGAAGGGGAGGGAGTTGAATACACTGAGGGTGAGCAATCGGCACTTCTCGTCGTCAGGTCATTGAATATACCCCTAGGTAATCCATCAGATAATACAGTAATTAAGTCACCTGTGCTCAAGCCTGGATATCTACAAAACCTGCACTGTTGGTGTGCCTTGAGGACCGGGGTTGGAATGCCTGCCCTAGTGGATGGTAGGGCATGAAATACTGCCTGTCGGCACATGTCGGCTCAAAAAAACTGTGAAAACCCAATGTCGACCTTTTGACTGTCGACCTAACCCAGGTCGACCTAATGCTTGTGTCGACCTTGTCCAATATAGACCTAGACACCTGTCGACCTTCCAGTATGATAACCCAACGGAATCGACCTAATGACTGTCGACCATCTTTAGGTCGACCAACTGACCGTATCCCATTTCCAGATAAAGGTAGCGACATTACCAATAAAGTATTTCACACATTCAGCTTATTAGAGAGAATACGAACTAGTGCAGAATTATTGCTACTTTCCCCAATAATCGGCTGAATCTTCATGTGACCAATCTAACCATTGGAATAATAATAATAATGAAAAAAAAAAATGGCGAAATCTGCATTGGCAAAAGAAGCCGCAACTTTGTCAGTTTCGCATCCACATTGAATAGGTGTGTGTGCTGATATTTCCGCCTGTCGGAAATATCATCACACATTGAATGGATTTTTTGCATAAACAGCCATTCGCATGCCACTGGGACCCTCGCACATCTTTCGATGGTCGGCGACCATCAAAACATGTGGAAGGTACACGCATATGTAAGGTTGCTCTGAGCAGGTGATGTCAGTTTACCGCACCCCCCTCCCCCCCACCGCCCGCATGTCCGTCATGGCCGCATTAGCATGAGAACGCCCATGAAATGCTGCCCATTCCCATATATATGTTATTTTTCATCACAGGTTCCCAAAGTATATCTATATTCAGTTCTAGCTCTCAAACCTTCTGGACAGTATGGGTTAAGCTAGTAACTGGCACTGCTTTGTGCATGGAAATTAAATAAAATCGCTGCAGTCATATGTAGAATATAAAATGAAAGCAGGTTCTAACACCTTATTAACAGCACATGTTTCAACCAGCTTGTTTTATTGTAACACATTTATGAACCTTTAACTCCACGTTATTATTATTAAACAAATTAGGCTGGTTGCAAATATACAAAGATCCACAAGATGGAGCCATTTCATAGATTATAAAACTCCACTAAAGATTTTTTTGTCTTTAATAGGGCCCTATTCTGATTTGGGATTAAAATAAGAAATGGTCACTAGGTCGACCCTATGAAGGTAGACATACATTGAAGGTCAACAGGGCTTAGGTCGACACCTGAAATATTTTGACTGGGGAAAGGTGACATAAGCATTAGGTCGACAATGGGAAGGTCGACATTCAAAGTAGACATGGTGTTTTTCTTGTTTTTTTTTTTTTTTTTGAGCCAATAGGCATGGAGGGTGAATATAAAATAGTGTGCCGAGCACAGCAAGGCAACATGCCTAAAGCATAGTGAGCCATGCGAGGGGACACGGTACACTTAGATGATGTCAACATTCAGGACAAAAAACGTGAAAAACTTATGACAACCCTTTGACTGTGTACCTTGCAGTTGTCGACCTAATGCTTGTGTTGACCTAAGCCCCATCAACCTTCAGAGGTCAACCCAATGTATGTTGACCTTCACTGAGGTTCTGCCCCTGTCATTGTAGATAGTACAATGGAGCAGATATATTAAGCCTGGTGAAGAGAAAAAGTGGAGATAAAGTGGAAGGAGAAAACATACCAGCCAATCAGCGGTGTTTGAAATAGGACAGTTGGGAGTTGATTGGCTGGTGCGTTATCTCCTTCCACTTTATCTCTTCACCAAGCTTAATACAGCTGCCCCATTGCATGTTATCTTACCCCCTTTTTGGTGTTTTACTTGTTCATATGACATACGGTTTTGCCCCATCACATGAATACATCTGGGGACAGTGGGGGTATGACAGTGGGGGTATGAAAAGGTCGGAGGACGCGTACCGCCGCCCCTCGCGGGCTCGCTGCGCTCGCCACGCTTCGGGTTGGCGTTGATAGTGGGGTGACATTAACAATGGGGGGGCATTTAACATTGTCAGTACCCATCAGGGTGGGTGTACAATGTATAATCGGGTCTGGGTGTGTGTACAATTTAAAATCGGGTATAATCGCGTCTCATCGCATCCGATTATATGGCATGGCATGCGATGCAACACGATTTTTTGGTCTTACAATGCCCTGCGATGGAAATGGGGGGCGCCGTGATAATACACAAGTACCCAGCATTTAGATCAAATATACTGGCAGGTGGAGTCCTTTTTCTACAGATGCCTCTATCAACATTTGCATGTTAGCTGTAAAGTATTGCACAGCCACTTTTCTGTGGCTGTACAATCCTATTGAAATATGAATCAGGCCCGCTCCCCCTAGCTTGGTTCTTATCTTATCTATCAAACAGCATTCCCAGTGCATATATCTCTTAAACCATCTTTTTGCTTCCTGTACAGTTACAGGACCACTAGGATCAGTTCTGTACCATTTTTATTGTACAGACAACTATAGTAAGGATTAACATAAATAAGCCTTTTCAGAAACTTTCACCAACATGCAGCCCTTCCTTTGCAGTTTATACTATCTGTAGTGACCAGCGTTGCCTAGGATTTTAAGAAGGTTTGTTTGCAAAAATCTATTTAAATATTAAAACACACAGTTCAAATAATATTATTATTTTTTGTTCATTTCAGTTAAAGTGCAGCACATTATGAATCTCCTGATATACTTACTATTGTAAAGCGCAACAGAATCTGCAGAATCTATATAAGAAACTGTAAATAAATAACTTTGTGCTGCTGGGGGACCCTGCTACTGCCACTATATAATTTTTGGACTACCATTCTCTCTGTGGATGCCCTCTCTTGCACTACAGGACTTTATTTTAGACTCTAGCACCTTCCCCGAAAACACACCTGGGGCCAAATGTCATAGGGTGAGAGTTTCAGAAAGTGAGATATTTTGGGAGAGTTTTCCCCTTTTTTTTTTAAAGCAGCAATCAATTACACTGCAAAACCAGGTTGATTTTGCCATGTAATTGATTGCGGCTTTAAAAAAAAAAACATGGAAAAACGCTCCCAAAAGCTCTCTTTCTGAAACTCTCACCCTATTACATTTGGCCCCTGATGTCAACTAATGAAACAAAAAAAAATGAAAAAAAAAGTATACCATACACCAATTGCAGCAAGAGCTGGGGTTCTTGCTCTCTTTTTGGGGCAAGTTAGTAAAAAACTGATGGGTGTATTTAATGTGGCCAAAATTTTTTGCCTAGGTGAAAAATCAGCACTTGACATTTTTCGGTTGAATTTCAAATTGAGCTACAGTATTCAGTTAAAGTGACGATTTTTTGTCTAGGTCAAAAAACATGTGGATCTGCGAATGACTCCCTGTTTCTCTTCGGTTTTCGCCAATGCAGTTTCGACCCCCCCCCCCCCCCAAAAAAAAGTGAAACTGCATCAATAAAAACGCCTGCAACTGAATACAAAGGGCTTGAAAAAGTCCTGTTTTTTTCAGCCAGTCAGATAAATAGGGACAAATTGATTACCCTCCTTTGTCTCCAGAAATGGGAATGTTAAAACATGCACTATAATATATATAATAGGTCTCCATCCATCATAAAAACCAAATGTTCAACCACAACTCTAATAGGTCAGCCCACTAGTTTCTGACAAACTAATATATTTGAGCATATCTTGTATATTTCAGTGAAATTTAATATGATTAACAACAACAACAACATCATGCATGACTAGTGTTCCCCAGCACATTGGCATCAGTTACTAGGAAATACTGAATACAACAGCCTCCTAATTTTAATATTTTTTTTTACATGACTCCGTTAATTTTACCACCTATTTAAATTGGAATCTTTCAATTCTTTAAAAAGTGTAAATTTTAACCCGGCACCTTTTCTTTTCTTCACTCACTTTATAGTCATATCAGTATGGTTACAAATAATTCTCCTGCCAGCTGCAATGTGATCCAAATGCTGCTTTTAAAGTAAGCCGTCCGAACTGGTCCAAGAAACGATGACAATGCAGCTCCCTGGGACTGACACCACTGCAGTTTTATATGGCGGTCCTGGTCGCCACTCATCGGCGAGCTATGGCACAGGACTCATCCTGCACTTCGCAGTTCTGTAAATATCAGATTTGTAAAAAAGGATGGCTTTTCTTCGCTGAAAACAAGCCATTCTCACTGTCAAACCCTCTCGCCGTATTCAATGTACAACCCAAATCCTCACCGTGAGAGGACTGCGAGGATCCCATTAAACGGCAAGGTTTACCGCAAATGGAGCGATGCAGACGCATTTTGTGGCAAGCCTTGCCATTTTTACGGCCACACTCACCGTTTCCACCTCACCTCAGGGAACAGGCGAGGTAGAAGCAGCGAGTGAAGGGGAGGGAGTTGAATACACTGAGGGTGAGCAATCGGCACTTCTCGTCGTCAGGTCATTGAATATACCCCTAGGTAATTCTTTAGATAATACAGTAATTAAGTCACCTGTGCTCAAGCCTGGATATCTACAAAACCTGCACTGTTGGTGTGCCTTGAGGACCGGGGTTGGAATGCCTGCCCTAGTGGATGGTAGGGCATGAAATACTGCCTGTCGGCACATGTCGGCTCAAAAAAACTGTGAAAACCCAATGTCGACCTTTTGACTGTCGACCTAACCCAGGTCGACCTAATGCTTGTGTCGACCTTGTCCAATATAGACCTAGACACCTGTCGACCTTCCAGTATGATAACCCAACGGTAATCGACCTAATGACTGTCGACCATCTTTAGGTCGACCAACTGACCGTATCCCATTTCCAGATAAAGGTAGCGACATTACCAATAAAGTATTTCACACATTCAGCTTATTAGAGAGAATACGAACTAGTGCAGAATTATTGCTACTTTCCCCAATAATCGGCTGAATCTTCATGTGACCAATCTAACCATTGGAATAATAATAATAATAATAATAATAATGAAAAAAAAAAATGGCGAAATCTGCATTGGCAAAAGAAGCCGCAACTTTGTCAGTTTCGCATCCACATTGAATAGGTGTGTGTGCTGATATTTCCGCCTGTCGGAAATATCATCACACATTGAATGGATTTTTTGCATAAACAGCCATTCGCATGCCACTGGGACCCTCGCACATCTTTCGATGGTCGGCGACCATCAAAACATGTGGAAGGTACACGCATATGTAAGGTTGCTCTGAGCAGGTGATGTCAGTTTACCGCACCCCCCTCCCCCCCACCGCCCGCATGTCCGTCATGGCCGCATTAGCATGAGAACGCCCATGAAATGCTGCCCATTCCCATATATATGTTATTTTTCATCACAGGTTCCCAAAGTATATCTATATCCAGTTCTAGCTCTCAAACCTTCTGGACAGTATGGGTTAAGCTAGTAACTGGCACTGCTCTGTGCATGGAAATTAAATAAAATCGCTGCAGTCATATGTAGAATATAAAATGAGAGCAGGTTCTAACACGTTATTAACAGCACATGTTTCAACTAGCTTGTTTTATTGTAACACATTTATGAACCTTTAACTCCACGTTATTATTATTAAACACATCAGGCTGGTTGCAAATATACAAAGATCCACAAGATGGAGCCATTTCATAGATTATAAAACTCCACTAAAGATTTTTTTGTCTTTAATAAGGCCCTATTCTGATTTGGGATTAAAATAAGAAATGGTCACTAGGTCGACCCTATGAAGGTAGACATACATTAGGTTAACCATTGAAGGTCAACAGGGCTTAGGTCGACACCTGAAATATTTAGACTGGGGAAAGGTGACATAAGCATTAGGTAGACAATGGGAAGGTCGACATTCAAAGTCGACATGGTGTTTTTCTTGTTGTTTTTTTTGAGCCAATAGGCATGGAGGGTGAATATAAAATAGTGTGCCGAGCACAGCAAGGCAACATGCCTAAAGCATAGTGAGCCATGCGAGGGGACACAGTACACTTAGATCAGGGGTGGCCAAACCGGTCCTCAAGATCTACCAACGGTCCACGTTTTCCAGATCACCTCGCTGGTGCACAGTTGTAGTCATTACTAACTGTCACATTTTTCAAACATGCTGCATTCATTCCTACTATAGAGCCACAGGTTGCCTGAGAAACATGAACTGTTGGTAGATCATGAGGACAGGTTTGGCCACCACTGACTTAGATGATGTCAACATTCAGGACAAAAAACGTGAAAAACTTATGACAACCCTTTGACTGTGTACCTTGCAGTTGTCGACCTAATGCTGGTGTTGACCTTCCGACCTATTTCAGGTGTTGACCTAAGCCCCATCAACCTTCAGAGGTCAACCCAATGTATGTTGACCTTCACTGAGGTTCTGCCCCTGTCATTGTAGATAGTTCAATGGAGCAGATATATTAAGCCTGGTGAAGAGAAAAAGTGGAGATAAAGTGGAAGGAGAAAACATACCAGCCAATCAGCGGTGTTTAAAATAGGACAGTTGGGAGTTGATTGGCTGGAGCGTTATCTCCTTCCACTTTATCTCTTCACCAAGCTTAATACAGCTGCCCCATTGCATGTTATCTTACCCCCTTTTTGGTGTTTTACTTGTTCATATGACATACGGTTTTGCCCCATCACATGAATACATCTGGGGACTTCAATACATGGAGATTTGATTGATATGGCTAAAGTCTGGAGGACTTTTGATGATGAAACATATTGTTGATGCATATTTTTTTGGTATAAGCTAGCGGTGGCTAGCCATCGCTGGCTGCCTACGCACGGACGGCTCGTGCATGAGCACTGTGTTCTGTGAGTATGTGCAGTTGTTTGATAATCGCTCTGTGCTGTGAATTCGCAGCCCAGCGAATGAGTCTGAATTGGGCCTATGTCTTTTGACAAACCTGTCTTGTGTACACCAGAAACATGCAAATATGTTCTGGAATGTTCTAGAAATCAATATCAGTTGAAGTAAAAATCACTGATCTACAGCGAATTTCGATACGCAGTCCTCACTATTTGCAGCCCGGCACGTCACCACTTGGCTATTCAGCCTTCATATTGGGATCGATGATCCCGAATCACATCTCCCAACAGCGTGTGTGATCAGGTCTCCCTCAAATATACTTTACTGCACTTTTAAAAGCAAAATACCTCATTCAACGTAGAAAATTCAACTTAAATGTGAAAACACACTTTCAAAGAAACACAAATACACTAACACCAATCACATCTATTTTTTGTGAATATCTGACATCTAATGCCCAACAAGTTGTTAGGACAGCAAATCGAATATTGCACAAAACATGTTGTTGCATTACATCATACTTGCCTACCTGACCCTCTCCATAAGGGAGAAAATGCTCTGTTCTTGGACTTCCCTGGTAATGTATGATTGCCATCACCTGTGGGGAACTAATTAATTTATAAGAAAGGTGTTTCACCACAGGTGATGGCAATCATACATTACCAGGGAAGTCCAGGAACAGAGCATTTTCTCCCGCATGGAGAGGGTCAGGTAGGCAAGTATGCATTACATTAGTCTAGATCAGCAGTTCTCAAACTGTGGGTCCTGACCTTCTCAGCATGGGGTCGCGACTATATTTGTGACCATCAGGCTGATGATTTTTCTAATCTCAATCAGTGATTCAAGGAGTCTGATAAATCTGTTGAATTGTATGTTATTTTAGACTCACATTATTTTGTGCATCCACAATGCTGCCAGCTATCTGCTGACCACACAGGTGATGGGATGACCTTCTGCAGTAACTTGCTGGGGTCCCATAATCAATTTTATTGTCTGATGGGGTCCCAGAACAAAATAGTTTGAGGACCTCTGGTCTAGATTGAATTTTGTGATCTCAAAAAGGAAAGAATAATTGCTTCCTCTAACACGAGATTGTAACGAGGGATCAGTTCTTCCAGGGGATCAAATGTCACCACTCTTCCCTATATGAAGCTGCTATATTTGGTAATTATTTAATTTGTTTAAGAGATACACAAAAGTCACAGGAAACATAACACTGCACTTCTATAATCATAGTTAGTGGAAAGCACAGACACAAACGGATTTAGATAAGCCACAGTGAGTTTTATCAGTATCCTGGATGCTAATACCCAGCAGTGCTCTACTGATGGAAAAATCTAAAACATATGAAAAAATATTTGTTTCAGTTTTGCAAATCAGTGATACAAAAAAAAATAATAATAAGTAGCCAAATCTTGTAAACAATGAATTACCTTTATATTTGTATAGTTCATGAAGACAACAGTCACACATTAACAGATAAGTGACTGAGGGGTGAATTTATGAAGCTTGGAGAAGTGTTATCTATCCCCATAAAGAACGTTATGAGCAAGGTGATAATGGTTCAGCCAATCAGCTCTTACCAGTCAATTTACATATTGTAGCTGATTGGCTGAACCATTATCACCTTGCTCATAACGTTCTTTATGGGGATAGATAACACTTCTCCAAGCTTCATAAATTCACCCCTCACATACTACATTGTTTACAGACACCAATGCCCAATAGTTGTGAAAGTTGTAAAATTGTCAGTAAACCTGTACAATTTATTCAGACGACTAGGATTAGTTATTTATATAGCGCACACATAGGACCTTATTCTGGTTGACTCGCAAGTATGCATATTTCAGCCTTGCGAGTCCACCAAACGTCCGCAAGGCCGCCCCCTCCCCTTGCACGCTGCGATCCCCCGCAGGCATGCAAATGGATGTTTTGCATGATTCCTACTGCGCTCGCAGACCTAAGACACCTCTGTGTCGTCCCCCGTCCCCCCCATCATCTCCGAATTTCCATGGGAGCACCCATGAAATGAAACTCTGGCCGTTCGCATGGGTGTGACCGCTCGAATATTCAATTCACATTGGCCGCTCGCACCAAGTGGCTGCACATTTGCATAACCGTTCACGCGTATGCATAGTGGCACACCATCGCAGGGGAGTAAATGGACTAGAATAGGGTCCATATTCCGCAGCGTTTTACAGAGAATATTTGAACATTCACATCAGTTCCTGCCCCAGTTGGGCTTACAATCTATATTCTCTGCCATATGTACATGCACACACATTCACTCTTGGGTTAAATTTTGTTGGAAGCCAATTAACCTACCAGTATATTTTTGGATTGTGGGGGTACTCCGGAGCACCCGGAGGACCTCAGCACTGTGAGGCAGTAATGCTAACCATTACACCGTCTGTTCTGCCCTTTTTAAACTAAACAAACCGGCTTTTCCACCAAGCCATGCAGGATGAATTACTGAAGCATTCCAGAAGGTTTATGTAGTATAAAAGTTAGTCTTTGTGATGAAAACACTTTACTGCAGCAATATGCACTGTGTTATAGCTGCAATTCAATAAGATTTACCGAATTTGCAAAGTCAGGTGCTGTTTGTGCATTTCATTTTGCTCGTTCACCAGAAGAATAATGATCTATTGTAAGAGACCATCGCAAGAGAAATTGTATGATAGTAAAATGTAAGTGGTGGTATGAAAGAGCTTGGGGCAGGATAGCTAAACCGCTTTCATATTTCCTCCCTGGGCTGGCCAAATGCTTTGTGGCAAAGTGCGAAAACCTGACCTTATCGTAGGATAATAAATTGAGAGCAAAACACTATTCCCTAGCCAAACTGTGGGCATGCGGTGCACCACAAAAACTATAGTTTCTTATGAAAATTCAACTATTTATCAAAATGATTGAATGCGTGACAAACCTTTTCAATAATCTGACCATAAGTTAAGGTGTAAAAATCGGATAGTATGAGGATAAACCCAATTTTCCTCATAAACAGATTTCTCGAAAAAAATAAGGTGATTTTTTAAATTAAAATATATATATATATATATATATATATATATATATATATATATAAAGTGTAGCACAGATATCAGGACCTTCATTTAGACAAATAATCTTCCCAATTGTCAAAATAATGGGTCAGTGTGCACTCAATTTAAGAGCTAATAGCCTATAGCTTTCTTTCTATAGTAATATATGAATACACCATTGGTTTTAACCATCTCACATTGGGTTCTAAATAGAATGCAGTAACAACTTCTTAAAATCAACAACGTCTGCTTGTGGTCTTATTTGCATAGCGATGCGAATAAGATGCACTATCGGGGGGGCACAAAAAAAAAAACACCCAGCATTCATAAACTTGCTGCTCATGAATAGAAGGGCAGTTTAACATGGCTGCAACAACGATGAGCGAGGGCACACATGTCCATTTAAAATACAAGAACTGGATGTGTAGCAAAGGGTTAAATGATTGTGTATGGGTTTGCATGATATTTGTTTTCACCTTTTAAAACATCAACACATCATACAGTTGGTCATTCTTCACAAATTGGAAACCACCAAATAAATTTGTATCCAGGAGTGGTTGCCTCAATGATATTAAATACTGCACTGTTAACATGGGATTGGTATGTAATCCCGGTGGTCAAAATCCCGACGCCGGAATTCCGACAAGGGGGGGGGGGGACGTGGATCGCCACGCAGCGGGCCCGGTACCTCGCTACGCTCGGCACACTAATTTATTCTCCCTCAATGGGTGTCATGGACACCCACAGAGGGACAAAGTGCCAGGATTTTGGGGGTTGGGATTTTGACCGCCGGGATTGTGACTGCATCCCGTTAAGATGATACATAATTAGTCCTCCTTATTATGTGACACCAGATAAACTGATATCTGCATTTTATTCTATATGCATATTTAAGTACTGTACTTGCCCGTTATCAATACATTTAAGTGCACCTCCCTTTAATTACCATATATACTCGAGTATAAGACTACTTTTTCAGAACATTTTTTATGCTGAAAAAGCCCCCCTTGGTTTATACTCGAGTGAGGGTCCCACTTGAGTCAATACGTTTTACCAGTTTTTTTTGTTGTAAAATTAGGTGCCTCGGCTTATATTCGGGTCGACTTATACTCGAGTATATACGGTAGTATAATTTAATTAACTATTTTGGGATTAATTATGCAAGTTAACAGAGCAGCAGCATCTACAAAACTGTTGAGCCTGTTTCAAAGTATTACACTCTGCTGATGTCAGACGTAGTGGAGCAATGTTTTGCACAGGGCATGTGTTACAACTGTGCATGTACACAGCTGCATTTGCAATTTCAGGTGCATGCAGGGAATTTTTTTTTTTAAATATGTGTGTTTTCCTGGACTGTGTCTAAGGATGGGCACGTTATAGGAGTGCCGGTATGCTGTGAAAGGGTCAACAATGTCTAAGTCAACACTAATGCTCGACAGTGACTATTTCGGCACCTAAGAATGGCCGACATACCCTAGATCGACAATGATAGCAAGGCCAACACAAGTTTAAGGTCAACATGGACATTGCCAACCTGAATAAGGTCGACATGGGTTTTTCACTTTTATTTCTTTAAAAGGTGTTTATTCATACTTTACTATCCAATTGGGCACAGAGCGAGGGGATATGGTCACTAGGTTGACAAGCATTAGGTCGACATGACTGAAGGCCGCCATGAGTTTAAGTTGACAGGGTCATTAGGTCGACATGGAGAAGGTCCACAGTCAAAAGGTCGACATTGGGTTTTAACTTTTTTTTGCCAACATTTCATGCCCTACCATCCACTAGGACATGGTGGGATAATAAAATAGTGTGCCAAGCTTAGCGAGGCACCGTGCCCGAAGCATGGTGAACACAGCGAGCCATGAGAGAGGACTCGGTGTACTTATTTATTGTCCTTGTCGACTGTGGTGACATTCGGGCCAAAAAAAATGTGAAACCCCCTATGTCAACCTTTGACTGTCGACCTTCCCCATGTCGACCTAGTTGGTGTCTATCCAATGATCCATACCCATAGTGAGAATATAATAGTGTGCCCGAAGCATGGCATGCACAGCGTGACATGCGAGGGTACGTGGTACACTTATACGGTGTCCATGTCGACAAAGACACCAAAAAAGTGACAAACTCATGTCAACCTCTTTCATGTCCATATCGACCTATAGCTTGTGTGGACCTTCTGTCAATGTTGACCTAGGGTATGTCGACCATTCTTAGGTGTCGGCCTAGACATTGTCTGTCATATATAACATGACCGCAGTGCCATGGGTGTCTCTGTGAGGGATGCAGTTTAAATCCCGGCGGTCGGGATCCCGGCGTTTAGAATCCCGACGCCGGAATCCCGACCGCCGAAATCCCGACCGTTTCTCCCTCCGTGGGTGTCCACAACACCCCTGGAGGGAGAATAAATTAGTGTGCCGAGCATAGCGAGGCACCGGGCCCGCTGCGTGGCGAGCGCGATGATTTAGGCGTCGGGATTTTGAACGCCGGGATCCCGACCGCCGGGATTTCATACTGAATCCCTCTGTGAAAGTGATTACATACACAGATGTTCAACTACTCACAAGGGATGCAACGAAACTGCACCTGCCATAGAGCTAGTGCAAGTATCAATGGGGAAAACAAGAGTGGCCTCTAAAGATGCACCAAATGGCAATACAGCATGTACGGATACTGCAAGCGGACATCTCGGTGCTTGCACATCCGATGTATACGAGAAAAGGACTTTTTTTGGCATCTAAATAAAGTTGCAGACTGATAGCCACCGATACACACAGTCGTGGCCTTTTTTGCATCCACCTCTGAACCCTTTACAAGCACTTTCAGTACAATTATTGGAGATGACTAGAAATCCATCTACTGAATGTATTAAAAGTGTTGATAATTCCCAAAATATACACTTTATATTGACCTGTTCCATTTACAAGGTTGTTCTCTACCTTGTGAAAACTACAAAGCGATATGGAAACACACCACAAATGTAACCAATGACACCGGTGACTGACTTTCATACTGCACGTGGGAGGCCTGGTACAGGAGCTACACCAACTATTTTACTCTGATAAATGCTCGGAAGACGTGATAACTCAAAGAACACTAACCTGACATTTTCAGATATGACCACAGAAAAGAAAATACACTGCTCTTACTGTATCTTTTATTTATATGGTGCCGTGAAAAGGCCGTACATAGGGCGCTGTATACAGAACTTTACAAAACTTCTGGTAAAAAGTTAATGATTACATCACCACTATACTAAAGACAGTAGTACAGCCTTCCACCTCCACAGGCGTCCTGATTGGGCAGTATATAAATCATAAAGGTTAAGTCATTACCGATACTGAGAAAGCATTGGCCCTGCTACCATGTATGAATCTGTTAATCTGCAGAGAAAAGTAATACATTACCGCGACTTATCTGAGGCTCAAGTTGCATCCGATTCCCCTTGAACTCCCCCGGCAGCTCCCCGGAAGTCCTTCCATGTGATTTGGAATGTGCTATTTTTAAATGCAATTTATTGCATGTGATATAGCTGGTGAGCGGGACATCTGGGTGCTGGCAAATCGCATGTAATTTATTCGCAGGTTCTAAAAATGAAGCCACAATGTGCACCTGATGCCTGAGGTTCCGATCTTATGTGCATCAGGTCCAATACCCAACTCTGACCCGATGCACACTGAAACGTGCATCAGATCGGATCTAATGCCAAACACATGTGATTATGAAAATTTTCATCTGATTTCGGGGACAGATCTGTCAGAATCAGATCAAAAGAGGCCAAATCGCACCAGTGGATGGCCAGCTTTAGATGAAGAAACGATCAGTCAGTCTGTCTGCTGTGCTAGGGAAGGAGATCCATACTTACACAGAGCCCTTCTGTAACAATGTGAATTTTATGAAGTATAAAAACTCTAGATGTCAAGTTTTATGTTAAGCTCATGGATCAGAGAATGAGCAATACTATAATGTAGAGCCGTGACTTTACTTGCCTTTTAACAAGCTCCTTAAAACTTGTATTTCGCAACGTGTCCAAATTGTCAGGAAATTCCCACCTTTTTCACAGTAAAGTATATTTCATAGTGACAAGGCTAAAACAAGTGCCCATAAAAAAATACAGTAATTGCGCAAAATACTTTATAGAGGCAATACCTGTATTGATTCCCAGCTAGTAGTTACATTAAATACCTCCACAGGGTTCTCTAGGACTGCCATGTGACCAAGATTTTTGGACACCTGTTCTCCTGGACTTCCTGTGCAGCCATTTTTTTTTTTTTTTTTTTGTGAGCTATAAAAGTAAGGGTTTAGTTCTGGAGTTTAGCCAGGTCCCCTGGAGGCTGAATCAGATTACCCATGCAAAGATCAGATTTGCCCAGACCCAGTCATACACACACACACACACACACACACACATTGATGTAGTTCGACAACCATGTGCTCCAACTTTATCCCACCACAGGTGATCTTTTACATCAGTCCCACTGATTTCAATAGCATTTTGGATATGTAAAGCAAAAAAAAAAGGAAGGTTACTATAAATTACCGGAGCGATCCCTGATGACAAGATTCCGGCCTTCTCTCAAGTGGATAGTCAGGAGGTAAGACATGAGATTTGGAAGATTGCTCACACGGTCATAGCTTTCAAGGCCCTAGAAAATATAGAACACACAGTAAAAGGTAATTTTTCTACTTAATATTAAATATTTTCATGCTTAAATTGTATAGTTAAATGGCAATTAACTTTCATCAAATGTATTCTGACATGGGTATCACTTTCTACTTGCATCAGATGAATACAAAAGTCTGCTTGTTTCACATGCTTTCATTTTTTTATATAAATCTTAATGAGAAACCTCACTTTCTCAGAGCAGATTATTTTTCTTACTCTGGAATATGAAAATAGATATGCAGTAGTGTTCTGTGCAAAGATCAGTTGTCATATCCAAGAGCAAAGGAAAACAAACCTGTCTGGATAGTAGAATTACATGAAGGATCATTTCAAATGTCACCATGCACAGCTCCTGTCAGACCTGGTTGGCACTGCCATCTCCAATTCCCTCCTTACTTCATGGCACTTCATATATGCAGTCTGATCCTTGCTGGAACCAAACTATTGATTTAGACATTTAGGATAAAGCAAAAGAAGGCAGAGTGGAGGATGATCACCATCAGATGAGGCTGAAGGAGACACCAAAATAGCTGATAACCTCACTGAGGGAAGTGGTGTAAGAACCAGGGAGGGAGAAGGAAGGAAGCCGAAACTTTGAGGAAATAACAAATGGGAATGGACAGAATGTTGAAGCAAGTGTAGAGACTGACAATTAGTGGTTGGACAAGTAGGAGGTGACCATGAGAAAACCAGGTGTCCCAAGGCCAATAGGTGTATTTTGAGAAAGAGGGTCTAATCAGTGGTGCCAAAATCTGCTATTAAGTCAAGAAGTACTAGAATCGAGACGTGGCCCGAGATACAGAACACCTGGAATGGTTTTATTAAGGAACAGAGGGGGTAAGAGGCATAGGGCAGTATTCAATGTGAATACTGGCGACGTGCAGCGAATCCTGTTTAGGATTCGCTGCACATTCGCCACTGCTCGCTGCGTTCCGGAGCCTCGCCGGCTCCAGTATTCAACGAGTCAGGGGCTCGCTGCCCCTGACTGGCGAATTTGAGCTCCTGCGGCGGACGCCGCAGGGAGCCTGAGGACGGTGGCAGGCAGGGAGATGGAAGTCTCCCTGCCTGCCCCAGAACGTTTGTGGGGGAGAGGTGGGCTCCCCGGGTGCCAGGCAGCACAGGCTGCCCCCCGGGGGTGCCAGCAGGGGACCGGGTATATTCACTACACCCGATCATGCATATGTAATGATCGGGTGAAGTGAATATATGAATATCTAATGAGTGGCTCGGCTCCGGCCCCCTGCTGGCTAGTCTGTGTTAAAAAAATATATATATATTTTTAATTAAATATATATTCATGTGCTTACAGCACATGAATAAAAATAGCATGCCCCTCCTCAGAATAAAATTCCTGATTTTTAGACACCAAATGTAAAAAACAAAACACTATTTTAAAAGTTCACATTTCACTTCACCATAAAAAGATAGCGATTGCTACTCGGTGAATCATGGCGAAAAAAACCTTGAAATGTATTCGCCATCTGGTCATTGAATAGGGTGATTCACCGTTTTAGTCAAAAATTCGCCTTACAGCACAAAATCGCCATAAAAACCTGGCGAATCAGCCTCATTGAATACCGCCCATAGAGTTTAAGAGAGATATAACTGGAAATAGAAAGAAAGATCAAGGGGACGGTACCATAAGAAAGGGGTGGGTAGACCAGGTGGACAATGTGGGAAAGGCAACAATAAGGAGGCAACAAAAGTGTAAGTAGATGATCCAATGGTGTGCAATACTTTCTGGATGGACAAAAGTATTTTATTTACAAAACAAAAAGAACATTCCATTTTTTCCAGATGCATGATCAAGCAGTAGAAGGACATTTGAGTGTCAGTTCTTGGATGGCATGTGGAAATGGCTTCCAGCATTTGTAGCAGGCATTGGTTGGGATAATAGTTTGCAGTGACTTTGCACGTGGTATGGTAGCTACAGTACATGACCAGTTTTGGCCACAAAAACAGTCTCCATCCGCCTTGCCACACTTTGGCACACATTAAAATTATAGTTCACAACCTGTCAGTTAGTATGTGTCTGCTATAATCTTATGCACTGCACATCCAGAAACACATTACATGCCATTCGCACTATAGGTACTGAAGGAAGACATACTTCACATCAGGCTTCAACTTGTCTAGTAGATCCTCCTATTCATCAGCTAGAAAAGGAGCTCCTATTGCTCAACCAGGCCTTGATTAATATTTAATACAACAGGTGTTCATGCCTCAATGTCATGTGACACAAGTGGTTAGACTGCAAACAGAATCCGGAAAGTCCTTTTCATCATTGTTGTCAGGACACAGGTAAAACAGGTATTACTGTACATAATCTATATGTTCCATACTTCTACCACATACATTTCACACCAGTTACTTTAACAATTCTTTGGCGAGGTATTTTTTTACAATTTTTCACAATAAAAATATTTCCTTGGTTTGTATTAAAAAAAAAAAAATACTAAACGTTAAGACATATTAAACAGTTTATAACTACAAACAGTTCATGTTTTACAGACCACCTGTGGATCTATAGAATGTGACCGTTAGGTATAAATGCACCATAGGTTTAAAAATGTGACTGTTAATGATTACTACACCTATGCACCATCCAGTGCCTGATTAACCAATGGGCTGCTTAGGCTGCCTTGCAGGTGACAGCTGAGGAGCTTACTGATTGGACCATTACTTTATGTACATCGTTGTTCTGAGTCAGCTGGGCAACATAAAGCCAAAGTCTCCTTCCCACCCACAAGCATTAGATCATACGTGCCAGTTGTATAACCTTTGTTACATGTACAAGGGCAGTAGGACTGGCGAGTCCCTGAGCGCCCATACAGGTCTGTTTAAAAGCATTAGAAGGGGAGTTACATTTGTATTAGCATAGGGCATCACCTGAAACCTTTAATCAGGCCCTAGCACCATCCAGGTCTGGAAAACATTAACTGAAAGCAAAAAAGTTGGCCTTTAAGAAATTTAAGCAGACGCAGAAGAATGAGGACAAAGAGGTGTATCTTGTTAGACAGAAGGAGGCTAAAAAGGTAATCAGATGTGCAAAAGCACAGGCTGAAGAGAAAATGGCCCAATCAGTGGGTAAAGGGGGGAAAACTTTTTTTAGGTATATAAGTGAAAGGAGAAAATCAAAAAGTGGAATAATAAGACTAAAGACAGAGAGTGGAAGTTTTCTTGAGGGGGACAATGTAATAGCAGATAATATTAATAATTATTTCTGCTCAGTATTTACTGCTGAAAGAGAGGGGAAGGGGCCACAATTAAGTTGCAAGTATAGTCAGATAACTGAGGGAGAAACAAGTACATTTACAGAGGAGAAAGTCCTCACAGAACTCTCAAAACTGAAAGTGGATAAATCAATGGGGCCAGATGGGATACATCCAAGGATACTAAAAGAGCTCAAAGGGGAGCTGGTAAAACCAATAACAGAATTATTCAACCAGTCACTAGCTACTGGAGTAATCCCAGAGGACTGGAAAACAGCGAATGTAGTCCCACTGCACAAAAGTGGAAGCAAAGAAGAGGTAAGCAACTATCGACCAGTGAGCCTTACATCAGTAGTAGGGAAATTGATGGAAACACTCTTAAAAGAAAGAGTTGTAGAATATCTCAAAACCAGCAATTTAAAGGATCCAAAACAGCATGGGTTTACTAGGGGAAGATCATGTCAAACAAATCTTATTGACTTTTTTGACTGGGTGACTAAAGTAATAGATCAAGGTGGGGCTGTAGATGTAGCTTATCTAGACTTTAGTAAGGCTTTTGACACTGTCCCACATCGCAGACTGTTAAATAAACTTGAAAGCTTGGGATTGGATTCTAAGATAGTTGAATGGATAAGAGCATGGTTGCAGGACAGAAAACAGAGAGTTGTAGTAAACGGAGTACAGTCAAAGGAGGGAAAGGTTACAAGTGGAGTACCCCAGGGATCTGTACTTGGACCAGTGCTTTTTAATATCTTTATTGGTGATATTGCAAATGGAATTGAGGGTAAAATGTGCCTTTTTGCAGATGATACAAAGGTATGCAATAGGGTAGACACACCAGGAGGGGTAAAACAAATGATTGATGATCTAGGTAGATTAGAGGAATGGTCAAGAGCATGGCATCTACAGTTTAATGCCAAAAAATGCAAAATCATGCACTTGGGTTGCAAAAATCCAAAGACTAAATATAGTATAATTGGCACTATAATGGAAACTACTGAGGAAGAGAGGGATCTAGGTGTCACTATTTCAGGGGACTTAAAGGAAGGTAGGCAATGTAACAAAGCAATGAAGAAGGCAAGTCAGATGCTTGGTTGCATAGGGAGAGGTATCAGCAGTAGAAAGAAAGAAGTAATAATGCCACTGTATAGGTCATTGGTACGACCTCATCTAGAGTATTGTGTTCAGTTCTGGAGGCCATATCTCCAGAAGGATATAAATACATTAGAGACTGTACAAAGAAGGGCAACTAAAATGGTGCATGGCCTACATCACAAAACGTACCAGGAAAGACTAAAAGATCTTAATATGTATACTTTAGAGCAGAGAAGGGAAAGGGGGGACATGATAGAAACTTTCAAATATATCAAGGGTTTTAACAAGGTACAGGTGGGAGACATTCTTCACAGGAAGAGGAGCAACAGAACACGAGGACATGCACTGAAACTAGAGGGAGGAAGATTCAGGGGAAATTTGAGGAAGAATTACTTTACAGAAAGAGTAGTAGATAAGTGGAATAGCCTCCCATCAGAGGTGGTAGAGGCAAATACAGTAGTACAATTTAAACATGCTTGGGATAGGCATATTGATATCCTTACAAAAAAATAAGGATCAAATATGGTTTGAGGTAACATGTTTAAAAAAGGGGCAGACTAGATGGGCCAAGTGGTTCTTATCTGCCGTCAAATTCTATGTTTCTATGTTTCTAACTGTTGTAGATCTTGAGCACCGGTTTGGCCAGCCCTGGTTTGGTTTATAACACTATTGGGAGACAACTTAATTACATCTGAATCCATGGGTTACTATTTGTAAACATAGAGATATGAATCTGCAGATACTTACGCCAAGCTCTTCTGAGTATTGTGATGATATTGAAGAGTTCAGATCAATACTTTCCGTCCCATCCTGTAAAAGAATATTACAGGAAAAATGAGCATAACACAAAAAGAGAAATTAAAAGAGCAATTATGCTGCAAACACATGGGGCAACTGAAGCTAAGCACAGATCGCTCAGCACACATGCGGTGCACCAGTGATGTGTGCTGAGCGATCTGTGTGGACTAGTGTTCTCACCATGAGAACACTGGCGATATAACTAAATTTATAGTGAATGTAGTATACATCTAGTCAGGTGATGGCGACGCGGGGGACTGCGCATCGCCCTAACAGGGAGGGTATACACACGGAGCGATCCATGCTTAATTCTAGTCAGATCCCTTAGAAATAGCCCTGGAATCGCCCAGTGTGTATGCCTCATAACTTATAGATTGTAAGCTCCACTGGGGCAGGGACTGATGTAAATAATATCTGTAAAGCGCTGCGAAATATGTGTACGCTATATAAAAAATGGTGGTACTTGTGTATTATCACGGCACCCACGATTTCCATCGTAGGGCATTGTACAATCAAATATCGGTCGTATCGCATCGCATGCGGTCGTATCGCATCGCATGCGGTCATATCGCATCGCATGCAACCCGATTTTTAATTGTATAGCCACCCTGATGGGTGATTACTATGTTAAATGCCCCCCATTGTTAACGCCACCCCCACTATCAACGCTAACCCGAAGCGTGGCAAGCACAGCGAGCCCGCGCGGGGCGGCGGTACGCGTCCTCCGACCTTTTCATACCCCCACTATCCACGTTGGCGTGGAGTTGATTTTATATAGTGTGGCGAGCGCAGCGCCGCCCATCACAGGCTCGCCATGCTGCGGGTTGTCGTTGATAGTTGGGTGGCGTTGACAGTGGGGGGGGGGGGCATTTAACATAGTAATCACCCATCAGGGTGGCTATACAATAAAAAATCGGGTCTGGGGGTGCATTTAACATAGGAATCAGTCATCAGGGTGCCGGTACAATGTAAAATCGGCTATGATCGCGTCGCATGCCATTATAATGGCATACGATGCGATGCGATATTAAAATTGTACAGTCGGCCCTGAAAACCCTCAAATCGGGTCCCATCACATACCTTAATTAGTGGTATGCGATGGGCGCCGTGATAATACACAAGTACCAAAACGGTTAATAAATAAATTAGGTACTTATATCGCATCAGATATATCGGGCGCCGTAAAAATACACAAGTACCATAAATTATGTAAACAAAAAGTACAATGATGACATATTTCAAAAGTCATTAAAATATTAAATCCAGGGCTGCCTTTAATAACTATAGACTCCCTGACACATATTGATCCTGGTCCTTTCTCTGAAGTTTTAGAAAAATGTTGTCTCTTGTATATAGTATTTACTGAATTTAATTGTGCATCAATATTTTTATTCTATTTAAGGCGCATAAAGACAATAAATGTGACCAACTAGAACATCAGACTCTTCGGAAGTCAGTTCTAAGAGGTGGATGGTAAACTCTGCAGTGGATATTCCCAGGTCAGATCAGTATATCACAACAAATCTGACAAAGCAAAAAAGGAGCTGGGTGCCGCAGCTGCTGTGGATGGTCATGTATCTTTTACTGCGCTGTAAAAGTCACATTAATAGGAACTATATTAAGTAACAGAACTGTGTACGGGTGGTGGTGTGTCGTGCTCTGATTTTCCCACTTGAGAAATAAACAATACTACACAGCATTTAGGTTTAAACAATATTGCACTGAAAAGATCAGGTACAGATCATGTTACAGTATAAAAGATAAAGGTCAGGATGAAGGTCGCTACTTTACATTACTAATCAAATAAAACTGCTGCGTTCAGATGTGTTTAGCATCCTGTAATTTAAACTTGTTCCAGGGATTTTTTTCCAATCTTCCCCTACCTTACCCTGCAATGTAAAGCTACATCTCTCCTCACTTCGCAGCTTCTAGCCTTCCCTCAGCAGCCTAAGCCAAAAGCAAAGGGATACAGAGCCCATTCACAGCGGAATATGCTTGGGGGCATTATGTTGTTTACCTAGGCAGTGTCACACTGAGGCTCCATGTACGTAAGAGGAAGCAGCTCCACAGTCTGTTGCAGACACATCTGATTCATTGACACACACATTGTATAACAAGTATACCTTTAAGTTCAAACCCTGACCCACAGAGCTGACCATCTGTAGCAAATTCCCACGTCTTATGTGGAATTCAGGCTCTCATAAAAAGTGTAAATCCCGTGTTTTCATACATAAATAATGCACTGCTATTTATCAATCAGAGGTCACATAGAATTTCGGATTGCTGTATCTAGCTATAGGTGGCCCTTGGGTTGTGAAGGGGAGGCATACAGTAATAGATCTTTATGGAGAAGCAGCTGTTTGTACTGACTGATGCAGAAGAATCTTAAATACCCCAGGGGGAAAGAACTTTCCTATCTGCAGTCATGTAAAAAAGTGCCGTGGGACACTTCCTTCTGGACTAATAAGGGGCCAAAGAGATGAGGCTGCAAAATAGACAAATGAACATGGTTTAAGAGCCTCAGAGTCTTCTATCACACTGTCCCCACTGCTCACCTCGGTCTATTGCTGTATGCTGCAGAGTATATGGCAGCTGTGTAGACCAGGAGGGGAGGATGTGCTGCTGCTGCTGCTGGTGGCGGAGAGGCATGGGAGAAACTCCTGCTTCTCTGATTCTATGCTCTCTGTGGAGCTGAAAAGTTGTTCCAGGTAACCAAACACCCATCCTAAGATAGGTTCAAATGCAAGCAGTGAATAGCCAGGCTTTTTACTGCTTGATAACTGTCATTTAGCCATACCCATAGAGGACCACGGGGATAACGTCCAACTGCAGAAGGTGAGTTACTGACCGGTGAATCTCTCATCTCTCCCGCATCATTCTTTAATAAACAATACAAAAAACATTTCTCCTTTTCATTTTTATGCTGTATAATACATACATAAAAGAAAAAGGAAAAGTGGGTAATGCTGCGCTTGCTGTTCAAATGATAATAATAAATGATGAGTGATGTAGTAGGTTATAAATTTAAAATAAATGACATTTAACCCCTTCCCGACATTTGACGTACATTTACGTCATGGTCGGGAAGCACTTCCCGACACATGGCGTAAATGTACGTCATGGATTTAAACTGTCACCGCGTCTATAGACGCGGTGACAGTTTCAACATGTCTGCTGTCCCTGACAGCAGACATGTCCGTGCATGCCCCGGGGGGGCTGCGATGCCGCCCCCCCGTCGGCGATCGCTGTGATTGGCTGTTCAGTGTGAACAGCCATTCACAGCGTTTTCCTGTGTCACCGGCGAATAACGTTCGCCGGTGACACGGGATCAGAGGTGATTGGTGCTGTAAAGTACAGCACCAATCACCGCGGGGTGTAAGGGTGACACTGGTGTCACCCCACCTCACCCCGCCCGCCCCCAAAGGCCGTGATTGGTCCGTCGGACCGACGGACCAATCACAGCCAAGGAGGGAGATTTAAACTAACGGTGACTGCACTGCAGACGCCATTCCGGTCTGGAAAGCGTGCAGTGCGGTCACCGTACCCCCCTGCCGCCATACTGACCAGAAATACTTGCTGCAATACTTACCTGATCGCTGCTGATTGCTTCCTGGATCCTGTGCAATAATTGTGCCATACTGTGATATTGTGCTGCTGCACTGTATTAGTATTAGCTAGATAGATAGAGAGATAGATAGAGATAGATAGAGAGAGATAGATAGAGATAGATAGAGAGAGATAGAGAGAGATAGAGAGAGAGAGATAGAGAGAGATAGAGAGAGATAGAGAGAGATAGAGAGAGAGATAGTGTCAGAGAGTGCTATATTTTGTGCTGCTGCAGTGTGATATAGTTATAGATAGAGAGAGAGAGATAGAGAGAGAGATAGAGAGAGAGGCCTACTGACAGAGTGCTATATTTTGTGCTGCTGCAGTGTGATAGTTATAGAGAGATAGAGAGAGATAGAGAGAGAGAGATAGAGAGAGATAGAGAGAGATAGTGACAGATTGTGCTACTATTTTTTATATAACTGACTGCTGCCCCCTCCTTTTGTGCTGATCAGTATAAATTAACTGATCAGTAACTTTTTGGGGGCGCAGGTTTTTTTTTATATATAGATATACCTGTGAGTGCTGCTGCTGCAGTGTCATAGAGTGTTAGATAGTGTTAGATAGTGAGAGATAGAGAGATAGAGAGAGATAGTGATAGAGAGTGCTAAATTTTGTGTCTGCTGTCCCCGCCTTTTGTGCTGATCACTATATCTGAGGTGATCAGCAACTTTTTTGGGGGTACAGAGGTTTTTTTTTTTATATATACCTGTCAGTTGCACCAAAGGTTGTGCACCTGCTGCACCTCACTGGTAATCAGTGTCGCATCACTGATCACCTTTTTTTTTTGTGTGTGTGCTGTGGGGTATTTTTTTAATTTTTTTTTTTACACACACTGTGATTTTGTGGGTGTCCTGTGGCCGCTGTGCGCTGATCAGTGACGTACATCACTGATCATCTCTTTCGGCACAGGGTTGATCTATTTTTTTTTTTTTTTTGATCAAATTCCTGTTGCCTTTGAGCGCTGTTCAGTGACAGACGTTACTGACCAACATCTGTGCTCAATTTTTGGCGCAGGACCTTTTTTTTTTTTAACCCCTTCCTTTTTTTTTTTTTAACCCCTTCATTTTTTTTTTTTTTTAACCCCTTCATTTTTTTTTTTTTTTATTGGTATAAAGCATTTTTTTTTTTTCTGCACCACATACACACTACACACTACATACCCCCCGGATTGAAATAAAGTTTGTGCCCCCCCCTACACTATACACGTGTTGAAACATTTCACTACCGGTAACACAAAAATAAAAATGGCATCCCAAATGTCCTCCCAAATGTCCTCCCAAATGTCCTCCCAATCATCCAGGAGAATGTATTCAGTGGAGGAGGCATATGCCATGCTTGCTTCTGACTCTGACACAGGCAGTGATGCAAGCGGGGAATTTGAAGGATTTGCCTTAAGCTCCTCTTCCTCCTCTGCTGATGAGGGACCCCCTCAAAGACGCCCCCGTAGATCAGCTGAGATTCCCCCCCCAATAATTGATCTAGTATGGACCCCACCACCAGACAATTTTGAGCCCCAGGTTCCTGAGTTTTTGGGCATGCCAGGAATCCAATTTGATTTCACAGGTCTCAGAGAAATTGACTTTTTCAAATTATTTTTCTCTGATGATTTTATAAATTTAATGGTGGACCAAACTAATTTATATGCCCAGCAGTTTATTGCTCAAAACCCCACGTCATCATTTGCTAGGTGGACCCCTGTAGATGCAGTAGAGATGATGACGTTTTGGGGTCTGGTGTTTCATATGGGCATAGTAAAAAAGCCAGAAATTAGGCAATATTGGAGTACAGATGTTCTGTACAGTACTCCATTTTACCGTATGGCCATGCCCCGGACTCGATTTGAGACAATTCTTAAATTCATACATTACACCGATAATGCACAGTGCCCACCCAGAGATGATCCCACCTTTGACCGGCTATTCAAAGTCAGGCCGGTCATTGATCATTTCAGTGCCAAATTTGAAGAGGTGTACATCCCTGAAAAATTTATTTGTATCGACGAGTCCCTTATACATTTTAAAGGAAGGGTTAAATTCCGCCAGTACCTTCCCAGTAAGAGGGCAAGGTATGGCATAAAAATGTATAAGCTGTGTGAAAGCACCTCAGGGTACACCCACAGGTTTAGGGTTTATGAAGGGAAGGATTCAAGAATTCAACCGCCAGAATGCCCCCCCTCCCTCGTAGGTGTTAGTGGGAAAATTGTCTGGGATTTAGTGCACCCCTTCCTGGATAAAGGTTATCACCTCTATGTGGATAACTTTTACACTAGCATCCCCCTGTTTAAGGCCCTTGGTTCAAGAGGTACAGCAGCTTGCGGTACTGTGCGCAAGAACCAAAGAGGCCTCCCAAAAACGCACATTGCCCAAGTAATGAGAAGGGGTGAAAGCAGGGGAATATGCACCGAAAATATGTTGTTGGTCAAATATAAGGACAAGAGGGATGTCCTTATACTGACAACAATTCACGGAGACAGTACCACCTCCGTCCCTGTACGAGGTACCAGTACCCACACCTCAAAACCTAATTGTATCCTGGATTACAATAGGTACATGGGCGGAGTGGATCTTTCAGATCAGGTACTGAAGCCGTACAGTGCCCTGCGGAAAACAAAAATCTGGTACAAGAAGGTGGCCGTGTATATCATCCAGATGGCACTGTATAACGCTTACGTGCTATTCCGTTCTACCGGCCAGAGGGGGACATTTATGCACTTTCAAGAGGAAGTCATAAAGGGCCTAATATTTGGGAACCAGCAGGCAGAGGGCCCCAGTACTTCTAGTACTGGCCCCCGTATTGTACCAGGGCAGCATTTTCCTGATGAAATCCCCTCCACTGGAAAAAAGGGCAGGACACAAAAAAGGTGCAAAGTTTGCTATAAAAAGGGAATAAGAAAGCAAACTATTTTCCAGTGTGACACTTGCCCCGACAAACCCGGCCTATGTATAAAGGAGTGTTTTAAATTATACCACACATCTATGGAATATTAGGTTCATAATTTCACCGTGCTTCGGGGGTCTTGCTAATGCCACATAGCACCCACCATTCATTCCACCAGAATCTGAGCCGCAAAATCCAAAAATCACTCCTTCCCTTCTGAGTCCTGCCATGCACCCAACTGGTATTTTTTGGTCACATGTGAGGCATTGCCGTACTCGGGAGATATTGGGGCACAGATTTTGGGGTGCTTTTTCTCCTTCATACCTTCTGAAAATGAAAAATTTTGAGCCAGAACTGCATTTTTGTGTAAAAAATGTAATTTTTCTTTTTCACTGCCCACTTGTATCAAAATTGGTGAAACCCCTGGGGGTTTTAAATGTACACTATACCCCTAGATGAATTCCCTGAGGGGTGTAGTTTTCAAAATGGGGTGACTTGTGGGGGGGTTCCACTGTATTGGTGCTTGGGGGGTCTTGCTAATGCGACATAGCACCCACCAAAATTCCACCAGAATTTGTGCTGCAAACTCCAAATATCACTCCTTCCCTTCTGAGTCCTGCCACTTTTTGGTCACACATGAGGCATTGCCGTACTCGGGAGAAATTGGGGCACAGATTTTGGGGTGCTTTGTCTCCTTCATTCCTTGTGAAAATGAAATATTTTGAGCCAGAACTGCATTTTTGTGTAAAAAAATGTAATTTTTCATTTTCACTGCCCACTTGTATCAAAATTGGTGAAACCCCTGGGGGTTTGAAATGTACACTATACCCCTAGATGAATTCCCTGAGGGGTGTAGTTTGCAAAATGGGGTGACTTGTGGGGGGGTTCCACTGTATTGGTGCAACATAGCACCCACCATTCATTCCACCAGAATCTGTGCTGCAAAATCCAAAAATCACTCCTTCCCTTCTGAGTCCTGCCATGCACCCAACTGGTATTTTTTGGTCACATGTGAGGCATTGCCGTACTCGGGAGAAATTGGGGCACAGATTTTGGGGTGCTTTTTCTCCTTCATACCTTCTGAAAATGAAAAATTTTGAGCCAGAACTGCATTTTTGTGTAAAAAATGTAATTTTTCTTTTTCACTGCCCACTTGTATCAAAATTGGTGAAACCCCTGGGGGTTTTAAATGTACACTATACCCCTAGATGAATTCCCTGAGGGGTGTAGTTTGCAAAATGGGGTCACTTGTGGGGGGGTTCTACTGTATTGGTGCTTGGGGGGTCTTGCTAATGCGACATAGCACCCACCAAAATTCCACCAGAATCTGAGCTGCAAAATCCAAAAATCACTCCTTCCCTTTTGAGTCCTGCCATGCACCCAACTGGTATTTTTTGGTCACATGTGAGGCATTGCCGTACTCGGGAGAAATTGGGGCACAGATTTTGGGGTGCTTTTTCTC